>NC_139225.1:107083192-107698796 GCF_055691185.1 Crinia signifera
TTATTCGACTTTATTGTTGATTCCCCGACAGCACTGAACAATGTATCTCGGCAGAACAAGCCCAACTTCACAAGCAGTAGGGCTCGTTCTGCCGAGAACGTCCAGGAAGTGATGAGCTCCCGGCCGCAGCTCGCGGCCACTCCTCCTACTCGTCCGCTGCAGGTGGGACATTGAATCTCGCCTGCTTTTTTTTGGTCGAGCAGACCAAGAACAGGACAGGGTCATGGCTGTCAGCCATGTCAGATTTAATACCCCCCTTAGATTTAATACCCCCCTTAGACTGACATGGTGAAGGTCGACAGTCAAAAGGTCAACATGGGGTTTTTCTCTTTTTTTCTGAGCCGATATGTGCCGAAAGGCAGTATTTCATGCCCTACCATGGCGTGGTGGGAAAATAAAATAGTGTGTTGAGTGTAGCAAGCGCAGCGAGCCATGGGAGGGGTCGCGGTGGATTTTTTTAGTGTCCATGTCGACTGTGTCAACATAAGGGACAAAAAAGTGAAAAAAACCCATAACAACCTTTCGACTATCAACCTAATGACCCTGTTGCCCTAACCCATGTTGACATCCATACATGTCGACCTTCAGTCATGTCAACCTCCATGCATGTCAACCTTCATGCATGTCGATTTTCAGGCATGTCGACCTAATGCTTGTAGACCTAATTTCTGTCTCTGAAATGATCCATACCCATATTTCCAATGTTTATGTTTTACCATGAAAAAGTTTACAAAGGTAATATGTAAAGTTACATCAAAGTAATCTGTACAAGTTTACGTTCTTGGATATCGCAAACTTTATTTTCAGCTCTGGACAGCCTCCATTGTAACTTCAGCGATAAGATTCCCTTTTAAGACTTTTTTTTTAAATAATTGATTTAACTAAAATTTCAGTAAGTATATATGCTATATATATATATATATATATTATAAGGGCACGGTAGTGCCCTTATATTAAGGCTGAATCCAACGAACGGATTTTTCCCATAGGGAACTTTTCGGATGGGGGCATGGTGTTTGAGGGACTGCACCTCAAAAGTGACTGGGCGTACTGAGCTGAAATTTGGCATGTACACGTAGAATCGTCAACCGGTGCTGCGTGCCAAATTTCAGGGAGAAATATTAAAAAATGACCAATTGGGAGCGATCTAAACTTCCAACTGCCAGTTTTTTTCTGACACTTCAGAAATGACACTTTGTCACCCATGTTAGTCTATGAGGGTTTTTTTGGGAAGGCATAACTCGGGGTAGAGGAACAATTGAGACTTGGGGTTTGTTTTATTAGGTAGATATTGTCCCAGTGGAGTGCCTTTTGGGGTTGAGGATTTTCAGATAGGTACAGTTTTTATTAAATTTAGTGAAACGTCCCCCATTATAAAGATAGGAGCGCCAACTTGTTGCGCATGCGCAGAAGACATCACCTGGGGGAGTACACAGAGTGGCTTCACTCGGGTGCACCAAGATGGCCGACGGAGATGCGACCTCCGAGCACCCGCTGTGATGAGCACATACCTGCTCCCTGGACAGTAATTGCGGGCAGGACTTGGCTGGTGGGACCCCTCTTGATCCCTGAAGCGGGGGATATGGCCGGCGTGGGGCAGCGGAGTCGGGGCGACCGCTCGCAGCCATCTGGAGATTGCGGCCTACAAAGTAGCCGGAAGCCGCGGCCTAGATTTGAAAGCCCGGCCGCGGCGCGGGCTCCGGAGCGGGCGCAGGGCGCAAATTGGTGAGTAGACGCCGGGTTGCTGGCTCCTAGCCCGACCCCCATTCTGAAGACTCCAGCTCCGTCTATAATATCCCGTTGCAGCAGCCGGCTGTCCCCGGCAGGCTGCGGGCTATGCGGGGAGGGGCAGCTGTCACCCTCTGTCCCCGTGTGTCAGCCACCTCCTTTAACCCAGCGTTACATGCAGGGCATCCCCCTCCCTGTGCTGGGCTGCCTCTCCTATTTATGTGCCCACACTGTGCCCCCTCCCCTCTGCCAATGCCAGCCTAGTAACCTTACTCTGCCCCTACTGCTAGCTTCCACCCCAGTGCTGTGCCCATACTGTCAGCCAGCCTAGGGTGAGTCTGCCAATACTGTCCCAAAAGCTGCCTCTCCCAGTGCCAGCCTTATCCCAATGCTGTGCCCGCCCATACCAGTACTCCCTCCGTGTGTGCGCTGTGCCCCCCCCTCCGTGTGTATGCTGTGCCCCCCCCCCTTCGTGTGTATGCTGTGCCCCCCCCTTCGTGTGTATGCTGTGCCCCCCCCTCCGTATGTACGCTGTGCCCCCCCCTCCGTGTGTACGCTGTGCCCCCCTCCGTGTGTACGCTGTGCCCCCCTCCGTGTGTACGCTGTGCCCCCCTCCGTGTGTACGCTGTGCCTCCCCTCCATGTGTACGCTGTGCCCCCCCCCTCCGTGTGTACGCTGTGCCCCCCTCCGTGTGTACGCTGTGCCCCCCCTCCGTGTGTACGCTGTGCCCCCCCCTCCGTGTGTACGCTGTGCCCCCCCTCCGTGTGTACGCTGTGCCCCCCCCCCCCGTGTGTACGCTGTGCCCCCCCCTCCGTGTGTACGCTGTGCCCCCCCCTCCGTGTGTACGTTGTGCCCCCTCCGTGTGTACGCTGTGCTCCCCCCTCCGTGTGTACGCTGTGCCCCCCCCTCCGTGTGTACGCTGTGCCCCCCTACGTGTGTATGCTGTGCCCCCATCTGTGTATATGCTGAGCCCTTTAATATTATTATTTTATTTCCTGCACAGATGCTGACCACAGCACCGGGAATGAGGCGCTTCCACAGCCTGCGGACAAGATTCAGGCGCTTCCTTGAGTTGCCTCCGCCAACGAGAAGGCAGAAAGAAGCCACCTGGGCCATCAGAGGAGTAGCTGCACCCAGGTAAATCTGTCCCCCCACTGTCCCTGTATGTACCCTATCCCCCACCCCACTGTCTTTGTGCGTACCCTGTCCCCCACCCCACTGTCCCCATGTGTGCCTAGTGCCCCCGTGTGTACGCTGCCCCCCCAGTGCCCCCGTGTGTACGCTGCTCCCCCAGTTGCCCTGTGTGTATGCTGTCCCCCTCCCCAGTGCCCCTGTGTGTATGCTGTCCCCCCCAGTGCCCTATGTGTACGCTGTCCACCCCCCATGCCCCAGTGTGTGCACTCCCCCCCAGTGCCCCCATGTGTGTGCTGCCACCCCCAGTGCCCCCGTGTGCGTGCTGCCACCCCCAGTGCCCCCGTGTGCGTGCTGCCACCCCCAGTGCCCCCGTGTGTGCTGCCACCCCCAGTGCCCCCGTGTGTGCTGCCACCCCCAGTGCCCCCGTGTGTGCTGCCCCCCAGTGCCCCCTGTGTGTGTGTGCTGCCCCCCCGCAGTGCCCCTGTGTGTGTGCTGTCCCCCCCAGTGCCCCGTGTGTGTGCTGTCCCCCCCAGTGCCCCGTGTGTGTGCTGTCCCCCCCAGTGCCCCGTGTGTGCGCTGTCCCCCCCAGTGACCCCGTATGTGCGCTATTCCCCCCAGTGCCCAGTGTGTGCGCTGTCCCCCCCAGTGCCCCCGTGTGTGCGCTGTCCCCCCAAGTGCCCCTGTGTGTGCGCTGTCCCCCCAAGTGCCCCCGCGTGTGTGCTGTCCCCCCCTTGTGTACGCTCTCCACCCCCCCAGCGCACCCGTGTGTACACTGTTCCTCCCCCAGTGCCCCCATGTGTATGCTGCCCCCCCCGCAGTGCACCCGTGTGTGCTCTGCCCCCCCCAGTGCCCCTGTGTGTATGCTGTTCCCCCCTAGTGCCCCCGTGTGTACGCTGTCCCCCCTAGTGCCCCCATGTGTTGTGCTGCCCCCCCAGTGCCCCCGTGTGTGCACTGTCCCCCTAGTGCCCCGTGTGTACGCTGCCCACCCAGTGCTTCCGTGTGTACAGTGCCTGCGTGTGTACGCTGTCCACCCCCCAGTGCCCCTGTGTGTACGCTCTCGCCCCCAGTTCCCCCTGTGTGTGCGCTGTACCCCCAGTGCCCCTTGTGTGTGTGCTGTACCCTTGCAGTGCCCCTGTGTGTACGTTGTTTCCCCCCCCCAGTGCCCCCGTGAATATGCGGTCCCACCCCCAGTGCCCCCGTGTGTATGCTATGCCCCCCGTGTATATACTGTGCCCCCATCCATGTGTACGCTGTGCCCCCCTCTGTATGTACGCTGTGCCCTTTAATATTACTATTATTATTATATTTCCTGCCCAGACGCTGACCACCCCATGGTACCACCGGGACTGAGGCGCTTCCTTGAGTTGCCTCCGCCATTGGGAAGGCAGAAAGAAGCCATCAGAGGAGCAGCTGCACCCAGGTAAATCCGTCCCCCCACTGTCCCTGCGTGTACCCTGTCCCCCACCCCACTGTCCCTGCGTGTACCCTGTCCCCCACCCCACTGTCCCTGCGTGTACCCTGTCCCTCACCCCACTGTCCCTGCATGTACTCTGTCCCCCACCCCACTGTCCCTGTGTGTACCCTGCCCCCCCCAATGTCCCAGTGTGTACCCAGTGTCCCCGTGTGTACGCTGTCCCCCAAGTGCCCCCGTGTGTACGCTGCCCCCCCGCAGTGCCCCATGTGTACGCTGCCCCCCCAGTGCCCCTGTGTGTACACTGCCCCCCCAGTGCCCCTGTGTGTACGCTGTCCCACCCCAGTGCCCCTGTGTGTACGCTGTCCCACCTCAGTGCCCCCGTGTGTATGCTGCCCCCCCAGATCCCCCGTGTGTTCGCTGTCCCCCCCAGTGCCCCCGTGTGTGTCCCCCCCCAGTGCCACCATTTGTGTATGCTGTTCCCTCCCAGTGTGTACGCTGTCCCCCCCAGTGTGTACGCTGTCCCCCCCAGTGCCCCCGTGTGTGCTCTGCCCCCCCAGTGCCTGTGTGTACCCTATCCCCCACCCCACTGTCCCTGCGTGTACCCTGTCCCCCACCCCACTGTCCCTGTGTGTACCCTGTCCCCCACCTTACTGTCCCCGTGTGTACCCAGTGCCCCCGTGTGTACGCTGCCCCCCCCAGTGCCCTGTGTGTGCGCTGCACCCCCCCAGTGCCCTTGTGTGTGTTCTGTCCCCCCCAGTGCCCCGTGTGTGTTCTGTCCCCCCCAGTGCCCCCGTGTGTGTTCTGTGCCCCCGTGTGTGTTCTGTCCCCCCCAGTGCCCCCCGTGTGTGTTCTGTCTCCCCCAGTGCCCCCGTGTGTGCTCTGTCCCCCCGCAGTGCGCTGCCCTCCCCAGTGCCCCCGTTGTGTACGCTGTCTCCCCCAGTGCCCCCGTGTGTGCTCTGTCCCCCGCAGTGCGCTGCCCTCCACAGTGCCCCCATTGTGTACGCTGTCCCCCCCAGTGCCCCCGTGTGTAAAGTGCCTACGTGTGTACGCTCTCCCACCCAGTGCCCCCCGTGTGCCCTGTACCCCCCCAGTGCCACCGTGTTTGCTGTACCCCCGCAGTGCCCCCGTGTGTACGCTGCACCCCCCCAGTGCCACCATGTTTACACTGTTTCCCCCCCCCCAGTGCCCCTGTGTGTACGCTGTGCCCCCCTCCGTGTACGCTGTGCACCCCCTCCGTGTGTACGCTGTGCACCCCCTCCGTGTGTACGCTGTGCCTCCCCCCGTGTGTACGCTGTGCCTCCCCCCTCCGTGTGTACGCTGTGCCTCCTTCCTCCGTGTGTACGCTGTGCCTCCCCCTCCGTGTGTACGCTGTGCTACCCCCCTGCGTGTGTACGCTGTGCCTCCCCCCGTCCGTGTGTACGCTGTGCCTCCCCCCCTCCGTGTGTACGCTGTGCCTCCCCCCTCCGTGTGTACGCTGTGCCTCCCCCCCTCCGTTTGTACGCTGTGCCTCCCCCCTTCGTGTGTACGCTGTGCCTCCCCCCTCCGTGTGTACGCTGTGCCTCCCCCCCTCCGTGTGTACGCTGTGCCTCCCCCCCTCCGTGTGTGCGCTGTGCCTCCCCCCCTCCGTGTGTGCGCTGTGCCTCCCCCCTCCGTGTGTACGGTGTGCCTCCCCCCGTCCGTGTGTACGCTGTGCCTCGCCCCCTCCGTGTGTACGCTGTGCCTCCCCCCTCCGTGTGTACGCTGTGCCTCCCCCCTCCGTGTGTACGCTGTGCCTCCCCCCTCCGTGTGTACGCTGTGCCTCCCCCCTCCGTGTGTACGCTGTGCCTCCCCCCCTCCGTGTGTACTCTGTGCCTCCCCCCTCCGTGTGTACGCTGTGCCTCCCCCCCCTCCGTGTGTGCGCTGTGCCTCCCCCCTCCGTGTGTGCGCTGTGCCTCCCCCCTCCGTGTGTACGGTGTGCCTCCCCCCGTCCGTGTGTACGCTGTGCCTCCCCCCCTCCGTGTGTACGCTGTGCCTCCCCCCTCCGTGTGTACGCTGTGCCTCCCCCCTCCGTGTGTACGCTGTGCCTCCCCCCTCCGTGTGTACGCTGTGCCTCCCCCCTCCGTGTGTACGCTGTGCCTCCCCCCCTCCGTGTGTACGCTGTGCCTCCCCCCTCCGTGTGTACGCTGTGCCTCCCCCCCTCCGTGTGTACGCTGTGCCTCCCCCCTCCGTGTGTACGCTGTGCCTCCCCCCTCCGTGTGTGCGCTGTGCCTCCCCCCTCCGTGTGTACGCTGTGCCTCCCCCCTCCGTGTGTACGCTGTGCCTCCCCCCTCCGTGTGTACGCTGTGCCTCCCCCCTCCGTGTGTACGCTGTGCCTCCCCCCTCCGTGTGTACGCTGTGCCCCCCCTCCGTGTGTACGCTGTGCCCCCCCCCCTCCGTGTGTACGCTGTGCCCCCCTCCGTGTGTACGCTGTGCCCCCCCGTGTGTACGCTGTGCCCCCCCTCCGTGTGTACGCTGTGCCCCCCCCCCTCCGTGTGTACGCTGTGCCCTTTAATATATTATTATATTTCCTGCCCAGACGCTGACAGCCTGCGGACCAGATTCAGGCGCTTCCTTCAGTTTCCTCTGCCACCGGGAAGGCAGAAAGAAGCCACAGGGGCCATCAGAGGAGCAGCTGCACCCAGGTAAATCCATCCCTCCACTCTCCCTGCATGTACCCTGTCCCCCACCCCACTGTCCATGTGTGTACCCTGTCCCCCACCCCACTGTCCCTGCGTGTACCCTGTCCCCCACCCCATTGTCCCTGTGTGTACCCAGTGCCCCCGTGTGTACGCTGCCCCCCCAGTGCCCCGTGTGTACGCTGCCCCCCCGTGTGTACGCTGTGCCTCCCCCCTCCGTGTGTACGCTGTGCCTCCCCCCTCCGTGTGTACGCTGTGCCTCCCCCCTCCGTGTGTACGCTGTGCCTCCCCCTCTGTGTGTACGCTGTGCCTCCCCCCCTCCGTGTGTACGCTGTGCCTCCCCCCCTCCGTGTGTACTCTGTGCCTCCCCCCTCCGTGTGTACGCTGTGCCTCCCCCCCTCCGTGTGTGCGCTGTGCCTCCCCCCTCCGTGTGTGCGCTGTGCCTCCCCCCTCCGTGTGTACGCTGTGCCTCCCCCCTCCGTGTGTACGGTGTGCCTCCCCCCGTCCGTGTGTACGCTGTGCCTCCCCCCCTCCGTGTGTACGCTGTGCCTCCCCCCCTCCGTGTGTACGCTGTGCCTCCCCCCTCCGTGTGTACGCTGTGCCTCCCCCCTCCGTGTGTACGCTGTGCCTCCCCCCTCCGTGTGTACGCTGTGCCTCCCCCCCTCCGTGTGTACGCTGTGCCTCCCCCCTCCGTGTGTACGCTGTGCCTCCCCCCCTCCGTGTGTACGCTGTGCCTCCCCCCTCCGTGTGTACGCTGTGCCTCCCCCCTCCGTGTGTACGCTGTGCCTCCCCCCTCCGTGTGTACCATGTGCTTCCCCCCTCCGTGTGTACGCTGTGCCCCCCCTCCGTGTGTACGCTGTGCCCCCCCCTCCGTGTGTACGCTGTGCCCCCCTCCGTGTGTACGCTGTGCCCCCCTCCGTGTGTACGCTGTGCCCCCCCCCCCCGTGTGTACGCTGTGCCCCCCCTCCGTGTGTACGCTGTGCCCCCCCCCCCCCCTCCGTGTGTACGCTGTGCCCTTTAATATATTATTATATTTCCTGCCCAGACGCTGACAGCCTGCGGACCAGATTCAGGCGCTTCCTTCAGTTTCCTCTGCCACCGGGAAGGCAGAAAGAAGCCACAGGGGCCATCAGAGGAGCAGCTGCACCCAGGTAAATCCATCCCTCCACTCTCCCTGCATGTACCCTGTCCCCCACCCCACTGTCCATGTGTGTACCCTGTCCCCCACCCCACTGTCCCTGCGTGTACCCTGTCCCCCACCCCATTGTCCCTGTGTGTACCCAGTGCCCCCGTGTGTACGCTGCCCCCCCAGTGCCCCGTGTGTACGCTGCCCCCCCGTGCCCCGTGTGTACGCTGCCCCCCCAGTGCCCCGTGCGTGCGCTGCACCCCCCCAGTGCCCCCATGTGCGTGCTTTCCCCCCAGTACCCCATGTGTGCTTTGTTCCCCCCACAGTGCCCACGTGTGTGCTCTGTCCCCCCCAGTGTACGCTGTGCACCCCCTCCGTGTGTACGCTGTGCCCCCCCCCCCCCCGTGTGTACACTGTGCCTCCCCCCTCCGAGTGTACGCTGTGTCTCCCCCCTCCGGGTGTACGCTGTGTCTCCCCCCTCCGTGTGTACGCTGTGCCTCCTTCCTCCGTGTGTACGCTGTTCCTCCCCCCTCCGTGTGTACGCTGTGCCTCCCCCCCTCCGTGTGTACGCTGTGCCTCCCCCCCTCCGTGTGTACGCTGTGCCTCCCCCCTCCGTGTGTACGCTGTGCCTCCCCCCCTCCGTGTGTACGCTGTGCCTCCCCCCTCCGTGTGTACGCTGTGCCTCCCCCCTCCGTGTGTACGCTGTGCCTCCCCCCTCCGTGTGTACGCTGTGCCTCCCCCCCTCCGTGTGTACGCTGTGCCTCCCCCCTCCGTGTGTACGCTGTGCCTCCCCCCTCCGTGTGTGCGCTGTGCCTCCCCCCTCCGTGTGTACGCTGTGCCTCCCCCCTCCGTGTGTACGCTGTGCCTCCCCCCTCCGTGTGTACGCTGTGCCTCCCCCCTCCGTGTGTACGCTGTGCCTCCCCCCTCCGTGTGTACGCTGTGCCTCCCCCCTCCGTGTGTGCGCTGTGCCTCCCCCCTCCGTGTGTGCGCTGTGCCTCCCCCCTCCGTGTGTACGCTGTGCCTCCCCCCTCCGTGTGTACGCTGTGCCTCCCCCCTCCGTGTGTACGCTGTGCCCCCCACTCCGTGTGTACGCTGTGCCTCCCCCCTCCGTGTGTACGCTGTGCCTCCCCCCTCCGTGTGTACGCTGTGCCTCCCCCCTCCGTGTGTACGCTGTGCCCCCCGTGTGTACGCTGTGCCGCCCCCCCTCCGTGTGTACGCTGTGCCCCCCCCCTCCGTGTGTACGCTGTGCCCCCCCCCCACCGTGTGTACGCTGTGCCCCCCTCCGTGTGTACGCTGTGCCCTTTAATATATTATTATTTTTCCTGCCCAGACGCTGACAGCCTGCGGACCAGATTCAGGCGCTTCCTTCAGTTTCCTCTGCCACCGGGAAGGCAGAAAGAAGCCACAGGGGCCATCAGAGGAGCAGCTGCACCCAGGTAAATCCATCCCTCCACTGTCCCTGCATGTACCCTGTCCCCCACCCCACTGTCCATGTGTGTACCCTGTCCCCCACCCCACTGTCCCTGTGTGTACCCTGTCCCCCACCCCATTGTCCCTGTCTGTACCCAGTGCCCCCGTGTGTACGCTGCCCCCCCAGTGCCCCGTGTGTACGCTGCCCCCCCCAGTGCCCCGTGCGTGCGCTGCACCCCCCCAGTGCCCCCATGTGCGTGCTTTCCCCCCAGTACCCCATGTGTGCTCTGTTCCCCCCACAGTGCCCACGTGTGTGCTCTGTCCCCCCCCAGTGCCTGTGTGTACCCTGTCCCCCACCCCACTGTCCCTGTGTGTACCGTCCCCCACCCCACTGTCCCTGTGTGTACCCTGTCCCCCACCCCACTGTCCCTGTGTGTACCCTGTCCCCCACCACACTGTCCCTGTGTGTACCCTGTTCCCCACTCCACTGTCCCTGTGTGTACCCTGTCCCCCACCCCACTGTCCCTGTGTGTACCATGTCCCCCACCCCACTGTCCCTGTGTGTACCATGTCCCCCACCCCACTGTCCCCGTGTGTACCCAGTGTCCCCTTGTGTACGCTGCCCCCCCAGTGCCCAGTGTGTGCGCTGATCCCCCCCAGTGCCCCCCGTGTGCGTGCTGTCCCCCCAGTACCCCCGTGTGTGCTCTGTCCCCCCCCCAGTGCCCCCGTGTGTGTTCTGTTCCCCCCCAGTGCCCCCGTGTGTGTTTTGTCCCCCCAGTGCCCCGTATGTGTTCTGTCCCCCCCAGTGCCCCCGTATGTGTTCTGCCCCCCCAGTGCACCGTGTGTGTTCTGCCCCCCCCAGTACCCCCGTGTGTGCTCTATCCTCCAGCAGTACGCTGCCCCCGTGTGTGCGCTGATCCCCCCCAGTGCCCCCGTGTGCGTGCTGTCCCCCAGTACCCCCGTGTGTGCTCTGTCCCCCCCAGTGCCCCCGTGTGTGTTCTGTTCCCCCCCAGTGCCCCCGTGTGTGTTTTGTCCCCCCAGTGCCCCGTATGTGTTCTGTCCCCCCCAGTGCCCCCCGTATGTGTTCTGCCCCCCCAGTGCCCCATGTGTGTTCTGCCCCCCCAGTACCCCCGTGTGTGCTCTGTCCTCCAGCAGTACGCTGCCCCCCCAGTGCCCCGTGTGTGCTCTGCCCCCCCAGTGCCCCCGTGTGTACGCTGCCCCCCCCAGTGCTTCCGTGTGTAAAGTGCCCGCGTGTGTACGCTCTTTCCCCCCGTGCCCCTGTGTGTACGCTCTCCCCCCAGCGCCCCCCGTGTGTGCGATGTGCCCCCACGTGATTGCTCTACCCACGCAGTGCCCCCATGTGTACGTTGCCTAGCCCAGTGCCCCCGTGTGTGTACGCTGCTCCCCCCCAGTGCCCCGTGTGTACACTGTCCCCCCCAGTGCCCACATGTGTACGCTGTTCCCCCCCCAGTGCCCCCCGTGTGTACGCTGTGCTTCCCCCCTCCGTGTGTACGCTGTGCCCCCCCGTGTGTACGCTGTGCCCCCCCGTGTGTACACTGTGCCCCCCCTCTGTGTGTACGCTGTGCCCCCCCCTCCGTGTGTACGCTGTGCCCCCCCCCTCCATGTGTACGCTGTGCCCCCCCCCCTTCGTGTGTACGCTGTGCCCTTTAATATATTATTATATTTCCTGCCCAGACGCTGACAGCCTGCGGACCAGATTCAGGCACTTCCTTCAGTTTCCTCTGCCACCGGGAAGGCAGAAAGAAGCCACAGGGGCCATCAGAGGAGCAGCTGCACCCAGGTAAATCCATCCCTCCACTGTCCCTGCATGTACCCTGTCCCCCACCCCACTGTCCATGTGTGTACCCTGTCCCCCACCCCACTGTCCCTGCGTGTACCCTGTCCCCCACCCCATTGTCCCTGTGTGTACCCAGTGCCCCAGTGTGTAGGCTGCCCCCCCAGTGACCCATGTGTACGCTGCCCCCCCAGTGCCCGGTGCATGCGCTGCACCCCCCAGTGCCCCCATGTGCGTGCTTTCCCCCCCCCCAGTACCCCATGTGTGCTCTGTTCCCCCCACAGTGCCCACGTGTGTGCTCTGTCCCCCCCAGTGCCTGTGTGTACCCTGTCCCCCACCCCACTGTCCCTATGTGTACCGTCCCCCACCCCACTGTCCCTGTGTGTACCCTGTTCCCCACTCCACTGTCCCTGTGTGTACCCTGTCCCCCACCCCACTGTCCCTGCGTGTACCCTGTCCCCCACCCCATTGTCCCTGTGTGTACCCAGTGCCCCCGTGTGTACGCTGCCCCCCCCAGTGCCCTGTGCGTGCGCTGCACCCCCCAGTGCCCCCATGTGCGTGCTTCCCCCCCCCAGTACCCCATGTGTGCTCTGTTCCCCCCACAGTGCCCACGTGTGTGCTCTGTCCCCCCCAGTGCCTGTGTGTACCCTGTCCCCCACCCCACTGTCCCTGTGTGTACTGTCCCCCACCCCACTGTCCCTGTGTGTACCCTGTTCCCCACTCCACTGTCCCTGTGTGTACCCTTTCCCCCACCCCACTGTCCCTGTGTGTACCCTGTCCCCCACCCCACTGTCCCTGTGTGTACCATGTCCCCCACCCCACTGTCCCTGTGTGTACCATGTCCCCCACCCCACTGTCCCCGTGTGTACCCAGTGTCCCCTTGTGTACGCCCCCGTGTGCGTGCTGTCCCCCCAGTACCCCCGTGTGTGCTCTGTCTCCCCCCAGTGCCCCCGTGTGTTCACGTTTATAGTGGGGGGGGTGGCGTGGGGGTGCATTTAACATTGTAAGCACCCATTAGGGTGCTTATACGATTTTTCATCGCATAGGGGGTCACAATCGCATTGCATGCCATCGGGTACATGGCATGCGATGCGTTCATCGCACGATGCTGAAATCGGGCGCCGCCAAAATGCACAAGTACCCATTTTTGTTTTTCTTTTGCCAGGTTCCCCATGACTACTGCAGGAAAGAAGAGGACCAAATGTACACCGGTTTAGACCCGTGAGTATAATTTCCTTCCACAGGTCCCCTATGGATTGCTTCAGACCAGGACCCCAGGATACCGGACCAGGACCGAGGGCTACCTACATGCTCAAGATAGGTAAGTATCAGTATGTATGGGCTCCATGTGTATTAAAGTTTTATTTTTCTTATGTGTCAGTGTGCTTTTATTTAACTATTGGTTTTGTTGTGGAACTAAGAGCTAAGAGTTCCAGCAAGCCCATTAATGGGCCGCATGCTGGGACTTGTGGTTCTCCAAGTCCCAGTATGTAGTGCATTCTTTCTGGGACTCATAGTTCCACAGCAGAACCCAATGGTTTTGTCTATCTTTTACAAAAATATCAGCCAGGATGCCGGACCAGGACCCCAGGACACCGGACCAGGACCGAGGGCTACCTACGGGCTCAAGATAGGTAAGTATCAGTATGAATGGGCTCCATGTGTATTAAAATTGTATTTTTCTTATGTGTCAGTGTGCTTTTATTTAACTATTGGTTTTGTTGTGGAACTAAGAGTTCCAGCAAGCCCATTAATGGGCCGCATGCTCGGACTTGTGGTTCTCCAAGTCCCAGTATGCAGTCCAGGCTTGCAGGGACTCATAGTTCCACAGCAAAACCCAATGGTTTAGTCTATTTCTTTACACTTTATCAGCCCGGTACCCACAGCCCAGGGGTACCGGGGACAGCACCAGGCTTCAGCCTGGCCAGGTATGTCCTGGAGGGGGGGACCCCTTTATTGGGGGGGTCCCCACTTCCCCAGGACCCCTGGCCAGGCTGACCGGTCAGAGGGATGAATGCTTTGGCCGGGGGGACTTGTATAAAAAGTCTCCCCCTGGCTGTGGCATTACCCTACTGGCTGGTTGGGCCTGGGGCTTGTTCTTAAAATACAGGGGACCCCTATTCATTTTGTCCCCCGTATTTTGGGAACCTGACCTGGCCCTGGAGCCTGGGGCTGGTTTTAAAAAATACAGCGGAGCTCTGTGCAAATTGTTCCGATTTTTTTTAGAACCAGCCCTGACTCTTTGAGTCTCGTGCTGGTTACGGCTGTGGGGGGACCCCACGCCATTTTTTTTATTTATATATCTTAAAAAAAAAAATTGTACACACTGCAGCCTGCGAGGGGACGCGGATTACTTTACGTGTATTGCGAACACAGCGATTGCTGCAAGGGGACGCGGAATACATGTAAAGTAATCAGCGTCCCCTAGCAGGGCTCGCTACACTCGCCACGCTTCGGGCTTTGGCGCTTGCTGTGCTCGCCACACTATATAAAATCAACTCCATGCTTAGTGGATAGTGGAGTAATGAACAGGTCAGAAATCGCATCAAATAGGATGCAATATCTCATGCAATATCTCATGCAATATCTCCCGCCATGAAACTAAACAAGTACCAAAAACATTTTCACCATATTAAGCCGCATACAGTAATGTCCCCTGCACCATATGCCCCACACTGCAATGCCCGTGATACACTCTGCCCTACAGTAAAGCTTTTACACACTGGGGGCGAAATGTAATAGGGTGCGTTTTTTTAGACTAAAAAAAAATCGCACCAAATCGCACCTTTAAAAATCGCGTTTTTTGCCGCGAATTCGCATATGTAATGAGATGCGAATTAGCGGCAAAAAATGCGATTTGCCGCGATTTCCAGTCATGAAAATGTGCGCATTTTCAGTCATGAAAATGTGCGCATTTTCATATATGCGATTTTGGGTAAAAAAATAAAATTAAAAAAAAAACGGCGTAGGGTCCCCCCTCCAGAGCATAACCAGCCCCGGGCTGAAAGAGCCGGTCCTGGTTTCATAAAATCACAGGAACAAACAAGTTGGGGTTCCGTGCATTTTATAAAACCAGCACCAGGCTCAAGGGCCGGTCCTGGTTCCCAAAATACGGGGGACAAAATGACTAGGGGTCCCCCGTATTTCAAGAACCAGCACCGGGCCCAACCAGCCAGCAGGGTAATGCCACAGCCGGGGGGAGACTTTTTATACAAGTCCCCCCAGCCAAAGCATTTAGCCCTCTGACCGGTCAGCATGGGCAGGGGTCCTGGGGGAGTGGGGACCCCCCCAAAGAAGGGGTCCCCCCCCTCCAGAACTTACCAGCCCATGCTGAAGCCCGGGGCTGTCCTCGATGCCCCTGGGCGGTGGGCATCGAGCTGATATTTGGTGTAAAAAAATAGATAAACTATTGTTTTTTACTGTGGCACTACAAGTGCCAGCAAGCCTCCCCAGCAAGCTGGGACTTGGAGAACCACAAGTCCCAGCCTGCTGGGCATTAAAGGGCCCGCTGGCACTTGTAGTTCCACAGTTAAAAAAATAGTGCACAAAACACACTGACACACATTTTAAATAAAACTTTAATACACACATTACACACATACTAATACTTACCTATCTTCTTCCCGTAGGTAGCCCTGGTCCTGATGTCCTCCGGTCCTGTGTCGGCGTTCCTCTTCATGTCGACGTCCTTCTTGAAGTCGACGTCCCTGTCGGCGATGGCGTCCGGTGTCCGGGTCCGACGAAATCCATGGAGGAAGCTGTGGAAGGAAACCATACTCACCTGTCCCAGCGCGACGTAGTCCAGGTAAGGGTCTTGGAAAACAAACAAACCGACACCCGAATCCAAGCGGACACGACGGAGACGCACGTGTGTTTGTTTACATCGTGCGGCTCCGCCTCCCGAATGCCGCTATTGGCCGCCTTGCGGCCTAGCGGCTCCTGATTGGCCGCTAGGCCGCAAGGCGGCCAATAGCGGCATTCGGGAGGCGGAGCCGCACGATGTAAACACCGTGCGTCTCCGTCGTGTCCGCTTGGATTCGGGTGTCGGTTTGTTTTTTTTCCAAGACCCTTACCTGGACTACGTCGCGCTGGGACAGGTGAGTATGGTTTCCTTCCACAGCTTCCTCCATGGATTTCGTCGGACCCGGACACCGGACGCCATCGCCGACAGGGACGTCGACTTCAAGAAGGACGTCGACATGAAGAGGAACGCCGACACAGGACCGGAGGACATCAGGACCAGGGCTACCTACGGGAAGAAGATAGGTAAGTATTAGTATGTGTGTAATGTGTGTATTAAAGTTTTATTTAAAATGTGTGTCAGTGTGTTTTGTGCACTATTTTTTTAACTGTGGAACTACAAGTGCCAGCGGGCCCTTTAATGCCCAGCAGGCTGGGACTTGTGGTTCTCCAAGTCCCAGCTTGCTGGGGAGGCTTGCTGGCACTTGTAGTGCCACAGTAAAAAAC
Organism: Crinia signifera; assembly: GCF_055691185.1. Lineage (NCBI taxonomy): Eukaryota > Metazoa > Chordata > Amphibia > Anura > Myobatrachidae > Crinia > Crinia signifera. The sequence goes on from NC_139225.1 coordinate 107,098,921, forward strand.
AATAGTTTATCTATTTTTTTACACCAAATATCAGCTCGATGCCCACCGCCCAGGGGCATCGAGGACAGCCCCGGGCTTCAGCATGGGCTGGTAAGTTCTGGAGGGGGGGGACCCCTTCTTTGGGGGGGTCCCCACTCCCCCAGGACCCCTGCCCATGCTGACCGGTCAGAGGGCTAAATGCTTTGGCCGGGGGGACTTGTATAAAAAGTCTCCCCCCGGCTGTGGCATTACCCTGCTGGCTGGTTGGCCCCGGTGCTGGTTCTTGAAATACGGGGGACCCCTAGTCATTTTGTCCCCCGTATTTTGGGAACCAGGACCGGCCCTTGAGCCTGGTGCTGGTTTTATAAAATGCACGGAACCCCAACTTGTTTGTTCCTGTGATTTTATGAAACCAGGACCGGCTCTTTCAGCCCGGGGCTGGTTATGCTCTGGAGGGGGGACCCCACGCCGTTTTTTTTTTTTACTTTAACTTTTAGCCTTTTTTTGGACAGAACCATGCACAGATCACACAGATTTGTGCATGGTTCTGTAAAAATCGCCAGCAAGAAGCTGGTCTATTTTTTTTGCGTTTTTTGGTAAGGTCCCATATGCGACTTTAGAACTCGCATCCTATTACATATGCGAGTTCTATAGTTTCCTATGGGAAAACATCTGGATGCGATTTTCAGTGTGACTGAAAATCGCATCTTTAAAATGTGCGATTTCGCGGTAAAAAGTGCGCTTTTTACCGCGATTTTTAACCTATTAAATGTGCGATTTTCGGAAAATGTGCGATTTCGGCCGTTTTTGACCAAAAATCGCACATGTCTAAAAAAACGCACCCTATTACATTTCGCCCCCAGTGTCATGTTCATTGCCAGGGGTTTCATGCTCTTGGACAGGTGTCATACTCATTGCCAGGGGTTTGTAATACTTGTATCCAGGGGTAATGCTCGTTGCCAGGGGTGTGTTATTGTTAAACATTTAAATAAATCCAATGTTCTTACAGGGAAATTTTAGATTTCTGAATTTAAAAAAATAAATTGAAAAAAAGCTATGAAATTCCATAGACAAAAAACCTTACGGTTTCACATGTCCCATTAAGGCTTCTTACACATGATCTGGCATTTCTGAAACCTGTTGTAACTCTTCCACTCAAACGCCAAAAAGCAATGAAATTACGATCTGACGCCTTAATGGACGTGTTCCTTGCGCAATACAGATATGGTACGCCATCACAGCCTGTGGGTAAGTGCAGATTCAGCACTCTCACAGAGTGAGATTGCTGTCACTCACACAATGGTGGAGCTGCTAATTCACAGATTTGTGTGCTCATTGGAATACACACATGCAGTCTATGCAACTGAAGGTCTGAGCAGTAAACATAGCCCAGAGGATAGGGTAAAAGTGCTGTTGATTGGGTAGGAGGCAGTGTGGTGCGGATGGGGAGGAATAGAAATGCGTAGATGGTAGGAAGGCTAAGCAGCACTGATGGGGGACTAACAAAGCAGATGGGTGGAAAAGAGTGGCACAGATTGGGGAAGGTAATACAGAGTGATGCGATTGGGTGGGAAACAGAGGAGCAGTTGGAGGAAAGAGCACTGATGGGGGAGGGGGTTTGGAGCAAAGGGGATAAAGGGAAAACAGTGCAGTACAGATGGAGAGGGGAGACAGCAGTACATATGGAAGGACACTGACATGGATGAGGCAGGCAGAGCAGCCTGGATGGAGGGGGAGACAGAGTATCACTAATAGAGGGGAAGCCAGTGGCACAGATAGAAGGAAACAGTGGAATCTGTGTGGAAAGACAGGGAAGGGCAGATGGGGAAAGACACATTGGTGCAGATGAGGGAATACACACAGCAGTAGGTATCGGGGAAGACAGAGCAGCCTGAAGGCGTATAGGAGAAGAAAGTGTAGATGCATAGTAGTTGGGAGTATTCTAGTTTTTGCAATTATGAAAGATGTTTCTTGTAACTGTATGTGAATACTAAATTAAATGGATATATGTAGTGAGTGTGAAAGATGTTGGACCCTCAGTGGGATAGTTCTAGTAATAGTGTTTATTCTAGCACTCGGTTCCTCTACCCTGTCTGGGGTGTTGCTGTTTGCTGTAGTGTTTCTAGCACAGGTCTGGTTTGCAGTGCTGATATACAGATCACACTGTGCTGGAAGCACTACAGCAGACGGATACACCCCAGGCAGGGAAGCGGAACTGCATGGGTTTTCAAAGATGGCGGGTGCTAGAATGAACACTATAGTAACTCAGTGGGCTAGACAGTTTTAGATGATTGCAGGTACTTATTAGGATGAGTGCGCCACATAACTGCTCAGACCTTCAGTTGCATAGACTGCATGTGTGTATTCCAATGAGCACACAAATCTGTGAATTAGCAGCTCCACCATTGTGTGAGTGACAGCAATCTCACTCTGTGAGAGTGCTGAATCTGCACTTACCCACAGGCTGTGATGGCGTACCATATCTGTATTGCGCAAGGAACACGTCCATTAAGGCGTCAGCCTTAATGATCGTAATTTCATTGCTTTTTGGCGTTTGAGTGGAAGAGTTACAACAGGTTTCAGAAATGCCAGATCATGTGTAAGAAGCCTTAATGGGACATGTGAAACCGTAAGGTTTTTTGTCTATGGAATATATATATATATATATATATATACAGGTTGAGTATCCTGTATCCGTACATACCTTATCCGAATGATTCCAAAAACCGTGGTTTTTGGAATCATTCGAATTTTTTTTTTTTTTAACCCCCCTAACCCTCTTTTCATACTTACCAAGTCCCCGGGCGTCCACAGCAGGCCTCCGGCATCTTCTCCAGGGTCTCCAGCAGTCCCAGGAATGCATTGCGCGAGTGTGCGCGCGCGCCGGTGACGTCACCGGTGCGCGCACACACACGCGCAATGCATTCCTGGGACCGCTGGAGACCCAGAGAAGATGCCGGAGGCCTTCTGTGGACGCCCGGGGACTGCGTGGATGCCGAGGGACCACCAGACACGATCAGGGGACAGGTAAGTATGCCTGAAAAAAAATATTCCAAAAACCGAAAAATTCCTCTATCCGGAATGCTCATGGTCCCGAGCATTTCGGATAGGGGATACTCAACCTGTATATATATATATATATATATATATATATATATATATATATATATATATATATATATATATATATATATATATATATATATATATATATATATATATATATATATACAAACACAACTACACAACTATATATATATATATATATATATATTGTGTCTTGCTTGATGTGGTAATGCACCTATGACACATCCTCTATCTTGTTTGTGTTTTAATCATAAATTCCTTTTAATAACGGAGGAGTCATTTTCTTCTGTGCTCATTTTTCACTGAACCTTTGCTATTTTTCTTCCCTGGTAATAGATATCATTTCAACAGCTTGACTAACCGGTCTGATATAGAATAGCCAGTAATATATACTGATGTAATGACCATGATAAAATCATTGTGTGCTGATTTTATAAATTAGGGTGAAAATGCGAATGAGCCTGAAAAATGAAGCGCTACTGCCTGAATTCCAGGGTTGCTAATGCTTCATACCTTTCTGCTTCATTAAACCAATTTCACGGCAGATGACTTAGAGGAGGAAGCTGTGCTGCTTAAGAGACCCAACAATGGTTTACTGAAAGAAAGGGGGCTAAGATTAAATTAAGTGCTACTTGAGAAATATGGAAATGCTTAAAAAAAAAATCTACCTTCTAAATGGTGAATTCAAACATTTCAGCTCTATCACATTCATAGATTCGTCTCATAATTTTTACATGACTGCTAATTAAGGTCAGAATACTTTCTAATCCACCCGTAATAAATTGGTTGAAAAAAATAATACGTTGTCTCTGGAGACGTATTGTTTGATAAAAAAATTATACTTTGACAAAAACATTATACAGTACTATAGATTTTTATTAAATTCATGTACTGAAAGAAACTTAGTTGGAAATTACCAGCAACTTTAAAGCACTTTCTATACGAGTAACACAAAGAATATTCTAGTGAGGGTGGATAGCAATGAGAAGGTGTAATATCCTGTACTGTGGGACAGAAAACACATTCATGTCATTTAGAGAATACAATATTTGCAACATGTGATTAATGGATATCAATTTTTTTTTATAAATTTACCCTTTTTTCCATTACCACCTTTTGTGGCAAAAGCTGCACAATTATCATTTATAAAGCCCCATACACACTATTAATTATTTATGTATGTATGTATTTATTTATTATTTATTTACAGTTTCTTATATAGCGCAGCAGATTGCGTTGCGCTTTACAATTGTAGACAGTGAAGCAAACTGGGTAACAACAGACAAACATAGAGGTTGGAGGGCCCTGCTGCAAGCTTACAATCTATAGGGACATAGGAGGGAAACACAAGGACAGGCACCAGTAATAGCATAGCAGTGCCACCAAGTTGCAAGTCCAGAAGGGAAGCTATATACAATACATACTGTAAGTGCCTCAGAGGGTTATGCGTGTGGTATATATAAAATATTAAATATGATAGGCTTTCCTAAAGAGGTGAGTTTTCAGGGAACGCTTGAAAGTTTGGAGGTCAGTAGAGAGTCTTATTGGATTAGAAAGTCTTAAGGGCAATCCATAGGGTGGGAGCAGCGCGATGAAAGTCCTGTAATAGTGAATGGGAGCTAGGCGATATTGTGACCAAAAGTGGCTTCTGAGCGACATTGTTCACAATATCGCCTAGTATGTACACTCAATATCATTAACGATGCTCGCTCCTGTGCATCGTTAATGATGACTGATGTCTTCCCAAGTATGCAGGTCAACGTGGCAATATAGCCAAATGACCTGCATGTTAAGCGGGCCCCGGTGACATCACTGAACAATATCGGCATCCGATATCGTTCAGTATGTACGGATAATATCGGCCATAATAAATGCCTAAAAGTAAACATTCTCTTGAACGATTTAGCTAACACATAGTAGTAAATTTATGAAAGCTTCTAAACTATAAAATAAGTAATGTTGTCCATAGAAACCAATCAGATTCTGTCTACCCGTTATCTATTGCATTCTAGAAAATGGTAGACATCATCTGATTGGTTGCTATGGGAAACATGACCTCTTTTAATTTTTAGAAGCTTTAGTAAATTAACTCCATAAACATACAATGGAGATTTGTTTTACTCATAAAGAGCAAATAACAACCAAACAGCAATTTGCTTTTCTAAATCTCAAAAAAGTGAGACAGAATACAAAAATGTGATTGGTTGCTAGGGATGACTTCTCATTTGCATTTTGAATAATCATGTTGATAAGTACCTAATCTATGAGGATGGCATGTCCGCACAATGTAGCTGGTTATCTCATTGGTATGTAAAAGGTCTCTATATTCCTCAAGCTTTGCTTCATCCACACACTGTTTATGCAAAGCTGTAAAGGTATATGTTTGAATTTCTATAGACGGCAGTTATATATTCTGGAGACCCAGCTGACAGATTAAAAAATGATCTCAGTATCAAGGCATTTTTTTCTAAAATTGAATGACAAATGGAACGTGTTAAAAATGTTTTTTAATAAGTGAGTCCTTGTTGTCCGTGGATGGCGGAGTGTGCTGGTACAAAGAGATTCTTTCACTAAAGGGAAGTTTATGCGTGCACAAGTTTTTAAATACATTATTTGAAAGAACGATAGAATCGGTGAGGGAGAAAGTGCCATTTCTGGCTCCTCTGCCACAATGCGGACTCTGTGTACAAGTTCCGAGATGCTGGGACTTCGTCCAGCACAAGCTGATTAGTTCAGAAAACATGCATGGACTTAAATTGCCTCCACAATGTGATTAATTGATTATGTTCACTGATCATCTACATGATTACATGCATGAATTACACCTAACGCTTTATCTAGACTCTGTAGCTAAGTTTTCCCAGGATATTTCCATATCTTTGTTACTGTAACAGTTCAATCAAATTTTTTTTTTGCATTTTTTTCTGATATTATTATTGTAATCCTATATATACAATCACAGGGAGAATGTAAAAACTCCAAACCATTGATTGTATTGCTGATAACTGCCATCAGTGCTGCGAGACACTTCAACACTGTACTGTTCATCTGCATACATACCTACGGGATACGGTCATTAGGTCTACAGCAACTAGGTCAACAAGCATTGGGTCGACTCCACTAGGTCGACTGGCAACAAGGCAACATGGGTTTAGGTTGACATGGGTCAAGGTCGACATGTGTCTAGGTCAACATAGGTCTAGGTTGACAGGTCTTTAGGTCGACACAAGCATTAGGTCAACATGTGCAAGGTTGACAGCTAAAAGGTCGACATGGGTCGATATTTTGACTGTCAACCATGCCCATGTCGACTTAATGCTTCTGTCGACCTAATGTCCTGTTGATGAGACCCATGTCAACCTTGACCCATTTCGACCTAGCCCCATGTCGGCCTTGCTGCCTGTCGACCTAGTGGTGTCGACCCAATGCAGATACATTCTGCTACTGTATGTTCCCTTGTTTCTGATCACATTAGCAGCTCCACCAGGTTTATATAGGGCCATTAGGGGAATTAGCCCATAGTATGCGATGGGTTACTACACTGCATGTTTTCTTGAAGAACAGTTCTCCTCTTTGGCCATCACTGGTGCATTCACAGCCAGGTGGCTGCACATGATCATTAGGCTTGCCGTGCCTTGTAAGTGCATAAGAAGAAATTAAAGTTATGCCATCTGCCCTACAGTTTTGCACTGGGATGCAGTTTAAATCCTGGCGGTCGGGATCCCGGCGTTCAAAATCCCAACGCCGGAATCCCGAACGCCGAATTCCCGACACTTTCTCCCCCCGTGGGTGTCCACGACACCCTCAGAGGGAGAATAAATTAGTGTGCCGAGCGTAGCGAGGCACCGGGCCCGCTGCGTGGCGAGCGCAGCGAGCCTGCAAGGCTCCACGTCCCCCCCTTGATCCACGATCCACGTCCCCCCCTTGTCGGGATTCCGGCGTTCGGGATTCCGGCGTCGGGATTTTGAACGCCGGGATCCCGACCACCGGCTTTTCATGCCGAATCCTTTTGCACTATGTCTCTCTTTTGGAGTTTTCCTAGAAACCTTGGCTTTATAGCTCACTTTGTTTCCATTCAAGAAACATTTGATTGGACTTTAAAAATCTCGTGTAAGTCATTTGCATATTTTCGCCAGTGGGCGACACAAACACCATTGTTGTTTTTTTATGCCAAGACCTGGAAATAAAGTGATACATATACCCCTCTGAGTCTTTACATCTTTGACAAGTTATAGGTCCTTGGGCTGGTCAGAAAGAGGAAAACAAAATCTTTTCATGTACAAAAGTCTCTGCTTATGAAACTTTTCCCGGACTAACAGGTTTACAGTAAACTGTCCTTTGTAAATGAGTTCATTTAATTGACCGTGCACGCCATATCTGCCATTTCTCAAATAGCACAGTTTACTTTTTCCAAACTTCTGGTATGAGTATGAGTATGAGTATCTTTCAAATTACAAATAGTACTTGGGACTCTTATATGGGATTTTTACTGGAAAAGAGTTTATCTAGAACTCCATCTTGTATAAAAGTTTGTGATGTCATGCAATATAATTAACGTGAGCGTCTCCATGTAACACATGCAGTTAAATCAAGACATAAGTGTTACATAAGTGTTACTGTGTCGCTGCAAGGATAAACACATGAAGTTCTGGGTTGGTCATCAAACATCAAACCCGAGAGCATGGCATCTCTGAAGCAACAGGTGGATTTGATTCGGTGTTGCTAAGCAACTGATTTTTTCTCTTGCAAATAGTGTTGAAATGTACATTAGCCTATGGGCTTGGTGCTTGTATGTTTTTATAACTTGGTCATTCCCTCTAAATAAAGTTCCATTTTGCTCTTGAACCTGTGTATTATGTAAGTGAATCACACAGTTATCCTCAAGATGTATCAAATCTTGGACAGAGATAAAGTGACGTTTCCCATGGCAACCAATCAGCTTCTACAGTAACTGTTATTTTACAGGCTGTGCTTGAAAAATGACTGAATCTGATTACTTGCTATGAGCACCTTTTCCACTTTATTTCTCTTTAAGATTTGACAAATCTCCCTCCCTGAACCTAATAAAGTCTTTTGTTACATATTTCATATGTAGCTATTTATTCTGTTTATGTCTTACATTTTTCAGATGTACTACCACATGTGGCTTGGTAATAATGACCGGGCACTATGCAAAGCTTCTGTGATCTGAAAGCATGAAGCGTGTTCAGTCATGATCTCTTCACCACGCTCCATGGACACAGATGTCTTTTCTGTCTACCCCTAATAAACCCTAGGACAATATTTAAGGCTCAAACCATACACTACAAATATGCCGGACAGACTACAGTGTAAGGAACCGATGATGTGAGCTATGTGTACAAGCTGTCATGTCATTCTTAACCTCCCCCATGGGGTAGACGCCCAGCTGTGTGGAGATGCAGCTCTAGAGTTGATGACATCAATTTGAAGGATTAACCCCCCACCTGCTGCCACCATTCAGGGGTATTCCACAGAATGTCACCTGTAGATAAGCTTCTTACAGGCAATGCTTACAGTACTCCATGCACAATGAAGGCTAGAAATACAATCTACTTTAACACAGACATGAGTATAAAAGTATACTAGTATTGTGCATGTATGTATTTCATGTTATACATATGTCTATACTGTGGTATAAAGCGCACATACTATTGTGCTGTAATTGTGGTGAATGAATGTGATACTGTAGTCTGCTGAGATGTGAGAACAATTGTCACCATAGAGGGAATATGCTCATACAGTGTCATCCCGGTCTAGTAATGTACTTGTGTCCGTGACAGTGTCCGTGACGTGACAGTATATATATATATATAGAGAGAGAGAGAGAGAGAAGCCGTGACTGTGCTATAAAGAACCTTTGGTGAGGTGATTATAACTATAAAATATTTATATATATATCCTTTAGTATTTGTTCAAATTATATATATATATATATATATATATATATATATATATATGGCGAGTTCAGCGCCATTATGAGATGGCCGCCAAACTCAGACGTTTTTTTTAAGGCAAAACCATGCCTTGTAAGTTAATAATAAGTATTAAATCTTGCCCATAATGTATTATCCTGTGCTAGAACCAGTTAAACAAAGAACAGTTTTAATTTAGTCTCTCTAATTGCTAGTTTTGTTAATCCCCTAAATTCCGTTGAAACATCTCTGTTAATAGTTTTACTGACAAGTGCACTCAGATTCATATTTAAGATACTTTCTATTTAAGATACTTTTTATGTAAAATAACATGATTGTTTCAGCTGCCGTCACTTGTTAAGCTTCATATTTCCAACAGGTGCAATTAGCAAGAAAAATGAAAATAATACATAAATGATTATTATTATTATTATTATTATTAATCATAATAATCATCATACTAATAATATATATATATATATATATATATATATATATATATATATATATATCTAGAAAGAGGCAGAGAGAAGGCGCTTCATGGTGCAGTATTGTAAGTAAACAGTTTTATTGGACAATAAAAATCCTGGTACAGGTCAAAATGAACTCGTACCATATATAAAAACACTGTGGGCTGGGTACCACAAGGTTTTAAAAGTAGCCAAGGGCTAGACTGCTCACGCTTTGGTGCTGGAACATGGAACCACCGAAATCACCGCTATGCTGGCTTGCAGGGAGGCGTGTAGGGGTCACCAGGGTCCAGACATCAGCTGTGAGGTACAATAGGAGCGTCGTAGGCCACGCCCTGACACGTTTCGTCGTATAGACTTCGTCAGAGGGCGTGGCTACTACAAACGCTCTATGGGTTTATATAGGCCCAAACCTAATAGGCAGATTAAGCCCTATTAGCTGTAATTGGCTACTAGCAAATTAAGTGGGCGTGATAAAATGGTCGGAGTGAGGCCGCTCCCCTAACTACGAGAGGGAGTCTTGTCTCAATAGGACGGCAGGCCCAGAGCGTCATATGACGCGGTAGGCAAGTCCGCAACAGGCGAACATGATAGGTCGGGCGGTGTAGAGCGTCAATTGACGCGAAGCGCCTCAGCGTGGCGTCGAGTAAATCTGGGCGCCTATGCATAGCGTCAGATGACGCCGGACTACAGTTATGTCGCGCCCGGTCCGTCATATGACGCGGTAAGCGTCTATGCATAGCGTCAGATGACGCCGGACTACAATTGTGTCGTGCCCGGTCCGTCATATGACGCGATAAGCGTCACACACAGCCGAGTGCACGTATCGTCAGATGACGCGGCAAGCGTCAGGTGACGCGATAATACTAGGAGTATAAACATAGCTACAAGCATTTCTGGGCGTATAGGGGCGTGTGTGAATAGCACCTGATGTAAACAAAGCACTTGTGGGGCGAGCTGCCCACAAGCGCAGAGTGCCGATATGTATAGACACATAAGACGTCTATCTAAAGTATCACTATAAAAAATATATAAAATATATATATAACGGAATAATTAAATATGTGTATGTTTGGCACTATTTTAGATTATACTGCGGGGAATGATTTGGACATACTGTAATTTGAAATCTTATTTTGAGGTCGACACATAGTGTCGACTCAAACCAGAAAAACATATTTTTGGGAAAAAAAACGCAATTATTTTAGGAAAAAAGTTTAAAAGTAGATTATAAAAAACCTTATGTAAACCAGCCACATGGAAAAAATAAAAAAGTACCATTTAATTTTTAAAAAATTGCACCCTGAGTGAGCAATTTAGCCCCAGCTTTACAAAGCATATATAAAAATATATATAAAAAACTTCAAATACATCAATGTGTCCAATATGCATCGCTTGTATCGAAAATACAAATAGACCGCTGTACATTTTAGTTGGTCTTACATAGACAGAAACTTCATTATCAATACGATAATGAAGTTTCTGTCTATGTAAGACCAACTAAAATGTACAGCGGTCTATTTGTATTTTCGATACAAGCGATGCATATTGGACACATTGATGTATTTGAAGTTTTTTATATATATTTTTATATATGCTTTGTAAAGCTGGGGCTAAATTGCTCACTCAGGGTGCAATTTTTTAAAAATTAAATGGTACTTTTTTATTTTTTCCATGTGGCTGGTTTACATAAGGTTTTTTATAATCTACTTTTAAACTTTTTTCCTAAAATAATTGCGTTTTTTTTCCCAAAAATATGTTTTTCTGGTTTGAGTCGACACTATGGGTCGACCTCAAAATAAGATTTCAAATTATGTCTAAATCATTCCCCGCAGTATAATCTAAAATAGTGCCAAACATACACATATTTAATTATTCCGTTATATATATATTTTATATATTTTTTATAGTGATACTTTAGATAGACGTCTTATGTGTCTATACATATCGGCACTCTGCGCTTGTGGGCAGCTCGCCCCACAAGTGCTTTGTTTACATCAGGTGCTATTCACACACGCCCCTATACGCCCAGAAATGCTTGTAGCTATGTTTATACTCCTAGTATTATCGCGTCACCTGACGCTTGCCGCGTCATCTGACGATACGTGCACTCGGCTGTGTGTGACGCTTATCGCGTCATATGACGGACCGGGCACGACACAATTGTAGTCCGGCGTCATCTGACGCTATGCATAGACGCTTACCGTGTCATATGACGGACCGGGCGCGACATAACTGTAGTCCGGCGTCATCTGACGCTATGCATAGGCGCCCAGATTTACTCGACGCCACGCTGAGGCGCTTCGCGTCAATTGACGCTCTACACCGCCCGACCTATCATGTTCGCCTGTTGCGGACTTGCCTACCGCGTCATATGACGCTCTGGGCCTGCCGTCCTATTGAGACAAGACTCCCTCTCGTAGTTAGGGGAGCGGCCTCACTCCGACCATTTTATCACGCCCACTTAATTTGCTAGTAGCCAATTACAGCTAATAGGGCTTAATCTGCCTATTAGGTTTGGGCCTATATAAACCCATAGAGCGTTTGTAGTAGCCACGCCCTCTGACGAAGTCTATACGACGAAACGCGTCAGGGCGTGGCCTACGACGCTCCTATTGTACCTCACAGCTGATGTCTGGACCCTGGTGACCCCTACACGCCTCCCTGCAAGCCAGCATAGCGGTGATTTCGGTGGTTCCATGTTCCAGCACCAAAGCGTGAGCAGTCTAGCCCTTGGCTACTTTTAAAACCTTGTGGTACCCAGCCCACAGTGTTTTTATATATGGTACGAGTTCATTTTGACCTGTACCAGGATTTTTATTGTCCAATAAAACTGTTTACTTACAATACTGCACCATGAAGCGCCTTCTCTCTGCCTCTTTCTAGATCTCCATCTCTCTGTGGATTCCAGAGACTACTCTATATATAGAGAGAAGCTGCTGCAAGTCGACACATTTGACTTTGGTGCTCATTTCTTTCCCTCATTATTACTTATTGGGGAATTCTGCTTTGTTGATTCAATTGACACACACCGAGCGCAGGGGTGCACGCCTGTTCCATATATATATATATATATATATATATATATATATATATATATATACAGGTTGAGTATCCCGTATCCAAAATGCTCGGGACCAGGAGAATTTTGGATAACGGATTATTCCGTATTTCGGAATATTTTAATATTTCAATGATGTATTTTGAAGTATCTTGCATTTATGCTGTATAAACACATAATATACACACAAATATATTTTATTACCACATAATATACACACAAATATATTTTATTACCACATAAAATACACACAAATATATTTTAATTGTTCAAAAAACAAGGTTTCAAAACGTGAAACAAAATGTGTGTACTATCTCAGCACTGAATTTGAATGCCAAGCAATCATTGTCTTGCACATATATAGTGCCAGTTACATATCATGTCCCCAGTGATGCTGTTACAAATGTCCCCAGTGAGTTTTTAGCAAAAAAAAAAAAAATTTCACTTTTCTGGAAAGTCCGTATTTCGGAATAATTTGGATAACGGATATTCGGATACGGGATACTCGACCTGTATATATATACTGTATTGACATAATATCCATTAATCAAGGACACATATAGGTTACACATTCTCTGTAGCTGGCAAAATTGAAGACCAGGTTTTAATCAGCCACAGAACCATAAAGCTTAGGGACATTTGGGAAATGCGCATCATATGCACAGCAATTTATCTTGCTCTTGCCATGGTGCACCTTAACGGGACGATTCTGGTTCACTCGCAATGAACCAAAATCGTCCACTGCCCCAATGGTCAATGTTTGTGCATGCTCATGAGCATTTGTGCGCATGTGCAAACCCTGACTGCGAGCAGCTCTGGCGAGTTTCATTGTTGACAGACCATTCGCAACGAGGAGGAAAGGGGGGGTGGGATGGGATCAGTGGCGGCGCTGGGGGTTCCCATGCAAATGTGGGCAGGATGAAGTATGCTGGGGCGGGAGCGGCCTCACCTTATGTCAGCTGTCTGCCCTGTCTTCGTCCTGGCACGCAAATATAAGTCAGTCCTCACTGACATATATTTGCAAGCACAGGACAAATCATTAGAGGGTCTCCGAACATCATTTCTCCTGTGGCGGGCACATGTGAGGGGATGTGGGGTGGGGGGGGGGGGCGGTTTCACACAGGGACGGGCACTCTGGGACTCGGTAAGCTACTATCTTTGCAGCTTACTGAGTCAACCAGAATCAGACCCTAATTGTCCACTACATGTCCAGGTTGACAACTGAGGGTATATTTACTAAAATGCCTGTTTATAGAATTTGAGATTTTGCCCATATAACCCAATCATATTCTAGCCATTATCTTCTAGAATGTGGAAGATAAATGATAAGTAGAATATGCTTGGTTGTTATAGGCAACTTCTATAAACTCATACTTTAGTAAATATACCCCCACTCTCCACATGCTAGCTGGCTCTGCATGTTAATAAATAACCCCCCCCCTTCTGCATGTTAATAAATTTTAACATGCAGAAGGGGGTTAAGATGTTAAGCCGTTAAGATGTTTTTCATGGCCTCTGCCCACCCAGGACTTCTTTTTCATTCTTCACCTGCGGTGGGTGGTGGCCCATAAGTTCTTTTGCATGGCTGGCGCCCATCTTGTTATGATCTTGGTGCGCTGTGGCACCCTTTTTGAAAATCCAAGATGGCCAAAGTGAGCCAATCCCAGCTCAACGCATCATCAACCGCCCCAGGTAACATTAGCCAACGTGATGCTGGGGAGGTAGTCTGATGGAGAAGGAGGAGCAATGAAGATCTTCTGAAGATACAAGATGCCATGGCAGCACTGGGTGGGTGGCATCCATGCCTAAGAGCTTAAAGGCTATCTCCCCCTTCCCCAGGTGAAGAAGGAAAAAGATGACAGTCAGCGGTAAGCCATAGTACATGGTCCTGGCCACCAGCGCTTCCTCTGTTACACCTGTCACTGCACCCAGGGCAAGTGCCTGCCCTTGTTACATCACTGTTCTCATACATCTGACATTAATCATAACTGCCCGGACATGCATGTTTTTAGAATTTATTACTTTACTCATAGTGTGCCTGAAAATGTACTTCTCTACTTAAGAACAACATGGTGTTGCAAAACAGATCCCATTAGTAGTATTAGTTGTGATCTGATATCTACCAATTCTTATCTGTGGGTATATAAAAGTTCCCAATCCCATATACCCCTCAAGTACATCATGGAATTGGCAAGAAAAGAAACCTCTTCATTCCTTTATCTTAGTTACAGGTCTATTAACCACAATCAGCATCTCAGATGCATATGGGTTGTAATCAATTTGACCAAAATCACATAGAGATAGCATGTATCAAATTATCGCATACAGGCTACAAGAAAAGGTTACGAGAAAGCTCTGTCCCGTCACATAAACTACTGCACTGAGCATGTTACCACACATTTGCTGCTGTTGTCCATCAGATGATCACAGGGGCCAGAACAGAGCACAGCCAGCAGTCAAAGAAGGCTGTGTAGAAGTCATAGAACCAGACGGAAGCCCAGATAACGCTATCTCAATATAGTGTTATTGTGACCTGGCTCCCTCTGGAATTTTTTACTTTCTTTATATAAATTTGGGCAGATCACATTTCTCATTACAGGTATGGGAAATGTGATCTGATTACTATAAAAATGCATTTTTAAGGGCTTGGTGAGAATTTTACAAACTCTCAAATTATCCTTTTTTTTACATTTAGGTGATACTAATGAAAATTGGAAAATGGTGTTAAAACTAAATAAAGATGCCTGCTAAACAATCATGCTCAGTAATCTGAAACCATCTATCTGCACCAATGTGCAAAACAAGGTGCACAAGTGCAGCCTTTATACTCCATACTTATATATCTAGGGACCCATCATTTATTGTGCAAGTTACTGCTCTTCCACATATGCGCTTGTCATACTCCATAAAGTGATGAGGCTTTACTAGCACTGGTGCAGACCAAGGTGCATTGTGGATTCTTTCAGGCCACAGCACAACTGTTATGGGGCCAGATGCACTGAGCTTCAAAAGTTATAAAATGGAGAGCGATAAACAGCCAGCCAATCAGCCCTTACCTGTCACTTTGCAAACCTAGCCTGTAACATGACAGTTAGGAGCTGATTGGCTGGCTGTTTATCGCTCTCCATTTTATCACTTTTTGAAGCTTGATATATCTGGCTGTTATTAAAGAGTAAATACATTATTTATTTGTTTATTAACAGTTTCTTATATAGCCCATACATATTCTGCAGCGCTGTACAGAGAATATTTGAACACTCACATCCGTCCCTGCCCCAGTGAAGCTTACAATATATATTCCCTACCACATACACATGCACACACAGACATTCTAATAAATATACCCCTCTTCCACTAGCCTAATCAACCTGGGTTTTTGCACGGGAGCGTGCAAAGCCTGGGATTTTAGGCAGGTGAAAACATTCCCTGTAGAAATAACCCAGGTCATGAGACCCAGCATTCTACCCAGGTAGCGACAAGGGTTGAACTTGGGTTCAACCTTGGTCGCTGTGTAGTGTAAACGGGTAACCATTCACTACAGTGCAAAAGCCGGTGCTGGGAGATGCTTTCATCTCCCGGCTCCTCCCCAACCCCACCTCCCAATGACGTCACCCGTCCGGCATTATGTCGGGTGGGGACTCTAGTGTGAATGGGTTTGCAAGCCGGGTCGCACCCAGGTTGTAGTCGGGTACAAAATCCCCGGGTGCGACCCAGCTTGCAGATGGAAAAGGGGTATTAGCAGTAATTTCATGTCCAGCCACTATTATAAACACAGGTTGACTGAAGTTATTTCGTTCTTGCATACAAGACCAAATTTTGAGAGATATTAAGAGTTTCTTATATAGCGAAGCAAATTCCATTGCACTATACAATTGGAAACAGTGATAAAACAAATTAGGTAACAACAGACAGCATACCTCCCAACTGTCCCGCTTGTCGCGGGAACGTCCCGATATTTTGGGACATTCCCGTGTCCCTCCTGCCGCCGGCAGTGTCCCGCATTGGGGGGGGGGCAGTTGGGAGTCCCTTCTGTAGTCCGTGAATAGCCGCTGTATAGACCACGCACCCTTTCCAGCAGGCCACACCCCCAAAATTTGACGCGCGCCGTCCCACCGCCGCCTTCACAGACGTTGGGAGGTAGGAGACAGTCATAGAGGCAGGAAGACCCTGCTCACAAACACAGACTGCAGAGGGAGGTTAAGATCATACAGACTGACCTCCCCCTCTACAGTAACTATACTTGGCTAGGGTGAAGAAGCATGCAGAAAAGATTGCAGCGGACAAGCTGTTACCTGGATATAATCTGTTCGATATTCTCCCATCAGGAAGATGATTGCACTTCTGGACTGTCAAGTCGTCCAAAAAGTGCAAGAAGCTTCTTTCTGATAGCTGTCCATCAAATTGATCAAGGCATAGCAAGCAAATTCAACCGAACATGAAAATAGTCTTAAAAGCTAACCCTAATATGCAAACTGTCAAATTATATGTGTAATGTATGTAATGTATGTCATGCCTTCCCTCCTGTAACCATGCTCGATGCTGCACTGAAACCGCAAAACAATCCCAGTATATGTGAGTATACATGGCCAAATAAAGCTGATTCTGATTCTGACAAGTTTACAATCCATAGGGAAATAGGCAGTGAAACAGGGATGGCTATTATCTATTGCATAATGCTCCACCAGATTGCAAAGCTTTGGTAGACTGTATGATCTGGTCACCCAGCCATGTTGGCCAGGGATAAGGAGGATGGGAAAGTGAAGAAAGAAAAAATACCTGTAAGTGACAATATGTTTTTTTTTTTGTACAGTGGAGATGTAATTGGATAAGAATAGTTTATGAAGGTTATGTGGGTGGTTCAGGAATTTGTTAAGCTTGCCTGAAGAGGTTAAATTTCAGAAAACATATGAAGGTTTGGAGACTAGAGAAGACTGTTATTGTGCATGGGAGGGCATTCCACAGAGTGGGTGCAGCCTGAAGAAAGTCCTGCAATCGTGAATGGGAGTGAATAATGACTGTGGAGATGTAGATTGTTCACTAGTTCATGTTTTGAAGATCTATAACAATAACCTAAATCATAGATCAATGCAAAGTTCCCAATGGTCATTGAAGCGAAAATAAAGGAGAGCATCTTTCTTGGACCACAAATATGAAATCTCTGCAAGCACAAAGATTTTGATAGTATCTTAACAGGTCTGGTCAGGGGCAAACGCAGGATTTTCAGAAGGGGGTTTCCAGAGGGGCGGAGCAAAGCACGGAGATGGACACTTAGGTGACCCAGTATATGCCGGGTCAGTTAAAGTATTATAGATAGACCAAATACATACATATACATACATTAATATATATATACATACAGGGGCGTCAACAGCAGTGTAGACCCCTGGGCATAGCAATGTATTGGGGCCTCTACGGATCCACCAGCGGTAGGGGTGGGGGGTGCTTTGAGCGGAAGCTTTGATGTCCTGCGGGTGGTAGGGGGTATAATATCAACCGCTCAGCATGTAGGGCCTGGATCAGTAATTTCCATTAATTACCCCTTTACTGCACAGATGGTGGGAGATGAGGTGGGCTGAATGAAGGGGCCCTGATACATAACTTCTAGGGTGGTAGAGGATGTTTAATATGCAGAGGAGTATAGTGGAGTCGGCTTATTATTCATAATTTTCTGGTGGGAGGACAGCTTGCTTGACTGCAGATATCTCCAGTTTCCGGAAATATATTTCTTAGATTTTAATGGAATTAAAAACTAGAGAATCCCACCTACCAAATGGTATTGGGGACTAGGGGATTAGAGTTCAGGAGGCAGAGCAATCTGCCAACAAGTATATAAAACTACATACCAGGTGTGTGGAGCTGGAGCAGTAACCAGCTGCTGGAAGGCGGATATCTCTGGTTCTGGGAACAGTAGAGACAAGTGATTAGTGTCCATCAAAGGGGGAGAGTCCCAGCTTTTGGAATATACCCTCAGAAAAACTCTAAGTCAGAAAGAACCTGAAATATCTGACTGGGAAGAGCAACTAACAGGCTTGGATGGGGACCACTGCTTTGAAGTCAGATATCTCCGGTTCCTGGGGGGGGGGGGGTTTCTGGGTACTCAGAAACCCCCCATGCGTGCGCTACTATCGAAAAAAAAGTATCACAAAACTTTTTGGGAAATAAGAAGGCAGCAAACATTTCCTCATATAAGACACTAGGGTGCAATGTTTTTGAAGATGCATTTTCAACATTGTCACTTAGATTTTTTCCCAGCTAACTGCGGTAACGTTAGTCTTTAAGACAGTGAACGTTTTCACCAGGGTATTTCTGAGATGGAGAAGAGATACCAGGGGAAATGGAATGCTTCAATGCTAGCAGACTATTGTTGGCCACTTGTCAGAGATGCCCTGGAAATAGTGTACAAGCTACTTTCTAAACGAAAGCTGCATTAAAAGCAATGATTTGTATTATTGTTAATGTTGTGTATGTATATTAAGCTATTTGTTTTAGAAAACAACAAATGTGAATAACTATAAAATGGCAACAAATCTTTCAATTTCATTATCATTTAATTTGTTTTCAGCACCCTCAATTCTATTAATAAACATATGTAATATTTAGGATCCAAACTTTTTTTTAAATGTGTTGTCCAGTGTAATTGGCCACCGTACAAACTTGTGGCTGTGTGATCAGGTCTGGATTACCCCCTAAATCCAGAACCAAGCGCCAATGCATAGTCATATGCTTTTCAGCAGCATTTTCCCTTGCCATGACGGTGGCATAACTGGGCTGTAACATAGAGATCTCACATTGGTAGAGCTCAGTGAATGCCATCCAATGAAACTGTGGGCAGTGCAAAAAAGACCGGAAGTGTAACTAAGCCTGTTTTCTGGTGTACCTTTTGCACCAGGATGGGACTGGTGCAAGTAGACATTGATGATGAAAGATATTACAAATAGGGGCAGATGTATTAATCCTTAACGAGAGATAAATGCAAGGGTGATAAGGAGAGATAAACGTCCAGCCAATCAGCTCCTTGCTGACTTTTTTCAAACACAGCCTGTAACATGGCAGTTAGCAGGTGATTGGCTGGACGTTTATCTCTCCTTATCACCCTTGGATTTATCTCTTGTTAAGGATTAATACATCTGCCCCATAGTACGCAGTAAGGGCAATCAACTTATGAACTCTGCATGTGATCAAGATTATACATTTTGGGCCTTATTCTGGTTAGGTCGGTGCAACGTACGTACGGTCCGTTTCACCGTACGTTTCCCGTACGCGGACGGTAAGCGTAAGTCCGCACACAGAACAGCCGCAGAACAGTCATAAACACAGACAATGGGGAGTGGCGTACACTTGAGCGTACGCCACCGTAAACGGACAGGTCTCCTCTTAGACACCGTTAACTGGCGTACAACAGAGCGTACTCCACCATATACGGACGGGTCTCGTCCGTTTTCACACCGACATCTTCCGTATATCGGAGCGTACGCCACAGTGCATGGACGGGTCTCGCCTTTTTTCAATGGAAAACTCAGCATGTGTCACCGATCGTGAGAGTGAGCGTACGTCCGTGCACGGTGGCATACCCTTCACATATATGGGCCTGCTAATCTAGCCTTTCAACTATAATAAGACAATTAATTATTCTAACTGTTATTCAATAATTGTTTTCTATTAACTCAATTGTCTACCTTAATAAACACCCTAATAAAACAACATTTTAACCCTCATTACATGTATATTTATTATGTTCTAATGTGGCATTTTAATCACTATCTATGTGTCCCCACATTGGTTTTACTTTTAAATAAAGTTATGTTGGTGTTACAGTGAAAAAGTTGACACATGTCGACTTCTGTGAATTAAGTATCCTGCTTTTTAAAGTAAAACACTTTCTGAATGGGTGTAGATGGTTATAAAATAACTACCTTGACATATATAAGCAGGTCTTTGAATGAATCTTACCTAAAATGAAACCAACCTTTACATGTTGAAGTGTAGAAAGGGGATGCAGTCAATTTGCCGGCGGTCGGAATCCCGACACTGGAATCCCGACCGCCGAAATCCCGAAACTTTCTCCCTCCGTGGGTGTCCACGACACCCATAGAGGGAGAATAAAATAGCGTGCCGAGTGTAGTGAGGCACCGGGCCCGCTGCGTGCTGAGCGCAGCGAGCCCGAAAGGGGGGGGGCGCTCCACGTCCCCCCATGTCGGGATTTCGGCGGTCGGGATTCCAGTGTCGGGATTCCGACCGCCGGGATTCCGACCGCCGGCATTACATATCGGATCCGTAGAAAGATATGCTTCCAATGTGTTTGTGGGCTGTGTGTGGCTTGCAGGTAGTGAAATCATGGTTTTCCCCTAATAGCCTGCAGCATTGCTTATTACATTCAGGTGTATGTGTTTGACTAGTAATCAGTGTTAATTAGCAGACCCAGACGTCCGCTCTCATACGGTATCTCTAGGGGTGGTCTGGAGCTATCTTTGGCGTCCGCCTGTTTTGGGGCCAAAATGCACAGTGCGTACGCCGATTGAGCGGCTGTAGCACCGTACATTTTTGGTGCACACCCCCGTGTATGCCCATGTTTATGCCCAGTTTTCCTCATTATTCCGGCCGCTCCCCTAAAAACGCCCCCATGCCCCCCACAATGACCGTATTCTTGCGGACAGGTTTTTTTGCACGGAGAGACCCGTCCGTGAGCGGTGTGAGGTCTCCGCACCTGCGCTATTGCAAAAGCTAAGCATGCGCAGATGAAAAAAAACCCCGATCCGCCCGTATACGGTCCCACCGTACCGAGCAGAATAAGGCCCTTTGTTCTGAGCATTCCACACAGTACATACAACTTGTGTTTAATTCTGCATCTGCCCTTTGTTAGTATATAATCCACATTAAGGAGTCAATACATTTAATGGCGACCTACTGTATCACAGAACAGCTTCCAATGACTTTGTGGATTGTGTAGCTCTAGATGAATTCTGATGACAGCCTCTGGAGGAGTAGGCAACAATGATGCTACTGTAATAGCACATCTGAGTTTAATATGACCTGACATTAATTAAATCTACCGCCTACAGTAAATGTGCCATACGCTTGTCACCATGGCCCTTATTCTGGTTCACTCGCAAAAGCAAATTCCTTCTCAGATGGACAAAACCACTGCAGGTGGGCAGATGTAACTTGTGCAGAGAGAATTAGAGTTGGGTGGGGTTTTACTTCAAAGTGAGATCTATTTTGCAGTGTAAAAATAAAGTACTCAGTATTTTCCCTGCACAGAAACAAAATAGCTCACCCAAATTTAACTCTCTGCACAAGTTACATCTGCCCCACCTGCAATGCACATGGTTTTGTCCATTTGGGAAGGAATTTGCCTTTGCAAGTGAACCAGAATAAGGGCCCATATCTGATGTCAGCATTAAGTGTGGTCATTAACAGAAGTATTTATCGCTGGGGTTCAGCCCAACACAATCTGAATTCCTTGTACACCAAATATAACTTTTGGAAATTAAAAATGTCACCATTTTCTAACTAAAATAAATAAATATACCTGTTCGTCCTCAGTACTTCATGTACACAAAAACATTATCATCACATGTACTGTCACGTGACTCTACTGCTCATCTTCAAGGCTGCTAGTCTAATAACAGCTCCCGCTTTTTGGCGCTTAAGACTGAAAATTGATTATTTTAATACAAAATTCCTGAATGAAAGAGATTCCCGGCCTTTCCTGTGCTGTTGAATAATGTATGTGGGAGAAAGCAAATAGCAGCAGAGGGTCTCAGCTGCTAGAACAATGGGGAGCGCACAGAGCTGAGGGGGCACATTAGTTTATCATTGCCTTGTCAATCCTCATAGCTTGGGAATCGTGGGATAGCCTGGAAAGCAGCAGCTGTTCAACGTGCGGTACACTGACTGGGGTGCTTTGGAGTCTTCAATTAGATTTATACGTGAAAAACAGGTTATTGATTTGTTTCGGATGCTAAAAAAGAAAAATACCTTGATTCTCAACTTTCGCTTTCAATACAAAATTTGGTAAAATGCATGCAGTAGGGTACTGTAGTTGTTAGAGCCTCATAGTGCGGACATCAGCTGTATGTGTCTATGGCAGGGCAGCTAGGCACTTGCTCATGGCCTCTGTTTTCGAGGGGCTTGAATAAGATTTGTCCTACCTCATGTATGAATGTACTTTGGTACTTCTTGAATAAGATTTGTCCTACCTCATGTATGAATGTACTTTGGTTCTTGGTAATTTACTAAACATCCTTTGGTAGTTTTATTTAATAGATTAAATGGTATACTAATAATTTATTTATTTATGAACAGTTTCTTATATAGCCCACACATATTCTGCAGCGCTTTATAGAGAATATTTGGACATTCACATCAGTGGAGCTTACAATCTATATTCCTTACCACATTTACACGCACACACAGACATTCTACGGTTAATTTGTTGGGAGCCATATTTTATTTATTGGATTGTGGGAGGAAACCAGAGTACCCGGAGGAACCCACGCAAGTACGGAGAGAATATACAAACTCTGCACCGTTAGAGCCATGGTGGGAATTGAACCCATGACCTCAGTGCTGTGAGGCAGTAATGCTAACCATTACACCATCCGTATTGCCCAATAATTACTGAGACCCCAGATTGTGGTCATCATAGACTGGCTTATTACCTTAAAAAATATAATTTTCCTTTAAATAAAAAAAAAAATCCTTTTGAAAAAAATATAGAACCGATATGGCAAACACTTTGTCAAAACAAACCATATCAAGCTCACGTCAGTCGTCTCTATTATACACGGGGAACGTGTAGCATTTGCATATGTGCATACATTAGTGTCAGAGAGAGCTGCCATACTTATCCGCCCACAATGTATAATAAAATTAACAATGTCCAGAGTGACTGAATTATTATAGAATGCAATACAATGCTAATGTACAATTGCTTATCTCAAGAACTATGGGTTTTAAAAAAAAATATTCTTAATAAAGTCCCTTAGTTTTTCAATGACAAGAGGTGTTTTAGACAAAGTGCTAGTTCAGGCAGCCATTTTGTGGGCTGAAGCAGAAGTTATAGGACAATCATTAATTACAGCAAATAATAAAAAAGGGATTTCTATGAATAGATTTCCATCATATTTGTCCAAATGGTGTGACACGCTTTCTAATTTGTTTAATTACCCTGACCTCCACTGCCCATGGGGTTGGTGCTTCTCAGTAGGGTCTGGCTGGCTATGTAAGTGGGGAGTGGGGTTACTTTATAGATTTCCTCATACAGACATCTGCCTTGCTGTTTGTTCAGAGTTAAGTTATAGTTTAAACTAGCCAAGACTGTCTATATATGGGACTAGTTAAAGATTGATCTGACACATGCTGTTCATTTGTTTGTAACTATATATTACATATTATATTTTTTACTTGTATATATTTTTTACTTGTATTACATAATGCCATGTACATGTGGACTGAGTGTGACTACAATTAAACTGCTATTGCTATAGAATTCCCATTAAAAGTTCAGGCCTTCCTTTGGCAGAAATTAGCAGTTTCAAGCAATGCACAGTAGTACAAGTTGGGGTAAATGAACTAAGATGGGAATTCTATTGAAGATGTGATGTTGCCTATAGCAATCAATGAGATTCTATCTATTATCTCCAAGGCGCTAAATCTGGGGTAGCCAACTCCAGTCCTCGGGAGCTACCAACAGTGCATGTTTTCCAGATCTCCTCACAGAATCACAAGTGAAGTAATTAGCTCCACCTGTGGATCTTTGAAAATGTTTCAGCTAGTAATGAGCGCACCTGTGCAGCAGTTGGTTGTCTGGAAAATGTGAACTGTTGGTAGCTCTGGAGGACCGTAGTTGGCTACCACTGGGCTAAATAAATAAGAAGTTGAATCGGATTGGTTGCTATTGACAACATCCCATTTTCAATAGAACCACCATCTTAGTAAATTTACCCCATGTCTCATATATCCGTAATGCTTGGGACCTGAAGCTATTTGGATATATTGTATTTTTCTGTAGTTTAGAATATTTGCATACCATAAGGAGATACCTGGAGGATGGTATGAAGGCATTCATGTTTCATGCAGGACCTTATTCAGATCCGTTGTTGTGCGTATGCGCAGGTGCGTGTATGCGCTTGTGCAGACACCGGGTGTGTGCACCCACGATGAACATTCGGTTCGCCGGGTGCATGCATCCTACACGGCGAGGGGGGGGTGGGGCGTGGGGTTCAGGGCAGCCCCATAAGCATATGGGAAAGCCCAGTGTTTCATGGGTGTTCCCATGAGAATGCTGGGTGTTCTCAGGCTAATGAGGCCGTGATGGACATGCAGAGGGAGAGCAGCTGACATCACCGGATGTCAGCTGCCCGCTCTGTCCTCGAACAGGGCGCCCGCAGTTTAGAGTCACTATATAGGTGTCTCTGAACTGTGAGCGCTGGAGTAATCATTTGATGGTCAGTGAAATTCGCAGCCTTGCGAGTCAGTCATACTAAGGTCCATAGTCTGAATATAAGTTATTCAATAGTTTTAATAATTGTGTGCATGAAATAATGTTTGTGTATATTAAATCATCAGTAAGTAAAGGTGTTACTATCTCAGTGATAACCACAAAAGTGACCCAAATAAGAAAATACCCTCACAATGTACTCTAAAGGTGGCCATACATCAGAAAGATTCAGGCCTGAATGAATGCGTTGTGTGGTGTATTGTGTGTTTTTTGGTGCACATAATGAGGTGTTTCTGTACGATGTGCGGTCCCTCAGGTCAAGAGGTCGATCCTCAGATCATATGTGCTACACATAGGCCCTTATTCAGATCTGATCACAGTACAAATTTATTCAGAAAATGGACAAAACCATCTGCACTGCAGGTGGGGCAGATGTAACATGTGCAGAGAGAGTTAATTTTGGGTGGGGTGTGTTGAAACTGACATCTAAATTGCAGTGTAAAAATAATGCAACCAGTATTTACCCTGCACAGAAACAAAATAACTCACACAAGTCTAACTCTCTATATACATGTTACATCTGCCCCGCCTGCAGTGCAGCATGGTTTTGCCCATTTTGAGAACAAATTTGTACTGCAATTAGATCTGAATAAGGCCCATAGGATCAGTCGTGATTGGGTGCAGATAGTGAGTGGGTTTTTGCACATGCAATCGGTCGTTCGATGGATGGTATGACCTGCTTCACTTGACTGGCATTTTCCTGGACACTATGATGCATACCATCGATCTTGAGATGATCAATCGTATGCGGCAGCTGGATCGTACGATGCATCGCTGGTACATTGTGTGTCAAAAAATGCACCAAATTGTGAGTCCAGGATTGCTGGGGAGTTCAAGGGAAACCGTGACACAATCAGGATAGAACACTGGCTGGTCTGTTGTATGGCCAGCTTAACTTTCATGATTTATTTAATATTCAAGTAAATGAGATATGCACAACCCTTTAATAGAGAAGGGAAAAGCTAACTTCTGCCTCTTAGGAAAAATAAAGGAGTATCTACCCTTACTTAAGTGACCAATAATAAACCTAGGTACAAATACTTTGTTGTGTGTGTGTGTGTGTATCTCTTACAACTACTGTATGCAATGTAACACAGTGAGACCAGATAAAGCCAATTCAAGACAGAGTGTTCCGCAATATAGATGCAAATGGCATGGAGATAGAAAGTTGTCCTAATTAGCAACTCTTTTGTTTGATACATGCAACATTGAATCAAACAATACAATTGCTAAACAGAATAACAGTCTATTTGCATCCAGTTTGCATCCTAATTACATTTACGTTTTTCAATGATGCTTTGTGACATTTCCACTTTACAGTGATGCTCAATATTTTTCCATGCCTTTACAGATGTCTGTCTGGATAGACCAATATAGTTCATTGGTGCAAGTGGTTGGAATACTAGTGCTATGTCCCATTTGCACATGCCTTAATAAGGGGGGTATTCAACAGCTGTGATCCTGGCCCATTTGCAGTCTGATCACAGCTGAACGACAGGCGGGATTCAATGACAGCTTCTAAAGTCGGGCCCATTCTGCCGTGATCCCGCTTCAATGCTTTCGCTAAAGACAGCATTGAATAGGGAGATGCCGCTGTCGGGAATAGCGGTGGCACATTGAATACCCCACTACATCTGTTTACCTTGAGATATTTATGAAGGCGTTCTTTAGTCATCTAGAATGTCTCTAGACCAGTGTTTCCCAAACTTTTATGAATCACGGTGCCCTGGAGTATCAGTAATTTTCTTACGGTGCCCCAAGGCCAAAAGTTTCTTATTGAGAAATTCTGAAGAAAAAAAAATATTAGATTAAGTAAATTGTATTTACTGTTCATCCTTATGGTCAGACATGTGGTGAGGGACATGATTTGCCTTATTTTTTTTTCCACATATTTATTTCATTTAAGTTTTGAAGCCATAAATAGTAGTTTTGCCTATTTACATGACGATAAAAAAGTTGAATTGGTCCTGGACCACCAACCGAAGGCACCCGTCCATTTGTCCCGAGGCACCCCTTGGTGCCACGGCACACAATTTGGGAACCACTGCTCTCTACAGTTACATTGCTAGCGACACCTGTAGACGATAAATACAATAATTCATATTTTACATCTCAATGTGCATAATAAAGACATCTTTTAAGCCAATAATTAATTTATTTAAATATAAAATAACTACAAAATTCATATATCTATTATAAACATGGCTGCATAATATTTATTTTTCTCTACCTTATTTTTTACAATACAAATTTTTGTTATATCATATGTGGTTAGTTTTCGTGCTGCTTTGCGAATAAGATTAATGCATGCTGTCTATTCCACAGGTATATTATAATGATTAGGCCTTAGCTCTTACAGTTCACTCTGTTCTAAAGAATGTGCATTTTGGGTCTTTCAGATGGTAATTATTCAAGATTAACACTGTGAATTCAATGTTCTACAGCTTTCTGAGAAGAGAGTACTTACTGGCGGTTGCTTAAAAAATGTATCTCACTGATCTTGGTTTAAAGAGAAGATGAAAAAACTTTCTGCTTACTATCATAAATAAATCTGTAGCAATCCTATTTGTGATTCAATATATATATATATATATATATATATATATATATATATATATATATTTTTTTTTTTTTTTAAATGTATCATTTAATCTCTAGTGCTTAATCTCTATGTTTTATTGCTTATTACTTTTACTCATTCTCATATTTGTATCATAGTCATGTATTTTTTAAAATATAGAATTTTTTTTTTTTTGGGGGGGGGGGGGGGGATAGGTGTTTCGGGCTTAGTAATGATCCCCAGTGCGCAGTTTGTCTTCTTAAAATTCATGTGGAGAGGGTTCCGTGGTACCTCTACCACTGATACAATGCATTCACAACACACAAGGAATCGGATTATTAATCTGTAACACGCGTGTTACAGTAGAAGAAAGAAAAAAGTTACAGACTTTTTTTTTTAGATATTTTATTACAGAACTGCAAAATAAAGACTATAGAGCTTAAAATATTATCCATCAAGTAGAAAATATCAAATAAGTACAGAAAAAAATATTATATGTGTGTGTTTTCCTATTATATAATATATAATTATTAGGCATGTGCAGATCCAGATTTACCCTGATCTCAAAACGGGATCTTATTGGCTATCCAGCTGTCACGTGTTTTGGAGCCGGGCGTCACTTTCGCCGGGCGAGTAAGATGCTGCATGCTGGATACATCTAGTCAGATCACCAGTCAGGGCCAGTGTTCTCACCAGAGAACACTGGTCCTGACAGATCGCTCAGCACACAGCACTGTGCAGCAGTGTGCAGCCTGTGCAGTGCTGTGTGCTAAACGATCTACATTCCGCACAGTCGCCAAATGTCTAGGCTCCATTAGAGAAACTGCTGTATGAAGAAAATCTCTAATGGAGAGTTGATAGTATGTATATAAGCAATCCAAGTCTCAAAAACAATTTTCCTACTCTCTTATCTTTATTGATGGACGTCTCTAGCCAATCCATATAAAAAAAAGATGTTCTATTCTACGCATCAATAAAGTCAAAGATAAAGTGTCTGAAGATATCCATTTTGATAAAATGGTTTTCTTAGCAGCCGCTGCAAGTTAAGATAGTAATAGTTTTCTTTCCTCGGGATAATTCGCGGCTGGATGAAGTGGAGTGAATATCCCACAATGCCCATTTTGATGACATATGAATAAGCACCTCAGATCTTGCCATACTGTATACATCATATGCATGATCTGGAAGATAATACAGTCACTGTTTGAATTACGGAAACACATGCAGCTCTTTTTTTTTTCATGTGTGTTTTGCTTTTTTATCACTATAAACCCATAGCCCTTTGGAATGAAGGGATATAAAACATATGAGGTAAATGGTTGCAGTACAGAGATGCAGTGACTTCATTCGCAGGGAATTTGTAAAAATATGCTAATGGGTCAGCCGACAGGGTAACTCACTTGATGCTGTAAGCAGAAACATTGGGCACCCATCGGCTGGGCCAGCGAACCACTGAGGAACCCTAAAACGCTTGGCCTCTCCAACTGTGAATTGGCAGTGGCTGACTAGGAAATATCCTATCCCAATAATCCCATCATGCCTTAGTCTTTCTTGCTAACCCTGTTGCCACCTACAAATACTGACGACCTCTCACTCCCTTTGAAATAATTCCTTTGTGCATGCACTGTATAGCTAATCATTTGCTGTACGGCTTTAGCCATGTGCCATGGCATACATAAATCTCTTCACAGAGTCTCACACTGACACTATGTGCTCCTCTGAAGCAGGCCTAATGGGTCTAATTCAGGAGTGAGTAGAGCGGTATTTGGGTAGGGGATATGGCGCTACATAAAATCAAACATAGATTTTGACGGTATGAATACTTAACTTCTTATGTTGACAATGGTCCGTTTCTTCTTGCTTTTCTCTCTGTATTGATGTTATTCTCGCAGATTTTATGTGGAGAAAAAACAAGGAGAGATGGAGGGGTACTTAGTAGAGGTAATTTTCAAAGAAAGTCCCTGTAAAGGAAGATGTGTCCGAGTATTTCAATATTCCTACCTCACTTACATAGACATGTAGTGAGGGTAAGCATATCTGGGTTTCTTTAATTGACGGATATTTATAGTCCCATAAACCTTAAAAGTCCGCAAATGGGTATAGATCGCGTGTTCTAAATGGGTATAGATCGCGGAGTTCCTGCACGGAGATTTTCACTGCTCTACACCCTTCCAAGGTGTAGCAGTATGGTGGTCAGCTCCCTTCCTGCTGGTGCCACATGCGGCACTGAGATTTCTCGCTTCCGGTGTCCCCCGCAGCTGGAAGTTGCGTCGTGGGTGTCTCCGGAATTTCTCCACGGAGATTCTGTTGCTAGTCATATGTCCTTCCTAATCTTTGTGTATATTTTGAGTGTCCCTGGTTTTATTTTGGGTGTAGGAGTATGGCTGATAAGGTGTTCCATTCACCCGGAAGTGACATCTCAGAGTTTGTAAAGCTTGAATAAATATTTAGTTTTTGATAATTGTAATGTCATTTCTTCTATTTGAAAATTATGTATGTGGTATCTGGAAATAAAGAAAAAGACAAGTACCGGTAGTATGGTCTTAATGTTATTAATTACCAAGTTTGTTTTCTGACAGAAACAAATGAACATTAAAAATTAAAAACAAAAAGCAGGAATTTTTCATTTGGGTTATGTTCTCATTATATGATTTAGAGCATGGGTCTTCAAACTGTGGCCCTCCAGATGTTGTGGAACTACATGTCCCAGCATGCCCTGACCATTTTGGCATGCTCTTATAGGAAAAAATGTGGCAATGCATGTTGGAACATGTAGTTCTTACAACATCTGGAGGGCCACAGGTTGAAGGCCCATGATTTAGAGGAACCATTTCAGCTCAAAGTCGTGGTTCAGTTCCTTTGGTGTTAATGTTTTTAGTTCAAAAATTAATTTAATCTCAGATTTTGTCAGGTTAGACTCAATGTTTTTGTCTTTCCATGTCGATTTTATTTGTTTCAGACCTATGAATTTTTTGATGTTGGATACAGAGCAGTTATGTTTGATCCTGAAGTGGTTTGAAAGATGATGTGTTTCTAAACCTTTATGGATATTTCTTAAGTGTTCTGACATTGTTGCTTTCAGTGGGTGAGTTGTTCTGCCTATGTAGGATAGACCACAAGTACATTCTGCCAAGTAGATGATGTTCGAGGAATGGCATGTGATGAAGTCGTTTATTTTAAATTTAATGTTATTAACTGTCACATTGGTATATTTTGATGTTGTGTCCTTTACGGTTCTGCATGCTATACATATGCCGCAAAGGTGGAAACCCTTTGTTCTTATTAGGTTTTTAGTAATGGCTGATAAAGTGCTCCTGACTAGTGAGTCCTTTAGGTTTTTTGACTTTCGATAAATGAAGCAGGGTTTCGCTGGAAGCAGGTCTTTCAGGATTGGGTCTCTTTGAA
Organism: Crinia signifera; assembly: GCF_055691185.1. Classification (NCBI taxonomy): domain Eukaryota; kingdom Metazoa; phylum Chordata; class Amphibia; order Anura; family Myobatrachidae; genus Crinia; species Crinia signifera. The sequence goes on from NC_139225.1 coordinate 107,129,918, forward strand.
GTAGATGCCAGTGTGTCTTCATTAATCTTTCTATTTGTTTATGTTGCGTGTCATAACTCGAGATGAAAGACCACTTCTGTTTATTTGTTATTGCCGATGTTTTGTCTGATTTCTTCCTATATAGTAATGATTTCCTATCAATTTCATTAGTTTGTTTTATGGTATTCTCTAATATGGATTCCTTATAGCCTTTTTCTATGAAGTTTTCCTTCATTCCTTGCATCTGTTTGTTGCATGTTTTTGGATCGCTGCAGTTACGTTTGACCCTTAGAAGTTGGCTCTTAGGAACTCCTTTTAGCCATAATGCTATTGGTGGATATATTCGAGTTCGTATCTGTTGGGTTTTGATATGTTTTTGTGTTCATTTTTCCTTCTCTGATATATACCCCTCCATCTCTCCTTGTTTTTTCTCCACATAAAATCTGCGAGAATAACATCAATATAGATAGAAAAACAAGAAGAAATGGACCATTGTCAACATAAGAAGTTAATTATTCATACCATCAAAATCTATGTTTGATCTTATGTAGTGCCATATCCCCTACCCAAAAACCTCTCTATACATTATCCAACCAGGGCTCAAAGGATTAGCCCTTCTCGGATAGGGGAAGGCAGCATAACATGAGAAAGAAGCGCCCAGGACTTTGTTTTGGGTGCCGGACGGGGTCCCGACAGTCGGGATCCCGACAGTCATTAACCCGACGTCGGGATCCCGACTGTTAAAACACAGACGGCCGGGTTCCGGGGGCCGTCGGCTATTTTCCCTTGTGGGGGTCCACGACCCCCATAGAGGGAGAATAGAATAGGTGGCGAGCGTAGCCTGCAGCGTGGCGCAGCGTGGCGAGCGCAGCGAGCCCGCAAGGGGCTTTGTTGCGCTGGCCACGCTGTCTGAGACCAGGCAGTCGGGATCCTGACGTCAGGATAATGACTGTCGGTGATTCATACCACACCCCTTTGTTTTACCTTTTTTACTATTCTAATTCAGGAGTGGATGCAGCTAAACCCTTTGCCACAAAGTACCCATTGTCGATACTTTGCGCAGGACCCATTCTGCGAGCAAACAGGTCCTGCAATGGACAACTGCAGACTGTCAGTGATTGACTTACTATATACTGCTGTTTGGTGGTTGGGGAAAATTGGTGACAGTTACCATTTGTAAAGCAGAGGTGTGTCTGTCATTTATGGGGAGGGAAGAGTCCATAGATATCTGCTGCTGGATGGAGATTTCCAGGACTCGGTGATGGGTCAAGCATTTTGTGACCACCTACCGGTCTAATAAAGCGCTTGCTACTGTTTGAAATATATTAATTGATATGTTAATCTGTGACTACCCACCGGTACAATAAGACATTTTGTTACTGTTTGAATTATAGCAATTGCTTTGTCAATGTGTGACCATCCACCGGTCCAATAAATGTCTATTTCTGTTGAAGATATATTAATTGCTTTGTCAATTAGAAACCAATATTCATATATATATACAAAGCAATTTGTCCTGTCTTTGGTTGAACCAACTGTGTTACACTAGCAATATCCATAGACTGTCAAGCTATAGATTACTTGTATCATCTGCGCACGGCAGCTTTTTTACTCCTTGATTACAATTTGCATTTATTCATCACCGTTCTCTTATTGTGTGTTGGAGAGACTTTCTGGTAGCGAATTTCAGTCCTGCAATGCTGTTTTATCAGGGCTGACCTAACTCTACTTACAGAAGTGTCCTCCTAACACTCATCTATTTTTCTGTCGGTGTGCCTACTTCTTCTCTCACTCTCCGTCCGCTCAAATAATTTCTTTTGATGACGTGGGCAATAGAAAGAAGTGACCTTAACACGCTGTACTTTCCCCTTTTTCCCACCTCTATAAGGATACCTGGTGCGCCACATTATCCCATTAAAAAGGGCTTTCCAACAACACAAATATTCATTGCCCCCAACGGGTACTTTTTGTGATTTTTCGTGATTCTCTGTATTCAAATGTATTATATTAACAATGTCATGATTGTCCCTTGAATCACAAAGAGTCCATAGATATCTGCTGCTGGATGGAGATTTCCAGGACTCGGTGATGGGTCAGCTGCCATGCAATTAGCCCAATATACCCTTGATTAGTGATCCTACCAGTGCTCTGGGACACATATCGGATCACTACTATTACTGCTTGTAATAGATGCCTACTGATGCAGCTGGAGTTGGAGCTGCTGCACAGGCATGGCTGCTTCATGACAAACAAAACAATCGAAATAAGTCCCAAGGCGCAAAGCCCTCCTTCAGCCGGATCCACAGAACTGGGTCACCACTCAACCCAAACTTAGGAAAGCTTGTTTTTGGAAAAAATGGACCGATAGGCGATGGAGGGTAGTATACACAAATCACAGATGTTCCTCTCAGGAAAGGGCGATATATAAATGAAATAAAAAGCAGGTATCAGCAATGATATAGTCCAATTATTATTATTGGACTATATCATTGCTGATACCTGCTTTTTATTTCATTTATATATCGCCCATTCATGGCTGCTTCATGGCGCCTGAGACATGGAGTGATCAGGCGGGGAGAGCAGGGTAGGTCCCCCCGGAGACAGTGTGACAAGAGAGCAGGTCGCTGACTGTCCAGGGACCGTAGGGACCCCCTGGCTGCCTTGCCACCCACCCACCCACCTGGAGTGTTAGGGCCCCTGATGTGTGGGGGCCCGGGAGGGGGGGTTATAGTACCTCCAACCATTTCTGAATTAAGATATTCGTTAACAATATTGTTCAATGAAGTCACAGGGACCCCCACTATGCATGCTTTCTCTGATGATATAGGCAGATTGAGCTACATGCATAATGAAAGGGAAGGGGCTTATTGATGTGCAGGAGTGTGCAACGATATTGAGCACACACGCTAAAAATTATTTAGCAATATTGCTCAAAAGGGCCCATCAAAGGAATATCTTTAACAAAGTGTAGTGTGCATAGGGCTTTAGGCTCAATGCCTCTAGCTATGTGTGCTTCGTTGGTTAGATTTGTCCAGTCTTGTGACCTGCAGTACTTCCTCACAGTGCTCTTCTGCCCATCCATCTAGATAAAAGACAACTGACATGTAAAAATCATACACCAGGTCAGCAGCCTGGGTGATTGGGTTTCATAGGAAGTGACCGTGTTTAGTTATAAGCTCTGGGCTGCAGAGAGCACACTAATCCATGGGAGAGGCAAACATTTGTCACCTTTCACAGCCTTTTTTCTGCCTTATCTGTGGTTTTTAAACATAATAATCTCCACTCAATCAGAATCTTGCTACCTTTCTAGATAAGACAACTTCTCTTCAGCTACAAGGCATTCAGTTGTGGAGGGATCTCAAACTCCTTCACTTTTCCTCATATGAATGTACAAGTAGAGCCCTCTTCCCTACCACTTCCTCAATGTAATTATTTACTTGGCAGGTTTGTGTCAGACCATTGTGTTTGTAAGTTTGTAAACTAGTCTGTAACTGCTGTCTTGTCTAAAGTGTATTAGGTTTTCCTTGTACACTATCAATTCAGTACCCTTTTGCCGCTATACTGTACATATATAAAAAAATAATAATAATATTGGGCCTTATTTTGGTTCATTCTTTCTGACAAAATCCTTCTTAGATGGGCAAAACCATGTGCACTGCAGGTGGGGCAGATGTAACATGTGCAGAGAGAATTAGATTTGGGTGGGGTTTTACTTCAAAGTGAGATCTATATTGCAGTGTAAAAATAAAGCAGCCAGTATTTACCCTGCACAGAAACAAAATAACTCACAGAAATCTAATTCTCTCTGCACATTTTACATCTGCCCCCCCTGCAGTGCACATGGTTTTGTCCATCTAAGAAGGATTTTGTCAGAAAGAATGAACCAAAATAAGGCCCATAGAGACAATAAATAAGGCCTGATTCTGCATCGGGCACAAGTGGTTCCCATGGATATTTGCAAACTGCCCATGCGTCACGCAAAGCAACCACAGACTGGGCATGTACCGTACATTGGGTACATACACAGAATGAAAAAGTGCAGGTGGAAGGATCCAACTGTTTATGGATCACTCTTTCCATGATGAAATGGGCATTTTTGGGCGAGAGTGTGTGAACTATAAGAATGGAGCGAGAGGAATAACAATAAGCAACCTGGCAGTACACATGGATAGATACTGGAGGTACTTATGGGTCTAGTATAGACAGGTTGACACTGGCACTAGCATATGGTCCTAAATGAGCTACTGGGCAATCATTGAAAAGTATCCACAAATTATATATGTGACATCATTATGTTACAACATTTCAGTCTGGTTTATTACAAACTAAGGAAATAAAAAAAAAAAAACAGATGAAACCATTTTTATACGAATTTAATGTGTGATAGGAAAAAGAATATGTGCTTCAGAATGATTTGCATATTAAAAAAAATTACAAATATGGGTGGGTGGGAGGAGTCCAAAAAAGTATAAAGAGTTCTCTCCTTCATAGAACGGAGGGCATACCATGCCAGGGGCATGTAAAGTTGATATGATATAGATCAGGGATCAGCGGTGTAGCTAAGTGCCATGGCACCCCCCGTAATGAATTGGGGGCATGGCTAATATGTGGTGGCATGTTATATTTGATTTATTTAGAGAGACCCCCCCACCAATCCCCCAAACCCACACCCACCATGATCAATGATTATTGTTATTTATTAATGTATGAATGTACTGTGGCATCCAGGGCCGGTACTAGGGTGTTTGAAGCCTCCCTGCAGACTTTAAATTTGCACCTTCCCATATTCAATAAAGGGACCGTGGCATGCGCCGCAAATAAAGGTGTGGTGTCATAAGGAAGAGGTATGGCTGCACAACAATATCACCAATTCAATTAAACCATATATAGCACAACCTTATTCACATTACAACACACACATAGTAGTATCCCTTATACACAAAGCCCACAGTAGTGCCCCTTATACACATAATGACCATAGAAGTAGTGACCCTTAAATATAACATCCACAGTGGTGCCACTGTGGGGGGGTTGGCAGCAAGACGCTGGGCAGACAGAGGGTGGGACAGCCATATGCTGAGCAGTGAGAGTGGAAACAGATGCTGGGCAGAGGATGGAAAATGACAGATGCTGGGCAGAGATGGGGGACAGATGTGGGGAGAGGGGGCAGATGCTGGGCGGGGATATGGATGACAGATGCTGAACTGTGAGGGGGTGGAAGATGCTGGGCAGAGAAAGGAAACAGATTTTGGGCAGAGTGAGGGGGAAATGCTGGGCAGAGGGGGAAGATGCTGGGCAGAGAGAGTAAACCGATGCTGAGCAGAGAGGGGGGGATAGATGGTGGGCAGAGTGGATGAAGGGAGGATTAGGGTTGGAGGTGGAAAGGGTTAAATTATGTTAATTAAATAACTTGATATGTGAGAGGAAGATGACCAATGGTGGGGGTATCCGGACCACCGATCGACAGGGTGGAGATTGACAATACCATGGTCAACCACTAGAGGTCGATGGCGTCTAGTTAGATGCCTATACTTATTTGTCTGCATTTAGATAGACAGTGACGGGAGATCGACAAAAGGTAAGCATCGACGGGTACCTGGTCAACAATAGCAAGGTCAATGCTTACCTTCTAAATGCCGACAACTAAGTATCGGTGTCTAACTAGACGCCATCGCCTCTAGTGGACGATCATCATAATGTCAACCTAAACATGGTTGATGCTGTATAGCATAACCAATGGCGGGCATGCCAGTGATCAGAATACCACAGCATGGCGATCCCACAGGAGGGAATCCTGATGGGTTTGGTAAGTATACTTACAGAACCTGTCAGCATTCCCTCCTCTGGGATTGCCGTGCTGTGGTAGTCTGACTGTCGGCATCTCCATCGTCAGTCATCTTCCTCTCACATATCAAGTCATTTAATTAACATCATTTCATCAATCATTACCTCCCTCAATGTAATAAAAACATTACCTCCCACAAAAGCAATTATCCCTTCACCCCCATAATGACCCCCTCCCCCTTCCATAACTTTCCCCATTCTATAACTTTACCCCTCATACTTCTAGTTAACTCCTCCCCTTACAACGTGCCTGTTGCTGGGTCAAAATTCAGCTCTGTTCTGTACCTACTACCCCAGATGGATCCCTGCCTTGTGGAGTTCACAGGCAGGTTTGGGGGCAGAGACACTGTCGGTACTAGTGCAAGGATGAGGCCATTGGAGGAGGAGGCCGGGAGTCCCAGGGAATGCCTTGGTAGGATGGGGGCAGGGAAAGCCTAGGACACCCCAGCTGCCCAGCAGCATTGCAGAAAGCTGGGAGCACAGAGGGGAGAAGGCTAAGGATGTGATGTGCGGTCTTTCACCTGACCACACATCACTCATGCAGCGGTGCCGCTCTGTAATGTTTTGGGGAAGGAGGCCTCTACATATAGCCCTCAGCTTCCGGCGCCATTGCCAGTCATACACTGCGACAGGCGCAGCGGCAGCTGGCAGCACGCTGCACCATACATCATTGTGGAGATCAGCAGAGCTGTGGAGCAGGGTTGGCGCCTATCCAGTCTGGCGGGTGGGCAGGCAGGTGCCGGACAGATCAGCCGCAGCACATAGATAAGCCTGAGGGCGGCTGAGGTACATTAAGCAAGTCCCGACTCCCTGCCCAGGGTTCATTTGCCGGGGTGGCAGGCGCGCCACCGCCCTGCACTCCTTCAGCGCACCGAGCGTGTGCTCCAGTGGCTCCACCCTCCCTACGCCCCTGTCATAGATGGGGAACACTTGGCCTTCCAGATGTTGTTGAACTGCACATTCCAGCATGCCCTGCTATAGTTTTGCTATTTGGCCAAGCTAAAACTATTACATGGCATGCGGGGATATGTATTTCAACATTAGCTGGAGGGCCAAAGGTTACCCATCCTTGATATAGATGAAAGACAATGTCTAGGTCAACAGTCACCAAATACCCAGGTCTGATAGAGGGACCCAGTGGGGTTCTTCTTACCTGACAGCAGCAGCTTCTCAGCACTTGTTTCATTCTAAGGGCGCATGGCCATGCCTCCTGCAATTATGCCATCCCCCTGATAAGTATCTGGGCCCAGCCAGGCACTCTACTGCCCTTGGTGTCTGTAGGAGATGAACGACTCCTGTTTGCATTAGCGAGGATCTGAGAACTGCTTCTTAGAATGCAGCTTCAGATATCTGTCATAATTTGCAATGAATTTAGGCACCGGCCAGTCTGCATAAACTGAAGTTCCCATCGATCACATTCCCATCGATCTAACGCTTGCATCTAACTTTCATTGCTGTCGATCTAGAAGCTGTCGACTATCTATTCTGAACGGATCACTAGCTCCCATTCACTATTACAGGACTTTCATTGGGCTGCTCCCATCCTATGGAATGCCCTTCCACGCACAATAAGACTCTCCGCTAGCCTCCAAAGTTTCAAGCGTTCCCTGAAAACTCACCTCTTCAGGCAAGCCTATTATATTTAAGTTCTACACGCATAGCCCTCTGAGGCACTTATGTATTATATAGCTTCCCTTCTGGACTTGTAACTTGGTGGGACTGCTATGTTATTACTGGTGCCTGTCCTTGTGTTTCCCTCCAATATCCTTATAGATTGTAAGCTTGCAGCAGGGCCCTCTAACCCCAATTCTGTCTGTTGTTACCCAGTTTGTTTTATCACTGTCTACTATTGTAAAGCGCAACGGAATCTGCTGCGCTATATAAGAAAATGTAAATAAATAAATAATAAATATCTTTAGGCATCTAACTAGACGCATTCGACCAAAAGTGGTCGACCACGTGATTGTCGAGGTAGACGGCATCGTCCCTCAACCGGATAACTATAAAAGGGTATATGCGCAACAATAAATCTCTAAGGATAAAATTTCTTATTTTAAGGAAAACAAAAAACCATAAAACAAGTATCTTAAAAAATAAACATTTATTTATTAATTAATTTTATTTATTAAATATAAAATTAAGAAAAATCAGTTAGGATGTTATTAGCACAGGCAAGTATACAATACTGTTGTTACTTTTGTATCTTTTTGTAACCTTTGTTGTGACCTTCTTTGAGTGACTTTAATGAATGTTTTTGGTCTGGACACCAATCCTTAAATCAAATAAGATAAGGAATCTATACCTTGTGATGGGTGAAGGTATCCATTTTGTTTGTTATCCCGTGGCAATCTCACCTTCCTACCTTAGGGCAGGTCTTCAGAGTCTGACTGTTTAGCGTAGTCATCTAAGGTCCATTTTTGTTTTATCCCGTATCAGATGGCCAGCGATGCAGCTGAAAGCTTGCCACAAGTTCCTCCCTGAAGTGACTTAGGCCCAGGAGGAGGAAGCCAGCTGACCTCATTAGTGAGGGATAACACAGGAACATATTCAGGTGTTCTCCTGACTATCTCACATTACACAACACTTAGCTCTACCTGTTGCTGGTTGTTTCCAAAATGTGACACATAAAAGAGATCTCTTCTGCAAATACATCTGACTCTGTGTGAACAAATCCAATGGCAAAATGGAAACAGCAACTACAAGGATAGATAGATAGCCCATGTACCTTGTTATTACCTTCTGTCATTGCAAATTAGAATTTAATTTTGAAAGACATGTTTATTCACTTAAACTTCTGATGTAAGCAAACACGACTTCTACAGAAAATGGTCTGTTTACTGAAGCACACAACAGAATTGTATTATGAATGGTAAACCAATCATCTTGCTGCAATAGTCAATATAGCTGTGGAATTGTCTGGACAAAAATATTTGCTCTAATATAGTAAAATGGATTTGTAGACTAAAATGTCATTTCAAACAAAGAACACCTATTTTAAATAATAGAGTCAACAAAAGGCATTCAGTGACGGAAAAGTAATTAAAAAAATTATATTTCAAAATATTGGCCATTACTTAAAAATAAATATACTGTAGGTCACAGACTTAAATCACAATGTGCATTGTGTGTCTCCATAAATGTTTAGTAGCCAAATAATCATAAAAAGTTCAGAATTCAAAATCATATCCAAATTGATGCTTATTTTTTTGTCAATGTCTTTAATATATTTAAAACACATATATTTTAATATGTGCAGTTTCTCATAAATAGAATTACCCAGTGTATGCATTGTTAGTCACACACATGCTGACTTCACTTGTAATATTGGAACAGTAGCCCAATACAATCCAGGGGGATGCACCACAAAAACAAAATTCCTTGAGCAAAATCAGCTGGATCTTTGTTCGTTCCGCCCAAGAATGCAGTTTTCGGTATAGATGCAACTCAGTGACATCTCCGCTAGCAACTTAAGGGGCTCGGAAACAATTTGCAATTATTGGTAGTATTGGTAGTATAAGTTCCGCTTAATTGAAAGACTTGTGTTGTTTGATATGTCAACAGTCATATTGACAATGTTTATCATGTTGACATGGTCAGACTGTTGACATTCTTCATGTACATTCCCGTGCCTTATGTTTGTAATTCAAGCCTTGCCAAATATGCTTTCACCTAAGTATATCCAACATAAATTTCCTCTCCAGGAAAATTATTTGGCAGGGGAAAAAAATGCACATATCGTTAATTAAACTAAAGCAAAAGTGTCTTCAATGGAGGTCTTAACTTTCCTAAAGCTTTAGGGTATTCTCAAGCTGCCCAACTAAGATATATTCACAATTCAAAATGAACTCTCTCATGTGGTATACAACATACTATGGACATGGATTGGGCACAAACAACACATTGATGCCCGCAAATCACACACAGAATTTCACCCTTTTAATGTTTGGAGATTAGGAAGTATAGTTAATATTGGCAGTTTGTTCAATAGCCAGGCTCAGAAGCTACTTACTTTCCAGGAAGCCGCCGACAAATGTTCTTTCCTGGTGGCTTACCCAGTAGCTTTTCTTCTAGCTCAGCGCTATGCAAGCTTTAGTATAAAGCATTTGTCTCCTACTGATTTTCAGAATCCAGTTGATGGGTTGCTTGGACAAGAGCCGTCAAGTAGATGGGCATTATCAATAACTTACAAACATTTACAAATAACTTTCATATGTTAAATATGTTAAAAGGGTTTAGTAGTCTGACAATTTCACCTTCCTAACTTGGAGATATACGAACTAATTTTGTCACATTCTAAATCTTACAAGACACTCTCTTCATTACGGTATAAGGAGATGTACTTGAATGTGCTACACAGAGCATACTCTTCCCCCACATAGGAAATTCCTGACAGGTCTTTCAACTTCTCACAGTTGTTGGAAGTGTAGTGAGCCACACGTAGTGGGGGTGGCCATTGTTGCCTTTGCCATCGATGTTTGCCATTGATGGCAAAAGTGCAACTGACCATCGATGATGCATAACCATTGGTGCAATGGATGACAATCAATGTTTTTACATATCGATGGTCATCCATTTTCTCTGACTGATTGGCCTGTGGGCCAATCAGAATAAGGGGGCGGTGCTTTATGGGTCCCCTGGGTGGAACTATGCTCCGCGTCCCAGGAAAAAGCAAAACAAGACTATTTGTTTAAGCTTGACATCGATGGTGGGAAACCATCTGGTTCTCCCCCATCAATGGCAAAACTATTAGACATCGGCCATAAACCATTGATGTTTTCTAAACATTGATGGTCGATGGCCATCCCTAACACTTAGATATTTTTCATTGCCTTTGGTTCTGCCCATTGATTTAACATTTTTGGGTACAAATACATAATTGCACAACTGAAAATTTAGTAAACCACTTGTCCTTAACTCCAGAATTGGCGCTCTTTGGCACAAAGCTACATGGTCAAAGAATTTCCAAGGGTGGTTAAACTCTTCTACTTGCTATATGTGCAGCAGCTTGTAAAGCTATCTTGCAAGTTTGGATAAATTCTGAACCACCATCTTTATCCCCTTTTAAAACCAAGCTGTTTTATCTCTTCTGAATGGACTTAGTGGGAGTAGTATTGGAAAGAGACAGAAAGGTGGAACAATTTTTTGAAGCAACTTTCTAATACTATTAGATTACAAATTCATGGCTCACTATCCAATACTGTGTGGTACATGTCTCGAATGGTAGAGGCTAATCCTTCTATTGTAATAAAACCCTCTCCTTCCAGCAGACTTATTGTGTGATCCATTGAATTGACATGGGGGGGCAGGGGCAAGCACAGGGTATGCATGCACTGAGCAATTTTCAGCCCAGCGATTTTCCCTATCATCATTGTCCATACACACTGGCGCAAAATCATCCAGTGTATGGACCTTAAGACATATCTTCCAGGTTCATGTAAGGAATTTTAGCTGTTACCTGTATTTGATGGTTCATGTTCTTGTTATCAATAAATAGCTTTATAAAGAGACCTCTAGAGGGTATTTTGATTTTATGAGGCCATCAGCTGTCACATGAGGGTAAGATACAATTTTGCTTCCCTGGAAATAATGTTTTATTGATGTCTTATGGTGTTCAGTTAGGATTGTTTCCAATTTCCATTAGTTACTCTCTGCAACTCAACCTTTCTATTCTGTGTAATGTGCCCATTTCCTCTGTACAGTATAATGGATAGAAAAAAAGACAAAGACTTATTTTTAAAGTAATAAATTGAAACCCACAGAAGCTATTAAATCTTCTATTTATTTATACTCCATTTACTTCACATAACTAAACTATACAAATAATGACATGAACACAGAAAACAACTGGAAAGAGGAAAAAGAATCCTCCACCTATTTATATGGTTTGCTAAAACTCAACCGCTAACAAACTTGACTGACTATCCAAGTTAACGGACAACTATCGGAATAGCTCAACTTCCAACCCCATACCAAACTTTACAAAAGGATTCCATAAAAACAGGTGCTTACTTGTCCCTAAACTTAGAATTTTTTTTAAGATACTTTACTTCATTTGAGGTATAATGTAGGTTATTACTGTAGGTTACAGGACAAGAGGTAGATGGAAACTTTTCCTGCCTGTTTATCAACTGTCTAACAAAAACTCCTACTTATACCTAATAGGTTCCTTGTCATTCAACGGTGATGATCTAAAACAAACCACCTCCTTTTTATCCCCTAACGTGATCTAAAAGAGGCCACTCTGTAAATATTATAAAGAGGAGACTCTGCCAGTGGGCAGTCCAGTTACATGGCACATAGCCACACAGGATGCTTGGCGCTCTCCCGGAGACATCATCAAGCCACATCACCGCTGAATGCAGCAAAGATGGAACTGCAGCCAACAGCCTAGAATTGACCAACTAGGTTGAGGAATCCCGCTGGTAGCCAGAGTTAGGGACATACAGCACAAGGTGAGCTATTAAGATCACACAGGACATCCACTTACATAATCCTAAAATAAAATGTAAACAAATAATTTAAATAAAATATTTTGTTCACAGGGGACACTCTTTTGTTATTCTTTATATGCTATATTTTAGCAAGCTGCTAAAACATAATGCGAGCGTGGAACAACTATTTGTAATATATGTCTATGACTGCTGTTATACTATCTGAGGCTGTTGATGTTGCTGCCCACCTGAAACCAGATGAATAAAGGATTTGGTGACATATTTCTTGGAATTATCCTTACCAGCTTTAGCCATATTTCTTATTTCCCCGCAGTGTCTCCACTACTGATGTGTTGTTGTTTTTTTTCATTTGAACAATCACTTTTCATTTTATTTATAAAACATAAAGCATAAATCATATCTAGATTTGCTTTGCAGTATAGGAATTAAGTAAATAGTTTGGAACATAATGTTCTGCAAAAGGTCAAATTCTATGCTCCATGGTGCTTACAGTCTAAAATGATATTCAGAATTTTAATGATGTGGCTGTTTTTAAAGAAGTGGACTTTAAAATCCCTGAAAGATTATATACAAAGGAAGATCAAGTTTGATCCTTCAGGGGAGCACCAACCAGCTAAGACGTGCAACTTTTCCCACACTTGCTTTACTTTGCATTATAATTAACCATTAGACAATCCATGTACTTTCACATCCTTTCTCATGAAAAAAAAAGACCAACAAAGCTAAAAAGTATATATATCCTTATAGCTCTTACAGAGGGATCTCTGTCAGATGTCCCTGATTCACATGAACAAACTTTAATTCTGATACATCTTAAGCATCTACACAGAAGCTAACTGTAATATAAGTGTAAGTTATTATTATTATTATTATTGTTATTATTATTACTACTACAGTGCTTTGAAATATTTTATGTTTGATAGTCTTTTTTTACATTTAGCACAATGACAATTGTTGTTGGCACTATGTCGCGATCCGGGTATTATAACAGGTATATTTACCATCTAGATGACTGAGATGCGCAGCACTCCAGACTTGGGTTCTATCTGACCGCACTGTACAGCATCTGCAGCCTCCCAGCGCTATCATCCCTGCGGCTGCACTCCGCTCCCTGCCTGTCGTCCCCGCTGTTCAGTTTCAGCCTCCTGCGAATTCCACGCCACTGCCATTACAGTAGGCCTCAGACCATATGCCAAACAAGGCTTCCTGCCTTTCCCAGACATGGGAGCAGCCATGTCTTTCCGTCACATGCTCCATTTACAGCCAATCCTGTCGATCCCTCAGTCTGGCTAAATACAAGCCAAACCACTTCCACTCATCCCTATATCTATGCTGGACAAGTAAGGTTAGTTGCCAGTGCTACTGATCTCATCCTGAGGTTATTACCTGTTTGGTGTATCTCTGTCTCCAAGCTGTCTTGCAGGTTCCTAAGGATGCCTGGCTCCATCGGTGCTCTGCCATCATTACTACTTACCATTGGTGCTCTGCCATCATTACTATTCACCATCGGTGCTCAGCCATTGTTTACTACTCACCATTGGTGCTCTGCCATCGTTAGTACTTACCATCGGTGCTCCACCTTTGTTACTGCTCATCATCAGTGCTACACCATTGGAAATACTACCTATCGGTGCTCCGCCATTGATACCTCTCACCATTGGTGCTCTGCCATTGAACTTCAACCTCATTGGTGTGTTAATATTTTTTTAAAAATATTGCAAAATTATGTCACTGATGTTTATATGTGTTTAATTTTATGTAATTAATGTTTTGATCTTTGGTCTCACCGGTCGGTGCCCTACAATTATTGATATTGAAAAATAAAAAAACATTTATATATTTTTAACTAAATTGGTTCTACAAGTGTGTCCATTTGCGCCGTCTACTTTTGTAGATTTCTTTTTTGTGTCCTAAGAAGGGTTGAGTATCCCTTCTAGACGGCAGCAAGGACAAATTGTTGGTTTCCTGCGCTTAGTTATATATTCTTGTCTCATTGGTGTGTTATCCGTCCACCCGCATCACCATCGATGCTCTACCATCAAAACTAATCGTCTGGGTGCCTCCTATATCAATATTCACCACCATCAATGAACTACATTAATAATTTTCATAATTCTCTACTCTCCTGGTGATTGTCTGATCGATGCACATTACAATTGGTACCTCAATATCGTGACCCATCTCCCCTGGTATTCATCTGCACACAGCGGTCAGTACTCCATCTCCACCTGCATTAACCAATTATACTCTGGACTTCCTCTATGTTCCTACACAGCTCCAGTATTCTATTTCCACCCTATATGCTCTGGACTCCATCAGTGCTGTTGCACTGCACCAGCCTAACCTCCACATGCGCTATATGTTGTTGGACTTCATCAGTGTGCATACACTGCAGCTAATACCATTACTAGCTACTATTGATTAATGCATATTTTTTTCTGCCTGTGATCTTCTGCAATACCATACCATTATCCAAGTTACCAGTTGTTATTGTCTGCTGTGACCAATAAAGACGTTAACTTTTATTTCCGTGGTCACATCTTGCTTCTGTCTGGGGGTCTCTTGCATGCACAATACCCTTATCTAGGCTCCCAAGTTCAGTACCAGCCAGCCCCTACACCTGTGGTTATTTCCAGACAAGATCTAACCACTGGCATGGCACACTATCATTAATACGACAACGCTGTGAATGCCACAAAAATTCAAGCATACGGACTTTGTACAAGATGTATCAAGCTTCAAAAAGGGAAAAATGTAGAGTAATAAACAGCCAGCCAATCAGCTCCTTACTGTAATGTTACAGGTCAGGTTTGAAAAATGACAAGGAGGAGCTGATTGGCTGGTTGTTTATCACTCTCCACTTTATCACTTTTTGAAGCTTGATACATCTGGCCCTTCTCATCATAGCGGTAAAGCTTGTAGACCATCATCAAGGAATCCTATATATTTTGCAGTTGTAGTGATGGCACCAGCAACAAATGTCTTTCTGTTATTAAATGTAATGGTTTACATATAATAGAGATGACATATGTCTAACTACTGGGGATTTTTATACCAATAACCTATAGAGGACATAGAAGAAATCAAACAACATTAGTATTTGAAAACTTTGACGTATGGTGTCAAACCAGTTATGCTGTCAAGGTGACGCACTGTGCACAAGTTTATAAGTCACAAAAGAGTTCTAGTAAATGTAATCTCTTAACACATCCTCTCTACTACTGTCAGTCTACTTTGTTCCCCTTTACTTGACCTTTGAAACTAAACCTGCCTTGCCCTAGTGTCTGCTTTGTGGATTCCATGTCAACTAAGCCGCTTCTAACAGCAAAAGTCAAAATATCTGGTAGCCAAGTTGGCATTTATGAAAACCAAGACATGTCCTGAGGCATATAAGTTTGCTGTCGAGAAACACAAACAGGTAAATGAACAGAAATCCCCATGTGATACAACAAGACATCCAACAGGAACCACACTGTGTTCGGTGTAGTCTACAAGGAATGAGATAAAATTGAAAGGCTCAAAAAATATATAATGTTTTTACAAACAATTCTGCAATATTTTTATAGTATAAATGTCAATAGAGATACATTTGTTTTCATTTCAGCATTAACATTTGTTCAACAACCAATAACATATTATTAAACCGTTTTTAAGTAAAAAGTGGATATCTGTTTTAAACAGGTTTTTAAAATATGAAATTAGAACTTTTTAAGGTTTAGATTAATAATAATGATCACAGTTCATAAGCAAATCACAGTGAAAGAATAAAATTATTGTTACATTACTAAATATTTCAGTTGTGCATTTTTGAATGCTATACAGTACATCATCTACCTATTATAAAATCCTATCCTTGACAGGATTCGATCATTGACAGGATACCATATGATATGAAATTTGTGTTATCTTACTATCTTTGTCTTTTTATCTTACCTTTCTACCTACATACATTTTGGTTTTAGTGGCAATGAAAATATAATACATTTACAAAATTACCAGCAAAACAGAGATACATTTAATACATTTTGGAAATTAGTTTCTGCATTTGCAGGACTGTATTAAGCATAATAGTAAATACAGGTTGAGTATCCCTTATCCAAAATGCTCGGGACCAGAAGAATTTTGGATAACGGATTATTCCGTATTTTGGAAATTTTTTAGATTTGAATGAGGTATTTTGAGATATCTAGCATTTAATTTATGTTGTATAAGCACATCAAACAAATAAATACACACAAATATATTTTATTTGTGCATAAAACAAGGTTTAAAAAACATGAAACAAAGTTTGTGTACAATCTCAGGCACTGAATGTGATGTCCTTGCACATATTCAGTGCCAGATACATGTTTTTTCCCCAGTAGTGCCAGTTACAGATGTGGCCAGTAGGTTTTTAGCAAAAAATAAAAAATAAAAGTACATTTTGGAGAGTATGGTTTTGGGAATAATTTGAACAACAGATATTTGGATAAGGGACACTTAGCCTGTAGTATTATACTTTAGTCTATACAAGTTCACAAATTAATTAGCTTTTGATGTGCATGTGATTAGATGATATACCCAAAACAATAGTCCAGGTATTGTCCCCTAGTCCACAGAGGTCATATTTACAGTCCAAGGGGGCATTTCCTTGTGTTTCAGATAAGATAAGAATACGGGATGTACTCAGTTCCAGGTGACCGAAGGTAACTGGTGGAAGAAGATAAAGTATTTAGTGTACAAGTGGAAACCTGCTACCTCCTTAAGCATGGAATCAGTCTATGCAAATGTCATCGAAACTTGCACTGAACTTAGTTGCTTGCTACACTTTTTCTCTAATGAAATGAAGACCCATATTTCAAAAGAATTCCTTCAGTACTCAAGGTTAGAGCACATCTGTTCTGAATACTCAGGTTAACGAGTGATTCCTTTATTTAGTCTCTACATGAACCTAGACCCTTTTTCACAATTAAACGTAAAAGCTCTATGGTGATTGGACCTAAGCCTGTCACCGCTAACTACTAGCGCAGCTGAATGAATCTAATCAATAGAGCAAGGATCGTGGGAGTCTTGTTTCCATTTTTCCTCTACCTACTGAGAGCAATTGTTCTGCATCCTTTTGTCAGTCTCCCCATGTGATCAGAAATCTGCTATTCTGCAGCTTATAATGCTCTTCCCAGGAAGAATCGAATGTGAGATTTCAAACCTGTGGCACACACAGATCAGAGCTGCTTATACTAGGATTTCGAGGGGGATCCACATTTAAGCAGGCATGCTGGAAAGAGAAAGTAGATCTTTCCAAAAGAGTGTATGAGCCTTAACTAGAAACTAATCATTACAGTTGTGCAAACTAAAGAATTGGATTAACACACCAAGCTGTGACAGAGGGAAACCCAGTAATTAGTACTTCAGCCATATTTAAGTTATTGTGTTGCCTGAAAATAAGTGAAATGAATATTAAAATGACCATCCGGAACTAATACTGCTAACACAGCCAAACTACATAACACAAAGTGCAATTATTCAGAGAACTTTAATTGTTCTAAATTATATTTGTTTCACCTTTTGGATGCATTTTATGTGTAATATAAAGTAGTTTGTTAAATGTGTAAATGTCTATATTTTTTTCAGATAATCACAAATATATCATTATGAAATTAGAAGCACATGTATATTGCAAATGATTTTGTGAAAAAAATGTTTTTATATATATATATATATATATATATATATATATATATATATATATATATACAGAGAAATACCAGCGCAAACAGTCCTCTGATACTATGATTGGATCAGGTGGTATCTTGATGTGTGCCGCTTTTTTGGAGATCCACACCAAAGGATCAAATACAGTACTTGTGGAAGAAAGGAAAAAAAGCGCACCAATGAGTATAATGAATGTATAAAATTTACTCAAGTACATATGCTCACATACATCGAGATTTAGAACAATCAACTTGCCAGCAAAACGGGGTACATCAACCGATAAGATGGAACAGGTGGGGGACGTCAGATGGTATCAGGACAGCATCCAAGGCAGACCGCTCTCACCGGGAGCCGTGAAATACTACCTTATATCTAGCAGCTCAATCAAACATGTGTTAGGAACGGCAGCCGGTGCCCGCAGTGAGCACTTCCGGGATTCCCGCTCACGCCCCTCTGTGACGTGGGGCGGTTGCTAGGTGATCTTGGTTGCTTGCTGCCGGGCTGGCGCGGCTTCGTTCTTCCACTGACCTTTGCGACATACAAAGGATACACTGCCAAACAGTTGTATTGTATCTCTGTATGGTTGGAGTAAGATCTCTTGCTGCTATAATGTCTGTCCTGATGAAGGTCTGAGATGCGGACCGAAACGTTGATGACGACTATCTGAGTTCAATATTTTAAATGAACTGAATAAATGAAAATTTTTTATCTGCGAATTGGTGAGTGCCCTCCTTTCAAAAATTCTATTTGATGGTTCTGTGCCTTGGAGTGAGCACAACTGTGATGATCCAGTGAATTGTGTGCGGATTCTAAAATATATATATATATGTGTATATAGAAGCGATTTTCAAACAAATGAAAACAGGAGGCGGCACTCAAAGAAAACGTGGTCAACTTATATTAAAGTATACATGTGCAAAAAATGGTCAGCATACATGGTCGACAGTTTCGGAGCTGACGCCCCTTCCTCAAGACCACTGACACATCAACTGAAACAACCAAATCATAAAGGTAAAGTGCAGCAAACTTTACCTTTATGCTTTGGTTGTTTCAGTTGATGTGTCAGTGGTCTTGAGGAAGGGGCGTCAGCTCCGAAACTGTCGACCATGTATGCTGACCATTTTTTGCACATGTATACTTTAATATAAGTTGACCACGTTTTCTTTGAGTGCCGCCTCCTGTTTTCATTTGTTTGAAAATCGCTTCTATATGTCCTCGATGTGGAAGGCACCCTAACTGCTGCTCTATTTGTTTCACCAAGTGCCGGTCCTCCCGACCCCTATATGTGTATATATATATATATATATATATATATATATATACACACACATAAACACGCACACGTACACACACATCGGCAACCAGGGGGTAGTTGGATTACCTGCAAGGTGATACAGGTTGACCCCTAGCACCCCCCAACACACCCAAAATTGGGGTGACAGTTCCTTAGACAGAGGCGCCTATATACAGAGACTTTAATCTAACTAGATTGCTATAAAGTTAGAGCTTGTATGCTTAAACCTTTTTCACGTGACTTTACTGTTATTGTTTATTGTTTCCTAACATAATTTGTTCTATATATTTACTGTATTTTTATATATAATTATTGCCCCTTTCAGACCGCACTTTTAAAACGGTAAATTGCCGTTTTTTTACCGTTTTAAAACGGTAATGTGTGCGGTCTGAAAGGTCCAGTCCCACTTAACCGGTTAGAAAATGCCGTTTTTTCTAACCGGTTAAAATGCAGGGTCCTACCCGTTTCTGAACCGGTATTTTAGCGCAAAAATCGGCTCAGAAACGGTATTTAGGACCCAGCCAATGAGCTGGGTCCTAAATTCAGCACAGTGAATACTTAATGAGCGCTCATTAAGTATTCACAGCACTGGAGCCCCCCCCCGCGCGTGTCGACACCCCCCGCGCGCGTGTCGACGCCCCCCGCGCGTGTCGACGCCCCCCCGCGTGTCGACCCCCCGCGCGTGTCGGCGCCCCCCCCCCCGTGTCGACTTACCCCGTGCCGGTATCTCCGTTGTGGTTCCCGGCACTGCAGCTCAGTATGCTCGGAAAGCACTTATGAAAAAAGTGTCTTTCAGAAAATGGCTGCCCCTCATACGGAAGACAGTTTTTTTAAACAGGGTTTCCTATGGGGCAGCCATTTTCTGGAAGACACTTTTTTCATAAGTGCTTTCCGAGCATACTGAGCTGCAGTCCACAACGGAGGTACCGGCACGGGGTAAGTCGACACGGGGGGGGCGCCGACACGTGGGGTGGGCGGGGCGTCGACACGCTCGGGAGGCGTCGACACGCGCGGGGGGCGTCGACATGCGCGGGGGGCGTCGACATGCTCTCGGTCGACACGCGAGGGGGGGGGGGGGAGCTGCACGGAGGGGAGGGCTGAAGGCTGCACTGGCTTTGACCCTGTATTTGGAAAGTTTCCAAAAACGGGTCTGCCAGTGTCAAAAAATCGGCACTTAAACGGTAATATACCGTTTAAGTGCTGCGGTGTGAAAGGGGTTTTATCTGGCAGACCCGTTTTTGGAAACGTTTCCAAATACAGGGTCAAAGCCAGTTATGCGGTCTGAAAGCAGCATATGTTTGTTTGTTTTTTTACGTTGAAAGCATATTCCAGTTTATTTTTTATTTCTATGATAATTTACTATATATATTTACTGTATTTTCTAGGTGTTTTACAGTGAAAGGCACATAACTGTAAGGTGCATTTTTAAAAGATATATATTTAATTATATTCTTCCAAAAGTACATTAAATTTTAAATACAGTATATGTTTATAAAAGAATTGTATACCTTGCAATTATTTAATTGTTAAATTATGTGGTATTTTGACATTCATGTATTATTTGTTTAAAATTGACATTTTCAGTGTGTGCCTCATTTTGTCCGTGACACTTGAACATTATTTATAGACCCTGCATATTCCTGTGACAATGGATTAATTAAACCTTCTAATGGTCTATTATAAACACAAAGAGCTGAAAAGTGAAAACCGGAGTACACCCCCTCGATTCTCCACGTAATGTAGAGGTTTTGTGTGTTACTAGTGCTTTCTTTTCTGTGGCAGGGTGTACTAAGAGGGAGCCTTTGTTATTTGTAGGAAGAGATTACCAGAGCTCCACAATAGCTTTGTTTGTGTTTTCAATTATCTTTCTGTATTTATTTTTAGTATTAGAATATTTTCTCGACAAATAACAGCATCTTTGCAGTCAATCACATTATTGCCATATAACATGTCTATAAAGTATAATTATGGTCTACAGTAAGCAGCATTTAATAAATTTTACAGCTGTCATGAAAGTGAATAAAAAAAATTATTAAAATTCTCTACATTATTGTCTAGAAATCTTGTTATATAATTTTTTTTATTAGATTAGTCTCAAGATTTAATAGTGGCTGGTTGCAGTTAACATTAGATTTTCTCGGGACTATTCAATTAGTGGCTTTGGCCACGAAGTGTCATCAAAATGGTTGTAACAGTGGCACTTTGTGGTCACCAACATCGACAATTTTCCCAAGCTCCCCATAAAGGTACACCAAGGGCAAAATTGACAATGGGGTGGATGAATCTACAAATCCAGGCCTCCAAATAAAAATAAGCCCATCATGATGATCATCAGTTGTCTCAGTTGACCACAGGTTGCCCAGAAAGTACCTTTTTTTTCTAGTTTTCTGTCAAAATGATGATTTATTTTTGTTTTTATGTAGTAAGGTAGACATTGTAAATGCAGGAGTTACACACACACACACACACATGTCTCTGGCCACATCCTCATAGCACTAGTCACACCCTTGTATCTTTGGTCCCATGCAGCACTAATTACACCAATGTGTCTCTGGCCACTCCCAATTTGCACTAGTCACGCCCATGTGTCTTTGGCCACACCCACATAGCACTGATCAGTGTCTCCCCTTCTCAGTATAGAATCTTGAACATTTTCAGCCCTAGACTCATGTGGCCCTTAACTTGCGCCCCAGGTACCATATTCTACTGCAATACTACTTAGACAAAGTAAAAAAAAAGGAGCGTGGATTGAAAGGTCTACAGTGTCTAGTTAGACAGCCAGATCATTGACAAAAAGGTCAACATGCATTAAGTCAACATGGTCAAAAGGATGATATGAACAGATTGGCATATGAAAAAGTCAACATGAGTTTTTCAGTTTTGACATGAACCACCAATTAGTGAAATGCGTACCCTCGTTTCAGCCCAGTGCCTGGGCTCAGCTGGCGCTTCACTCAGCATTCTTTACGGTTCACAATTGTAGTCCAACATGGATGGTAAAGTTTGAAAAGGTCCAAAAAATGGGAAAAAATTGCAAAACACTTATGTCGACCTTTTCAAGTGTCTACATTTTCCATGCCAACCCTTTGACCATGTTGACCTATTGTTAGTGTTAGCCTAGTGCATGATGGCTTTTATCGGTGTCAACCTTTTGCATGTCATCCTTTTGACTGTCTACCTAGACACTGCAGACCAGTCAACCGTGTTCCTCCAAAAAAGACCAAAAAGCATATAGAAATAATATCAAATGATCAAACCATGATCCAAATCTAAAGCTAATTGCAAATGAGTTTATGCTGTGTTACTTAGTTATAAAGTATAACTACATTCTATAATTTTATCATTTAAGAAAAATAACAAAAAAACATTATGATGTGTACTACAGCTTACTGAAAAAGTTATTGATAATTGAAAAGGGGCTTTTTGAAATTGCATGTGGAAAACTCAGAAATATGCCTTTACTGCCATCTTGGGGGCAGCTTACCTGTTAAAGAGAAGTAGATTCAGGGTGGTCTGCTCTAACATCTGCCGCCCCACTTCGCTTGCTACCGCATTCATAATAATCACATATGCACTAAAATATGCGATTATTAACGCAAAAACAGCGCTGGACTTCCGGGTCTGAGACCCAGGAGTCCTTCTGCACATGCGCGGAGTGACGGCGCCGGCCACGAGGCATGCTGTGAGAGATCCATGATGGATCCCTCTGACAGCGCATCTACAGGGAATCAATATTTTTGGTACTTGTTTCCTAGAACAGCCACAATCGGGGGTAATCGTGTACCTTAACTTAAGGTACACGATTACCCCCGATGGACCCGATTTCCTTTGAAATCAGGTCCATTTTGCTGGCAAAGGCAAAATCGGGTCCATCGCGTTGGTCGGGTGCATTAACATGGCACGTGACGCGACCGACGCGATGGACCCGATTTTGCCATAGGGTTCAATGTTAAAATATTTTTAACATTGTAATCCTGGAAAAAATGGGAAATGGCCCAATATGGGCCATTTCTCATTATATATGCCCCCCCCCATTGTGAACGTCACCCCACGATTGACGACAACCCGAAGCGTGGCGAGCGTAGCGAGCCGGCGAGGGGCAGCAGTATGCGGCCTCCGACCTTTTCATACCCCTACTATCCACGTCGGCGTGGAGTTGAGAATATAAAGTGTGGCGAGTGCAGCGAGCCACCGAGCCCGAAGCGTGGCGAGCGGACGCGTATACCTGTGAAGTTATACGCGTTCCCTCGCGGGGCTCGCTACGCTCGCCACGCTTCGGGCTCGGTGGCTCGCTGCACTCGCCACACTTTATATTCTCAACTCCACGCCGACGTGGATAGTAGGGGTATGAAAAGGTCGGAGGACGCGTACCGCCGCCCCTCGCAGGCTCGCCACGCTTCGGGTTGGTGTCAATCGTGGGGTGCCCTTGAGGGGGTTAAAATTGGGGTCTGGGGAGAATTTTACATTGAATCCAATGTAAAATAGGGTCCCAGGGACCCTATTCACATTTCAATCAATGTAAAAATCAGGACCATCGCGTCGGTCGCATGCATGCGATGCGACCGACCCGATCAAAATCGGTGTGGCTGTTCTAGGAAACAAGTACCACATTTTTTTCTGGTGATACCCCCTGCAGCGGAACCCCAGCGGATTGCCTTAATGCATATGAAAATGCAGTGAAAACGCAGAAAACTGTTTTTTTTACCATATTTTCACTTTAGTGCATCCTGCCCTCAGTGAGTTACACTACAGATGTTTTAAGATGTTAAAAGAACAATTTTGATCCATACATGACAATCAGTCATTTGGTCCCAAATGCTGGTAAATGGACAATAAAATTGTTCTTATAACTTTATTAAATCAAAATCAAATCAAACAGATTTAACTAATTTGCCTGAGCGACCATTGTCCTTTTTCCAGCATATGGGAGCAAATGGTTGATTCTCATTTGCACAATTATATTGCCAGTTTTTTGTTTCCACCAGATAGGTTGGACAGATAAATCTTTAGGTGTGTACCCAGCATTTCTGTATATTTTGAATACATAAGCAATGTCTATTTCACAATATTTTATTACATTACGGGACTTTACATTGTGTCTATCACTGCAAACCCTTTAATAGGCAATCTCAACACTTATATGTATGCATAACAGTATATAGCTGTGACCAACATCAAAACATAGAGTATGATATCACAGACAAGTACTTTCTATTGTGCAACGAAAGAGTAAAGAGCAGATTTTATTATCACAGCATATTTTCAAACTCTTTGTTGGTTTATTGCAATTAATTACTTGCCCAATTTTAATTTCAAATTAGACTATGGTGTATCATTTATTTAAAAAAGTAAAAGGCTTCATTAATGTGTAAGAAGAGATAGCTGATTTGATCATTTTCTGAAGAAATTGGGAATCTCCTTCTGCCGGTCTCCAGATAAACACTTTTTTGTAATTATGTCATGGTGTTAATTAATTAGATTAATGACTCCTGGTGTTATATTATTCTAACAATCA
This sequence comes from Crinia signifera, assembly GCF_055691185.1. NCBI lineage: Eukaryota > Metazoa > Chordata > Amphibia > Anura > Myobatrachidae > Crinia > Crinia signifera. Next base: position 107,154,693 of record NC_139225.1, read on the forward strand.
GTAATTAATTACATATTCTTGTAAGAATATCTCACACAAAGTGTAAAATATAACATGACAAATTAATATACAGTTCCAATGATATTTTAAGAAAAAAATATTATTGAGTTGGAAAACAAAATGGAAATATGCATACATGTAAAGTATTTCTATCAAAATAAGAATGTACAGAAATCACAGTCAGATGCTAATCAAAGGTTTCTGATTAAAAATGATCAATTTATATGACACTCTATGTATGCCACATTTACATAATATATGTTAACTTCATTTGTAAACTACCGTAACTTTGACTGCCAAAATGATCAGTTGACGTCATTACCACATATTGTATTTCTAGCATAGTGAGAAAAAATATATACCTGACATTCATAGACTAAAGATGAATACCTGGGGGTGCCAGATGATGCTCCGACAGTGGGGATCCCGACAGTCAGTATTCCAACGTCGGGATCCCGACAGCAGGTGCTCCGACAAGGTGGATCCCGACTCACAGGGGCTATTCTCCCTTGTGGGGGTGCACGATCCCAATAGCGGGAGAATAGAACCTGTGGCGAGTGCCATGAGCCCGCAAGGGGCTTCTTTGTGCTAGCCCCCCCTGTTGGAGCACCGGCAGTTGGGATCCCGACGTCGGGATACTGACTGTTGGCATACCCACTGTCGGAGCCCCATACCAGACCCATACCTGACAAGCATGTAAAAAAAAGAATATATTTTCCCTAGTGTTGATCTTTTTAGCAGAGTCGATTTAATGGTAAACTTGATTGCTCTGATCTCTGATCCTAGCTCATCGTATTTCCCGATCCAACTCCTGGAAGCCGTGCACATTACTGAATTATCACACAAATAAAATGTGTTTTATGGGGTATACACACAGGGTTATTTTAGGGCAATTTCTTAGCGATCTGACTAGATCGTTTAGAAATTTCCCCTACATCGCTCCATGTGTAGGGGCCATTGGGATAGCAATGTGCGGCCCTGCACATCACCTGGTGATTAATATCCAGCATGCTGGATAAATCTACTGACATCGCCAGTCAGGGCCAGTGTTCTTACCGGAGAACAGAGAGATCCTGTGATTCTTGGCTTTGTCAACATTCAGAGGCTGTTGAAACTGCAAAACAGTCTTTTGCATTTGAATTTATTTCGGTCTGCTGAAGACTATCTTTCTCCATTATTGGAGAGATCCTTCTCTTAAATCTGAAGCTGCATACCTCCTACTGTGATAGGAGAGACTGCGTGTAGAACACCTAGGCTTCATTAGGTGCCTATGAGGAAGGTGTACTGACACCGAAACAGCTGTCGGGCCGGACGGGGCTTGTGATGTTGGGGCAGCCCCCCAGATTGGACAATCTGATAAGTACAGCATGAAGTTGTGATATCTGCTACTGCATTTGAATTGCATGATGCTTTGGTTGCTGGAAAATCTTTTTCAATATATTTGAAGATTTAACTGGTGGTGTGCTGGTCTCTTATTCCTGGACACTTTGGTAGATAGGATAAGTGGCATATGATTTGTATATGGGATTCAGCACCCAAGATTGATTTATCCGAAAAGTGTGGTGACACGGACGGCCGCTTGCGTGACAATATGCGGCTCATGTAACGTCCGCGTTGTCACTTCCAGTGTAATTCAGTGGAGCATACAGCTCCCTGTTCGTCTTATTAGTGTAATGGTGAAATAACAATTAAGATAAAGGGTAGATGGCGTACTGGTACTGGGCTCTTATATATCAGTTGGTGAAGGTTTATATTCTATTAACGGTCCATTTTATATGATATACGCATGACTTCCGTTATATATATCATATAAAATGGACCGTTAATAGAACATAAACCTTCACCAACTGATATATAAGAGCCCAGTAACGGTACGCCATCTACCCTTTATCTTAATTGTTATTTCACCATTACACTAATAAGATTAACAGGGAGCTGTATGCTCTACTGAATTACACCGGAAGTGACAACGCGGACTTACATGAGCCGCATATTGGCACGCAAGCGGCTGTCCGTGTCACCACTATAACGGCACTGACAATATCCTTTGCCAGTTACCATTACATGATGGCCGTTTTGGTGCACAGCGGCACCTTAGTCATGTGGGAGGAGGACTGGCTGTATTCAACTTATGCCTTTACCGCTAAGTATTTAACATGCTTTTAGCTGGACTCCTCTTTGTACATTTTTGTCACTTTGCACTTTAAAATTTATATGCCATAAAAAAAAAGTTTTTTTCCAAATCTGTTGTTGCTGGCTGTCAGTTCCATTTGCTACATGATTTTTCTATCTGAGCCGGGCACTCAGTAGCTGAGACTGTTTGTGTGTGCGGTTTATCCTTCAAACTATATATATATATATATATATATATATATATATATATATATATATCTCCACACAAAAACACACACCAACATTTCTGTCATTGCTTAAAAATCATCCTTACGTAAATGTCACAATGTTGCAAGTTCAAAGAACCATGTGCATGTCACTTCAAACATAACTGTGAAAGGTTATGCACCACAGACGTCAAGTAAGTATGACACATAGTAAAATCTGAACATAAAGGTTAGATTGTATAAAACAACATACATGTGTTTTTATCAGAACCATCCTTATTGAAAGTTTTGATGTTGTTAACACAAGGCTTTCCTCCCAACATTTGTTATTTCAGGAGGTTGAAATGCTCTTTTCTTAACTTGGGTACACACTTAAATATTTATCTGTCCAATGTTAATTATATCATCCTGCATATCATTCAGTGTGTGTACCCCCTATATCATTAAGGATGCACACTCCCACAGACCGTTAACGATAACCCGAATTGTGTGAACCTGCAGTCCAATCTGTCAATATAGTCAGTGACTGCAGGTTGGGAAACAGAATGGAGAATGAATCCGGGATGGTGACGTAACTGAATGAGATCCTTAAGGAAATTGTTCAGAATTTGACCCATGGATCATTCGTTAATGATATCGGCAGTGCCACATATTGTATAGAGTGTACGGGTATTAGACTTCGCTCTTAATTTAATAGAATCACCTTTATGGAAACACCTTTCTTATCAAATAACTAGTTCAAACAAGTGGCGACATTCATAAATTAAGAGATAAATCTAGGAACAGTGCATTGTGTCTGAGAGTGGGTAATGTTGGGGTGCAATATTTTATATGTAAATCTAACAATAATTCTTAAAGTCAGGTGTCCTATAGTGCATCTCCCATGAGTTGCCTAATTAATCAGTTGTGCATAGAAATGATTCTAGATTTATGAGCTATTGCTCTTCTTAACTAGACATTAAACAGTAACCATTATACACATTTAAATAACAGATGAACACTAAAGTCCCCTACACACTAGCTGATCCCCACCAATATTGATGGCGGTGGGGCCCTGGCCGGCGGGGTGTCAGCTTAGACAAGTGTATTCACACTTGCCGATTCGATTACTAAAGCTTTTGAAAATTAAAAGAAGTGAAGTTGACCATAGAAACCAATCAGAATCTGTCTATCGTTTCTTTATTGCATAATAGAAAATGATAGACAGAATCTCATAGGTTGCTATGGGCAACATCACCTCCATTTTTAAAAGCTTTAGTAAAGTTACCCCAAAATCTCTGCACATCTTAGATCTCCCCGACCAACAGTGCAGTGGATCCATCCATGTGGATGGTAAAATCTGAAAAAGAAAAGAAAAATTTTGGACTTGTCTTTTTTGTCATTTTTGTCAAATTTCTTTACCTTTTCGGACTTCATCCTATGCTAATGACCTACTGTATTGTTCCATGTATTGTATTGCAGCTGAGAACAATAGGCCTTGGTGCGCCATGGCTAGACATGGTGAGCCATGGCCATCCAGAGAAGACTAGTTGAAGAAGGCTCCATCTGTAGCTATGCTAATCTTTTCTTGTGTCGACCTTTTGGTCATGTCAACCATATGTATGTTGAGCATTTGGTGTTTACCTTTTGACTGTCAACCTAGACATTGGGCCTTATTCAGACCCGATTGCTATGCTGCTCATTTTTGACACCCTGCGATCAGGTATATGCCACCCAGACAGAGTGAAATCCCGCCCCATGCAAGCCAGCAAATTGCTTAGCAGGGCTTGGGAAAATTACTTAATGCCCTACCATTGCAATTTAGTAATATGAAAAAATTTAATTATGGTACATGGGGCCTAGAGTCTAATTCAGACTTGATTGCAGGACAATTGTTTTCTAAAAATGGGTAAAACCAGGCTGTACTGCTTTTGGTGCAGATGTAAAATGTGCAAAGATTTTGTGAGATTTGACCCAATTCAGGTGGATTGAGTCAATTTATCTGACAAAATCGTATGTGCCTGATGTGTAGGACACAATGCACAATCCTGTGCCATTGGGTATAACCAAGAGATTGCAATAGATTGATCCTCCTGCACATAGGATAAATCTTGAGTCAATCAGGTCCAATTTGTTGAACAATAAGTTGGACAAGTGTAAGGGGGCTTGGGGGTGAGTTATTTTGTTTCTGTGCAAAGTAAAAACTGGCTACTTTATTTTTACACTGCATTTTAGATTTCAGTTCGAACACACCCCACCCACACCCCACCCAAATCTAACTCTCTCTCTCTGCACATGGTTTTGTCCATTTGAGAGAAAAAATTAGCTTTGAAATCAAGTCTGAATTAGGCCTCATGTACCAAAATCCTAATTGCCCCTATTACTAAATTACAATGACAGTACATTTGGTAATCTTAATTGATCTTACTGTAATTACCACAATTGTTCTATTTGCAAACAGCTCCCATTTTACATTCCATGTTCTGTGACATTCCTTCCCACTGTCTGCTGATTCACCTCCTCTACAAACTGCTCATGCTTTCGTCATAGATAGGATCTATTCAAGGCTGATAATATCAAGTTACAGTATATGCCCAGTGACAACAAGTTTAGTTTAGCAAAGTTTCCAGGCAATTCCTGATTGTGCACAGCTGTTATAAGTAATTTGCACCACTAATTAAAGAGGATTCTTCACCAGTTTCTCTGAATTAGTGTACAGGGCAGTACGGACGTGTAATGGTTAGCATTACTGCCTCACAGCGCTGAGGTCATGGGTTCGATTCCCATCATGGCTCTAACTGTGCGGAGTTTGTATATTCTCCCCATACTTGCGTGGGTTTCCTCCGGGTACTCCGGTTTCCTCCCACAATCCAAAAAATATACTGGTAGGTTAATTGGCTCCCAACAAAAATTAACCCTCAAATGTCTGTGTGTGCGTGTACATGTGGTAGGGAATATAGATTGTAAGCTCCACTGGGGCAGGGACTGATGTGAATGTTCATCTATACTCTGTAAAGCGATGCGGAATATGTATGCGCTATATATATAGCGCATACATATTGTGTTAAGAAATAAATATATTGTTAATAAATAAATAACTGTTAATAAATAAATAAATGTATTGCTTTACTATTACTATATAGGAGCAGTGGCAGCTACAGAGGTGGGGCTGGAGCCACCAGTGGGTAGGAGAATATAAGCATAGCTATCAACTGTGATCCCTGTAGCCTAGGCAAGAGCAATAGTTGAGTACAGTTTAGTCAATGGCGTCACCACTTTAGAATAAAAGGTTGAACTGGGCATTTTTATGCCAGTCCGCGCAATATTCAGTGACTGCGTGGGCTGTAAGATAGTTGAGACTGTTTCAGATGTATCTTTTGTATGGATAATAATATAGGTCTGGTGTTTAGGGACATTGATGATGGGTATTAAACTGTACATGTAGGGACAGACATGCTCATACAACTCTACATACAGGCAATTATGCTTTTAGCTCCGTGTACACAATAGGGCAGCTCTGTATCAATGGCTTTATACGCAATACTGTGCTCCTGACCTGTGCCTCGTGGCTGTATAATAGCTCTCCTTGTACAGCTCAGCCCCAGTACAGCTCCCTGTATCTGCCAATCGTGCTAAAGCTGGGTTCACATCTCTTGATTCCTGCGGCCACTGATATACTGTAGTTAACTACATATATAGGCAGGGCCGGCGCCACCACTAGGCAAATCTAGGCATTTGCCTAGGGCGCCGGCCACTGGAGGGCGGCATTTTGTGCCGCCCGGGTACCTGTCCTACGGCGCTGTCTATTTAAATCTGGCGGCGGAGGCAGCGGGGGTCCCTGCAGTCCATTAAAAATCACGAGCGCTATCCGCCGGGCTATGCGGAAGCGCTTCTAGTGTGAAAACTCTGGCAGCACGGCGCACGCTGATCTCAGCCAATCAGCGTGCTGCCAGTGTTTTCACACTAGAAGCGCTTCCGCATAGCCCGGCGGATAGCGCTCGTGATTTTTAATGGACTGCAGGGACCCCCGCTGCCTCCGCCGCCAGATTTAAATAGACAGCGCCGAACGACAGGTACCCCCCCCCCCCCCCGGCACCGGGGCGCCCCCAGCCCGACTCGCCTGGGGCGCTCCGGTGCCTTGCACCGGCCCTGTATATAGGTGGTACCGTGGGAGAACGAGTGACCGATATCGTTCAGAGACATCACCCACTCCCGCACCGTACATGCAGTCTTTGACAATATTTTCATATTGAGCTGCTTGTATAAACGGGATGGGGGGGGGGGAGGCTCGATAATGATGCACAGGAGCATGCATTGCTAGTGATATTGAGCGTTCACATGCACCATTATCCGCGATGTATCATTGACAGCATTGTGCATATTGTTTACAACATATTGTCCAGTGTGGACCCAGCTTGAGACTACGCCTCTATAACTGAGCTGGTCTTTAGTGAGGTGTTAGAATTATTTAATCACCTCTTGTAATCAGAACGTTTATGACCGGAGGCGTAACAAGAACTTTGTGGGCCCCATAGCAAAAAAATTTGAAGGCCCCCCCCCCCCAACTCATGTCTTCACTAGAGTTGGCATGTCTAGAGCCGTATAGGAGGTATGGTGTTGCCTATCATTTTTACGTTGGCCCAGTAAGCAACCCACTTCTCCATGAGTACCTTTTTCACAATACTCTTTATTAAATCAGTTCTGGACAGTGGCGGGCAGGGTGGGGGATTGGGGTCACCTGGACTGCATGGTTCACTTACTGTGCTTCTGTCAGTTGCAGAGGGGTAGGACTAAGTATTTATCTAATCTCTCTTATATATGCATTTCTTTCTTTCTCCCTCGCTCTCGATTTTACTCATTCTCACTCTTACACACATTCTCTCACATACTATCTTTGTATTTCATTGTCTCTCATACAGTAATGTATATACTGTACATCCATACACTGCGGTATATGTATATGTATATATATATTTAGCGCCTCCTTCATACACCTCTATGCTCATATATACATCTATTTATATATCCATACATACATAGCCTCTAACATACTGTACGTTCATAAATCCATACACTGCCTCCCCCATACATAGATAGCCTCTAACATACCGTACGTACATAAATCCATACACTGCCTCCCCCATACATACATAGCCTCTAACATACTGTACGTACATAAATCCATACACTGCCTCCCCCATACATACATAGCCTCTAACATACTGTACGTACATAAATCCATACACTGCCTCCCACATACATACATACATACATAGCCTCTAACATAGTGTACGTACATAAATCCATACACTGCCTCCCTCATACATACATACATACATACATAGCCTCTAACATAGTGTACGTACATAAATCCATACACTGCCTCCCACATACATACATAGCCTCTAACATACTGTACGTACATAAATCCATACAGTGCCCCCCACATACATACATACATACATACATACATACATACATACATACATACATACATACATACATATATACATAGCCTCTAACATATTGTTCGTACATAAATCCATACACTGCCTCCCCCATACATACATACATACATAGCCTTTAACATAGTGTATGTACATAAATCCATACACTGCCTCCCACATACATACATAGCCTCTAACATACTGTACATACATAAATCCATACACTGCCTCCCCCATACATACATACATACATAGCCTCTAACATACTGTACGTACATAAATCCATACACTGCCTCCCACATACATACATACATAGCCTCTAACATACTGTACGTACATAAATCCATACACTGCCTCCCACATACATACATACATAGCCTCTAACATATTGTTTGTACATAAATCCATACACTGCCTCCCACATACATACATACATACATAGCCTCTAACATACTGTACGTTCACAAATCCATACACTGCCTCCCCCATACATACATACATACATAGCCTCTAACATACTGTACGTACATAAATCCATACACTGCCTCCCACATACATACATACATACATAGCCTCTAACCTACTGTACGTACATAAATCCATACACTGCCTCCCTCATACATACATACATACATAGCCTCTAACATAGTGTACGTACATAAATCCATACACTGCCTCCCACATACATACATACATACATACATACATAGCCTCTAACATAGTGTACGTACATAAATCCATACACTGCCTCCCTCATACATACATACATAGCCTCTAACATAGTGTACGTACATAAATCCATACACTGCCTCCCACATACATACATAGCCTCTAACATACTGTACGTACATAAATCCATACACTGCCCCCCACATACATACATTCATACATACATACATACATACATAGCCTCTAACATATTGTTCGTACATAAATCCATACACTGCCTCCCCCATACATACATAGCCTTTAACATACTGTATGTACATAAATCCATACACTGCCTCCCACATACATACATAGCCTCTAACATACTGTACATACATAAATCCATACACTGCCTCCCCCATACATACATACATACATACATAGCCTCTAACATACTGTACGTACATAAATCCATACACTGCCTCCCACATACATACATACATAGCCTCTAACATACTGTACGTACATAAATCCATACACTGCCTCCCACATACATACATACATAGCCTCTAACATACTGTACGTACATAAATCCATACACTGCCTCCCACATACATACATAGCCTCTAACATATTGTACGTACATAAATCCATACACTGCCTCCCACATACATACATACATAGCCTCTAACATACTGTACGTTCACAAATCCATACACTGCCTCCCCCATACATACATACATACATACATACATAGCCTCTAACATACTGTACGTGCATAAATCCATACACTGCCTCCCACATACATACATACATACATAGCCTCTAACCTACTGTACGTACATAAATCCATACACTGCCTCCCTCATACATACATACATACATAGCCTCTAACATAGTGTACGTACATAAATCCATACACTGCCTCCCACATACATACATACATACATACATAGCCTCTAACATAGTGTACGTACATAAATCCATACACTGCCTCCCTCATACATACATACATACATACATACATAGCCTCTAACATAGTGTACGTACATAAATCCATACACTGCCTCCCACATACATACATAGCCTCTAACATACTGTACGTACATAAATCCATACAGTGCCCCCCACATACATACATACATTCATACATACATACATACATACATACATAGCCTCTAACATATTGTTCGTACATAAATCCATACACTGCCTCCCCCATACATACATAGCCTTTAACATACTGTATGTACATAAATCCATACACTGCCTCCCACATACATACATAGCCTCTAACATACTGTACATACATAAATCCATACACTGCCTCCCCCATACATACATACATACATAGCCTCTAACATACTGTACGTTCACAAATCCATACACTGCCTCCCCCATACATACATACATACATACATACATACATACATAGCCTCTAACATACTGTACGTACATAAATCCATACACTGCCTCCCACATACATACATAGCCTCTAACCTACTGTACGTACATAAATCCATACACTGCCTCCCACATACATACATACATACATACATACATAGCCTCTAACATACTGTACGTACATAAATCCATACACTGCCCCCACCATACATACATACATACATACATACATAGCCTCTAACATATTGTACGTACATAAATCCATACACTGCCTCCCCCATACATACATACATACATACATACATACATAGCCTCTAACATACTGTACGTACATACATCCATACACTGCCTCCCACATACATACATACATAGCCTCTAACATACTGTACATACATAAATCCATACACTGCCTCCCACATACATACATACATACATACATACATGCGTGCATCCATAGAGTGCCTCCCTCATTCATACATACATACATACGTCATACATATGTCCATACACTGCCTCCCTTACACATACACAAGTCCATACCCTGCCTATAACATACATACTGTGTATACATACATAAATTTGTCCATAAACTGTTTACCACATACATACTGTACATATGCCCACCCATCCATATATACATACTGGCTGCACATGCTAGACACCCCTGTGCCAAGAAACACAAAGATACTGTATCACTTTGTTTGGAGAGTGACTCCAGGGAGCCACTACTCCTGGCACCACTTCAAAGGGCAGCTTACCCCTGGTGCTGCTGCCATCTTTCGCTCCCTGCTTCTGGTCAGGAGCCCTCTCTCTTGCTGACAGCTCAGCGCTTCTCAGGGTTGGGGACGCCTGCTGCAGAAAGTGCTGAGTGTTGGGCATCGCGCTGCTGCTCGCAGGGGTTGGCTGACTCCGCTTGCCAGCATGCTCCCCTCCTAGTGTCACTGGACTGGAGCTGTGGCCGGGAAGTGTTTCCCCGGAGCCGCGGCCACCCTGTGCCGCGGCCGGAACTGTATGCACATAGACGCGGCCGGGAAGTGTGTCCCCGTAGCCGCAGCAACACAGAGCCGCGGCCGGAAGTGTCTGCCCGTAGCCGCGGCTGCTTAGTGTCCCGTCCCCATATTCATGGCCGCGTTAGTGTACCCAGTCCCGCATCAGTGTTAACCCTTCAAGTGGTGCAGGGGGTAGCTTGCTGGGCCTGCGGGCCCCCCAACCCGCCGGGCCCCATAGCAACTGCACCCCCTGCACCCACTATAGTTACGCCACTGTTTATGACAGTGGTTTAATTGTTTCTAGCTGTAAGTGAAAACTTGTTTGAGACCCATTTGGTGGTATTCTGAGCAACAGTATAACTCAACAATATAGGAAATGGAACATAATCCTGATTCTGGTTCACTCGCAAAAGCAAATTCTCTCTTTAATGGACAAAGCCGTGTGAACTGCAGGTGGGGCTGATATGACATGTGCAGAGAGAGTTATATTTGGGTGAGTTATTTTGTTTCTGTGCAGGGTAAATTTTACACTGCAATATAGATATCAGTTTGAAGTAAAAAGCCCAACCAAATGTAACTCTCTCTGCACATGTTACATCTGCCCCACCTGCAGTACACATGGTTTTGGCCAATAGAGAATTTGGTTTTGCGAGTGAATCAGAATCAGGACCCATGTTTCTTAGTGCAATATGGTTTAGAACATGCATGTCCAACGTTGGCCCTCCAGATGTTGTGAAACGACACATCCCAGCATGCTTTGCAATAGTTTTAGCATTCTCTAATAGCAAAACTGTGGCAAAGCATGCTGGGATGTGTAGTTTCAAAACATCTGGAGGGCCAACGTTGGACATGTCTGGTTTAGAATGTGCCGCCACAACAAACCACAACCAATATTAATTAGAATACATATATTTGATTAAAATAACACAATGAAAAAAGTTATCTTAAATAATAGGCTGCCATCTATATATTGTCATAAAAAGAAATGAGTAATAGAACATCATATTATGCATAAAACTATTAAACACCAATGGGGAATGTGTTAGGGAGTCCGTTTCCCTTTCATTAGTAGACGGTTCAGCAAAAGTCCACTTTAAAATATTTATCACTATAAAATGACATTTGGGATGTCCACACTGTTGTATTATTGTAAAGGTGCAGTTCGTCTGATATGTCCACACTTGGATAAATTGGTAAGTGTAGTTTTTGTAATGGTCTTACCCGACTGCCGGACCAATAGTCACCAAGGAAGGATTAGGTCTGCTCACCGGTATGAATGCAGTGGTCTCCAGTATTTAAATGTCACACTTACCACTGTAGCTGGTGCATGGGTGCGTCGTACAGCTGATCTGTAGTGGAGCTGCAGTGTATCGCGTATGTATGCTGCTTAGCGAGCAATCCTGAATCAGGCCCCACACTGACACTGTGCATCTAAAATGTTCTGATGCTTGATTGTAAGGAATTGTGGTTGTGCAATTTAATTTTAATGCAGCAGGAGGCGCCTGTAGGAGATAGATGCATTCTGTTATCATTAGCGAGGTTCCGAGTGCTACATCTGAGCAAGCAGCCTCGGATCACCATCGGCTGTGATTTGCGATGGTTTCTGGCACAGTGAAAGCTTTCTCAGGATTGGCTATCCGATCTGGACACCTGGGTCCAGGAAGTCTCCATCAGATGATGCAGGTTCTGGACCCGTCACGTGTCAAACACGAGTTTGACCCAATCATCAATAGAACAGCTTCTGGTACTTGTGTATTATCACGGCGCCCACGATATTCAGTCTTATGGCATTGTATTCCATTTAAAATTGTATACCATTGTATATGGCATACAATGGCATACAATGCAATGAGATGCGATTTTAAATTGTATATACAATCTTTAATTGTATAGGCACCTTAATAGGTGCTTACAACGTTAAATGCACCCCCACGCCACTGCCACTATCAACGCCAACCTGAAGCGTGGCGAGCGCAGCGAGCCCGCGAGGGGTGGCGGTACGTGTCCTCCGATTTTTTCATACCCCCACTTTCCACGTCGGCGTGGAGTTGATTTTATATAGTGTGGCGAGCGCAGCGAGCCACCGAGCCCGAAGCGTGGCGAGCGCATTACTTCACATGTATTCCGCTTCAGGCTCGGTGGCTCGCTGCGCTCGCCACACTATATAAAGTCCACTCCACGCCGACGTGGATAGTGGGGGTATGAAAAGGTCGGAGGACGTGTACCACCACCCCTCGCAGGCTCGCTGCGCTCGCCACGCTTCGGGTTGGCATTGATAGCACAGGTGGCGTGGGGGTGCTTTTAACATTGTAAGCACCTATTACGGTGCTTATACAATTATTTATCTTATAGGGGGCATCTTTAACATTGAAAACACCCATTAGGGTGCTTATACAATTTAAAATCTTATACCATTTTATATGCCATACAATGGCATACAATTCGATGGTATACAATTTGAAATTGTATAACATCTGTTAACATTGTTTCGCATCGCATACCATCGTATGCCTTATGGTATGCGATGCGATGGGCGCCGTGATAATACACAAGTACCCAGCTTCTTACAAATGTTTTATTTTATGTTGTGATCTTACATCTTATTTTCTATTTTACTTATGTATTTTTTGTCAAGTGAAAAATGTATATCTGTATTACAAATATTTGCATATATTTACCATACAGTTCAATACTGTTACTTTTAAAACAGTAGAATCAAAATATATCAATGTACCCTCTGTTCATTGTAAAGAGCTTAAAGCCTGACAGGTTTTTCTTCTGAAGCTTATTTTACAGCCGTCTAGTATATAGCCCATATACAGAAGCATTTCACAGCTCATTGAACCCACCGCCCTGAGGTTGTAAAGAACTGACAGTTCAGTCTGATAAAATTCTGTCAATTCAGAAGCCGTGTGTTTGCCTGTAGGTCACACATTGTCACCTTTGCTCATTGGTACAAAATCATTAGTTTGGAACACACGTTCCAACAATGCCACATTATCACATGTTGAATATATTATTTCAGAGGCCACATTAAAACATTCAGTCTTATTAGAATAGACTTATTATACTGTATTTATATTACAATTCCCTATTCCTTACTTCTGCCACACTTAAAGTGCTTTCTGAATTAAGTCTGTAAATGTAGTGATGAGTAGATCTATGACAGATGTGCTCAGGTGCATATGGTGTGAAGATGAAGAAGAGGTGGCAAATGTACATTATACTGTAGATATGTGAGTGACTCATAAGCTGTGTTATATTTAACCCTTTACTTTAGTAAATGGGACAGACACATTGAATTGAAAAAAACAGGATACATTGGCATCACATGGCACAGCAGACAGTGACTGAGAAGACAGGAAGTACCAACCTACAGTATGGCGGTACATCCTGCCACCAATACCAATGGCATATGTACTAACATAAGCAATTATTATAGCAAAAGACTGTTCTCCCAATAAAAGCTGCCCTTTGCGATAACCGCTGGTCCCTGCCCTTACTCGGCCACAGGGGATGCTGGGAGGGATCCGAACAGATCCAATCAACTTCTGTTATTATTCAAACAACCTGTAGCAGCTGATTGGCTGGAAATTTATCTCTGTCCACTTTACCACTCTGCAAAACTTAGTACATCTACCCCTGTGGGTCTTATTCAGAGATGTATGCGAACCCAGTGGTTTAGCTATACTCGACATCTCTGAGAATTGGATTTTGAATTTACAAATGTCTTTCTGTGACTTAGGGGTTGATTTATTAAGCTTGGTGAAGTGATAAGGGGGGAAATTTACGAAAGTAAATTTGTAAAAAAATAGGTGTATTTGTATCCAGAAATACACTTATTTTTGACATTTGCTATCCCGAAAATATGGCAATTCGTATTCATATTGATAGCACATCAATACGACTACGGATTGCCATATTTTCGGGATAGTAAATGTAAAAAATAAGTGTATTTCTGGATACAAATACACCTATTTTTTTACAAATTTCCTTTCTTAAATTTCCCCCCTTATCACTTCACCAAGCTTAATAAATCTGCCCCTGTATTCCCTGTGTTCCTAAGCCGCAGCACACGATTTACATGCTGTGGCTGTTTAGGTGGGGAATGGGTGGCGATGGTCAACGTTTGTTCTGACGCAGATTTACAGGCCTCAGCTATGAAGTTGAGACGTCCATTCTGAATAGGTTTAGGTTCAGTAAGATACTATGACCAATGGTAGTGATGGTGATCCAATACTGGGTCTTCAGATGAGAAGCAAATGACTCCGCACTTGTCTATGTCCTTCTAATAGATATCACAGCTTTATGTTGTCATAAACAAGGTACTGTATCCTCTATTACAGTAAGGAGTCCATATAGAATCTATATATAAATTCTATATGCATACCCGGCTGGGTGAGTTACAGTACTGTAGTGTACAAGGACCTGACGCAGTGCAGTGCATCAGGCCCTTGTGTATAACACGCTTCCCTGCTTGATGCCTTGGACCCCGCCTCCAAGTCCACCTGCTTCTTCAGTAGAGTCTGTACTGCTGCTGCAGCACCAAATTTCTTTGCCTGGTTATAGGCTCCTGTCAAGGTATACCCATCTCTAGTCTAGGGAAAAATTTATTTGCAGACTCATTTTATCATCTTGTAATACTGACACTAATAGTTGTCTGGACATCACATTATCAATGGCTATACCACACACAGCCTGGCAGCCATTGATGATGATGATTACCATTTATTGCTGTGTGTGGTACATATTGTACTGTTTACTGTGTACCGTACTAGCAGGATATATCATACATTTCTGGGGGTACATGGTGTATTACAATTATATGATTTCCTTCCTTTCAAATCAATGGGGTAACGTCGGTGTATCTAAATATATTTTGGGGTAAAAGGGTAAAAAAGTTCCCTGACCCCTGTTCTAGATTATCACTTTTTGAGGCTTAGTACATCTCACCCATAATCACTTTTCCAAAAAGGGAAGCGTCATGTTCTAGGTCCTGTAATCTTGCTATCTCTTTTTAATCACTTAGCAAGTAACAATCATTTTAATTCACTTGCTACATCTTCAAATGCTGGTCCCATAATTGTCAGGAGGATAAAACCCCTCCATCTTCTAGATTTATGTTTCCGAAAGAGGATGTTTTGAAGTTTCAGATCTTTATTTACATTGTTATGCACCTTGTCACACACAATATATTGACTTGTTGAAGATGTGCATAGATGAAGAAGCTCTTCTCACGCTGTTCTCAGTAAAATATTACCCACCGCATCCCTCTGAGGGACCACTGACAAATAGCCTGTTGTTGTCTAACATTCCCTCTCCTGAGGTTAATGATTAAGGAGTTCAGAAGGTTAATTCTTGGTGATCGTGCTGTCTGTGGTCTGAACAGATGTTGGCTTAGATTTAATGCTGTTATCAAACTAATGTCCCTCATTCTCAGTACTATACAGCCCTGAGTATTGTTGTGTGGTACATTCCAGTCACCCTGACTGGAGACGGTGTATCCTAGTAGAATAGCACTATTACATCTTTTTAGTGGACAAACCAGTTAACCCACGCCAGAATGGGATATTTACCATGCTGGCAATAGTGTTGTTAGTAATAAAAGTTTATCAGTTCTCTCAAGAAATAAAAACAAAACAAAAACCAATGATATATGTATAAGCATCTACCAGTACTTCTATCTATTCAGCAGAAGTAATATTAAAATATATTATTTAATGGTTTCTTCCTCGTACACTGTACAGCTGTGCATCACTTCCTGTGGCTCTACTCCTACTACTTCCTGCCACAAAAAAGAAAATAAATAACAAGGGCACACGTAAGGTGTTGGAACCTAAAAGTTTAGTCATATGCATAAAAGTCATTTTTATTTGCAACATTGGGGGGGGGGATTTACTAAGATGTGTATTCTACTTCACATGTGATGTTGCTATGGGCAACCAATCAGAATCTACTTCTTATTTATTTAGCACCCTTTAAAAGATAGTAGACATGATCTGATTGGTTGGCCATAGCAACATCACTTGTGAAGTAGAATACACATCTTAGTAAATTTTCCCCATTATGTTTTAAATATACAATAAATTTAGCTTTCGCTGATATATGTCCAAAACTGCACTCATTGTTTTTGCTCCATCCAGGGCTGCATAACCTGTCTGTCTCTCTCTATCTGCTGGCAGTGCTAACTTCTCTTCTGCCCCCCAAGTCCGCTGACTGGGTATAATCTTTATCACCCCCACTGTCCGGTCTATCTCACAGTATCTCTAGAATCAGACTGTTTCTCACCACATAGCTCTCATCCATACACATGTCATTTTCTTGCTGGACTACTGCAATCTCCTACATTCTGGCTTTCCTCTTACCCACATCTTCAGTGTTTCCTAAATTTATTATTAACAGTTTCTTATCACGCAGTACCAATGTGATCTAAATGAGGCCCTTAGTTTAGCAGGACCACAATATAAATGCTGCAGTCCAGCATCCAGTCGTTCTGTGTTTGTGTTATACACATGCCAGTTGCTCCGTTGGTTTTATTTCTGCCTCAGAATACAACCTGACTTTCATATAAAGCCCTCACTCATGGCACTCCCTCTTACACCTCAAACTTCATTTCTGTCCACACTGCATCTCACCCTCTCCAGCACAAATGCAGATTCACTTCTGCTCTGGACACCTTTGCATCAAAGATTCCTCCCTTGCCATCCTACTACACTGAGACGCGCTTCCTCATCCACTCAGACATCTTTTTACCAGTCACACATTAAAAAAGCTCTTTACCCTTTGAGTGACTAATTACTTTTTAAAATAGGTATGAAAATTGTCAAGCAAACATTTTTGATTCACCACAGTGACCTGTAATGTTTTCCTTATATAGGAAATATGATTTCTTTTTTAAACAAATGTGAGCAACGCTGGCATTTTCAGAAATTTTTTTGCACATCTCTGTCACGCCTGTGGTCAGATGCAGACTGGAAACAACCACAGGCATAGGTGCTGACTGGTACACAAACGGAGGTGCCTTGATAAGGCTGCTGCGCTTTACCAGGAGGCACCCAGGACACTTAGGGGGTTATTCTGGTTGATTCGCAAGGCTGAGAATTCACAGCCTTGCGAGTCCACCAAACCCCACCCGACGAACGACCCCCCCCACACACACACCCCCCGCAGCCCCCTCAAAGTGCGGCTTCGCCCGAACAGCTGCATAAACATCCATTCGCATGGCTCGGGTAACCTACCATATCTTTCGATGGTCACCGACCATCGAATGATGTTTAGCGTGCATGCAGATATAAGTGACTTTTCAGTTACTTACATTTGCGTGCACGCTGGCATGGATATGGGCGGGCAGCTGACATCCGGTGATGTCAGCTACCCGCCCCTCACACCCGCGTCACTGCCTCATTACCATGAGAATGCCCAGCGTTCTCATGGGAACGCCCATGGAATGATGGGCGTTCCCATATGGTAATGGGGCAGACCGGCACCCCCCGCCCATCTCCACCCCCCACGCCGCCACGTGCACCCGGCGAACCAAAAGGTCACCGTTGGTGCACGCACCATACGCCTGCACATGTGCAGATACCCACCTGCGCATGTGCAGATGCGCAACATCGCATGCATTCGCACAATGATGAGACTTGAAGAGTATATGAACAGCAATAATAACAAACAGGATTCAATACTATAGGAATAATATAAGTATTAAGCAAAAGGTGCAGCGTAGGAACGCTGAAGCAGTCTATGAGAGCTTGGAGTACTAAGTGGCAAGTGTAGCAGTGTTTGCACATTGATGGAGTCCAGATAATGCTTAGCAAGGGTGAGGAACTGGTAAGTGGTGCAGCGTAAAAACACTGAAGGAGTCCCAGCAATAATAACAATTGTATAATGGTGCTGTGAGGGTTTTGGGGTGTTACAACACAGCTGTGACTGCTCTTTAGGGTGTCCACAGCGAACTGTACACTGCCTCTGTTGTTCTGTCCCAGTGGGTGGATAGTACATACAGATGCTAAGGCTTCACCTTTATTCACCACGTTTGAAGGGGAAAATTAAGCCTGCCCCAACTCCGGTGCAACCAGGTCTTATGGTTGGACGAAGTACTGGAGATCCTTAAGAGACAGTCAAAAGGTAAAACAGGGGCAAGACTGGAAAAAAAAACTAACTAATGGCTCTTGAGCCAAAACCAGGGAAATGAGTAAACAAATATATAGCACAATATTGCACCACACAACAAGACACAGCAAATTACACAAAGGGATGGGTACTTGCATTACCCAGGAAACCTGTGTGGGTGTGAAATATACCAATAGGTAGTGCAGCCCTGTGGCAATCCTCTGGCAATCCCAAAGGGAATGTACCAATATGGACCAGAGAGATATAACAATCCTGTCCACAAGGTAACTGGCAAAAATGAGTAGGAAAGGAATAAACCAGGGCTCCAGGTGGAACACTTATGGTGTCCCAGGACTGGGACTTGAAGCAGGCTGGAATGTCAGGCAGGAAACTGGAACTGGAGGGCAAGTGAATACCACCAAGGTGGAACTAGACTGCTGGAATATAACAGGCGCAAGCACCAATGAACACTGTGGGAGAGACACAGGCCTCTAGAAGCATAAATGACTGCAGTTGAGACCTAAAGTTAACAAGCTAATTAAGCGACAATCTTGTGCAGAACAATCACACAGAATAGAGCTGCAATAGCACAGACTCGTCACAGGAGGCCACCAGCGAGTCCCATAACAGAAACAGAATCTTGAAAAGATCACAGAAACTGACATAAAAATAATGAGCCACAGTGATGACTCATGACAGGTGCAGTGTGGAAACACTGATGGAGTCCAAGCAATAATAGCAACAACTGTAATGACAATGGGGTATGGTGCAGTGTAGGACCACTGATGAAGTTCAGATAACAATGCAGGTACAGGGAATGCAATAAAAGGAGAATGACGTGGTGGTACTGACTCTTGAAGACATGGAAGATGCTCTGAGAATTGGGTCCAGTTGAGGAAGCTGGAATGTGATGGGAATCTTTAATGGTGACTATCGATTGTGGAACATCAATAGAGCTGGATTATCACCGATGGTGGGTATCAATGATGCCTGAGATCGATGGTGGGACACCGATGATGCTTGAGATTGATGGTGGAACACCTATGATGCTGGAGATTGATGATGGAACACCAATGATGCTTGACATCGATGATGGAACACTGATGATGCTTGAAATCTATGATGGAACACTAATGATGAATACCGATGGCGGAGCACCAATGGTGCTGGGCAAGCTGCATGCTGGAATACTCAGGTCCTGGAGCATGATGGCAAGCCCTGGATATCGGCACCTGGAAGCAGCTTAGAGACACTGAGAGAGAACACCATGCAGGTAACAGGAGTGCTTGGAATCAGATGGAGATGAACAGTTTAATACCAGCAATACTGGTAGGAGCCAGACTTAGCAGCTGGATGTAATTAGAGTCTATACAGGAAGTACTCCTTACAAGAGCAGATGCAAAATTGGCAGCTAGGCTGCAGACATTATTGAACTGGCAACTGCCCAAGTATCAACCCATTTTACTTATAGCAGTCAGTATGCAGTGATTGGTTAGGCAATTAACAGGCCAGGATGATGCTTAGGATTGGCTGTGAACAAACAGGTGACAGGAATGGATATGTCTGGAGGGAAGCAGTGTTTGTACAGCACATGGTGGTGTCCTATGATAATCTTCCTCCCTCTAGTTTCAGTGCATGTCCTCTTGTTCTGCTGCTCCTCTTCCTGTGAAGAATGTCTCCCACCTGTACCTTGTTAAAGCCCTTGATATACTTGAGAGTTTCTATCATGTCCCCCTTTCCCTTCTCTGCTCCAAAGTATACACATTAAGATATTTTAGTCTTTCCTGGTACGTTTTGTGATGTAGACCATGCACCATTTTAGTTGCCCTTCTTTGTACATTCTCTAATGTATTGATATCCTTCTGGAGATATGGCCTCCAGAACTGAACACAATACTCTACGTGAGGTCGTACCAATGACCTATACAGTGGCATTATTACTTCTTTCTTTCTACTGCCGATACCTCTCCCTATACAACCAATCATCTGATTTGCCTTCTTCATTGCTTTGTTACATTGCCTACCTGCCTTTAAGTCCCCTGAAATAGTGACACCTAGATCCCTTTCTTCCTCAGTAGTTTCCTTTATAGTGCCATTTGTACTATATTTAGTCTTTGGATTTTTGAGAAACAAGTGCATGATTTTGCATTTTTTGGTATTAAACTGTAGTTGCCATGCTCTTGACCATTCCACTTATCTACCTAGATCATCAATCATTTGTTGTACCACTCCTGGTGTGTCTACCCTGTTGCATACCTTTGTGTCATCTGCAAAAAGGCACATTTTACCCTCAATTCCATATATATATATATATATATATATATATATATATATATATATATATATATATATATAGAAGTAGGCGAAGAAGCAGACAGCGGCACTCTGGGAATTTTCAAAAACGTATATTAGTGCAAAAATAGCATACCAACGTTTCGGGGCATAAGGTACCCCTTTGTCAAGGTGAACAGTGCAGTGTTCACCTTGACAAAGGGGTACCTTATGCCCCGAAACGTTGGTATGCTATTTTTGCACTAATATACGTTTTTGAAAATTCCCAGAGTGCCGCTGTCTGCTTCTTCGCCTACTCCTGCACAACTGTTCCAGAAGGCACCTGGGTCCCTGACCAGCTGGGGGAGTGCCAGGTCAACACACACCTTGCTATATATATATATATATATATATATATATATATATATATATATATATATATATATATATATATATATATATATATAGAAGGGTGGTAGGGCAGCACTTCCAAGCTCGAAATATGAACTGGCTCCGGTGCCAAGCTTTTAAGAATACCGCGGTATCCAAACAGATTAGCCAAGTAAGCGGCACCCGGAGACTGGTAAATCAGGTGAGATAGACGTCGGTGAGATCAAACGTTTTCGAAGTTTATTCACTTCTTCATCAGGATGCAAAGACATAAATGAAAGCACATACCTATATCCAGAACACCACACCACGTGAAGTCATCCCGACGGCGCAGGTCCTGAATGACGCGCCCACTGATGACGCCATCATCCCGTTCCCGTTGCCCGGACAACAATCTAAACAAAAAACATATCAGTGAGAAAAATGAAAGGCATACAATACATATTAAAAACATAAGAAAGTTCACAATAATAGAATGCGTATATAAGATCATAGATGCAGTAGCAGACAATAGCCGCTTCTAAATGAACACACAAGATGATACGCAAACAACATAGGAATGCTGGTCAGAGCGCTGCGTACGCGTGAAGCAGGGAGGTTCACGAGTATCAATGTATGTTATAAAAATGTCACAAAAAATGTTACAAAAAACAATGAAGTCCTGCGGACTCATTAAGCCCTCGTGGGGCAAGTGTCCCCAGGCTGTGAATCCAACGGGACTCTCTTTGTAATAGTCGGAGTGACCTGTCGCCCCCCCCGTTTATTCACAGGTTCGTGATCAATGATCATGTATTTTAGTTGATTAATATTGTGGCCGGCAGTCACAAAATGCCGTGCCACAGGTTGATCACTGTGTCCACTAAGCAAGGCAGCACGTAGTGTCGATTTGTGTCCGGCAATCCTTTCCCGCAAAGTGCGGTCGGTTTTGCCGACATACCCCTTGCCACAAGGGCACATGATAAGGTACACAATGTATTTGGTAGTACATGTGACCACATGGCGAATGGGAATGCGTTTGCCAGTCAAGGGATGTGGAAAGTCACTACCAGTCATGAGTGCACTACACACTATGCAATTCAGGCATTTGTAGCACCCTGGTCTTTTTTGCAGGAAATTCCTTTGCACTGATTGTGACCGGTCAAGTCCGCTAATGTCAGTTTTCATGACCCAGTCCCTGAGATTTTTGCCACGACTATAGCATGGCATTAATCTTTTATCCCCAAGTGATAGTTCGGGGTCAGTCTGCACAATGGGCCATAAGTTGTTAGAAACTACGCGGATGGTGTTGCTCTCAGTATTATAATGATTCACCCATGGAAACCGTTTGTCCATGTCCATGTTTCTACAAGAGGTTTTGAGTGTTTCCTCTCTCTGGCACCTGAGAGCCTTGTCCTTTGCTAGTTGTAATTGTTTACCATCATAGCCCCTCACCAAAAAGTCAGCCATCATGATATCAATATGTTCAATAGCGATCGTTCTATCAGAACATATCCTGATCGCCCTAAGAAATTGTGAATAAGGCAATGAAAATTTGAGTTTGGGGGGATGGAAACTGGAAGCATGTAATGTTGTATTTCTGTCAGTCGGTTTACGGAACAATCTGGTACATATTGAACCATCACTGATGCTCACCTGAACATCAAGATAGTTAACACTTGTTTCACTGATATTGTGTGTAAATTGTACAGGATGGTTGGAATTGTTGTGTTCCGATATAAACTGTTCAATGCTCTCTTTTGGGCCAGTCCACAAGACAAACAGATCGTCTATGTATCTTACATAGAATAATGCATGCTGGACAAAGAGCATATTAGTCATCATGAGGTCATCTTCAATCATGTACATGTAGGCGTTGGCGTACGATGGGGCCACATTGGACCCCATCGCACAGCCAGACGCCTGCAGGTAATACACACCATCAAACATGAAAAAATTGCACGATAGCACCAACTCAAGCAAATCAATAAGTAAATCAACATTAGGACCCTTATACGCAGGGTTTCCAGTCACCAGTCTGCGTACTGCCTCCAATCCATCTTTGTTAGGTATTATAGTATAAAGACTGGAAATATCAAGGCTGCACAACAGAGTTCCATCAGGTACACGAGGTATAGTGCTGAGCTTGTTAATAAATGCAGTAGTGTCCAGTAAGTGTCTCGAATGTTGTACAATGCATGGTTGGAGCATAGCGTCAAGATATGTAGATACCTTCTGGAACAGACCATTACGGGCAGATATTATAGGGCGGCCGGGTGGACAGGTCAAGGATTTATGAATTTTAGGTAACGAGTATAAAATAGGGGTAACCGGGTTGTCATTGATCAAAGCTGATTTAAGGTGATTGGTGATGAATCCATCACCGACCGCCCTATCCAATCTGTCATTAAGTTTCTTGCTGAACTGGTCAGTAGGGTCCCGGTCCAACTTCTGATATACATCAGGCATGTCTAATTGTCTCAAAAGTTCGGCTCTATAGTCAGACAGATTCTGCACTACTATAGCGCCGCCCTTGTCGGCCGGTCTGATAGTAATGTCGGTGTACCCAGAGAGGTCCCTCAATGCCTGCATCTCCATTTTATTTAAGTTAGAATGCTTACCACACTGCGGTGTCCCGGTTCCCAATACTTCAGACATCGTGTTGTTAAGCATGCGATTAAAAGTTTTAATGGATGGATTGTTCGTCATGGGATCAAATCGGGAGCGTTTCTGCAATTTTTGTAAAGCCGGTGGTAAAGGGTCTTCCGGAGGAGAGGAAGGTGGGATGCGTGTAGCTGCTTTGGAGCCCCTGAAATGTTCATGTAATTTCAGTTGTCTGTGCAATTTATATTTCTCTATGGACCACTGCATGCTGTTAGGTTGAACAGTGGGGACGAAAGATAAGCCCCGCTGGAGAACCTTCTGTTCAATGTCAGTCAGGGTATGGTCAGAAAGGTTGTAGATCAGGCTTTCACTTTCCTGTATAGTGGTGGACGCCCTGGCTGTCCTCGCCCTCGCCCTTTGGGCCCTTTCGTCCCCTCTGCGGGTTTTGGACCTCTGTCGCCGCGTCCGCGACCGGGACCATCCCCTAAAGGGGTCACTCGAGAAGTACCAGATGCCTCAGTCGTCCCCTCAGATTCACTGTATATATTCATATATTCATATATATATATCACCAATAAAGATATTAAAAAGCACCGGTCCAAGTCCAGATCCCTGGAGTACCCCACTTGTAACCTTTCCCTCCTTTGACTGTATGAAAATGAAATGACTGAATGAATGACTGAATGAAAGTAATACTGTAGCAGCAGCTTACCAAGAGCATTACGTGGTTTATTGTTCTGGAAGTTACAGTGTATGTTGCATTCTTTTAAAAACACAGAAGCATAAGGTGCTCAAATGTAGCAAGGGGAAAGAGGTGTGGAGAAGGAAGAGGAAAAAGAGACTAGGACAGAGAGAGATAAAGAAAGGTGAGATGGAGGGACAGTGAGAGGTTTGAGATAAAGAGGGGGTAGGGGGAGGAGAGTGAGATAGAAAAAGAGAAAAGAGAGCCAGGCAGGTAGGGTGATAGAGATGGGGTGGCAGAGAGAGCACAGGAGAGAGAAAAAGAGAGGAAAGAGAAAAGGTGACAGAGAAAGCAAAAAAGAGGAAAGAGATAAAGGTAGATAGAGAGGGGAAGAGACAAGTGGGTGAGGGGAGGTGAGGGGGCGATGTGATGGGCTTAGATGAGAGGGGGTGAGGTGACATGCTGAGACAAGAGGGGGCAAGGTGATGGGCTGAAGTGAGAAGGGGTGAGGTGATGTACTACAGGAGAGGGGGTGAAGTGACGGGCTGAGGAGAGAGGGGCGAGGTGATGGGCTAAGGCTTGAGGGGGTGAGGTGACGGGCTGAGGTGAGAAGGGGCGAGGTGACCAGCTGAGGTGAGAAGGCACATGGTGGCAGGCTGAGGTGAGGTTACAGGCTGACGTGAGGTGACAGGCTGAGGCAAGAAGGGATGAAGTGATGGGCTGAGGCGAGAAGGGACGATGTGTCAGGCTGAGGCGAGAAGGGGTGAGGTGACGGGCTGGGGCAAGAGAGGGTGAGAGGCATGCTGACAGGAGGGAGGTGACATGGTGAAGTGAGAGGGGGCGAGGTGGCAGAAGGTGAGGTGAGAGGGGGTAGAGAAGAAGGTGGGAAGGGGAGGCAGGTCTGTTCTCACTAGCATCGGTTGGGTCTCCTGTTCACAGGGGCTGGCCATCGCTGGCTGCCACTGCTCACCTTATACTAGCCTCTGGCTACCGCTTCTCTCCTGCTCCCTGCCTCTGCTGCTCTTCTCAGATCCCTGGCCACCACTGCTCCTCTTCTGTGCAGAATGCATCCATTGGAGGTGTCATGCTGCTAGTCCAACATTACCACCATGGGGCTGAGCAGATGGAAGCACCAGCCACCAGTGACCAGAGCACAAAGAGCTCTTCAACCTCTTCCTGCTGCAGCAGCTTCTGCTGTATACCTGGCTGGTGCCAGAAACTGCTCCCACAGCACCGGACTTTCCTTTCCCACCCGGAATGAGAAAGTTAGGGTCCAGGTCAAACGTAGATGGTAACACGATAATGGTTAGTGGTTCAGAAACGCGGTTTTTTTACCTTGGACTGAACCCCTAACCATTATCCTGTTACCATCTACGTTTGACCTGGACCCTAACTTTCTCATTTCGGGTGGGAAAGGAAAGTCTGGTGCTGTGGGAGGGTTGAAGTCCTGTTTTAACGGAATAAAAGTCTTCATTTTTCTGGATTACCCATACGGCCTTGATTTGTCATTTGATTAAATAAAAAGAAACCTTTGGATGAAAATAGGGCACTGCCCCTTGGTGAGTTCTTGTATTTTTATCATATATGTTGACAACCTGAAAAGAAACTGTTACGGGAACATCTCCTAGCCTGACTAGGTGAGTCAGTCTAGGATTGAGTATCTGTGAAAAGCTACACATTGATTCATACTAATAAGAATATTGTGTTGTTTTATCTCCCCCCAACACGGTTGGAGAGCATCACTCTCCCCCTACCTGTACTGAAGGGGTTAAAGAAAATCCGGAGGTAGCGCTGAGGAGCTCCATATCTTGGTGTCTTTTGGTGTAAAACTTTGGGTTTGGTATCCCAATCTTTGTGGTTACTCCCAGCAGCAACCTCTTTTGTGAGCGCAAGTAGCTAGAGTCAATCTTGTATTATTTCAGGTGATTGGACCAGCTGGCCATCAGACCACCCCTTCTGGGACCTCCCTCCAGGCGGCGAGGCGGGCGGGAATCAGGGACACATGTGATTTATCACAATGGATTGCATGCCTCCCTGCCGCCGGGATGGTCCTGGCGGCTTGCAGGGTATTGGGTGTCCGAACACTGCTGCGAGACGTTGCAGCAGTGTATGGGCACCTTCACTCTCTCTATACATGTTACATCTGCCCCACCTGCAGTGCACATGGTTATGCCTATTTTGAGAACAAATTTGAACTGCGATCAGATCTGAATAAGGGCCCATGTGTATGCACCTTTAGCGTTGAAGAAAAAGGTTTTATGTTAAAAACAAAGTTGCCAACTGTCCTGGGTTTCCATACACAGTCCTGTTCTTCTCTCCTAACTCTCACAACAGATTCAATTGAATTGTGTCCCAGCTCTTTTCATACAATATAGATTTGATTAGCTATAGATGCACAAACACAGCGGCTAATGGCATTGCTTAGAAAAGTAAAGCAAACCTGACTATTGTATCACCAGATATTTCCATCTTTTGAAATTGTTTGTTCTAATGCAAACCTTTATTTGCTTTCATTCTCACTATTAGTAACCGCTGGGTGACGTACAAAACTTTTCATCTAGTTTTTTTGTGTGCAATGCGTATTAATGGGGAGAAGCTATGGTTCTGTTTGATTAACTCATTCTAGTGTCTTGTGTACTGTGCATTTCTTCATAGAGGGATCTCCATAGGTTAGTGACTCAAATAATTATATAAGAATTCTGTTACATATTTTAATAGCACAATTGGTCCTAATAATATTGGCCAAAACTGTCCTATTATAGATGCCATAAAATAAATATGTGAATTATGGTCTGCAAACATGAAGTCTTATGTAACTGATTTGTTAGTGAATAAAGAGATCATTTAATGTATAGAGCTTTCTGTTAAATGGTCATTTCTAAGAGAATGTCCCCAAGCTGATGTCGTCTTTGTGCCTGTTGCCCGGCACAGTATTTCTTCACTAAGAACAATGAAATTCCGCAATGAAAATGTTCAATTAACTGTTAAACACCCTCATCAATTAGAAGATCATTTTCAAATCTGATGGATGAGTTGAAATGATGCAATTCAATGTGATCAGCAAGCGGAAGAACAGACTGACTTCCAGAAAGACAGATAAGAGATAAATGTTTAAATGAACTCACAAGTCCACAAATAGCAGGGTTAAAATACTAATGAGCCAAGTTTGGAAGTGCTTTAATTTTAAAGTGAACGCAGTTCTTGCTGCTATCATTGTTTTGTACAATTCATTACGGTATTGCTAAGTTTAACCCTTCCAAATTGTTGTGGAAGACTTAACAGAAATGTGTTATCAGACGTGAATCGCTGACTCACAAAGCGGGCACATTATTACTCTACTGCAAAACATGCACATTTGGCAATGTAACAATTTGTAGAGCTGCACACAAACACTTGCACACTTGACACTTCATTTGTAAAAAGTCAACTCTCCACATGTCATTTGATCGGTTGACCTGTGAGAAAGTAGTGTTGCATGGTCACAGGAAAACAGACACAGGCATATTATAAAATAAGGAGTATTTGACATTTAACCCTTTGAGTGCCAATATCTACGTGAGAGATGTGCAAAATATCTGCTAAAATTGCCATCGTCGCCCACATTTGTTATATAAATTCAAATAAAAAATGTTGTGTTAAAAAAGGTTACATTTTCTATACAAGGTAAACATTACAGGTCATTATCATGTATATTATGTATGTTTGCTTGGCACTTTTCACACCTATTTCGGAAATGCACTTTACACTTAAAGGGTTAAATGTGTATTCACAAGGGAAACGTTTCGCTTTGAGCAAATCTCAATTTCTAAGAAGGCAAATAGCTATTGGCTGCATAAATATTCTCTTAAGAGCTTTTTATGTAGAGGAAATAATGATTACTAGGTCTGTTTTTTAATAATTGCATTGCTGGGGTTTCTCTGCTCTCTGCTAAACTATGCGCAACGAAGTGCTCGCATAGTGGCGATGTAATCGCAAAATGTTACAATTGCATCGTGGGACCTGGCATGCAGGCAGCCTTGGCCTGTGCTGGGCTACTCCCTGCATGCTGTCACCGGGCATTGAACTACAACTCTTACTGATTTAGACCCTAAGTAATAATCAATATAAAAGACGTAAAGTGGTACTTAAGTTGTGGTTAACTTAAAAAAACTTGGGAGGTTATTCTGATCCACTCGCAAAGCTGTGAAGCCTGTCCCCAGCACTAACGTCATTAGCTAATTACCATGGGAACATCCAGCGTTTTAATGGGAATGTCCATGAAACGCCGGCCGCTCACATGGGCGCAACCCATGTCCACTGCCCCATGCCCTCCATCCGCACTGCTGCTGTGTGTGAACGGGCCTGCAATTAATAAATTACCCATGCCCATTTGCACATAGAGGCTGCACAGGCACATAAATGCTTATGCGCATTCGCAGTACCTAAATGCGAACGCTCGGGAGTGTATGAATTAAAATGAGGGCCTTGGTCCAATACCTGAAGGGAGAACACTGTACTAGTCTTCATCTTATTAGAAATTGCTCTGTGCATTCCCAGAAAGTTATTGCAGGCATCTCAGCTATGACAAGTGTGAACCTGGCAAATAAGCCCACCAGTGCCTGGAGAGCTGGAATGATGAAGGGGCATTTTTTTTATAACCGGGAGTGCACGTACGCAGCATGAGACGCAGACGTTTATACATGTTTATAAGATGCATTATTTGCAGGTGCTTAAAAGCAGATGTACATCCCAATCATGATAGCAGCTATCGTACTGGTGCACCACTCGTTATATGCTGATGTTATACAGTACCTGCTGCAAAAACTGAATGTGCATTTTTCTGTCCATATAGCACAGCGGATCTCAAACTATTTTGGAAACCAGTCAGATAATAAAAATTATTACAGGTTGAGTATCCCGTATCCGAGTATCCGTTATCCGAATTATTCCGAAAACCATACATTCCAGAAAGTGAAAAAAAAAATTTTTTTTTTGCTAAAAACTCACTGGGGACATTTGTAACAGCACTACTGGTGACATGATATGTAACTGGCACTATATATGTGCAAGAAAATGATTGCTTGACATTCAAATTCAATATCTGAGATAGTACACAAATTTTGTTTCATGTTTTGAAACCTTGTTTTTTGAACAAATAAAATATATTTGTGTGTATTTTATGTGGTAATAAAATATATTTGTGTGTATTTTATGTGTTTATACAGCATAAATGCAAGATACTTCAAAATACATAATTGAAATATTAAAATATTCCGAAATACGGAATAATCCGTTATCCAAAATTCTCCTGGTCCCGAGCATTTTGGATACGGGATACTCAACCTGTACAAGACCCCAGAAAGTTACCACAGAATGGTCGCCACTTATGTGTTTTCAGCAGGCCATAAATGCATTGCAGCATTGTGGAGGCACAAAATGATGCGGAGTCTGAATGAACAGACAGGATGCCGGTGGTCAGGATACTTACACCAGCATCCTGAAGGAGGAAATCCCAATAGGGGTCAGGTTAGTATATTTACCCTCCTTCTACCCCCCCCCCCCAATCCTCCCTTGCAGCAGCCTTACCCTAACCCTCTCCCCACCCACAACCTGACCTGACTCTTCCTACTAGTGCCTAAGCCTATCCCCCTTACCTAGCAGCCTAAACCTAATCCCCTCCCCACATCCTAACCATAACCTTCCCCCCACTGTCCCCCCAGCAGCCTAACCTTAAGTCCCCCAATAGTGCCTAACCCTCCTTCCACGTCCGCCTGCTAGCCAGCCTCGGTTACTTACCGAATGATATGCCAGCTGTAGGTATTCTGGCATCGGCATACTGATCCTTTTGGAGATCTGGTGCCAGTGTTTAGATGGCAGTCAGGATGCCAGCGTCAGCATGGTAATCATCAGCATCCTGACCTCCAAGATGGTGACTGCATCCCCTCTAATTGCTAGAGAATTTATAGGCCTAGTATTGTGCCTGCCAAAAAAACTATTTCTACATAGGGGATGTAGTCATACAATAATACCAAAGTCAGTATTCATAATGTCAACTCTACAACTCCGACAGTTATGTCATCAGGCAATCAGGCAATAAATTATGACATTGACAGAATGTTGACATATAAAAGTACAACATTGTCAAAATATGTACATTAGGTTTGACTCCAGGTGGGAGCTATAGAGTTAGGCTACAGGGAGGGTTAGAGGTAGGAACTAAGGTTAGGGATGGGGGGGGGGGGGTGCAATACTAGAACATATACCAGAATACTGCTCCAACAGATTGCTCCTCCACAACTCACATTAGAGCTAGGAGCTGCTTCATCTGGCAGGGACAATATGTCAGCATTTCAACAGTGTCTACATTAAAGAGGTATGGATTCAAGCGATGCCAATGTGATAGCGCCTCTTTACAAGGCATTGGTAAGACCACACTTGGAGTATTGTGTTCAGTTCTGGGCACCGCACCTTAAAAAGGACATAAATGAATTGGAACAGGTACAGAGAAGGGTGACTAAGTTAGTAAAAGGTCTCGAATCACTAGAATACAAAGCTAGACTAACCAGGCTTATTATGTATTCACTTGAGAAATGGAGGTTGAGAGGCAGGGCCGGACTGGCCATCTGGCACTACTGGCAAATGCCAGAAGGGCCGATGGCCAGGTGGGCCGATTGACTGTCAGCTCAGCACCGTCTCCGGCGGCGTCTCTGTAATGAGCTGACAGCCTGAGCCACCTCATTTACATATGTCGTGTATTTCCGGCCCACGTAGCTGCTATGGGGCTCGAGCTGTCCCCAAAGTCCGTAGCCCCCCCTGCACCCTGTCCTGGCTGCCGTTCCCCCTTCCACTGTGCCTGGAGCTCACCTGTCTCCTGGGCCGTGGCTGCTGCTCCCCCTTCCCTCACACACGCGGCGGCTTCCCCGGCTCCCCCTGCTGAAGAGCGCGGCCGCGCTGAAGATGCCGCTGTGCATCAGGAGGCTATTAGGAAGATTCATTCCATGCGGTGCCTGCTGAAATCAGCTAGATGAGCTCTCGGTCCCACTGACGGATAAAGCAGCGCTCATCGTCAGGGTACACCTGAAGCAAATAGCAGGTACTGTTAATTCATGGTGGGGGGTTGGTCATTTTATATATATATATATATAGATATATATATATATATATATATATATCTATATAGATATATATATATATATATATATATCTATATAGATATATATATATATATATATATATATATTAGTGTGTAATACAAACAGGCGGCACACATAGGACTTGTGTTGTGTTTTAAAGAAACTGCAGCCCACACCAGCAGACTAAAGACCTTTAAGTCTTTAATCTGCTGGTGTGGGCTGCAGTTTCTTAAGATGGCAACACAAGTCCCATGCGTGCTGCCTGTGTGTGTTACACACTATACTGTATATCTACTTGGAGTGCATCTGGGCAGTTTCAAAAGTTTTGGACAAGTGTCGGTCAGCTATCTATAATATACACAGTATATGCCTGTGTAATATAATGTGTAATAGGCATTATGTTCTGTGGTATAGTTTGTAATGGGCATTACGGTGTGTTCCACAATGTGTAATGGGCATTGCGGTGTGTGCCATAATGTGTAATGCCTCTTTTTTGTGATGCCATGCCTCTTTTCCATGAGGCCACACCCCCTTTTTGCCGCGCAAGGGTCCTGCCTGCTGCAGGTGGGCCTGTGGGCTCAAAATGCCAGGGCCGATTTTTGGTCCCAGTCCGGCCCTGTTGAGAGGTGATATGATTAGTATGTTCAAATACAGGATTGGGAATGATATGGAACTGGGAGATGATTGGTCACTAACAGGCCTATGCTTAGGACACCCGGGCATGTACTGAGGCTCGAGGAAAATAAATCCCGTACTGAATTAAGAAGAGGATTCTTCACCATTAGAGCAGTACAATCCTGGAACTCATTGTCGGTGGGGGTGATTACAGCAACTACTGCTAATGAATTTAAATAAAAACTGATGACCATGTTGCCATTCTCTTAACATTATGAATGTCCACAAATCATGCCACACCCCTACATAGTGTGTAGACAAGGTATTGGTTAAAAAACGGGAACAATCCAGGTACGTTATCTAATACTAACTTTTAGAATTGTCATTCGGCAACAGATTTGACTAACAAAAGTGACTAGATGCATACCTGTATTGTATTTAGAATGATGTGTGTCTTTACATGTTCCATTCACTCACTATAGAAAGCACATTGTCGGTTCAGTTGCTGATTAGCAGAAAGAACTGCGATGAAAGTGCAAGTCTTGCAGTCAGACATGGAACATTCTGTGGACACTACAACCATCTGCAAATTCTTTTTCTGGAATCAGCAAGAGGAGTAAAATGTATGACTCAGGTTTTCGCTTCAGTAGGCAGATTATCGCTCAGTGTCGTGGATTTCCGATGCTAGGAAAGCCTGCCTGCCACACCCGCATGAGTTGGCACATCTCCTTACACAGTGAATCCTTCACTAAACCGTGTAAACAGTAAGAGGTGCATAGAATAACACTGCAACTCTGTGCCATAAAAATACAGCTTTATTATAACAACATATATACCATTGTTATGTCTAAACCATACATGGAATTAGTTTGTGGGAAGTGATGAGTTTGTCTGAGTTAACAGATGGACGTAGATATCTGTACACCTGTATATAAAAATATTTTGTTTATTTTTAGTTGCAATAACAAAAAAGACCGGTTAGGTGTTACCAGTTAATGATCATTTTGCATAGCTAATGCTAAACATGCTACACTGACTGCAAGAAAAGCATTAAAAAAGTAGATTACATAGTTAAACTGTCTAGACAAAACAGGGCCTCATTCAGAGTATGGCAAAAATGTGCAGCTCTTTAACGAGCGATCCTGGCAGCCTGTGCTGGCCCCACCTCCATTGCATGTGACATCACACACAGAGGGCGTGGTCTGCAGTACCCATACAGAGATGTTTGCTGTACTGAGCTGTGATGGCAGCACCCATCCTGCACATGCACAGAACAATTCTTGTGCATACCTATTACCCCAACATTGGGCATAATGCCATTGGATCGATTATGCGATCCAAACTGAATAAGTCCTATCTGTGTTTTTTTATCCCTTATTGGAGATGCTTTGGACCAAGTTCCACAGCTGATGACAAATCCATGTATTGCACAGATTGGCGCTTCAATTCTTAGAACTGGTTATTCATTGTCAGTTTGTTGTTCCTAAGTTTAAGATAAAGGGTACTACACATAGTAGGAGCCTCTCTTCATTTGTGGGGAGTACATCTGCTTCTGAAATGTGGCAGCCTTCTCCAATTAATATTACATTAAGACTAAGGGTTGGTTTCCAATTAAGTCAGTTTTTATGGGTAGCCAAAAATAAATAAATTAAAGTAGTTTTTGGCCATATTTTTAACCATGTCTCGCAGATGCAATTTCAGGTTTTGTTTTTTAAAGTTGAAGCTGCATCCGTGAAAACATTACTAAAAAACAGTTGAAAATGGATGAATTTCGACAAAAAAGTGGATTTGCGAGTAATTCGCCGATTCACCTGTTTTTCAACTGTACCAGATTCTTTAACAATTGAAAAATTGTCACTTTAATTGAATAGTTTGAATGTAAATTCTACTTAAAACGTTGAAAAGTGTAGTTTTTTTCGAATGTCATTAAATCCGGCACGGAATTGAATACCCCCCTAAAGCTGGCTACAAATCAGGTTGAAGGGCATCGCTGCCTCTACATGCTGAGTGATATTTTGCATGACCATGCGATATATTGTTCATTAGCTGCATTCAGCTGCATGCTGCCAGCTGGATCACTCCATCTAGGTTACTATGTATGTATCTGCCATGCAGACCAGCAGGTGTAACAACCCTGATACGCAATCATGTGTACGATACTGTATGTCTGTCACGGCCGAAGGATTGGGTGGAGTCGTGTGGTGCTCAGGAACTACTTTAGGACCAGATGTTGTAGGGTTAAAACAAGCTGGTTTTATTATAGAAGGTTTCATAAATGGAAAACAAATCACTTATACAAATCACGGCTTTGATATAAGGCTGAAACAAGGCAAGTCTCAAGTAACATCTTTTGAATCTCATATGTTCTTGCAGTAACTCACAGACTGACCAGCGGCACTGGGGAAGATCCAAGTCACGATAAAGAGGGCTTTGGTGGCAAGATGAGATCGTTATGGCAAAAGAATGGCGTAGATAGAGGGTAACCGGATCCAGCAGTCAGACACATGGAAGAAGGGAGTGATGGTACAATGGATTATGGAAAAGACTGCGGCTGAAAAGTCTCTGAGTACCTGAATACAGGGGAAGTATAGACTGGCAAACAATTGGCGGACACTGGAACAACGTGCAGCAACTCCAAGGAGACCATACCGGATCCATGGACCAGGCGATTAGGAGGCAACAATGGAAAGGTCAGGACTCCTGGAGTCGGTATCAGGACGGACTGAACTGAGAACCAGCAGAGGCCAGGAGTGAGCCAGAAGCCTTTAACTGCACATGGCTAGGAAGACCTTTGCACTGGCACAGGCTTGCCTTGGCAGATCCCCTAAATACATAGTGGGCGGCTGCCATTGGCCAGACAGTGCAGGGAGGTTGGGAGACTATTCTGGCAGCCAATCTGCTTTTGCCCACTTCCAAGATGGCAGCGCCGGCCTCCCGGTGCCGCCTCAGTCACAGCTCCCCCCAGACCTCCAGAAGCCCACCCCAGAATGCCACGCTCTCCAGCCAGCCCAGGACCCAGACCAGCATAACGCCCGGACCCCAGCAACAGAAAGGACAGGCAGCGGCGGGCACGGAGGGGTGAGTATCGGACCCGCTGTGTCCCGCCGCAGCTGTCCGTGACAATGTCACTCAGATCCGCAGGATTGGACAACAAATCTTCTGAAGTGTACCCAACCTGAGGGGTGAGGTAGAGGACAAGGGCACACACCACCAGAAGACACTTTAGTATTTTTACTGTTCAAAAGTAAAAGGAACTGAGATTTGTAAAAAGATATTGAACCCATGTTTTTGGTTGTCTTTTTTTACAGAGAAAGAAACTCATTAGTCAGTCAATCTGAATAGTTAAATTATTTAAAACTGTGGAATTTCTGATCTTCAGGCACCACATTTTTATGTATTACTTGTTACTTAAAAAAAAGTTTATTAATCATGGAATTATTTGTCAGGATTTTCTGCCAATGTTAAATCAATCAACATTAACCTTCTTAGAAAATAAAAAAATTATGCTTTCAGCCTCACTTTCTCCCAATTTAAATTCAGTTCTTGAATGGCTGGTTCTTCTTGGTTCTAAAAGTTGATAAGAAAAGGGTTTACTTCATTCCTTGAATTTGATGTGACAGGCCCCTGACATGAATAATGGAACTTTTCCTTTCACAGGCAAATCAAGTCAATTTACCATGCCTTTATTCTCTCAATGGTAGCTCTACAATCCTGTAAATTCCATGAGGCCTTTAAGTTAGAGATAGCTTTAAAAATGAAAGAAAATGTAGAAAGTAAACACATTATTTTGTCAAAATACTTAAAACTAATTTAAAATATAGTAGTTTAATCTTATCATTACATTAACATTTACTTCTGAATAATCATATGCTAATTTGTAAGTCATTTACTCTGGAGCTCTGACAATATTGTAAATAAGGTATAGTTGCAAAGTAAGTTGGTAATATTCTATATGAGATTTTGTGAGTTCAAGTGACTGTGATCAAGGGGAAATTAACCAATGACACAATTAAAGATTGTATATAAACTGTAAAAAACTTTTGTATAAAAACTGTATATAAACTGTATATAAACTGTAAAAAACTTTTATAAACAAATTTCAGTAGCTGTAAAATGTTTGAAACAAAAGGGCCCCAAGGTTTACATTTATATAAAGAATATATTTTTTAATTATACCCAGCCATCTTAACAGGTGCTATAGGGCGATTATGAGGTCTGCAATGAGGGGTTTCATTTAACAGAGAAAAAAAGAGATTTATCAAAACTCGGAGAGAGAGATAAAGTGGAGAACTGTTACCAGCCAATAGGCTCCTGTCATTTCACAACCACAGCCTGTAACGTTGCAGTTAGAAGATGATTGGTTAGAACTTTATCTCTCCACTTTATACATCTCCAAGATTTGATATATCTCCCCCTATATCTCAGGGATTGAAAACTAGAATATTATTTTGACAGTTGAAATGTTCTGCTGTGGGTGTGAAAAGGCGTTGTTGAATAAAGGCTTAGGTGCAACCATTTTCATGTTTTGATATAAGGAAATCCAGAGAACTTCTCAAACAATCTGAATAACTGACTTAAAACAGAGAGTGCAACCAAGTAGATACAGTAATCCTACACTATGCTTTTATATTCTATATGGCCGGTATACATACCAACATTAACATTCTCACACATGGGACACAGACCAGCATGGACACATCTCAATTAAAGATCATAATAAACTCAAACTAGAAATATAATAGCAGTTAATAGATGCTAGAGAGCACTGCCCTCTGGCAATGTCTCTTATACTGTGTATAAAACAGGCACTAGGACCAAGAGGCACTGAGAGCAGAACCAAGAGACACTGAGAGTGCTGACCTCCAACTGGATGATACTGCTGGGCTATGAAGCATATGCCCCCGGCACCATGTTTATAAGGTGTCACAGTACTGTGCAGACGCAGAGTAAAATACCTGACCTGACTGTAGCAATTGCTCTACTCTTTGACATATTAATGTGTAAGAAGCAAAATTGTGTATCAAAATTGTGTATGGTATAATGTTTAAGGGATAATACTGTGTGTAACATAATGTATAAGGGGCAGTACTATATGGCATAAAGTGTAAGGGGCAATACTGTGGGGCACAATGTATAAAACACAATACCGTGGAACAATGTATAAGGGGCATAAATGTGTGGTGTAACATGAATAAGGTTGCACTACTGTGTAGCATAATATGAATAGTGACTACTATTGTGTGGTGATGCCCCTTTCCCATGAAACCATGCGCTCTTTTGGGGCTTGCATCTTTGGCACACATTGTCTCTATTTTAAATATGACAAAGGTCACCAAAATGTATAGGAACTGCTCTGGTTATAATAGCATTTAATGAATCCATATTTTAATGTATATACATTTTGATACTATATTTAGTTGTATTTTATTACACTGTTTTTTATATATTTTTGGCTTTACAGTATATGGATAACTGAGGAATGCTGAAATTGTAGGGCACAGTTAAAATGTGTCAGTAAGAAACCAGTTTAGCACTATTGTTTAATCGTATATGACTTACTAATTATTCTCAAGTTCCTATGTTATTGATCATTTTAGATTGTTTCAATAGCAAAGGGGCAATCGCTTATGAGGTATGGTTTTGCCATGTAAGTGATAGCCTCTATAAAAACCTCAGAGTTTGTCCAGCGGCCTGCATGGCCACCAAACTTGTAGGCTATAACATTTGCCCAAAGGTTTCTTCACAAGATGATGTTCAGAAGCTTTGGAAAAGAGAGAATTAAATAGATTGCATATTGCTGCAAGTGGGTGACAAAGACAGTCACAGACGGAAATGTATATTTATGCAGCAAAGCAGTACAGTTAAATCTTGTGTATATGTATTTGTATACAGTAGGGCCCCACTCATGCATCAAATTAGGTTCCACCCCACCATTGAAAATATATATATATATATAATTTACTCAGTGGCGGAACTACCGTCGGTGCAGGGAGTGCAGCTGCTATGGGGCCCGGCGGCTGGGGGGGCCCCGTGGACAGCAAGCAGTCCCCTGCACCCTCGGTAGCTTCATTCGTTTATTATAGAGCCGCCGGTGGGGGTTGCACCGTGGGGAAGGAGCCAGGCGGGGGTAGCGGTGCGCCATGCTGCGCCGTGAAGTAGGAGCCAGGCAAGGGGAAGCAGCGTGTTGAAGGAGCTGGGCCGAGCTGGGCGGGATTGGCGCTGTGAGTGTGCACTGTTGCAGAAGGAGCCGGGCCGGAAAAGGGGGGAGTGGAGAAGCCGAACAGGGAGAGAAGTGATGCACAGTGCACGGAGCCTGCTGGTGTCCGCCCGGCGCCCTCCATACTGCCTCAGACTGGCCATCCACCCGCGGTATGCTTAACATCATATACTGTAAACTATACCAGTAATCCGACTGCATACTGTGTTTCAAATAGCCAGCAATCCACCGACAAGCGGGTTATATTTATGGATTAAGAACAGAGTGACTTCAAGTGATTGCATCAATTTCACAATTACTGGGAACACCCATTTATGCACAACCCTTTCGTAGCAATGGATGGAATACCTACATTTTATGATTGATATTTATATTTCCTTATGTGTATGCCTTGGAGTGCAGGGAGCGCTCCTGAAGACCTTCTTTGACTGTGTAGTGGCATCAGCCATATTCTACGGAGTGGTCTGCTGGGGCAGCAGTGTTTCAACAGCCGACAATAAGAGACTTAACAGGCTGGTGAGGAAGGCCAGTTCTGTCCTAGGAATGCCTTTGGATTCTGTAGAGATTGTGGGTGAGAGGAGAATGATCAGCAAGATAACATCATTATTGGATAATGCTTCACACCCTCTCAAAAATATTTTGACGGATCTGTGTAGCACTTTCAGTGATAGGTTGCTTCACCCTCGATGCTCAACGGAGAGGTACCGCAGGTCTTTTCTACCTGCTGCAATCAGAATGTACAACTGTCATGGTCTGTAGGGACCTACATGTTCTTAGGTTCTTGATTCTAGATTTATATTGTTTGGACTTCTTATCTTATTTGCTATTTTCACCCTTATCTGTACTTGAACCTTGCTGTAACAATTGTAAATTTCTCCATTGTGAGACGAATAAAGGAATTCTATTCTATTCTATTCTAAATATTGAGATGATTTTTAGAAATATTGTTTTTAGATGTGAACAATAAATGTACCATTGATTTTAGCCAAACATTCATCTTTATCTTAATACCCTACAGATATACCAGATATTACAGATCCAAATACTATTATCTATATTTATACATTTAATTTCAGATCTAGTTTTATATTTTTTATATTCTATTAATTTTCACTATTTTTCATACTTCTTGTAAGATAACAGACGCCACTCACTTAGGAGTACAGTTAAGGGCAGAGCGCAGCACAAACCAAAAACCATAATCTGTGTTTATGTGTTTCTTTTTTTTATGTGTTTATCAGGCTGTGACTATTGGCATAGCTGGTAATGGGCATTACGGTGGGCTGCATAATGTGTGGGGCCTTGCGGTGTGTCGCACAATGTGTAAGGGTATTACGGTGTGTTGCATATTGTGTAATGGTCATTGCAGTGTGTTGCATAATGTGTAAGAGTATTATGGTGTGTCGCATATTGTGTAAGGGTATTGCAGTGTTTCGCATAATGTGTAAGGGTAAAATGGTGTGTAGCATATTCTGAAAGGGGCATTTCAGTGTGTCGCATAATGTGTAATGGGCATTGCCAGGGGGGCCCCATTATAAATTTTGCTATGGGGCCCACAAAGTTCTAGTTACGCCTCTGAATTTACTAGTAAGCCCGCTCAAAGAAAATGCTTCGAAAGCTAGTCTGCTACCTTGTGATTGCCTCTGTGTTTGTACATGTATGAGAGAGAAAGAGATGTAGTTTCACTCGCTGTCAACAGATGGCAGTGTTTCTGAGACACACAAATGAACACTAGAAATATATAGAGGATATACACACAGTGTAAAGGAATAGTGTCTGTTGCACAGGGACACTCAACGCTTGATGATATGTAGTCTACGGCATTTTAATGTGGTCTATAGCATCAGGACACATTACAGCATACATATTCCGCAGCGCTTTAGCAAATATTTGAACATTCACATCAGTCCCTGCATCAGTGGAGCTTACAATCTATATACCCTACCACATGTACAAGCACACACATTCACTCTGGGGTTCATTTTGTTGGGAGCCAATTACCTACCAGTATATTTTTGGATTGTGGGAGGAAGCCAGAGTACCCGGAAGAAACCCACGCAAGCACGGGGAGAACTCCGCACAGTTAGGGCAATGGTGGGTATCGAACCCATGACCTCAGTGCTGTGAGGCAGTAATGTTTACCCTTACACCATCTGTGCTGCCCATATATATTGATACATTGCTGCAATACAATGCTGCAGACTTCAATGTGGTGTTTCCATCCAAACCCTTTAACAGAATACACATTCATTCAGACAGTGCTTGTGATCAACGCTGTCAAATAATGATAAAGATATCAGTGCTAAATAAAAACTGACTTTGGAAACCAGACTCTCTAAATGAAAAGTAAAGGTGTGGCACTTCAGGCCACACAGAAAAGCATGCAAGCCTCCCAGAGCTGCACTGCCAGAGCTTCACTGTCAGAGCTGCACTGATACTGTCTAGTGCTACCCATTTCCGCTTTAAATCAAGCAGTCTGGGTGGCTGATGATGCCATTTTTTCTGGATCATATTATTGTAGCAATGACCTGCACTTTACAAAACCAGTAATTTCTGCATTAGGGACAGGTCCACAATCGCACTGCACACCACCCATCAATGACATACATTGCTACACCCCCTGCTGCTATTCCATCACAGCACCATCACTGAACAAGAAAGGTAATAATATGAAAATATTGAATGCAAAAAAAAGACAAATTTAATATAATTAAACAATTTTTCATGCAGAAATTATAATTAAAATAAATAATATAAAAACAAAAATAATTTACACAATAAACAAATGATAAAAATGATAAATAATGAATGATAAATAAATTGCCTAGAGTGCTTGTAACAGCGCTTATTCCTAGTTTGCCTGGGGGCAGATGGTATTGCCATACATTTTCATGGTGTATATGGAGGTTAAAGGGGTTTTCTCCAGAGGTTGTTATGTTACCAAACTGGTTGAATGAATGAACTTTAAAGGTTGATGAAGTCCAGAGCACTCCTCCTTGTGTATAATCAGCAATCGGTGTAATTGGTAAATTTCAATCCCTCTAATGGAGAATGTCCACCTTGGTAAGTTAAGTGTCCTCCCAGAGTGTATGGATATCCAGGTTGGTCCAAACGGCAGTCTTTAGACGAGTTTGTAAGTTACCTGATGGAGCTCTCCTGTCTTACTAGATACAAAGGTGATTTGTATTGCAGCAAATGCAATAAATGTGTAAAGGTATCTTTGCTTTCAGTTTTCTTAAATTTAAAGGGATTTAAATTAGGGTTACGTACCCCAACTCACACAAATTAAGTGTATAAAGGCATCTTTTTTTATCTGTGATTCAAGATCCAAGAATTGTGTACCGTACTCATGGTTAGTATGGCAAAAATGTTTACATAAAGGTATCTTTGGTGTTTACATAAAGGTATCTTTGGTGATCTGTGTATGATTCTTTTTTTCTTTTGTGGTTGATAATTCCCCATATACAGGTATACCTGTATGTGAGATTTTCCACAATATAGAGAGAAGGGAAGAAGAATCATGTATAGTAACGTAATAAGAACAGTTCTAAGATTTTCCAAAAACATTGGTTGTTCCTGCGTACCCCACTCACTCTTATTAATAGAGTACAAGGCTTTTAATGACTTATACGGTTATGTCATTTCTTCCTTCCGCCATCCATTTGGTAGGTTTAACATGTAGAATGGAAACCTGAAAACACAAACTGCAAAAACACGCAATTTACATGCAAGCATGCATACGTTCACATCTCCGTATGCACCCACGTCTTTTCAAATCATGGACGGAAGTTAATGTTACAAAGATGCATTTTATATATAAATAGTTCATTTAACGACTTTTCTACTTTTCTGTTTTGTCTTTGATGTTTCTCCTGTCCCATGGATGCATCTAGATAGTTAATGTCTCTATCAACCATTATACAAATTTCAGGAAGACAAGGAAGTATTATAATATTGCAGAGGCCCCGCTAGTTTTCCGGTTCAAATCCTAGTTCATGCTGTTTGTTAAGTACTTGTTCACAGTGACAGCTTTCACCAAAACAGAATGTGCTGAATACTTCTCTCCGAACCGCTCCGTCCTGCTGAGACTCAAGTGAAACAAACTCTTCAAACTCCATCATGTGAACTTTTTATGTTGAACAATCTCTTTCAAACTACTTCATTCAGAGATACTACCCGTGAAACTGGAATTCAGGGGGATGAAGTGACATCACAGTGTTGTATCCCTAAGATGGGTCATGGCCACCAAAGTTGTACCACATGATTTTCCTTAATTGCATTCTGTTAATTGTATTGCTCCTATTCAACAACAAAAATACATAAGTACTTTAGACCTGAGGCAGACCTCACATTGAACAGGCAATTGAAATCTTAAATAGACAGTTTAAGTTAAAAATGTTTGAACTGTCACATTGATTTCACCAGGATAAATTTGCACAGATCGAACAAACAGAAATGGTGTCAACTCTGTTTGTTGACACATATTTAGGGACAAACAATGAATAACATTTGGATATTATGCACTTGTTTTCATTTGTATACATACAACTATGAGCCTGATTCAGATTCAACATTTTGCAAGCAGACCGCTAAAGTTCGGGTGCTTTGCTACACAGCAAAGCACTCCCACATTACTGAC
Organism: Crinia signifera; assembly: GCF_055691185.1. Classification (NCBI taxonomy): domain Eukaryota; kingdom Metazoa; phylum Chordata; class Amphibia; order Anura; family Myobatrachidae; genus Crinia; species Crinia signifera. Next base: position 107,198,116 of record NC_139225.1, read on the forward strand.
TGCCCCCTGGCTGCACAGCCTAGCCCAAGTCAAACAAGATTTGGGTCACTGCAGCTGCATGGTACAGACATGTTTGCGTTGTCCGGACCGCTCCCCAAAAATGGTCCATAACTGCCACCCCAACGGGCCATTGCTGCCCACACACTATTCACACTATTCCCTCCTGTTGTCAAAGCCCACTTCTCTTCACATTTCACTCACAGCTCTCCTTTACTCCAACACTCAGTGACCATCTTCATACTCATCTCCATCATTGGCCTCAAGCCTCTAGTTGTATGTTGATTGGGTCCTCACTACTTATATCCAAGCTGTAATGTGTATTGAACTGTGGTGCTCTTTATTTGTACTGTATTTTTGTTATTTATTCAATGTTATGCCAAGTTTTGTCTCCCTGTATTGTTCCTTTGTACGGCGCTGCGAAACACTTGTGGCGCCTTATAAATAAAATTATAATAATAATAATATTGTGTATGGCTCTGAATCAAGCCCTACTATATGTCTGTTTTAAGAAATTGGGAGATAAAAGTGTTGTAAGTAGTGTCGAACTGGGGATGTCAAACTGGGGGATGAAGGGCCCACCGGTGGAACGCAGTTGTAGGGACCCATGCTTAGGGGCTCGGCTAACAATTGACGAGTGCATGGTCTGGGCCCTTGGGTAAATATATACATATACATATATATATATACATATATATATATATATATACATATATATATAAATATATATACTAAGTACTGCTAGTGCATGCATGATACAAAAGATTATTAACAGGAATGCACTGTAGAGAATACGCCATAGTCCTGTGAAATAAAAAGCAACATATGTACAATGTATAATTCAAATGCACAGTTCAGTACCTGATGCCTTGAGAAGGGCAACTCCAGTGACATGTCCAGTGACAAGGGCAACTCCAGTTCCAAGCAGTATTTTTTTTAAAGTTGTGGGAGTTTAAAACTTGCAGGGGCAAGTCACATCACACCTAGGTCCTCATTCTGATTGAATCGCGATGTTTTGTTTGTGAGCAGGCACTGGCTGTTCACATGCAGCAGTGCGGATGGGGGAGTGGCGGGCACGGGTCTTTCCCATGGTAATGCCCAGTGTTTCATAGACGCTCCCATGAAAAAGCTTGGCCTTCCCATGGGGAATTGCCAGTGACACGGGTGCCGGGGGCGGGCAGCTGGGTGGATGTCAGCTACCCGCCCTGTATCCATATCAGGGCACCGCAAAACTAAGGGGGTTATTCTGGTTCACTCTGAAAGGCACAATCACTCCCTAATGGACAAAACCATATGCACTGCAGGTGGGGCTGATGTAACATGTGCAGAGAGATTTAGATATGGGTGGGGGGTGTACATTTATTTATTTATTTACAGTTTCTTATATAGCGCAGCATATTCTGATGCGCTTTACAATGTACATCAAACTGATATCTATATTGCAGTGTAAAAATAAAGCAGCCAGTATTTACCCTGCACAGAAACAAAATAACTCACCCACATCTAACTCTCTCTGCACATGTTACATCAACCCCCCTGCAGTGCATATGATTTTGCCCATTAGGGAGTGATTGTGCCTTTCCGAGGGAGTGACTTAGATTTCTGAGCACTTAGGAAATCCTTCGATGGTCGCGACCATCGAATGATTACTGCCCCGCATGCAAAATGCGAATGGGTGTTTATACAAAACATCTATTTGCATGCGTGCTGGGAAAATCGGTGTGCGTATGGCGGGTGGGCATTTGTGCAGGCATCGGGCGGCATTTAAATGATGTGAAATTTGCAGCTTTGCGCGTAAACCAGAATGAGGCCCTAGTGCACAAAGGGCCTTATTTTGGTTCATTCTTTCTGACAAAATCCTTCTTAGATGGACAAAACCATGTGCACTGCAGGGGGGGCAGATGTAACATGTGCAGAGAGAATTAGATTTGGGTGAGTAATTTTGTTTCTGTGCAGGGAAAATACTGACTGCTTTATTTTTACACTGCAATATAGATCTCACTTTGAAGTAAAACCCCACCCAAATCTAATTCTCTCTGCACATGTTACATCTGCCCCACCTGCAGTGCACATGGTTTTGCCCATCTAAGAAGGATTTTGTCAGAAAGAATGAACCAAAATAAGGCCCAAAGTGAGTAAAAATGCTGTGGATTATGGCACAAATTGAAGGTCAATTGGTCGAGGTACGAGGCAATATTCAAGTTCTGCTTTTTCTTGACCAGTCTAAAGAATGGCCCTTCTGAATTGTATTCATTTAGTTGATTTGCTAGTCTATGCATAAATCTGGGACAACCGCCAATTCATTCTGCAGTGTGCTGCTATAGGAAGGGGACTAGGAACTCTGTTAGTCAAATGTGACAAATTTCAAATACAGAATGAGGCAAATATTTTCCTAAGCAGTTTTCAAAATGTCAGTCTTCTATGTCTAATACATTTGAAAAAAACAGTTGTGAATTGTGTGTAATATGCAGAATACATGTAGGACACATATACTGTACAGACATTTGTGAATCTAGAGAGATTTCTGGAAACGTTTATTATATGAAATAAGATTGTAATGATGATTAGGTCTAAAGGACAGGTCCATCCACAGTGCCTGATGTGCAAATCATATTTATCATCAGATTTCATTTTATATCCGTGGGTGAGTAATCACAGATGTGAATCTAGAGACATTTCTGGAACAGATAGTTATAATATGAGAAGACTGTACTGAAAATGTCCTGAAAGATATCACAATGCTCATATGTGAATTAGGGCTATGCAAGATGGGTTTCGACAACTGAATGCATCAGTGCGGCAGATTCAGTTACACACAAGCAGCTTTGTTACACACATAGCAGCAATTGCGTCAGTTCCATCAGGTGCAAGTTGTTCCATTGGATCAAATCTATACCATGGTCTCTGTTTCAAGAATTGTATACACCCATGTTAAAATACAAACACATATGTGCACACATAAAAATGATAACTAAGTAGAAAATATATGTATAAAATATTACTTTATCTCAGGGGTTCCCAAACTTTTTTGAATCACGGCGCCCTAGAGCATCAACATATTTTCAAGGCACCCCTAGGCCAAATGCTTCTTATGGAGAAATTCCGAAAAAAAAATATTACATTAAGTGCATTGTGTTTATATGTCACAGTTATCTGGTGAGGGACAGGATATGCTTCTGTTTGTCCACATATATTATGATTGGCAGCCACAAGCACTGGTTTTACCTGGTACATTGACCATAAATAATATGAATTGATCCTGGTCCACCAATCGAAGGCACCCCTGCAAGTTTGGGAACCACTGCTTTATCTGTTGAAATACAGAGTGACATTCTACCTGGTGTCATTCCACATGGTGTCATTCTTCCACAGTAATGTGGGGTACACACCAGGACGACCACCGTCGTTCACGACCGATAGACGACCATGGAACGATTTCCCTTGGACTTCCCGGGAGCTCCCAGGCAGTCCCCAGCAAACGATTAGCAAAAATTGTGTTTTTTTGCGGAACGATCTAGATCCGATCCCGATGCGCCCGCGATGGTCGTTAAGACGGTCGGATCGCTGGTTTTTGTTTTTTTTGCAAGAACACATGCGACCGTCGTCAGATGGGCCTTTGAAATTTGAATGAAGGGGCTGGACTAGCAGAGGGGGAGGACTAGCAGAGGGGGATAGGAATAGCAGCAGCCATTTTAAACCAGTGTATTTCTGCTTTGTTACTAGTGAGGCTTGGTTTATACCTGCTGAACGCTGGACATAGCTATTTACACATTACTTTGTTTTGCCTGCCATTACAAAGTGTCTTTTAACCCTGCACTATGGAGAATGCAGTGATGGGTAGTCACCAGCAACAGTACCTGCTCTATTATGCAGTTTTGAAGCTCAGGCGTCAGAGAGCCCAGCGCAGGAGAGAAAGATCATGCTGGACAAAGCAGTGGCTACTTCAGCGTCAGACTCGTTCGCACATGCCACTGCTCAGGGACATCAGGGAGAATAACCCAGACGATTTCCGTAACTTCTTGAGGATGGATGATGCCACATTCCAGGAATTGCTGCGTCTGGTGACTCCCCACATCGAGAAGCAGGATACCAAGTATCGCATGGCTATCCCTGCTGAGGAACGGCTGGTGGTCACCCTGAGGTTTCTGGCGACAGGACGGTCTCTTGCTGACCTAAAGTTTGGATCCCTCATCTCCCCGCAAGCTTTGGGCCTCATCATCCCGGAGACCTGCAAAGCCATTGTGAAGGTGCTGCAGTACCAGTATTGCAAGGTAAGGATGAAATATACACTGTACACTTTATTGTGCAAACAAAATATTTTTATTTATAATTTAGGCCTAGGACAGAAACAGGTTTTTTAGGCCTTTCATGGTTAAAACATGTAAAATAGTAAATAGATTGTGTCAACAAAAATATATTATAATACCATATATAAAAGATATTGTACAAAAACACACACTATATATAAAGATTTAAGTATGTATGACCCAGTTTAAACTTTCCCAATAAGTACGGGCTACTGTGTGGCAGAGGATGTCTGCCGCAGATAAGTAAAGGCTGCGGCCCACATGGCGCATGGCGCAGATGCAATGGTCCCGGCCACATTGATGTGCGCCATACGCCATGTGAGCAGTGGCCATCACATACCTGCAGCTGAGACCATGTCTGCCGCACAGTACCCCATACTATTGGTAAAGACAAAAGGGCAATAAATGGAGTTTGCTATCCAGATTGAGGAGAATCCTGTTCTCCCTCTGGTAATGCAGGTACAGGTAGCAGCATATAAAAAAACAAAAAACACACTCTGGTAACTTCTGGAACAGGCACTTACAACAGTAGGGATAAGGTACTGTGTGGCAGAGGATGTCTGCTGCAGATATGTAAAGGCTGCGGCCCACATGGCGCATGGCGCAGATGCAATGGCCCCCGCCCCATTGATGTGCGCCATACACCATGTGAGCAGTGGCCATCACATACCTGCAGCTGAGACCATGTCTTCGGCACAGTACCCCATACTATTGGCAAAGAAAAAAGGGCAATAAATGGAGTTTGCTATCCAGATTGAGGAGAATCCTGTTCTCCCTCTGGTAATGCAGGTACAGGTAGCAGCATATATGTAGAAAACCAAGACAAAAGACACTCTGGTAACTTCTGGAACATGCCCTTACAACAGTAGGGATAAGGTACTGTGCGGCAGAGGATGTCTGCTGCAGATATGTAAAGGCTGCGGCCCACATGGCGCATGGCGCAGATGCAATGGCCCCCGCCCCATTGATGTGCGCCATACGCCATGTGAGCAGTGGCCATCACATACCTGCAGCCGAGACCATGTCTGCCGCACAGTACCCCATACTATTGGCAAAGAAAAAAGGGCAATAAATGGAGTTTGCTATCCAGATTGAGGAGAATCCTGTTCTCCCTCTGGTAATGCAGGTACAGGTAGCAGCATATAAATAAACAAAAATACACACTGTGGCCCTTGTGTGGCAGAGGATGTCTGCTGCAGATATGTAAAGGCTGCGGCCCACATGGCGCATGGCGCAGATGCAATGGTCCCGGCCCCATTGATGTGCGCCATACGCCATGTGAGCAGTGGCCATCACATACCTGCAGCTGAGACCATGTCGATGGTAAATGATAAAGTAGCCTATTTTTTAAGACAGATCCTCAAAAACAGGACACTCTGGATCTTCTATCAGTAAAGAACTGTAGAATTGACGGTACTGGGGGGGTTGAGAAGGCTGTGTAGGTGTTGACTGGGTATGTGTTGGAATTGTGCTCGACTGGCCTGCTACGGTGGCAGGCGGAGTAGGCACTGGTGATTCTAATGACAGTGGTGTGTCTGGTGCACTACCAATGCCAACTATTTTAGTGCCACTGTTGAGATACCCTAAACTGCCATTATACACCAACTCCATGCATAACTTTTCAAAAGTAAGTTGCTGGTCAGGAGCCATGTTGCGAACACACTCTGCCACATAAGTGAAGTAGTTGTCATGTTTGTCCGGGTTTCTTTGCAGGACTTGATGTGCCCGCATCATAAATTCTTCATGTGCCGCTGCTTCTCCTTTTTTTCCTTTGCCACGCATTTTTTTGGCACGGGGGAGTGGTGGAGTGGGTTCCAGGGTGGGTGGCGGAGTGCGTGCCGGAGTAGGAACTTCGTTAGATGTGCATGCATTATCAGATAGGACAGATAGGTCTGGGGTTGCAGGTGGGTAGTCACCAAGCTGTAAAAAAATTGAACATGTTTACTAATCAATTCTATTTACTTCTAATTTCAGTTCCCTACCAGCGTGAATGAATGGAAAGTCATCGCAGAGGAGTTTGAACAGCGATGGAACTTCCCAAATTGCGGTGGAGCCATTGATGGCAAACATGTCCGCATAGCCCAGCCTATCAATAGTGGTTCCTACTATTTTAATTACAAGGGCTATTTTAGCATTGTACTAATGGCTGTGGTGAATGCCAACTATGAGTTTATCTTCCTGGATGTAGGAAGGAATGGCCGTGCATCGGATGGTGGCACTTTCAAGGACACAAAGTTCTACGAAAGGCTCATAGCGAACACCCTTCACTTGCCGTCTGTCCAGGAAACTAAACAGGGGCTTAACTTTGTTTTTGTGGCTGACGAGGCTTTTGGCCTGCACGAGCATGTCATGAAGCCATATGCGCAAAGGGGCCTGAACCATGACAAAAGGATCTTTAACTACAGGCTATCCAGGGCACGGCGTGTTGTGGAAAATGCTTTTGGCATCCTGGCAAGCCGGTTTCGCATTTTTCACACTGCCATTAACCTGAGGGTGGACAAAATTGACTGGGTTGTCACGGCGTGCTGTGTCCTGCACAATTTGCTCCGCAGAAAAGCCACACAGCAAAGGGCTACAGGCACAGCACTCCAAGAAGACCAAGAACTGCCAGAGGAGGTAGTGCAGATATCCTCCTTGCAAACCCCAACACAACGCTACACAGGGAGTGCACGAGCCAAACAGGTGAGGGAAGAGTACATGGCCTACTTTAATGGGGAGGGCGCTGTGGATTGGCAGGAGGAATCAATTAGATAGCCAAAAAAATAGACTCACCGATGCAGACTGCGAATTCTCCTCCTCCTCCTGCGCCGCGACTTCTTGGTTTTCCTGTTCGACCATAAGGACTACTCCTGTCCTCATCGACTCCTGGCTGAGGGTGAATGTCAACCGGTCATAGTACCAGAGCGATGTTTGATACATCTCGTCGACTCCAGCACCAGACTTCTTTGCAGCCTCCATCTTCTTGTGTTCCTTTAAGAACACCGTGCGCATATTCTGGATGCGTTTCCTCACCCATTCAACATTGGCCTCTGGGTGAAATGGAAGACTGTAGCGTGCCAACTCCTCCAAGGCTTGGTTTCTTTTCATTTTGTTTGAATACTCCTTGGATTTGGTTCTCCACAGGCATTCGTGTGTACGATATTTTTCAATAAACCCTTCCAAAAACTCTTGTTCCTTTGCGTTGGACATTGGGACTGTAAAAAGATAAAACCATTTTAGTTGTTATAGTTATACCCATGTTTTGTTTCATATTTAAATTTTTATAGTTATAGTTACCAGTTTACCTAGTTCTTATGTTTTAAGTATTTAAAATGTTAATAAACTTTTATGAAAACCACTATACATTTTATTGTGCAGATTGCTATTCACACACACAGGTGAATGGGGCCTAGCAGAGAGGAGTGCTTGGAATACTGCAATGGTGGACAATGGTTTATGTATATATATCTATATATACACAAACACACACACACAGGTGAATGGGGCCTAGCAGAGAGGAGTGCTTGGAATACTGCAATGGTGGACAATGGTTTATGTATATATATCTATATATACACAAACACACACACACAGGTGAATGGGGCCTAGCAGAGAGGAGTGCTTGGAATACTGCAATGGTGGACAATGGTTTATGTATATATATCTATATATACACAAACACACACACACAGGTGAATGGGGCCTAGCAGAGAGGAGTGCTTGGAATACTGCAATGGTGGACAATGGTTTATGTATATATATCTATATATACACAAACACACACACACAGGTGAATGGGGCCTAGCAGAGAGGAGTGCTTGGAATACTGCAATGGTGGACAATGGTTTATGTATATATATCTATATATACACAAACACACACACACAGGTGAATGGGGCCTAGCAGAGAGGAGTGCTTGGAATACTGCAATGGTGGACAATGGTTTATGTATATATATCTATATATACACAAACACACACACACAGGTGAATGGGGCCTAGCAGAGAGGAGTGCTTGGAATACTGCAATGGTGGACATTGGTTATATGTATACACACAGACATGGGGCCCACCCAAAAAAAACAGTGACATGGTCGGGTGCACGGTTGCCAAACCAGTGCTTTATACACACTATATACATTGGTGGCAACAGTGGGCATGCATAGAAGAGCATTGGGAGTGCAAACATACCAGGTTGTTGTTCTGGGAGATGAGACAAGAAGGAGAGTCCAACTGCTGCGCCAGCGCTGTTTGCTATGTGGAAAAACATGGCGCCGGGGGAGTGTTTAGGAAATGCCACTCAAATAGGCTGGATCAAACGACGGACGCACCGACGGACGGACGACGGAGGCGGCAAAAAACACTCACGATCTGCATACGATTGACGGTCGGTCGGCCTGGGATTGACAGATCCTACCTGCAGCACGTAGGACCAAAGATGCGACCAAACGAGCGGCGTGAACGCGCATTTGATCGGAATCGGATCAAATAAATGTCAAAAACACACGATAGTACATACAATCTGCATACAACCGGTCGGAATTGGATCTAAATTGACAGAATCGTGCCCTAGTCGTCCTGGTGTGTACCCAGCATAACATTCCAAGTGTGCCATTCAAACAATATCTGATGAAAATATAACATGCTCTTGCCCAGGGTGGTCACTAGAACTTTGTGGGACCCATAGTAACATTTTTAAAGGGCTCCCAGAGGGGAAGGGTGACACACATGCATATACAAGTCATGTTGGGATAAAAGGTGCCACACTCAGACTAGGGAAGGGGGGTACAGGGTGCCACACATAGGGGTAGTGGGTATACACAATGTCATACAAGGAAGGGATGGGGTAGGAGGGTACAGAATGTCCAAACACAGTAACAAAAGTTTATGTTGTGCCATACACAGGGGGCGGTAGGGGAGTACAAAGTGTCACACACACAGGGTAGGTGGTACAGGAGGGTCACACAATGGGGAAAGCGGTGGTAGGGGGTTCACCCACACACAGGGGTAGGGAGAGACAAAGTGTAACCTACGCACTCAGAGACAGGGGGTACATGGGAGTCACACATCAGGGATGACGGGTTAGGTGGGACAAGGAGTCACAAACACAAAGGGATATTGGGGGGGTCATACACCAGGGATGAGGGGAGTAGAGGGGGATCACACACACACACACACACTCAGTAAGGTGGTAGAGGGGTACAAAGTGCCACACCAACACAGGGATAGGGGGTACAGGATGTCGCATACCAGGGAGAATGATACAGTAGAAGGGGGTTATACACAGAGGAAGGGGTTAGTGGGGACAAGGTTTCTTTCACATTCACAGGTAGTGGGATACAGGGGGGTCACATATACAGAGAAAAGGGGCACAGATCTCCAGCATTGAGGAAAGCAGGGGGAGTTTGCGCTAGGCACTTGCCTCCCGTGGCTGATGGCAGGATGTGGTGGTGGTGGTGGTGGCCATTTTCTATATGCAGTGAGTGGAGTGTAACTGGATACAGGGGGAACTTTGGATTTTAGAAGCAGCTCGGGCCCCATAGCAGCTGCATTCCCTGCACCCACGGTAGTTACTCCACTGCAGTAACTCTTAGAACTCGTCTGACATATTTCTCACTCAATTTAGAAATTGAAAACAATTGTCTGACTGCTTTTAAATGTATTTTTATATTTACTCAGTTTTAATAAATAACCCCATAAATATAAGATTTACATGCAAAACATAGTTTGGTACTATCTATCACATGGTCCAATAGATAGATTTAATAAACTTCTGAGAATTATTTCTAGCATGGTAAGTTGTACGTTTTTCTTCAGGACACTGAAATTGGGGGTACTCTTTTCCTAGCACGGTACATATAAAAAACAGAAAAAAGTAGCGCTAATAACACCAATGAACATTCATATGAAATTTAATGACAGGAATTAAAAACAAATTGATAATAAAACCACAGGATCCGTTCCTATATATGCCACCACAAGATGGATAAGTTCCAATAGTATCCAAAGGATGATAAGATGGGCACCAGTTGGTGGTGTGCTGGTAATAGATGTATAGTTACCACAGTGGTCACACTTGGGTCACCAGGAGGAATTGTTCCAATCGGAGTGCATGTCAGCACTAGCTCTCCAAAACAGGTGAAGGTGCCAAACGTCCAATGGAGGAAATGTGCAAAGAAGCGCAATAATGGCGCAAGTGGTGGCTGGTCCAGATCAAGTGAAATAAAAAGTGCTGGGTGCAATGTCCAGGGCTCCTGACGCGTTTCCCTGCAACTAGGTGCAGCTTTGTCAAAGGTCCTTTGACAAATAAAGGATATCCCGCCTCAAAGGACATATATTAGTGAGCAAATATTGTAGTCACTTAATTTGTGGAAAAACAGGTAAGTGCACTTTACCAATTGGAAGTTCTGGATCTTTATAGAACAATTTGTGATGGGGGCTGGATGAGTCCTCACGATGAATGCGGCTGTTTGTCGTGCCGCTGGAGGGGTCAGTGATCGCTAGATGGAGTAGGCCTCTGTGATGAGGTGTGAGACCGATGGAAAACGTCTCCAACACCAGAGGGATGTAGCTGTGGCGATATGACCAAATGAAGTTCCAGAAATGTGGGAGTATGGCTTCCGTGACCCAGGGACGGCCTCACTGGTATGGATGTTGGTAACCAGTGGTATCTGGGAGCACGGTGTCCGCCTTATAGTATGATATCCAGATGAGTTGAGATGAGCATTCTATTCTCAACTCCACGCCGACGTGGATAGTGGGGGTATGAAAAGGTCGTAGGACGCGTACCGCCGCCGACGTTGATCGTGGGGTGGCGTTAACAATTGTGGGGGCCATTTCACACTTCAGGGTGCCTATGGAAAATCGGGTCAATTAAGGCATTGAACAGGAAAATCGGGTCAATTGAGAAATTTAACATTGTTCCCTACGGGAAATCGCGGGCATCGCGTCGGTCGCATCGCACCCGATTTTTTTAGTGCATTCAATGCCCGCGATGGCCGCGATGGGCGCCGTTCTAGGTAAAGAGTACCAAATTTAATTTCTCTTACTTAAGAAACTATAACCCCCTCATTGTTGTTCCTATTCATTAAAACCAGTTCACATCTTCAGTGGAAAACCTGCAAAATAACTTTTTGCAAATGCAAAAGCCTGTGAATCGCGAACAGCGTCAAGATTTCACCAACGTGTCAACTGGATTTAAAACAGTTTTTTTTTTTTTTTAAGGTTGACCTTTCCTGAAAGCAAACTGCTTCCTCTAACCAAGAAGTTATATTGATAAAATCTCGCTGATGCCCCCAACTCGCAGGCTATTGTTACATTTGGGTTTCTGTATTAAATAAATGATAATTTTGTTTACATTTCTTACTTCCTGCCTGTGAATACAGGGGCAGTGGCACTGTTGTAATCACTATTGAGAAGGGTTTTTTATGACCAGTAATCATTTTTTATGATCTATTGTAGATTCTTTAGACAATAAAAAATGTCAGTAGATCTTAGTGCCCCTTAAAGAAATAAATGAACTCTTCATACTGTATATGCAGCACAGAATATACAGTATTTCTAAACATATATAACAACTTCTTTTATTCAATAAATGGGGTTAAAAAAGTGAAAGATCACCCAAAATATCACTAGACAAAATACATTGAAATACCTTTGTTATATGATTTTTTTTATTATAAATTTTCTCCCACAAATAACAGTTGTAATTTACTTTCAGTTAAATTTGAAGCTCGATCTTTTCTTTAAATTCACGTGACAATTGTTGATTCTTTTTGTTCCTTTTCCTAAAATGCTCTTCTTTTTTAAAACCACTGTCAAAGTTATTAAATAGCCGATATCTTTTTATTGTATAATATTCACTTGATCTGAAGTATTTAAGCATTTTAAGCAAGCTTTCACCGGGGTCTCCAAACAGAAACAATGGACTTCTCTTCAAAAAGGGAAAGTGGGACTGTGCCGTTTTGGTGTAAACTCCCCACTTTCATGATTCATTAAACCTGTTTTCTATGTGTTCAATCGGACCTGACTCATTACATTTACATCCATGATGGAGGTGCTATACTGTCAGGAGCTGAAGGGATATCTGATGGATGAGCTTCTGGGTACTAACAGTAACATTAAAGGATAAAAATACAACAACATTTATCATATTTAAAAAAAAGTGTATGGGTTTTTGGCTGTGTGATTGCATGTGGCATTTTATTTCTATGATTTTTTTTGGTACTTGTTTCCTAGCACGGCGCCCATGATTTTCATCTTATGTCATCGTATCAATCGGATCGCATCGCATGTGACCCGATCGCATGCGATGCGATGCGATCCGACCCGTTTTTAATTGTACAGGCACCCTGATGGGTGATTAATATGTTAAATGCACCCCCATGGTAAAGCCACCCCCACTATGAACACGAACCCGAAGCGTGGCGAGCGCAGTGAGCCCGCGAGGGGCGGCGGTATGCGTCCTCCGACCTTTTCATACCCCCACTATCCACGTCAGCGTGGAGTTGATTTTATATAGTGTGGCGAGCGCAGCGAGCCACCAAGCCCGAAGCGTGGCGAGCGCAGCGCCCCCCTCGCGGGGCTCGTTGCGCTCGCCACGCTTCGGGCTCGGTGGCTCGCTGTGCTCGCCACACTATATAAAATCAGCTCCGCGCTGACATGGATAGTGGGGGTATGAAAAGGTCAGAGGACACGTACCGCCGCCCCTCGCAGGCACGCTGCGCTCACCACGTTTCGGGTTGGCGTTGATAGTGGCGGTGGCGTTAACAAGAAAAAAAGATAGATAGACAGACAGATAGATAGATAGATAGATAGATAGATAGATAGATAGATAGATAGACCGATCCACTGGGGCAAGGACTGATGCGAATGTTCAAATATTCTGTGTAAAACCCTGTACACCATCATCGACATGCTTTTGATTCGATGTTAGATTCTATTTTCTAATACATCTGGCATTAGATCTTTCTATTCGATTTGACATTAGATCTGTACTTTTGCATTAGATATCGAATTCGATATCGAATTCGGTATACATTCATGGTACATTGTACACATTCGATTTACTATATTGAATTCAATATTTCCTTGGCTGCACAGTAGATTTTTCTGTTCAATTTTGTGAAAATGGGAGCGCGCATCAAATCGAATGTAGATCGAAAGTGACACAAAAACCATTCAATTTCGTTTAGGATTCGATTTGATTTTGCTTCTATAAGCAAAATCGAATAGAAAATCGGGAAAAATCGATGCATGTGTACAGGGCTTAAAAGTGTTGCAGAATATGTGTGCGCTATATAAATAACTGATAATAAATAAAATAGATAGATAGAGTTGAGGACTGTATTAGTTTTGGGCATAAAACAAGAGTTAGTAGATCTCCACTTAATTTAAATGAAAAGAAGCACTACCTTACATATTGCACAGATAATGCTAGGGCTAGGGGGAACAAAACAGGCTTTGTAATGTGACTACCTCCTAAAAGTTGTTGCAAAGAAACTTTTTCCCCTTCGTATCTGCTAACAAATTCTAATTAATGCTGAGCATTCCTCTACTGAAATCATTTAAGGCGTAACAAGCAGTGGGGGAAAAAAGACATTTTGAATGCTGGTGATTGCCCTGTTAGAATTATACGACTGAATGCCAGAGCCTGCTAACTTACTGTCTATTAAACCAAAGCTTTCAAAGAGAAATGCATCTACAAAAGCTGTCAATCTTCCTTGCCCCGAAAGCCTGGGTTCACATGGATTCAAGTGACAGGCCCCCTCCCCCTATGCACAATACATCAATCTGTCTCTCCCACAAGCACCCACAGCCCATTGTGCAGGCCGCAGGTGCCTATTATAGCACCCATGACTGCCTCCCTCAGCTCCTCCCCTGAGAAACAGGAACTTCAGACAATAGAGCACTGTGGGAATATGATGATGGGTGATTTAGGGTAATAGACAGATGGTAAATGGTACATGGGTGGTACAGAAAGGTGTGTGTAAGACACTTTGACAAAATGTTCAACTTTTTACCAGGCAGGCACAAGCAGGGCATAACTATGTTTCAGAAGTTTAGCCCTGAATTGCTATTGGGGGCAGTGTACTTGCTACCAACCTTATGCTTTGAGTAAGAATAGCACATAAAGTTACATATAAATACAGTATATGATGCAAATGATACTAACAATATAGACTCACAATGCATACCGTTATTTCCATACATATACATATTGTGGGGAATATGCAACACTCTGCATGAGTTAGTTTGTATCACTGTAGAACACACATTCACTTTGCAGCATGTTAGTGCATCTTTAAAAGTTACCATATCATGAAAATAAATGAGATGTATCATGCTTGTCAGATGCATTTATGGGGATACAAGCCTCGCAGATACAAATGGGGACTTGTACTGCGAACAAAAGTGTCCTGTCAAGCAGAATCAATAAAGCCCAAATCAGCAATTTAAGGGATTTAAATATGATAATCTTGCATTATTTTAAAATCTTCTGGATCTATCTGCCATGATCGCTCTAATACTATTCATAATAATCTGCATTTCTGTAATAACAATACAGCCATATACAGTACATTCACACATTCATATTACACAAGTGACATCAATATGTGTTAATCCTGCTGTGAAATATATATATATATATATATATATATATATATATATATATATATGTGGGTAAAATAAGAGGCCACTCTCCAGACTGAAGATAACAAACCTGTACTTTTATTCAATCACGCTGCCACATCATTGGTCAATGTTTTGGCCCATATTAAAGCTTTTGTCAAGACTTGTAGACAGCAAAAAACATGTGCATTAGTGTCATAACCAGGGACGTGCAGTCAGGGGAGGCAGGGGAGGCAGAGCCTCCCCTGTCATTAATGTTTAATATAATAATACAATACAAAGAAAATACTTATGACACATATTATGTGTCATAAGTATATGCTTTGTATTATTACAATCATTTTTACTGTTTTTTTTATTTTTTTATTAGCTTAGGAGGCACCAAGAGCGGTGCCTCCCGCTGTCCATATTAAAGTAAGAGACACAGGGGCGGGCGGTGGGCAGGGCTGAGAACCGAGCTGTAGAAGCTCGTTTAAAAATGATGCATAGGCGGCACCTACAGCGGTGCCTCGGTGACAGGGATGTGCTTTTCTGCCTATATGAAAGCACGCCCCTGTCACTGAGACAGATGTGATTGGACACAGTGGCGCTGTCTCAGTGACAGGGGCAGCTTTCATAAAGGCAGAAAGCGCGTCCCTGAAGCCTGGCTCTCCTATAGGTGAGGTGCCACTTATAGTATGTGTTTTTTAAAGGTGGACGAGCTGTGCAACCACTGCACAGCTCGTCTTCTGACTTGTATTGCCGGGTGTGGGGGGGCGGAGCTGGGCTGAGACAAGCCGAGCCGCCAGCTCCCGCTGTTATCTGGCCGGCGCCGGTACCGGCACCCGCTCCCGCTCCCCTCCCCATTACTGTTCGCCGGGGACTCACTGCCCGGCGCTCGTTCCTGTGCCTGGGTGCCTGTCCCAGGACTGGACGCCGCCGTCACTGCTGCCGTGCAGTCTGCTGCCTGGGTATCCATAAGCGGTGCCTGGGCTCTAAACGGTAATTTTGTGCTTGTGTTTGGAGGGTGGGGGCTGTGCTTTTTTAAAAGTGGTATACTGTAGGTTTATTTGTGTGTGGAGGGTGGGGGCTGTGTTTTTTTCTAAAGTGGCATACTGTAGGTTTATTTGTGTGTGGAGGGTGGGGGCTGTGCTTTTTTAAAAGTGGTATACTGTAGGTTTATTTGTGTGTGGAGGGTGGGGGCTGTGATTTTTTCTAAAGTGGCATACTGTAGGTTTATTTGTGTTTGGAGGGTGGGGGCTGTGTTTTTTTCTAAAGTGGCATACTGTAGGTTTATTTGTGTTTGGAGGGTGGGGGCTGTGTTTTTTTCTAAAGTGGCATACTGTAGGTTTATTTGTGTTTGGAGGGTGGGGGCTGTGTTTTTTTCTAAAGTGGCATACTGTAGGTTTATTTGTGTTTGGAGGGTGGGGGCTGTGTTTTTTTCTAAAGTGGCATACTGTAGGTTTGTTTGTGTTAAGAGACAGACATGTGTGTTTGTGTTGTGACAGTCAGAGGTGTGTATCTGTATGTATTTGTGTAAAGTGACAGGTGTGTGTTTGTGTAAAGTGTCAGAGGTGTGCACTGTTTCTGTGTGTTTTTTTAAATTAAGTATATTGTCCCAATGTGCTGTCCTCTGCGTTCAGTGGCTGTGCGGGGTGCTGGCTGAACTCAGAGGTTCTTTTAAAGAGGCAGACATTTACAAGGCAAAACCATGCATTGATTGACCTTTAAAAAAACCCTCAGAGTTCGGCCATCACCCCACACAGCCACTGATCTCCAAGGCCAGTACTTCATTTAAATATATACTTATTTTACACAAACACACAGAAACTGTACACACCTCTGTCACTTTACACAAACACACACCTCTGTCACTTTACACAAACAAACACACACAAGTCTGTCCCTTAAGAGGCTTGTTCTAGTTAGTACATTTGGCTGCATGGTTTTTAAGTGAAAAGGTATGTGGGCATATCCCATGGAGGCTTGGTGGAGCCAGCGACGACGGGTCTGTGCCGAGCGCTGGGTCCAGGAGCTGCTCTGCCAGGTCTCTGCTGCTTATGCAGGGGGCAGCTACTGCACCTGCCTGTCAGTGCAGAAACAGCCCGAACCCAATGCTCCCCACAGAGCCCATCGGCACTGGCTCCACCAAGCCAGTGCCTCACCAACCATAAAGCTCACCGCACGTCACTGGTCATAACACCTCATGATATCCCTATAAAGTGCACGCCATCACGCACGTGTCTGCCTGACTTGCGGCTTTTAGTCGGGCAGACATGTGCTTGATGGCGTGCACTTTGCTGTGCTTTGAAGATCCTACCCACAGAAGTGACCGACGGTGATAAAGACTGGTCCCGGTCCTTCCCGATAGCGGTATACGGTGGTGGATAATTGATTGGCAAGCTGGTTGCTGTTTAACTTCATGTATTGAGCCTATACTTTTTAGTAAATACCCGTATATACTCGAGTATAAGTCGACCCGAATATAAGCCGAGGCACCTAATTTTACAACAAAAAACTGGGAAAACCTATTGACTCAAGTGGGACCCTCACTCGAGTATAAGCCGAGGGGGACTTTATCAGCATAAAAAATGTTCTGAAAAAGTAGGCTTATACTCGAGTATATTTGGTATGTTTTAATACTTTGCTCATGTGTGCGCTTTCTCTCCATTTTCATATATATATATATATATATATATATATATATATATATATACAGGTTGAGTATCCCGTATCCGAATATCCGTTATCCGAATTATTCCGAAAACCATACATTCCAGAAAGTGAACCAAAAAATTTTTTTTTGCTAAAAACTTACTGGGGACATCTGTAACAGCACTACTGAGGACATGATATGTAACTGGCACTATATATGTACAAGACAATGATTGCTTGGCATTTAAATTCAGTGCCTGAGATTGTACACAAACTTTGTTTCATGTTTTGAAACCTTGTTTTATGCACAAATAAAATATATTTGTGTTTATTTCATGTGTTTGATGTATATGTACAACATAAATGCAAGATACCTCAAGATACATCATTGAAATATTAAAATATTCCGAAATACGGAACAATCCGTTATCCAAAATTCTCCTGGTCCCGAGCATTTTGGATAAGGGATACTCAACCTGTGTGTATATATATATATATATATATATATATATATATATATATATATATATATATATATATATATATATATATATATATATATATATATATATATATAAATATAGTAAGACAGATATATGATCAAATCACACTCCCTATCGTACATATTAAGTTATGTATGATAGGTATACAACTAGAAGATATTGATTTCTGCCAACTCCAGCATAGTGCAAGTTCCAGTTCATTTTTGTGGCTACAAACCTTTGCAGCACCACACAAAAAAAATGCACTACAGTCAGGACTATTGTGGCAATTCAGACATGATCGCACAGGTCAGAATTCCCTCCCCCAGCCAATGATGTGAGTTTGCGCATGAGCAAATATGGTCCGCAGGTGGAGTTAATTATTTCACTTGTGATTCTTTGAGGAGACCTGCAAAACATGCACTGCGTGGGGTAATGAGGACCGAGTTCCCTGACCACTGTCCTAATGCATCCTCGGGGGGGCAGCTGACGTCACATGACGTCATCACACACTCCAATTCGGCGGATATTGGGCATCTGAAGATTATGTATAGACTTACTTTTTACAGCGAAGGCTGGAGAAATCATTCGATGGTGAACGATAATCGAATGATTTCTTCTCTGTGCATCCACATCTGCTCACATTCTAGTGCGATGACTGTCCTTCCAAAATCACTTATATAAGCGTTGAAACTGTATCTGAAAAAAAAAAAAAAATGATGCGCTCAAATAGTCTTCAATACACCTACAGATGGAGCCGCTCTCTCCCATCTGTAGAAAAGATTTCCCATCCGATTTCAGTATCTGGCAGGTGCTGGTGGACTGCAGGCCAGTGGACATAAGGGGCAAACGCCTAGGTTGAACTAGATCAGTGGTGGGGAACCTCCAGCTCGGGGGCCCCCGAAGCTGGTATGAGTGGCCCTCCTACCCACCCGGCAGCTTAGCCGGGAGTCAAGTACAGGGGACTTCTTGCGAGAGGTCGGTAGTTCTTGCGGGATTCCTCTTAATTAACAGCAACCGGAGACTGTCAGACCTATTCAGCGGCATCCGCCGGAGCGTGGGACGGCTGCAGCAGGACAATTTGTAAGAGAAATTTTCATATATGACCCCCGAAGGCTTTTTCCACCATACAATTGGCCCTTGGAACAAAAAAGGTTCCCCACCCCTGAACTAGATGGACGCAAGTCTTTATTCAGCCTTACCAGCGTAGTTAGCATAGTCATTGTAGTCAGTGTCCCTGTCAGAATCAGCGGAGTGTTTCCGCGGCCAGCATAGTCAGTATGTTCGCGGCTAACCAGAGCTTATGTAGTTAGTGTAGTCAGTCAGCGTTATGCAGTTAGCGCGTAGTCAGCATTGTGTCACCACTTATTACATTGTGTCAGTTATGGCTGCCGAACCATTAACCATCTTCAACCTGCCGCAGACGGAGGAGTAGTCGGTGGAGTTTTTACAATGCCACCACTTGCTGACAGAGGCACAGAGCTGTGTCAAGGGGCAACCTATGAGGCTCAATGTAAAGGAGCGTATGTGGCGCTGCCACATAAGAAGCTGTGGGAAGAAGGTCAGTCTCCAGGCCGCACAATGGTTTCGCGGACATTTCTGACCCTTCTGCGGTTCAGATTTTCGTGGGCAGAGGAGCTGACACCTCATGATTTCCAACAAAACCGCTGTGATATATAACCTGATATAGGAGGCTTGCACCCTCGATTTGATATCGCAGCCCCAATGCCGGATTGGCCGACCTGGTAAAATTGTTAAGGTGGACAAAAGTCTATTTGTCCAGTGCAAGAATCATGTTGGACACGTCCTACCTCAGCAGTGGCTCTTTGGTGGCATATCCCGTGAGACAGGTTAATGTTTCATAACACCAGTGGCCAGCCGTGACGCCAGCACCCTTATGTACGTCATCCAGATGCATATTGAACTGGGTACCACCATATACTCAGACTGTTGGCATGCGTACAACACACAACTTGAGCAGACAGGGTACCATCATGTGCACGTCAACCACCGCTACAATTTTGTGGACCCAGACACTGGGGTTCATACCCAAAATATTGAAAGGCTCTGGGGCTCATGCAAGTGGAGGAACAAGAGACAGAGGGCACTGCACGTCAATACCTTGACTCCTACCTGCAGGAGTTCATATGGCACAAAACCTTTGGTACAGAGAACGCTTTCCTGCGCATTTTACACGCACTAACTCTGGTCCCAATGGCCGACAAACCAGGCGACACAAATGTTAATGCAGCTGCATCAACATAAGCTGCATCTGAAGGGAGTGCAGAAAGAGAAGAATGACTGTTTTTAGAGTTTCTTAGACTTGTTATCTGCTATTATTGAACATTGTTCATTGGTTTCTTCTTTCTTCTTTATTGTTCAATATAATCCAGTTGCCAGTTAACACATGCTGTCATTACTGTTTCAGATGGATTATAAGCCAGATATGAATGTTTTCTTTAAATACCCCCACTATCCACGTGAGCCCGAAGCGTGGCGAGTGCAGCGATTCCCGCGAGGGGATGCGTTATGCGTCCTCCCAACCTGTTCATACCCGCATTATCCATGTCGGCGTGGCGTTGATTTTTGTAAAGTGTGGCGAGCATGAAGCGTGGCGAGCAGACGTGGATTACTTGATGTGTATTCTGTGTCCCCTAGCGGGGCTCGCTGCGCTCACCACGCTTTGGCCTCATTTTACACATCTCGTCGTGGGGCTCACTACGCTTGCCACGCTTCGGGCTCGCCACACTTTATAAAATCAACTCCACGCCATCCTGGATAGTGGGGGTATGAACAGGTCGGGAGGATGTGTAATGCGTGCGCTCACCATGCTTCGGGCTGGTGTGGATAGTGGGGGTTTGAAAAGGAGGCATTTTGCCAGTATGTAACATGGAGCACTGGCAAATGCGTCCTTTGTTCTGCATGAGATGCACTTGCGCCCGCACCCCCCTTTGTGAACGAGATGCACGTTCTACCGAACCCCTAACCCCGTTTCCCTGAAGCAGACACAGGCAGGGTTGCCGTACCCTGCGGCAAGAATTGTGACGCTCGTGAGTCTCAGGCAGATGGAGCGCCTCTCTGCTGGCGCCCGCATGATCGCCTCTCCGCTGGCGTCCGCCAGCACAGGGGATCTGGTGGTTACCGGCACTGTGTGAGAGGCCCTCACTATGCTTGCCAGGGATGCTAGGGACAGAACTGCAGCTTGCGGGGACAGAACTGTGACTACGCTGCCTGATGGGGACACTACGCTGACTACGCAGGGCTGCCGCGGGGACACTATGCTGACACACCCCATACAGCAGCTTCTGCTTCCCAAGTAGCTAACTCCTTGGTCAATTTCAAGGACAAACAAATCGAATTTATGGCCTCCCAAAGCCTGCAAATAGGTAACATCCAGGGGTACATGCGTGACACGTTTCTTCAATTACGAAAAATTGCACGTAGTGTAAGGGTAGGTGTAGGCACTCATGTGCGCATTGCTAATAGCATTGACACCCGTTTTGCAGATCTAACTTCTGCTGTAAGGGAACAGAATAGCCATATTGGCAGCCTTACGCAAAGTATAGCTGCACTAAGCCAATCATGCACAGCGCAGACCAATGCCTTAATAGGTATGCAGGCCCAACTACAGCAGCTGGAAGCCAATGTCGGAGGTGGCGCAGCATCAACTCTCAGTAGTGTATCTAGCACCCCAATAAGTGGCTCCCCCACTTCCCCACCCCGTTGGAGTATTAGGACCCGTGGTGGGCTGGGTGCAGGTTCTAGAAGTGGTGTAGGGTTGCCTGATGGTGGGCGAAGATAGCTCATATTTTTGATAATTTTGTAATATGCAATACATTTTGTTACTTCCCCCGACAGTTGTAATGTTTTACTTGCAAAAATGCAGATTGCTTCTGGCATAGTATACTGCAGTAAAAATGTCTAACCGCAAACCATTGTGTCAGTGTATTATTTATCAACCAATTGATGTGTGAATTATGACATAGTGTAATGGTATATGACAATGGGATTGCTGTAAAGTAGTGTGGGGTAACTCCTGGCCCATCAAAGGTTGTGGAACTACATATTCCAGCAAGCTCTGACACTCATGGTTTGGACTGTAATGGTTATAGTGTGTCAGGGCATGCTGGCACGTGTAGTTCCACAACACCAGTGAGCCATGTTTTTCAGCAAACTTTATTCATACATGTATCAAATGTACTTACAAGCTTGATACAGGCAAGGGATAGGTCAGCACCACCAGCTGCATCCGTTGGGCTCTGTGTATTAGGCTAAATGTGGGTGGAAACAGATGGTATCAGTGGCAAACGCAGGATTTTCAGAAGGGGGTTTCCAGAGGGGCGGAGCAAAGCACGGAGGTGGACACTTAGATGACAAAGTATATGCCGGGTCAATTAAAGTATTATAGATAGACCAAATGTATATTATTAATAATAATAATAATATACACACACACACACACACACATATATACATAACAGCAGCGTAGACCCCTTGGCATAGCAATGTATTGGGGCCCCTACTGATCCTCCAGCGGTAGGGGTGGGGGAAGCTTTGATGCCCCGCAGGTGGTAGGGGGTATTATATCAACCGCTCAGCATGTAGGGCCTGGATCAGTAATTTCCACTAATTACCCCTTTACTGCACAGATGGTGGGAGATGGGGTGGGAGAAGGGGGCATTGGGCTGAATGAAGGGGCTCTGATACATAACTTCCAGGGTGGTAGAGGATGTTTAATACGCAGAGGAGGGGTGTATAGTGGAGTGGGCTTATTATTCATAATTTTTTGGTGGGAGGACAGCTTGCTTGACTGTAGATATCTCCAGTTCCCAGAAATAGATTTCTTAGATTTGGTACTGGGGACTAGGGGATCAGAGTTCCGGAGCAATCTGCCAGTGAGAAATGAGAATATAAAACTACATACCAGGTGTGTGGAGCTGGAGCAGTAACCAGCTGCTGGAAGGCTGCTATCTCTGGTTCTGGGCACAGTAAAGACAAGCTCATAGTGTCCATCAAAGGGGGAGAGTCCCAGCTTTTGGAATATACCCTCAGAAAAACTTTAAGTCAGACAGAACCTGAAATATCTGACTGGGAAGAGCAATTAACAGGCTTGGATGGGGACCACTGCTTTAAAGTCAGATATCTCCGGTTCCCAAGGGCCGATTTTTAAAATTCTTGTACCCATGGAAAGAGGAGACCCTCAGCTTTCAGCCTAGTACCCTTAGACTCCTGGGGGGGTTTCTGGGTACTCAGAAACCCCCCCTGCGTGCGCTACTGGGTATTGGTAAATAATTTGTTTATGAGTACAATTACAGCAAAGGTACATTTTGGAATACAGGGCACATGTGCTTACCAGAAAAGTAACGGCTGATGATGTGTGTGCGCACCAGATTCCCCCTCTGCATACCCCTCACTACACGAGGTGTGGTAGGTTGGGCTTACTGCACGACTGCTGCATGTTCCTCCTCCACATAGGCAGGTTGGGACAGGGCTATGTTGTGCAACATGCAGCAAGCCTGGATGATCATCACTACTTTGGCAGGGTGGTAAAGCAGCGTACCCGATGACCGGTCCAAACACCGGAATCTACTCTTCAAAACGCCAAATGTGCGCTCCACCACATTGCGGGTTGCAATATGGGCTTCATTATACCGGTGCTGTGCAGGGCCCTCTGGGGAGCGCAAAGGTGTCATGAGCCAGGAAACACACCCATATCCTGAGTCACCTAAAACACAGATAGGAAGTGATTGCCTTATATGGTAAGGTATGTGTTTTTTTTCAAACAGGAGACACTGGTAGAAGAACATTATGCTTGTGAAACAGGAAACACACACATTAGAGCAGGTACAAATAAGGACAGACAGGGTAATATGTAAAAAGGTACTTACCTAGTAGCCAGCCCTCTGGCATTTGGTGGTTGGTAAATCGGTTCCAGAGGGCTGAGTGCCTCAGAATATAGGCGTCGTGGCAGTTCCCAGGAAAGCCTGCAACAACACTCAGGATTTTGATGTGAGCATTGGAAACAACCTGCACGTTCAGGGAGTGCCGCCCACGCCTATTGACGTAGACGTGGCCCCGCACGTGCGGTGCCCAAATCCCAATGTGTGTGCAGTCTATAGCTCCCAGCACGTGCGGGAATGCTGAGAGTCTATAGAAAGCCAACTTCTGGTCCTGCCACTCCAACTCAGAACTGGGGAATCTGATGTATGTCCGCCACAACTTCTTTAAAGCAAGTAACACTTGAGTAAAATGCTTAGAGAAAGTGGCCTGTGATACCCCCAAGGACCATGAGGTCACAGACTGAGTGGAGCCTGTGGCCAAATAGTAGAGGGCACACATTAATTTGTGCAGCCCAGACACTGCATAGTTGCCTCCCCCAAAAGGGTCCAAATCATCTCTCACCTGCTCCTATAAGTCCAACAGGTTAATGCGGTTCAGCCTAAACATCCCCACAACCTGTTGATCCGAGATGGAGTCCAGGTACAGCCGAGCACGATACATACGTGGGGTACGCAGTAGTCGGGGGGCTACCTGGATCTGGCGTGCAGCTTCCTCCCTCCTGCGCAGCTCCTCCAAATGGGCCACATCACAGATAAGCAACTCCAAACCACTCTGCAAAATCTCCATGTCTCAAACCCTCACAGGTGTCCTTAATGATGTTGGGGTTTATATAGGGGTGTTTCTGAGTGAAAATGAGGGCACCTGTGCTGAAATTAACCATGTGTGCACTTGACCAAAATGAGTTCTGGTCCAAATCGCCAAACAGAACCTGGTCTGAAATAAGTGCGATTATTAGACACCTAAAAAGTGCGATTTGAGAAAACGCATTGCATTAAATAAGCGATTTGTATACTTTTCTGTATGAAAACATCTGGATGCGATATAAATGCGAATTTATCTCGCACTTTTGGTCCGCATGCCTTAACGATTTCAGTCCCTTAGCGCATCCTGTTAAATAGGCGATTTGACGGAAAAATGCGATATCGCCATTTTGTTTACTAATTAACGCCAAAAAACACAAATCTCATCCCATAGAATGTCACCCTATGTCTCTACTTATGGTGTACCCTGAAGATCCTCTGACTGTCCTCTGCACTCGTCAGTCTTGTGCCATAAGCACAAGTGAAGGCCTGACTTGGTGGACTGTGAAGAGCAACTCATTGTAGTACCATAGATTTGTGTGATATATGTCATCAGGTAAATAGAGGGACACAAAACCCTAATTGCACATTTTCAGCACATGAAAACATGGGGGACACTTGTATATGATGCACATTTGCAGTGTATTGATGGACAAACTGGTGATAAGTGGTCAGTGTATTGGTGATCAGTGTATTGGTAGGCAGTGGCTTTGTGGGCAAACACTGGTGGTTAGTGCTATTAAACAGTAAAAAAAGTCTTCATTACAGAAAAAATACATAAATACACTGCCACTACCATTCATACATATAGGCACAGCTGCTCCCATTCATACATATATGCACTGCTGCTCCCATTCATACATATATATACACTGCTGCTCCCATTCATACATATATGCACTGCTGCTCCCATGCATTCATACATGCACTGCCGCTCCCATTCATTCATGCATGCACCGCCACTCCCATTCATACATAAATGTGCAGCTGCGTCCATTCATACATATATGCACAGCTGCTCCCATTCATACATATATGCACTGCTGCTCCCATGCATTCATACATGCACCACCGCTCCCATTCATTCATACATACATGCACTGCCGCTCCCATTCATACATATATTCACTGCTGCTCCCATTCATATGTGAATGCACAGCTGCTCCCATTCATACATATATGCACTGCTGCTCCCATTCATTCATACATGCACCGTCACTCCCATTCATTCATACATGCACCGCCGCTCCCATTCATTCAAACATGCACCGCCGCTCCCATTCATTCATACATGCACCACCGCTCCCATTCATACATACATACAGATGGTGTGCCTCTCATTGCTGGGAATCGGCAGATTGCTCCCGCTGGTGATCGCTGGTGGAGAGGCGCTCCATTTGACTGGGATGCGCAAGTGTCTCACATGCATGCACATCCGAGTCACTCAGTGGCGGGGAGCAGAGACTCTGTCCGTCTCCACTTCAGTGAGATGGGCAGGGTTAGGGGGGGTGCGAACAGTGACTGGGGATCGCAGGGAGGCAGTGGAGAGCTACGTCAGAATGGGACGCGCGAGCGAGTTGATTCTATCGCCAACTGCCGGCAAGAACAGGGGCACTCCATCTGTACATGCAATGCAGCTCCAATTTACAAATACATTGCAAATCCCATTTATACATACTACATACACATAGGCGAATCTAGAATTATGGTAATGGGTGGTCCCAGATCCAGACACAACAGAAGGGGGCGTGGCCTCACGGGAAGGAGGCATGGCATCACAAAAAGGGGTGTGGTATTACACTTTCGACCATACACAGTAATGCCCATTACACATTTTAGCAAACTCAGTAATACCCATTACACATAAAGCCACACGCCGTAATGCCAATTACACATAAGGCCACACACCATAATGCCCATAACACATTGTGCCACACATCATGATGCCCATTACATACTATATTTTTAAATTCGATAATTTTTATTGTGATTTTTAACATAAACAGACATAACACCCGACATAAACATAGGGTATAATAGACACAGACAGCAAATTCCACGTATAATGAAATACA
Source organism: Crinia signifera (assembly GCF_055691185.1). Classification (NCBI taxonomy): domain Eukaryota; kingdom Metazoa; phylum Chordata; class Amphibia; order Anura; family Myobatrachidae; genus Crinia; species Crinia signifera. Next base: position 107,224,862 of record NC_139225.1, read on the forward strand.
GTGACAGGGTGCGTATACAGCATATGATGCGCAGGATATCGATAATGATAAAAATAGCATATGGAGACAGAAGTAAATCTAGAATATTATGTATGGAGACGTCAAGCAGTCGTTTTGTTACAGGATGTAGAGATTCCTGTTACCCAAAGGCGCCATTTGGGCTCCAGGAATAATGCGCAACCATTGGTACAATATCACACTAGAATATAGCCAAATATCAACCTTGCAAACAGCGTAGTCTGGCTTGACAGTGTATTACCCATTGAGAAAAGATCACTATACTGAGAAAATGTGACATTGCATAATCAAATGTCTGGTCCAACAGAGGAAGTAGGAAATATAAAATTAACAAGGCCCACCCAAAAACCCAAAACAAACCTCCCCTATAACCCCCCACCCTGTACAACCCACCCCCAACTAGGCGTACCTGGATCCCTTAACGTGACCCCCCACCGAACTAAACTACCTATCTATTACCCTCCCCCCCCCCCCCCCCCCCCCACGCACACACACATAAAAGGAGAATAACCGGATAATAGCTAGGGGCAAACCCCCCTCCCCCCCCCCTTTAATTTACAGGATAATAGAACAGAAAATATATATCAGGAGTAGTGGACTTGACCTTTATGTGTAGGCAGCTCAAAATAAGAACACCTCCCCCACCATCACCCTCAGTGAATGTGCATTCGTCATGCAGAATGTGTATGACAGGATCACAAGATAAGCATTAAAAGTAAAATCAGGATATTTATATATGCATAGCAGAATATTACTAATAGGAAACTAATAGTGCTGTTAGAGAGGAATGAGTAGGAACAGTGGGAGAGATATCACGAAAAACAATTTATCACAATTTTATCAATCCGGCCAGTCCTTAAGTCCATATAGTATAGGACAGAAAGCAAAAAGGTGTCTGTCTCCAGCATCTCGGGGATAAACCAGGCAGCGCTGAGGACATGCAAACTTAGCTACCCGGAGACTTAAGGCCACCAAGACAAATTTTACAGCAGACAGATCCATAAAAATATATGTTTCTGGGGCTGATATAGGAGCTCTATAATTCAAGCATGCAGTGTATGTAGGCATGTTGCCCTCCACAACCTTTACAGTCTCCATCACACCATCAGGGATACAGAAAGAAGACGGGCCACCAGAACATATATCATCAAGCTTGCTTAGAAGCCTGGCAGTAGAGGCTTGAATCGCCAAAAGTATTTGTTGAGTGGAGAGTTCCATGGTCCAGCACAGCGTTCAGTATACAGAAATAGTATTGACTCTGATATACTAGATCCTTGGCTGTAAATTAGCTAAGCACACATGTAAGGGCGACGGCTAGCACGTCGCCAGGTGTATAATGAATATCACCAGTATGTAGAAGGTGCAGTACGAATAGAGGATTCAGGGATGACAGCCAAATATCTGTGCAGAGGATTTGGTGGCAGGAATCACCGCTCATTCACCCCCAGTTGCGACACTGGTATAGCCCAGCGTGGATCAAGGATCTCCGCAGTACCAGGCTTATAGCCCGCCTTGCAGGTTCCAGAAAACGGATATCATAGGTACCTGTCCAGCCCAGCGCAGGATCGGTTCTGTGCAGGTACCGCAGCCCAGGAGACAGGCAAGCAAGATGACGCCAGCCCCTCCGTGCGGCCCGAGCGGCGTGTCTCAGAGGAGACAGCTCCCACTCTCTGCCGCCAATCTTCCGGAGAGTCACCAGGCGCCCCCACCCGCCCAGTCGCCCGGCAAAAGTCGCCAGCACAGTCGGACTGTGAACCACACAGCAGGGACTCCAGCTTCATCCAGAGCCGACAGAGGATCTAAAATGGCGGCCGCGTCTGGAGAGGATACACGAGGCCCAGCCAGTCGTCCAGGATTCCACAAACTGTCAAGGAGAGCCGCAGGCAGCGCCGGGGGAAAAGGAGCTTCTCAGGAGACAGCTGAGGTAAGTAGGTATTGTCCGTGGGTCCCGGTGCAGGATAATTATACAGGATTTATGCGGAGCTCAGGTCCCCCACACCCGCTCCCAATGCCGGTCAAGCCACGCCCCCCCATTACATACTATATAACAAACCATAATGCCCATTACATATTTGCCACAAAAGTGCTGCTTACCTACGTGCTCATTGCTAGGGAGGTTTTGCACCATAGTACCCATAACACATGATGCCGCACACCATAGTACCCATTACACATGATGCCGCACATCATAGTACCCATTACACATGATGCCGCAGACCATAGTACCCATTACACATGATGCCGCGCACCATAGTACCCATTACACATGATGCTGCACACATAATGTCCCTTACACATGATGCTGCACACATAATGCCGCTTACACATGATGCTGCACACTGTAATGCCCCTTACACATTAAGCCACACATTATGCGTAATGCCCCCACATACCGCCACTTGTAGCGTCCCTTAAGCAATGCCCCCAAAAGTGCCACTTACTGTAAATTTGTATATGAGCCTTCGCTGCTGCTGCAGGGAGAGATGGAGAGCGGTGCAGCTGCTTCTATGGGGAGAGGAGCAGAGTGCAGCGCAGAGCATGCTCCTACTCCCCTCCTGGTGTCCCCCCTAGCCGAGTGGACATTTGAAATATTGTGCGCACTGTTGTTGTGCGTGATGTCGGGGGAGCACGCCGGGCGCCGGCACCACATGATTAAAGGGGGGGGGCGGGCTGAGGTGAAAGCGGGGAGAAGAATTGGAGCGAAAGCTGGAGGGGTGACAGTCATTGACAGCTGGGCAAAGAGCAGGGGGCTGCCCGGCTGTATTCAGAGCACTGCAGTTCACGGCTGTTTGAAATAATACCCCTTTCACAAAAGAAAATACAGGGATTTACCCGGGAATATGTTCCCAGGATCATGCAGGGACATTCCCAGGCTGACCCCTTATACACCAGCCTAGTCCCTGCATTTTCTGGTGTGAGGGGGAGAGACAACCACTCCCCTCTCCCTACCCCCTTTAACCAACCAGCTATATCTTCGGAACCAACTGACCCATTTACATGAGACCAGTATCATATTGAAGAACTTTTGAGTTGGCTTCGAATGATTATGGTTCCGTCCCTGGGCTGTTTGGTTCCAGAGAAATCTGCCCTCAAAGAACATAAACAGTCATGAAATTACATTTAAGAAATTAAAAAAACGGTTTAACCTCAATATCCCTGGAACCAATTAACCCATATGGATCCAGCCTGGTATCAGATTGAAGGCCCAGCGATTTGGGTTCAACTGGGATCAACCTCGAGCTTCAGTGATGCTGATTGGGGAACTGGCAGCTGTTGAACTGGGTGGGGGTCGGAATTAGCGGGTCCCATATTATCCTATAGGGAAAACGTTCCAGCTTTGCCTGGCCGTATCTCCGGTTCCCAGGGGGCTAGAGACACGGGGCTGGGCTCGTTGGAAAGCCCCATCCCTCAGCTACAAAATGTGCTAATGGGTGGTCCTGTGCACCCCCGGACCACCCACTAGATTCGCCTATGTACATACACTACATACAGCTCCTATTAATACATACATGCAATTATGCACCCATTCATACATACATTGAAACTCTTATTCATACAGATTTACACTGCAGCTCCAATTAATTTATTTATACATACATACATACATACATACATACATACACTGTCTCTCCCATTCATACATATATTGATGCTCTCATTCATACATACATGCACTGCTTATACCACTCATTCATTCTATATACATATATACATGCACTGCCGATTCATTCATACATATATTGATGCTCTCATTCATACACACATGCACTGCAGCTCCCATTCATTCTGTACACTGATGCTTCATTCACACACATATATACACTGGTGCTTCCCAGGGGCAGATCCAGGTGAAAATGACAGGGGCGTACCATAATAGGGGAGGGGAATGGGGGGTGTTAATGGTGCAAGTGTGCATGCTCAGATCGGAGAGAGAGAGGAGGAGAGAAGAGAGAGGAATGGGATTAAAAATAGGCCCTGGCAAGTACACAGGCCCACCCTGGTGGAAAATGGGAAGGATGTATTTCTGCGTGTGCAGAAGGCACTGTGATGTATTGCATGCAATCCCGGGGAGCTGTTGCGACGGTGGGGCAGCCCATAGTGCCAGGCAGCGGGGTCCCTCCGAGCAGCGGCTGGGAGCTTTTCAAATGCAGCTGGTTGTGATGCAGCTGCTAAACATCTTGAAATGACAGACCGGACACTGTGAACAGACACAGCTCGTGCCTTACCGCACCTAGCTAAGTGCTCCAGTAGCATCGCTAGGACACTTATTTGTAACATTTATTTGTAACACCGTATTTAAGACAGGCATTGTGACCAAAATAAAAGTATCTTAAATACACTGCAGAATCATTTAATATTCATTTGCATTGCATAGATCTAGTACACAAACATCACAGAGCACAGATCTCTACACCCCTGTTTATATTGGTGTACTATGCCCAAGCGTGGGGACTTGTGATGTCCTTTTATACTGCTGTGCCGTTTGATATGCTGAATATTGGCTTATAAAGCTTTTGTGGATCAATTGGCTGATAGAATCTATGTGGATATTACCAAGGAGTCTGGTTCTGGTTTTTCCAAAAGGATTTCTAACCCCTTTCGGATGTGGATCTATATGTAATTTACATGACTGGGCACGGACATTATGTAAAAGCGTAGTGCAGCATATTTTGTAATATATATACGCACAAATAATCACTTCCACATAACTATTGTCAGGAATCGCTGTGTGATGCTGTGCTGCTTACAACCCACAGGTGCACCTTGCCATGGAGGTTAAGCAGACGCCCTTGTTCTCAGCCCTGTGGATGCCATTTCTGCTGCACCCCATGCTCCCCAGTACGTACTCCATGGAGTAGTTCAAGATGCTGGGCACCTCCATAACACTTTGTTCTGCTGACTACTAATCTACCAATTTTATTCTCAGTAATAGTCAACTGATTCAGCTCAGCAATCCGTAGCTGGACCTATATTCTCAAATCCCAGGCATTGCAGCACTCATATGACTTAATCCTCGCACCTCAGGGGGATATACTGTAAGCTCTGCCCATACAGACTGAATTGCCTTGAGCAGTCGCTACAAAGGCTATGTACATGGACTCCAGCCTCCAGACTTTGGACCACTGTTACATGGGGAAGTACTTAGCCTGCCCATCAGTTTCAGACAATATTCTGCTCCATCGGTCCAGCCGATAATATTCATCGGATCCAGTTCAATACTCTGTCCCTTGGATCCAATCCGACAGTCACATTTGTTCCTGTGTACTTGTCTGCCTCCAGCTAGTTCCCCATACCTCAGCAGAAGACCACGACCTGCCCTTCAGGCACAGCAAAATCTATATCCCATGTGAGGGTCATTGGAGAAGAGCTCGCCAGCTCCTGTCACCTTGCTAAAGTGCAAGAGATGCCTAAAACCTCCTAGCTTCAAGTACTCTGGGGTTTACCGAGATGGGAGTTCTATTGAATAGGGGATGTTGCACTTAGCAACCACTCAGAATCTTCTACTTATTTATTTAGTATCTTCTAGAAGATAATAGATAGGATCTGATTGGTTGCCCATAGCAACATCCCATCTTCAATAGAACTCCCATCTTAGGAAAAATCTACCCATCTGTGTCTATTACTAGCTCACTACAATCACAGCCTAGAACACTAAACTCCACAGACTTGACAACTATTCTAAAACACACTCTATGGAGTTTAAAGAGAGCACAGTGCCCCATTCATTCTAGAAGCTGTCATATTACATAATGGCCCTTATTCAGATCTGATCGCAGTGCAAATTTGTTCTCAAAATGGGCTGCAGGTGGGGCAGATGTAACATGTATAGAGTTAGATTTGGGGGAGTTATTTTGTTTCTGTGCAGCAATACTGGCTGCATTATTTGTACACTGCAATTTAGATTTCAGTTTCAACACACCCCACCCAAATTTAACTCTCTGCACATGTTACATCTGCCCCACCTGCAGTGCACATGGTTTTGCCCATTTTGAGAACAAATTTGCGATCAGATCTGAATAAGGGCCAAACTGTGTAAACTAACACAGGTTTATAATAGAAGAAAATATATAAAATGCTAAAAGGCTATTTGTTTCCCACCAAGAGTATTTGATTCATAAATGCAGAAAACAGTGTTGTAATGTTACAATTTGGTACAAATTCATTGATTCACTGAGTTTTTCCATCTAAGACATTTTTGCCTTCCAAATAAAGCTGCATGAAACAATGATTTCCCCTTTATTTCTGGGACATAGTGGTCTGTTTACTAAGCTTTAGATGGAAATAAAGTATTGGCTCCTAACTGTCATGTTACAGGTATGTTTAAAAAATAAGTTAGGAGCTGGTTGATTGGTACTTTATCTCCAAGATTTAGTAAATCGGCCCCATAGTACCCCAAATTATAATTTTATAATTTTATCATAATCTGCACCCTGATGCCCAGCACTAGCAAAAATATTGTACATCAAGGGGCAGCGTAACTGTGCAGAATCCGATGTGAGACATAATAGCATCCACAGAGACAGTGTAAATGGCATGAAGTGCAACATGATCTATACGTTTTACAATATAGGACATTATATTATCAGACAAAGAACATATACAGTGCATTATTTTATCAAATTTCTTTTCTAACTTCAAGCGGAAGTAACATATGAAATATCAGAGATTAGTACCAGGTGTGCAGTGGGAGGAAAGATGGAGATATGTGGTGTGACAGAGGGAGTAGTGCTGAGAACAGGGTGTGAGGCTACTTGTTACGCAGCATTCCATCCTACTTCTGTCACAGGCGGCGAAGGTGTGGAACATCTACCATCTCTTATCCTGTAAGAAAGTTCTGTCATTTCCAAGTACCACCAAGAATCCACCTAATAAAGCTGTTAGTATTATCTATCTATCTATCTATCTATCTATCTATCTATCTATCTATCTATCTAAGGATATGATCTTAGCTTGTGCAGATATTGATATGCCAAATTCAGACCTGATTGCACAGCTGCAAATTTGTACACCGGGCATTTATTGATAGACGGTGCATGTGTACAGTACAGCCCATAGTACACATGCGCATACCTCCCAACTGTCACGATTTTAGAGGGACAGTCCCGATTTTCGGGTCCTGTCCCGCTGTCCCACCCGCGGCAGGCATTGTCCCGCTGCGGGGGGTGGCAGTTGGGAGACCCCCCAATCTAGAAGAATAGACGCTGTGCGCATGCGCACAGCGTCTATTCTCGTATGAAAATGAGGTTGCGGCTAATTAGCATAAGCCGCGCCCTCATTTGCATACGCCGCGCGAGTGTCCCTATTTCATCCGGACACAAGTTGGGAGGTATGCATGCGCAGGACCATCCTGCGACAAAGTCTTGCTACTTTTCTATTGCTGGCCATACACAAGGAGATTGACAGCTGGCATTTGGGGGTGGTAATCAGTCATTTTCTGGGAGTGTCAGGGAAAACGCAGGCGCGCCCAGGCCATTTAGGGGAAGTGATGTGACGTCAGCTCCGGCCCCGATCAGCTTCTCTCTATCACAGCCGCTGAGTAACTCCTGGGCTGCGCACAGACTGAACACAGTGGAAGAATCATTTGATAGCTGGTGGGTTTGCAGCGGATCGCAGGGCTGCGATATTTTAACAAGGCTTACTAAGCAATTCACAGGCTTGCAGGGGACGGGATCTCACTCTGACAAGTCGGCGTATACCTGATTGCAGGGCTCGGCAAACTAGCAGCCAAGCGAACAGGTACAAAATAGGCCCAATATCCATTCATGCTTGCAGCTCTGCATTTTAAAGCTTTTCCAAAAGCTAAATCCAAAATAATAATCAAAGAAGCAGGCTCGGGACAATATGGATGCCAGCGAATAGCTGTGCAGCTAGATGCCGGCACTCTGGGGCCAATTCAGACCTGTGCGCCGGTCTACGAGTGCTTGCAGCACAGCGTGCAAGTAGCCATTGCCCTGCCAAACACACGCCCCCCCCCCCCCAAACACGTCTACGCAGCCGTCCACACAGCGGGAAAATCATTCACCATCAAATGACTTTTCGCCTGCATTGAGCGCTGAGTGAGCCAGGACTCACTAGACCTGGGGTAGCCAACCCTAGTCCTCGAGAGCTACCAACAGTGCATGTTTTGCAGGTCTCCTCACAGAATCACAAGTGAGCTAATTAGCTCCATCTGTGTATCTTTTTAAATGTGTCAGTGATTAATGAGTGCAGCTGTGCAGCAGCTAGGTTGTCTTGAAAATGTGAACTGTTTGTAGCTCTCGAGGGCTAGGGTTGGCTACCACTGCACTAGACGCTAGTTTCTGTGCAGGGTAAATACTGGCTTCATTATTTTTACACTGCAATTTAGATTTCAGTATCAACACACCCCACCCAATTTTAACTCTCTGCACATGTTACATCTGCCCCACCTGCAGTACACATGGTTTGCCTATTTTCCAAACAAATTTGTACTGGGATCAGATCTGAATAAGTCCCATAATAATAATAAAACCACCAAAAATGCAGGCAATAATAATAACAGCCACAAGGTGGCAGCAAAAGGTATAATAAAGTATAGCCAATATACTACAGACCTGCTCTGGTGTAATCCCATAAAAATGCATAGAATCGAAATAAATCAGTAAAGTTATTCATGGTATTCATTTAAAATGAAATGCAAGCATAACTATATAGCCATGTTAACAAATAGCTCTATCATAAAGATGTGTAAAAGGAAGTCACATGCCAATATTAATATTTATTTATTTATTTATAAACAGTTTCTTATATAGCGCAGGAAATTCCGTTGAGTTTTGCAAAAGTGAACAGTGATAAAACAAACTGGGTAGTAACAAACCGACAGAGGTAGGAGGGCCCTGCTCACAAGCTTATAATCTATAGGGATCATTTAAACAAATATATCAGTCTGCATTCTCCACCTGGACTAGAGTTAAAATGATAAGCAACTTTACAAGATACTACAGTATTTCCTTAATATTACCAAATATAAATACAAAATACATAAGGGTTGATCTATGTGCGAGTTCTAAAAAGCAGCTGAAAATATTGGTTTTATTCAGCCCATTTGATGCAATAGTGTTCAATGTAAAAATTCAAAGTGCCTCTTATTGAATGGAATGGCCTAATTTAGCAAGGATTGGTAATTAGAGAATTAGAAAATCGAGCGACTGTCTAACAACTGTTCATGTGCACCATTTGTATGTGTATGAGGGGAATTAGCAACTAAAAATGTAAGGTTAGGTCTAAAATGAAGTGGGCTAAAGGACCTAGTGATGTGACAGGGGAGGAGAGGGGGCAGAGAGAGGAGGAGCAAGGTCAGAACAAGGGGGCCCAATGCATATAAAGGTTTCTTTAAATATTCAACTTTATGCATACCCCAAACTTACACTTTGAGGGTGATGGAAATTCTCATAAAGGTATCTTTATATGATATGGGTCATTGACAGTGAATGAGCAACCAGCAATATTCCTCAGTTAGATATCCAGTGATATGCAGAGACAGAAAAAGACAGAAGAGACAACCAATGTGTAGCAAATTTATTTTAACCATATAAGAAATGTCTCTATTGGGCTATAAATAGCTTACCCCACTCACATATAGGGTCAGGAAGATATCTTTGGTAATCAGCGTACCCAGAATCACACTATAGTGCAAAGATCAAATGCATATAAAGGTATATTTTAATGTGCAGCCTGATGCGTACCCCACACTCACACATTGAGGATGGTGTAACTTCCAATATTGGTATCTTTATATAATTTGGTTCTGCGTACCAATCACTCACTTCTGTACAGGTGCAGGCACTCACATAAAGGTATCTTTGCTTTTTCAGGATTTTGTATAAACCGTAATGGGTTAAAAAAAAATAATTACCCCGCGCATCAACATGTTTCGGTCACAGGGACCTTTATTAACTTCAACAGTCAACTGCAACTTCTCAGATGAACGATCCATGCTGAATTAGGGCCAGTAGGGTTGACAGGGTCAGACGACACAAGCATTAGGTTGACAATGGGAAGGTCGACATGACTTTTTCACTTTCTTTGAGCCGACTTACGCCGACAGGCGGTATTTCATACCCTACCATCCAATAGGGAGTGGAGGGAGAATATAATAGTGGGGCGAGCGCAGAGATACACTGATACGGTGTCCATGTCGAAATTTTTTTTTTATAAAACTCATGTCGACCTTTTGGCTGTCGTCCTTCCTATTGTCTACCTAATGCTTGTGATGACCTTTTGACCCTGTCAACCTTAGCCATGTGTACCTATTTAACTTGTCGACCTACACAGTGCCGACTCTATGACCCATACTGGTGCATAGAATTGCATCATAACCTTGCCTAGGGTTAGTATTATGCATGATTGTTATTTCCCATTGCTCTGTGGACATGAATTCAGTATTTGGAATGTAAGTGTGACACGTCTAAGAAGACATATTTAGCATATTGTGAGAGGAATGTCGCCTGTTTGTGTGCGGCAGTAATTCTAGTGTTAGGTGTAATCCGGTGTCATGCTTCCTTCATTTAGCAACTGACAATTTCCACACTGTGACTGTGAATGAAGCAGTAATTTCATAACTCTCTTCCCTTCCTGCAATCCCATGCCTCACACATCATCAGTGTTACAGTCATTATCCCATACATATCTCACAGCACTGCCCTTACACTATCGCACACTCCTTTCCAGTGGAACTGCTTAGCTCCTGACAGCTCCTTAGATCTCCCATATCTGTCAATACAGTATATTTGGTAACACTGCATTATAACAAGCAACATGTACAACCAACATCCAAACATCCCACAAGTATCAGTGAACCATTCACATAGTCAGAGATAGATAAGGAGCCCCTTTAATCCTGGCCAGCAGTGACAGGAGAGCAGCTCTCTTAGCTGTAGTGCAGCATTTACTTCTATAACATGTCCTAGATATTGCTGGATTTGGTGGGATTATTATAGTTTCAGCATAATAATTAACATTGGTGCTATTAATAAATACTACACTTGCTAGCAGTGGCTTATTGGGATTAAGGGCCCAATTCAGACCCCTTCGCTGGGCTGGGAGTTCGCAGCCCAATCGATTATCGTACGACCACGCACACACGGTACTCAGTGCGCATGCACGAGCCGTCTGTCGGAAGGCAGCCAGCGAAGGCTAGACTTGTGTATATACAGTATATATATATATATATATATATATATATGGGCCTAATTCAGACCTGATCGGACTGTTGCTAGTTTATGGAGCCCCGTGATCAGATTGCCGCCACCCCACCAGAGTAAATCCAGCCCTGTGCAAGCCTGTGAAAGGCCTGCAAAAATATCACCGCCCTGCATTCACTGCAAATCCATTCACAACTCACTCACCATAGAATGATTCATCCAGTGTGTGCAGTCGGGTGCCGGACGACTCACCGACAGTCGGGATTCCGACAGTCATTACCCCGACGTCAGAATCCCGACTGCTCCCTCATGGGGGTCCACGACCCCCAAAGAGGGAGAATAAAATAGGTGGCGAGCGTAGCGAGCCACTGTGCCCGCAGCATGGCGAGCGCAGCGAGCCCGCAAGGAGCTTCGCTGCGCAACCCTGGCTGGGCAGTCGGGATTCCGATGTCAGGCTAATGGCTGTCGGAATCCCGACTGTCGGTGTGTTATACCACACCCGTGCCGTCTGTGCATAACAGGAATGGGTCATAGGGTCAACAGCACTTAGGTTGACATGCATGACATGCATAAGGTTGACATGCATGTTGACATGCATTGAGATCAACACATAGGAAGGTCACCATGTCATAAGGTCGACACAAACAGGTCGACATTGGGTTTTTCACTTTTTTAACCCAAATGTCGACACATGGGGTTTTTCACTTTTTTACAATAATGATGATGGCACCGTATCAGAGCACCGTGTCCCCTCCTCATGATTCAGGCACGCTATTTTATTCTCCCTCCACGCCCTAGTGGATGGTAGGGCATGAAATACCGCCTGTCGGCACATGTCGGCTCAAAAAAAAGCCCCATGTGGGCATTTTTAGAAAATCGTGAACAATATCAGTCAGTGTGTATGATACCCTATATTGTTCTCTCGTGGCACCGCCATTATAATTATTCGCTAGTGTGTACCCAGCTATAGATTCAGTTATGCAGTGTGCGACAGGACTTAGTAATTAGGTAATTACCCGGTAATTAGGTGCGATGTCAAAGGGGTATAAGTATCTCTCTGATTTTCTTGCGCATATCAGGTTTAGGCGCTAATAGCATATTTCAGCTTACCACCCACCTTGTGGAATGGTGGGAAATGAAAGATAAATTAGGATCAATTCCTCCAATGATGTTGCTCGGCAAATTCTACCATCTGCACAAAAGGTCTCAGCTATTGCGCCTGAACGACCCTCTCATTTCTATAGCCATTGTGGAAGATTTTGCATATGCTGCTATAAGCATTTTTCAACTGAGATCCCAGACTGTATTACAATCAGAGATATGCACGGAACCAGATTTGGATTTAGCTCTGATTCATTGTGCGCATTTGGATTTGTGACTGGATTTGGGTTTGCATTTTTCCAAAAATGAACAAATAGCGAAAATCGCATAATTTGAGTATTACAGGTTGAGTATCCCTTATCCAAAATGCTCGGGACCAGGAGAATTTTGGATAACGGATTATTCCGTATTTCGGAATATTTTAATATTTCAATGATGTATTTTGAAGTATCTTGCATTTATGCTGTATAAACACATAATATACACACAAATATATTTTATTACCACATAAAATACACACAAATATATTTTATTTGTTCAAAAAACAAGGTTTCAAAACGTGAAACAAAATGTGTGTACTATCTCAGCACTGAATTTGAATGCCAAGCAATCATTGTCTTGCACATATATAGTGCCAGTTACATATCATGTCCCCAGTGATGCGGTTACAAATGTCCCCAGTGAGTTTTTAGCAAAAAAAAAATTTTTTTTTCACTTTCTGGAATGTCTGGTTTTCGGAATAATTCAGATAACGGATATTCGGATACGGGATACTGGACCTGTATTAACTTCAGTAATATTTCCAGTGAATTTTGACCCCCTCATAGCTCACAACATTGTTCACAAACATAGGCCAAATGCTGGCTACACTAAACAACAGAGCAGCGGCACAGACACACGGGCAAGTGTTTCTGTTTAAAAATGTTTTGCAGTTTAGTAATATGTTAGCAATAGCATATCGAACCAACTCGCAAGTACTTTCAATACACAACAATAGAACAGAATTTTGGGCTGGATACAGTGTGTTATACAGTCTGGATTGTATACATAATGGGTCGTATACAGTATGCATTATACAGTGTGGGTTGGATACAGTATGGGTTGGATATAAGGCCTGATTCTGGTTCACTTGCAAAAGAAAATTCTCTCTCTCTCTAATGGATAAAAACCATATGCACTGCAGGGGAGGGAGGGGGTGGGGCAGATGTGCAGATATTTAGAATTGGGTGGGGTTTGAACTTCAAACTGATATCTATATTGCAGTGTAAAAATAAAGCAGCCATTATTTACTCTGCACAGGAAAAAAAAAATTACACCCAAATCTAACTCTCCCTGCAAATGTTACATCAGCCCCACCTGCTGTGCACATGGTTTTGTCCACTAGAGATAGAATTAGATTATGCAAGTGAACCAGAATCAGGCCCATAGTGCAAGATATACTGCGGGTTGGATATCATGCAGGTTGGAGACAGTGCAGGTGGCATACAGTGTAGGATACAGTGTAAAGTCGAATGCACCAATAGTGTTGGCTGTGCAGGTGTGACAGCCATCTTCCGTGAGTTTTCCCTGTTAAGGTTGGCTGAGAGCCGAGACAGATGGCTCTCTCAGCCAATCAGCTGTTTCATTAGGAAATTTGAAAGTGCTACTCAAAGCAAAACCTCAAGATCCAACAGCATGTACTGTAATGTGCTGACTCAGAGTTGTATGTAAGGGCGGGATGTATTAAAATACATTGCCGCCCTTCGCCGCCCCCCCCCCCCCCCCCCCCCCCCCGCCGCGATGCTGCCGCATATGTACTAACAGTACGGTGACGGAGGCCCCCCGCGATACCTGTACTCTGGTGTGCGGGGGGTCTTCGTCATCTTCCTGCCGCCACGCTCTCCCCTAACGCCGGGGACAGCTAAGCTGTCCCCGGCGCCTCCTCCTCCCCCCTGCAGCCAGAAGGATGTCCGGCTGCTTCACTAGGGGGAGGAGGGGTTTACCTTCCAGGGTCCAGGAGGACCCTTCAGGAAGGTAAGCCAGAGGGGGGTCGGCGAGGCGGCGGGTTTGCGGAGGCGGCGGCGGCGGGCGGCGAAAAGAAGCCCATAGGCTTCTATAGGGTATCGTCACCCAAAGGTGCCAAAATTGTCTCCGCCTTACTTGCATGGAGAAAAATTTGTACATTCATTTATATGCAGAAATGTAAGCAACTGTCAGGCTGCATCTCCCTCATCTATATGCTTGGTTATTACTTGCACCATCATTCTCCGTATGGACCAAACCATATTCTTGGAACCAGAGATCCGTATGAAGAAGTCTGATGTCTGCTTACATATAATCCTGCATGGTAATTCCATTCACACTCCTTTGTTAAACTTTGCCTAGGTGTAACTGCCTTGTTACCACCCAGTTACACCCCTTAAGCTGCAAGTAGTTATTCATTTATTATTGACATGCAACTGAATTGTGTACAACTGGGAATCATCTGTAGAAACATGCACTCATCTCAGTGGTGGATACATGGGAGGAACAATTAGAGCCATTGTGATCCTGTAATGCTTATATCTTGCTTATACTGTAGCTGTCTGCTCTGGCAGCAGGGCAGAGGGATGTGCCGCGTCAGGGAAGAGAGAGACTGTTAAGGGCCCTACATACGCAGAGATTTGTGCCAGAGATTCATAATGGGAGATTCAGCATGGTAGATTTCACTCTCTCAGATAATGAGCCACATACAGAGAGATTTGTGTCAGAGATTCATAATGGGAGATTGAGCATGGGAGATTCAGCATGGGAGATTTCAAATCTGTAAAGGGCCCTACATACGCAGAGATGTGTGCCAGAGATACATAACGGGAGATTCAGCACAAGAGATTTCACTCTTGTGGCTCATTTCAGACAATGAGCCACATACAGAGAGATTTGTGTCAGAGATTCAAATTGGGAGATTCAGCATGGGAGATTTCAAATCTGTCACAGAAAGTGAAGTAAACACTGCACTTCATCACAAAAATGTTATTATTACTAAACACATCTAGCACATAACTAATGTCTTCTTTAATAAGTATTCTTTCACCTCCCCCTAATATCCCCCCCCCCCCCAAAAAAAAATGTAATCATGGTGGCTAGTGGTTCCCCCAGAACTGACCCCCCCCCCCCCATATGTCAACTTTTAAACGGTGGTACAGTGGGAACGGACATAAAAAAAATACTTACCAAGTCCGGGGTCCAGCGTCTATTCCTGTCATACAGACAATAATTTTGTAAAATAAAAAAATGGCATGGGGTCCCCCCCACCAGGCATGACCAGCCCCGGGCTTTTTGAGTGGTCCTGGTTCCCAAAATCCAGAGGACAAAGTGCGTGGGGTCCCCCGGATCTTGGGGACCAGCACCAGGCTCTTGAGCTGGCCCTGGTTTCCAAAATACGGGGGACAAAATGAATAGTAGTCCCCCATATTTTGGAGACCAGCACCAGGCTCCACTAGCAGGGGGTGTAATGCCATAGCCAGGGGACACGCTTGATGGTGTCCCGTGGCCAAAGCATTACCCACCCTAACTAGTCAGCCCAGGCCGGGAGTTTTTGGGGAGGTGGGGACCCCCCAAATAAGGGGGTCCCCCCTCTCCAGGGCACCCCAGGCCTGGGCTGCAGCCCGGGGCTATCCCCTGCACCCCTGGGCGGTGGGTGCAGGGTTGATAGCTTAACAGTAATATTGTC
Source organism: Crinia signifera (assembly GCF_055691185.1). NCBI lineage: Eukaryota > Metazoa > Chordata > Amphibia > Anura > Myobatrachidae > Crinia > Crinia signifera. Next base: position 107,240,834 of record NC_139225.1, read on the forward strand.
TTTTACAGTAGGAATACAGGTCCCAGCAAGCCTGCCCCACATGCTGGCACTTGGGAGAACCACAGGTACCATCATGTGGGGCATTAAATGCCATTCGGTACCTATAGCCCCCCTTTAAAGGAAATATTAAAATAAAACAAAACACAAACACAGATGTTTTAGTATTTTATTAACTGCATCTGGTCTTCACCCAGGGCCCCCCCCCCCCCCAGGGCTTCTGCGGTGTCTTCACCTGGGGGCAGCGGCCCCCTAAGCTCTTTTGCATGGCCGCCGCCTCCCAGGGCTTCTGCCTCTTCATCTGTGTTCTTCACCTGGGGGCGGCGGCCTTTTAAGCTCTTTTGCATTGGCCGCGCCTCGCAGGACTTCGGGAGCTCTTCTCTCCTCCTCCGCCGTCGGACTGACTGCCCCTACCCTGTCTCGAGCTGGCTAATATAGCCAGCTCGAGGGGGCGGGGCAATGACGCGGCGAGCCGTGATTGGCTGGCCGCGGCCATTTTGAAATTTGAATTTTTTTTTTTTTACATTTCCTCCCGATGCTGCCGCGCTGCCGCCCCGCTGCCGCCGAGAGGAGAGGTGAGGTGGGGGTGGCGATGGGTGCTACTGCTGGTGGGGGGTCAGGGGTGGCGGCGGCGGGTTCTGCGGCGTCCGCAGTTGCTCGTCCTGCTCATCTGCCCGCAGCCACACATGCGGGAGATGAGCAGGAGCTTTCTGAGCGACTGCTCTGAATTGAACAGCCCGTCCGTTCTGAATCTATGACAGATTCAGAACGGCGGGTGCGCGCATGTAAATCGCTGTGTGGGCTATATACACAGCGATTTACATGCATTTTCAGGCATTTTCTGAGCGATTTGTTAGAATCGCTCAGAAAATGCCTGAATATCGTGCTGTATGTGGGGCCCTTAACTGTCAACTTCATCACAAAAATAATGTTATATGGTATATACAGTAATTTCCTAAATAAACTTAAATAAATAAAATACATTTCCTTTAATAAATAAACATTGCTGGCATAGTGCCACCCCCCCCCCCCAACCAAATAAACATTTATGGCCAGTGAACCATCACCCCCCCCCCTAAACACATAATCGTTGGTGATATAGTGGGGGTCCCCCCCCCAAACACAAATAAAGGTTGGTGGCCCAGTGGAAAAAATACTTACCCTGTCTTCAGTGGTGGCGCGTCCTCACTCCTGCAGGCAGTGCTAAATGAAGACGGCGGATGAGGCAGGCGGCTTCAGCGGCATCCTCCAGCGGCTCCAGGGTGACAGGCAGCTTCTACTGGTGGCTTCCTCCAGCAGCTTCGTTGGCTCCAGGGTGGGTAAGTATATGGCTTCCTCCAGCAGCTTCAGGGTGAGCTCAGTCCAGCGCCTCATCGTGGCGGCGTCCTGCGGGGCATCAGGGCGGCGTCCAGCGGGGCTTCAGGCCCTGCTCATCTGCCCGTGGCCACACATATGGGAGATGAGCATGAGCTTTTGAGCGACTGCTCTCAATTGACCGATGGGTCAGTTATGAATCCTGGGCAGATTCAGAACGGCGGGACCGTGCATTTAAATCACTCTGTGGGCTATACACACAACGATTTACATGCGTTTTCAGGTGTTTTCTGAGTGTGTGGGGCCCTTTACTGCAGTCCAGCACACAGCCTCCCTCCCCAGCCCAGCAGAGGGCAGCAGTCTCTGCTCTCCTCCTGCGCTGATGTGTGGCAATCCAGTGCTCTGCTGCTAGAGCTGGCAGGAGAGACCAGGGCTGCCGAGAGGAGGGAGCTGGTACTAATTACCCAGGCCCGGTGGGGGCCCTGGTCCGATTCCCCCCCCCCTTCCCCCTCCGTCCCTACCAGGCAGCAGCACACACCTACCTACAGCAGGTGCTGTGCTGACAGCAGGCTCACTGCATCTCACTGACAGCATGAGAGCTCATGCTGAGCCTACTGTCAGCACAGCACTTGTTGTAGGTAGGTGTGTGTCGCTGCTGCTGGGGGGGGGGGGGCGACAATAACACTCCCCCCCTCAACTTTAGTGTGTTTTTTCACCCCCCTTAAAAATGTTGGAGGCCTTCAATTGCTAAATTGAAGCCTAAAGCTGCCTAGTGGTGTCGCCAGCCCTGGCTGCAGTGCAACATGGTTTTACCAAGGTGCACAGCTTAACTTTGTATTTCTTGCTTTACTACTAAGATTGGGTACACACTATACTATACACTGCACTGCAGAGCTCCCGGACGAACAATCTAGTGCATACACACCAAACTATATATTTAGCGATATCGTTCAGTGATGTCACCCGGTCCCAGTTAAACTTGTAGTCGTTATATAGTCAAAATTTGACTGCATGTTTAGGGCGACAGGAGGGGATCATCAATGTCCTGGGGAGCGCGTATCATTAATGATATAGGACCTTATTCTGGTTCACACGCACAGGGCCGCAACAGAAATCCTGGGGCCCGGTACACTAATATCTCTGGTGGTCCCCCCTAACCCCGCCCCCTTGAGCAAAACATTTTTCGTATACTACATATTAAATGGTTTTTTTTTTTATTGTTACAATATTTCACTAATACCGGATGAGGGTCCGAGTAAGTACCCTTACAGGAACCAGGGGGGTGCCTTTATAAACCATTGCTAGTCACTGCATTGCCGCAGCTATGCTAACAGCCCCTGAGCACCTCAGAACCTTGGGGCCCCTAACAAGCTTGGGGCCCGGTACAGGTGTCCCCTTTGACCCCCCCCCCCTGTCGCCTGCCCTGCACACGCAGCGCTGTGAACTTTCACAGCTCTGCGTGTGATTTTAAGCCCCCCCCCCCCCCCCCGCCACTGTTCACAATGCCAATTCAAACTGTTTTGCATAAACATCCATTTGCAGCCTAGGGGGCGAGGACCACATCATTCAATGTTCGTTGACCATCGAATGATGTGGAACATGCACACAAAACTGCGACACTCTCAGGTGTCTTAGTTTTGCGTGCCACTTGTGCGAGGACAGGGCGGGCAGCTGACATCCGGTGATATAAGCTGCCCACCCCTGGCAGCCACGTCACTGCCTCATACTGTATATATGAGAATGCCCAGCGGTATCATGGGAACACCCATGAAACGCTGGGAGTTCCTAAGGGCACATCTATCCACCACTGCCCCACACCCTACTCCCTCACTGTTGAGCGCTCGCTTGCACCCAGCGCAGGCACATGCACATGCACATGCACAGAAATGCGCATGCGCATTAGGCAAATATCGCTTCCCTGCATGTAAACGCAGGGGAGTGTGGAAACCAGAATCAGGCCCATAGTGCATGCAGACTACGGGCCTTATTCTGGTTCACTCCTTCTAGCAACTTCCTTCTTAGATGGACAAAACCATGTGCACTGCAGGTGGGGCAGATGTCACATGTGCAGAGAGAATTAGATTTGGGTGGGGTTTTACTTCGAAGTGAGAGCTATATTGCAGTGTAAAAATAAAGCAGCCAGTATTTTCCCTGCACAGAAACAAAATAACTCACCCCAATCTAATTCTCTCTGCACATTTTACATCTGCCCCCCTGCAGTGCACATGGTTTTGTTCATCTAGAAGGAATTCGCCAGGAGTGAACCAAAAGAAGGCCCTAAATTATATGCATGATATAATCTTATAGTGTGTTCGCACCTTCTCAGAAACCTGTCCCAGTGTCTGGAGGAGCCAACAGTGTTTTTATATTCATATTTTATATTTTTAATAGACTCTGCATTGACTCATTGCGGCAATTCAATTGTGGCTAAAATAAAACAATTGAATTTAAACTACAAACTGTGTCAGTTTATCTGGTTCAGCATTGTTTGAGCAGGAATTGTATAAGGGCTTTAATACTATTTTGGCATATGTACAGAGTTGTCTATATTGTGGAGCTTCTTAAACCTCAACTTCTCAACTATTTTTCATTTTGTTGCTGGCTTGCAGGTACAGATCTTCTAGATCAGGGCTAGAACTAAACATCCCAGGATGCTTTGCATTAGTTTTGCTATGTGGCCATGCTGAAACTGATGCAAGGCATGCTGGGATCTGTAGTTCATCAACATCTGGAGGGCCGGTGTTGCCCAGCCCTGTTCTAGATGCACCTAATCGTATTAATGCCAGGCATCTTTTTATGCATTTTTCACACGAAAATGTGTCTCATTTGCATCGTTATGTGATTAAAATGATATGTGACAATCCCATTTTCTGTGTGCGACCGTGGTAATGACTAAATACAAACGTAATCATTCAATACAAGAGGGCTGATTGAATAAGCATCCAGGAGTCCTTGTACATATTGTTGTAGGTATTTTGACATCTTCTGTTGAACAGTTATGGGCCGAATTCAGACTGGATCGCAAAGCAAAGTTTTCTCTCATGGACAAAACCATGTGCACTGCAGGTGGGGCAGATGTAACATGTGCCGATAGAGTTGCATTGGGGTGGGGTGTGTTCATAATGTGCACTCCTCAGTGGTCAGCACTAAAGAAAAATCCTAGAGTGAACACTAATGTCATGACTTTGGCCCCATACCTCTTATCCCATATGATTTGTGCGACCGCGGGTCCATTTTCGGGTGATTAAAAGCAGCTTCTAGTTGAATATTGCGATAATAACTATTGGTCATTATCATTATTCGATATTTAAGGTCATTTTATCAGCTGAAAATGCATGGGGGTAATTGGATAACCCCATTAATCTTACATTACATTTAGATTGTAAGCTTGCATCAGGGCCCTCTAACATCCAAGTCCAGGGCCGGCGCTACCCACTCAGCAGCTCCTGCAAAGCAGGGAGGCGCCATGCTGAAAAGGCGCTGTCTCCCTCCCTGCTCTGGTACAGCTGCCTCAGCCCTCACTGTCACTGCCTCCTGCATGCCGCCCACAGTGCCTGTCTGACAGCGGGCGGCAGTATGGAGAGGCTGAGCAGCTCCCTGCACCGCGCACACACTGTCCTCCTCCTGCGACCTGCCCCCTCTTCCTCATGGACACTTGCGCTGAGGCATGTAGGGCTGTCTGTGAATGCCTGGATGACATGTCATGTCCGGATCCGCCCCCTACCCATTGTCTCCTGTCAGCTGTCAATCAAAAGACGAACAGGCAGAAGCGCCGCCTCCCCTTCCTTCCCTCTTCTGTCTTCTCAGTGTGCTGTGCCAGTGCCGTTGCCAGTCCTCAACACTCCGCCCCCTCTATCTCCTCCCCTCTTCTTCCATCTCCTCCTTCTCTCCCCTCCTTTCCCCCTCATTTACGAGTGCTGCACATACTTTTTGTACTGCTTTCTGATCGCCTGCTACATTTTGCAGACACAGCACTGAGATGGTGTATGCACCCGGGATCCTCCATAGGATTGCATGTTTCATACACTCCCACAATCGGGCTGCAGCTTGTTGCAATGGAAAGGGCGCAAAATGTATGGTTTGCAGGAGGGCGCCGGACACCCTAGCACCGGCCCTGCCCAAGTCTGTCTGTTGTTACCCAGTTTGTTTTATCACTGTCTACTATTGTAAAGCGCAACGGAATCTGCTACGCTATTTAAGAAACTGTAAATAAATAATAATAATATATGCTAAAAAAGTTTTTTAAATATTCTATACAGGTTGAGTATCCCTAATCCAAATATTCTTTATCTAAATTATTCCAAAAACCATACATTGTCGAAAGTGAAAAAATAAATGTTTCTTGCTAAAAGCACTACTGGGGACATCTGTAACTGGCACTACTGAGGACATGATTTGTAACTGGAACTACTGGGGACATCTGTAACTGGCACTACTGAGGACATGATATGTAACTGGCACTACTGGGGACATCTTTAACTGGCACTACTGAGGACATGATATGTAACTGGCACTACTGGGGACATCTGTCACTGGCACTACTGAGGACATGATATGTAACTGGCACTACTGTGGACATCTGTAAGTGGCACTACTGAGGACATGATATGTAACTGGCACTACTGGGGACATCTGTAACAGCACTACTAAGGACATGATATGTAACTGGCACTACTGAGGAGATTATATGTAACTGGCAATACTGAGGACATGATATGTAACTGGCACTACTAGGGACATCTGTAACTGGCACTACTGAGGACATAATATGTAACTAGCACTACTGGTGACATGATATGTAACTGGCACTACTGGGGACATGATATGTAACTGGCACTAAATATTTTTATCTCTTCAAAAATATTAGTAAGAGAAAAGGCCTTACAAGCATTTATTATTGGTGATGAATATAGTCAATAAAATATTTGCGGTCCACTCCATAGATTGTGGTACCTCTCTTTCTTTGTGAGATTGTCAGCTCTTCTAGATTGGTAAGCCCATTGATATAGACCAATCCACAACGAGCATAGAACTCTCGTATATAGAGTTTTCAGTATTGTGTATGTTCAATGTGTGTTTGTCCCGTTATGTCATACAAAAATCTTTTTTAAAACAAATTAATTATTAAACGTTAAGTTTTAATTAAAAGCGTGCCCCCCAAAAAAGGAAAGTACTTTCTCTTTTCCTTTTGTACTAAATATTTGCAAGAAAATTATTGCTTGGCATTCAAATTCAGTACCTGATAGTACACAAACTTTGTTTCATGTTTTGAAGCCTTGTTTCATGCACAAATAAAATATATTTGTGTGTATTTCAAATGTTTGATGTGTTTACATTGTACAACATTAACCCAAGATACCTCAAGATCCATCATTAAAATGTTCATCGCCAGATGCAGAGATTACCCACTGTCTTTGGTCCTGTGCAATTGTACAGCTTTTTTGGGATGAAGTGCAGCCGTATATTAACAATACTTTAAATATTTTGTTTAAGATTACTATGCCTTGGGCCTTGTGGAATTACTATACCCCATCCCTCAACCCCAAACTAACGTCTGGGACACGCCTCCTTTTAGCCAGGATAGCCACTGCGGCAAAGAAAACCATATTGTCAAAATGGATACAATCAGATCATTTATCAATAACACTGTTTATGCCCAGATTGAGGGGCGTAACTATAGCACCGCAGCCCCCGCGACCGCGGGGGGGCGCTATGCATGTGCGGGCGCCGGGGGCTGCAGTGCTATAGTTGCGTTACACCCCGCCGCCCGCCGCACCATCCCCAGTCTTTACATGTGCAGGTGGGGGGGACGCTGCGAGGCGGCTGGGGGGACAGACGCTGCGGGGGACACAGCTGCGACAATTACTTACAGCTGAGCCGGGCAGGGGGAGCCGGGAGCTGTCCGTACTGAAGAAGAAAAAAAAGCCCATACAATGAATGGGCAGCCTGTGATTGGCTGCTGAGCGCTCTCTCAGCCAATTGCTGACTGGCTGAGAGAGCGCTCAGCCAATCACAGGCTGCCCATTCATTGTATGGGCTTTTTTTTTTCCTTCCGTACTGACAGTGACAGCTCCCGGCTCCCCCTGCCCGGCTCAGCTGTAAGTAATTGCCGCCTCTGTGTCCCCCGCAGCGTCCGTCCCCCGCAGCGTCCGTCCCCCCCACCTGCATTGACGGCTACCTGGGGGAGAGGTGGGTAAGTGGCTGGGCGCCCTCCCTTTAACGGCGGTGGGGCGCCCAAAATGTAGTTACGCCACTGCCCAGATTGATTTATATGTATCAGATGGATTGGGTAGAATGTGTACTGGATGTGGAATCCCGGGCATCCAAGTTTTTTGATATCTGGTTGCCTTATGTACTTACGTTATCTGCCACAGAACGAGACACTATCAGAAAGACTGTATACTTGTCTACCTGGTACAATATGACTATCTTGGAGACCGGGGTGCCTCCCTTTTAAGCTCTAACATCACTGAGAAATACATATGATTACATCCTATACTGTCTTCAGATCACTGTCTGTAATCTTATCTTGCGATACGTGTAAACCCAAGTGCCCATGTTTTCTATGTGAAATGTACCCGTGATGAGATGTTTATTGAACCTGTTATGCAATGTCAAAATTTTAGTGCTTCAATAAAAATTATATTTAAAAAATATAAAAATATATTGAAATACCTAATCAGTTTGATTAAGGAATACTCAACCTGTATATGGTTTTTAAAGCTAAATAAAATACTATATTCATCCCATCAGTTATTTATAGTGTAATGGAAAGTAGTTATACAGTTTAATGTTAAACACAATTTACATGGATTTACATTACTAATTACTGTGAGCAAGGTCTTCACAGATCCACTGCAATGCATTCTGACCGACTTATAGACCATGACATTTCTTATACTGTTCCCGTGGTGGCAATTGAGTTTAAACTCCTGTAAGAACTTATTTGACATTATAACTTATTTTCATCTCTGTATGGGAAAGCCTTCTGCTTATTCCTTGCAGGCAGCTCAATTGACCTTGAATCCACTGTTCTTAAGTGAGAATAGCTCAAAGGCCATAATTGTGACTTTCAGTTTCAGATTAGTGAAACTGCTTTTAAATGGATCAATATTAAATGAAAAATCTATTCAAAGGATTAGTTGAGCATTGCAATGTTGCCTGTGAGATTGGTTCCTAAACATCGTCAGCTTCTCATTAGTAGTAAGAATCAGTACTTTTTGTTTTCAATAAAAGCAAATAATTGTTTTCTATGATTGTATCATTTATCAGACGTTAACATCCTTAATGACATCTTACCTGCTGCTCAGTTTAAAAAGTAGTAAAAGCATGCCATCTAGTGGACGAATTAGGGTATTAAATAAAATAAATATTTCAGGAACAAACACAAAGGTTTCAACATTGATTTAGCAAACTATTTAACATGCAACTACTGTTATAATACCCAAAACACAGCATAAGATGTTGGCAATGTAACTCATACCAACAATTGGTGCAGTGCATAGTATAACAAGTACATTTGCCCTCCTTTGCACATATTTTTCAGAGAAAGCATAGGCAAGTCCCCACCTCCCCTTAGTACCCATGCCCCCTTATAAAAAGATAAGGAGTCCAGCACGAGTTTGCTGGTTTTTAACACTCTACGCAAGGATTACCTGGGTTGCTGGATAACTCTGTCCATATCCCACAAATTAAGGGTACAATTCAATTGGTTTTTATGCGCACGCCACTAGATGGCACTTGACACCAGCAATTCAGTTGTTGTTGTGACATGACGATCGCTGATGCCGCTATTTCAACTTCAAATCTCCTGAGGTGGCAACCTATTATGTAAGGCGGCACAGCCATAGCATTAACCCTGTGACTGCTCAGCCCTGGCCAGGGTCCCTGGGGAGTGGGGGTCCCGCTCCCACAGGCCACAAAGGCCAGGGCTGGAGCCCGGAGCTATCCCTGGAACACCTGGGCGTTGGTTGCCAGGGATAGTAATAAAAGCATACCTCCCAACTTCTGCAGTTGGGAGGGCGGGACTCTTGCGCGCGCTCCCGAAAAGGGGGCATGGCCTTGTGAAAAGGGGGTGTGGCCTCGCAGGATGACACGTCCTCCGGCCACGCCCCCGTTTTACGCCGCTCGTCTATTCTTGGCAGGCTGGGGGACTTCCAACTGTCCCCCCCCCCACTGCGGGACAATGGCGGCCCTGGGCGGGATGCGGGAACGTCCACGAATATCGGGACGTTCCCGCGGTAAGCTGGACAGTTGAGAGGTATATAAAAGTGTAAAAATAGGATAAAAAAAAAAGCATTGGGTTTGGCTGTGGAATAATAAGTCCCAGCAAGCCTTCCCCATATGCAGGTACTTGGAGAACCACAAGTACCTCATGTGGGGCATTAAAGAGCCCGCTGGGACTTGTCATTCCAATTAGCTTTACTGTTGGTTTAAACCCCTTCTTTGTATTTTAGCTGTTTAGTGCATTTATAACTTTTACTGTTTCCCTCACAGTTTGTTTATGTTCAATTTTTTTTTAAAATTTTTGGCTCATTATTGTCCCTGGCACTGATCCAGTAATTCACGTCTAAGTATAGTGTGGTCAGGGCCGGCACCACCACTAGGCAGCTCTAGGCATTTACCACTGGAGGGCGGTAATGAGCTGCCTGGAGGAGCAGCAGCAGGAAGGGTCCCGACTGCAGCCGGCACCAAGGAGAGCAGGAGGAAAGCACCGTCCTGGGAGCAGGTGAGTGAGCCTACCCCCGCCCCTGGAGACCGCACTGACCCTCCTGGAGCTGCGGTCTCCAGGGGCGGGGGTAGGCTCACTCACCTGCTCTATGCTCACCCCGACGGAGCATAGAGGCATTACCCCCCCTTGCACCAGCACTGAGGGTAGTATTTACAGGTCACATATAGGGCTTCATTCTGCGTTGCCTGTCTGTAGGTTTATGTAGATTCCCTTTTGTACATCCAGGCAGGTGAATGGACAAGGACGAGACACACCACTTTTAGTGCCCATGCACACTGTAATAGACACTTAGTGCACCCTCAATATACCATTATCAGACCATTAACAAAATTGCCAGTCCTATGGCAGCTGCCACTTCTGTCTGTCATGGCCTCCTATGCTTGGGTCTGTGAAAGCAGCTGCGTGCATTGCTACACTTCCATAATGTACTCACTAAATGCACCATTTTTGCATTCACTAGTAGCCACCTCCAAGTCACCATCACTTTTCCGCCACACTTCTGATACCACCTGAATTGGCTGAACAGCAGCTTTGTGCATACACTCAGGGTCACACATGCACCGTAAACATCAACATTTTACATACATGTTCAGCTAGAAATGTTGGCTCAGCTATGTGAACATCTGCATAGTGTGTGGCCCAGTATACTGCGCTCAGGTTAATGCGAGAGCTCTGTACATGTGTATTGTTCATGAGCTGATGGTGTTGCTATCGGCAGTTACTATAAAGATGAACATCACAATCCCATCATCAACATATCAGCATGCCTTCAATATTGACATGATGGTAGCTAACCTTAACATGAAAAACATTTGATGGTAAATCCATTGTGGTTGTTTCCACGTGTGCAATTATCTGGATTTGAACATGCGCAAAACACCTGCAGTACAGTCGGTCGGAGTTGGATTGTCACCGGTACACTGAGCAGTACAGGACAACAAACTAGCCCATGTCCTGCAATGACTGACAGCTGACTGACTGTGTACGTGACGCTGGGCCCGATTCAGACCTGATTGCTGGGCTGTGAATTTTTTGGAGCCCAGCAATCAGGTAGCCACTGCCCAACCAGAGGGAAAAACCCACCCACAGCTGCAAATATGATCGCAGGGGGAAATCCCATTGCATCCACTAACCATCGAATGCATTTGGCCAGGATGTCAGCGGCCCTCGCTCCCCATGGCCAGGATCTGCCTGCGTTTGTCGGTGGCATTCAGAGAAAATGCTGAGGTGCTGCCTACAAACAGCCACCACCTGTCAACCAACTTGCAAATATTGCTGGCTTCATTCGCAGGGGGACCTCACACATGCGCACAGCCCCTCACGCATACATTCAGACCCATTCACAAGACCACCTCTCATGGGAAAGGTGCGTTCACATGAGAGGTGGTCTTGTGAATGGGTCTGAATCAAGCCCACTATGTGATGCAAAAAGGAAGAAGATTTACAACAAACATAGGTAAACATTGGAAATACCATCGACTCATTACCATTTGATCGGGGCAACCATCGCCACCGCTGAATGGTGACATTTCTGTCACTGTAACAATAACATTGTTGACACTTATTGATAGTCATTCCTAAATTGCTATGAGTGTAGCCATGGGGAGGGGCAGCTCTTGTGAGAGTGGCCATGGTCAGGGGCAGCTTCTGTGAGCATGGCAGTGGATAGGGGCAGCCGCTGTGATTGTTGTTGTGGTCAGGGGGCAGCTATTGTGAGTGTGGCGGTGGTCAGAGGCAGCTCCTGTGAGCATGGCAGTGGTTATGGGTAGCTCCTGTGGTTGTTGTTGTGGTCAGGGGGCAGCTATTGTGAGTGTACCTGCAAAGCAGAGGAGAGGCGGCAGAGGTCTGTGCTGAATTATAAAGGTAATGTGAATAGATGCTGGTGCAGAGGAGTCAGGTTGTGATGGTTACAATGTGGAACGTGGCGGGGCAATTCACGTAACGTGAAAGAGCCTTGCTGAATGTAGGTTACAGTGTGAAACACTAGGGGGGGGGGGGGATTCCTACACATCGAATGATGTGGTGGCAGCTCTATTGATCATATTATATACCAGTGCTATTGTGCTCCTGGAATCTGCACTTCCGAATAGTGCTGGTTGCTCTGCGCTCCCCTCCCCTGTCAAGCTCTGTGTCATGACTTGTGTCCTGACTCCTCCAACTGCGTGTGAGCGGAGCACGGTGAGCAGCATCAGCAGCCAGTGGACTAGGCTGCAGCACAGCATCTCCCACATTGCTCCTCGATCACTGCTGCCTGTCTCCCCTCATGCATATGTATAGAGTGGGTCTCTGCTCGTGCATATGTAATGAGCAAGTCTCCAGTTGAGCATATGTGATGAGTGGGGACCCTGTGCAGTGCATATTGAATGAGCGGGTCCCGTGAATATGTAATGAGTGGGGACACGTGCGGCTCATTCAATATGCACTGCGCTGGGACCCACTCATTACATATGTACATGTGGAGACCCAGAAAGAAGACAGATTCCCAAATTGGGATTTGCAAAGATTTAATATTGACTGACAGCATGCCAGCACCTCCCACCCATCCCGTGAACCAGTAAGAAGCCAGCACCATGAGCCAATTAAATGAATAGACACTGCATAAATGAACATCCTGGTCAGATGATCCTTAAGCTTGAAAAAGGCCTTGAGGCCGAAACACGTCGTTTACACAGGACAAGGACACCTGTGCAGCATCCTTAGACTCTCACCAACTGTTTTCCCACAGAAAGAAAACATTGATTTACAGATCAAGCAGCAGGCGCTGCTAAACAACGCACGTCCGTAGTCTCGCGATAGCCGAGACCCGGAAGACACTTCCATACAGAAGGAGCGAGGGGAGCCCTGGGACCCACTCCAAACGGAGAAACCCCAGCCGGACATCCTCCGCAGACGCCCAGCAAACCGTGAGTGACTGTGCACACACACTGCGATGCGGGACGCCGCTAGCAGTACTCTGTGAAGACACACCACGGACACCTCACAAAGTGAAGGAGCAGAGAGGGCATAGGTATTTTTCCTATGTGATTGTAAGGGGGTTCCTGCAGGAATCGCCTGAAGCCCATCTGAGGCACCTCTCTGCACACTCCACAAGGCCAGACTGTCACACTCAAACTGCTCACTTCCCACACAAATCGCCAGGAGAGGCCGTAGGTCCTGGGCTCAGGACCCACAGTAGCTAAAGTAGTCTAGGACAGACTCACTGAAAACCCACAGGGAATTCTCCCCTGGCGACACTTGTGTAGGAAGATTCCCACTAATTGGGGACCCCAAGTAGGTGTATAGAAACACCATTTATACCCATCAAGGGAACCCATTACCCCTAGGGTAACAAGGCTGCAACACCACCCTGAACTACCGACCACCATCCCCCGCAGCCTAAAACCCCCCCCCCCTTTAACAGAGTCTGGCTCACACATAGCCAGACAACCAATTAATAAACACTTTGATTTACCTCTACAATACTTGACTAATTCTTTATACTTCTACAACATTTAACCTCTTTTCAACACCATCAGGATAGCGCTTTCCCATTCCAAACTTTCTTCACAAGTGGAGACCCGCTCATTACATATGCACGAGCAGAGACCCACTCTATACATATGCATGAGGGGAGACAGGCAGCAGTGATCGAGGAGCAGTGGGAGATGCTGTGCTGCAGCCTAGTCCACTGGCTGCTGATGCTGCGCACCGTGCTCCGCTCACATGCAGTTGGAGGAGTCAGGACACAAGTCATGACACAGAGCTTGACAGGGGAGGGGAGCGCAGAGCAACCAGCACTACCCTGAATTGCAGATTCCAGGAGCACAATAGCACTGGTATATAATATGATCAATAGAGCTGCCACCACATCATTCAATGTAAGGGACAGAGCAGAGCTGCTGCACATATCCAGTGTACCAGCTTCTTCTACCACAGTTACTGTATGTGTGGATCTGAGCTCTCAAACATCGCACTGGACCAGAGAGTAGCTGCCAGGAGGAAGAGACAGGAGCTTTACCGTGATGTGGGAGATTGTGAGCTTAGAAAGTGCAGTACTAGTTCTATAATATAAGTCAATGGAGACAGGGCAGGTGGCTGACGTCATGTGATGTCAGCCGTCCGCCCCTGGCACACCTCATCCCACCCACAATTTCATGTGAACTTCCAGCGTTTTCATGAGGATGCCCATGAAATGCTTGGCGTTCCCATGGGCGACACCAGACTCCGCCACCCCACGCCCCTGGCCCGCATCAGTCTGTGCAACTGGATCAGCGAACATGCAAGTTGCCAAGTCCATTCGCCCAGGGACCCTGCACATGCAAATAAATCATTATGCGCAGAAAAAAACATTGCTCCCCCATGCAAACGTGCAGGGGAGTGAAATAACCAGAATGACCCCCAGTATACACAATTGCCAAAGCCCCTAGTGTAACAGGAACTACTGCCAACCTGTGCGCATTTCAATAAACACTTCATCTGGGCAAAAAAATGCACAGCAAAGTATGTTTAATGACAAAGTTTTGTTTGGTTTTTGTTTTTTTAAATAACAATTTTTTTGTTTTCGAAAATAAATACAGAATGACCATTCCAAACTTGTGGGTCGCAGATATATCATCACATTAGGATTCATCTTATCAATAATCACAATTCGCAGTCATTGTTTGCTAAATATACTCATTAATATACTCTTTAATATTTCTCCCACCTTCTCATCTTTCCTACCAACAGGGCCATCTTAACAGCAGTGTGGGCCCCTGGGCAATGCAATGCACTGGGGCCCTTACCCATTCTCCCCTCCTAGGAGTGGGGGGTGCTATCAGCAGCAGCTTTAATGTCCCACAGGTGGCAGGGGTTGCTCTATCTTCCATTCAACATGTAGGACCTGGAGCAGTAACTTCTGCTAATTACTCCTTTACTGCAGAGGTGGTGGGAGGGAGAACACTAATGTGTGGAAGGGGGCACTGAGCTGAATGAAGGGTCCCTTGTAAATGACTTCCAGGGAGGTAGGGGGTGTTTTATACGCAGGGGGGGGTTCGATAATGGAGTGGACTTAATATTCGTTATTTTCTGGTGGAAGGGCAGCTTGTTTGACTGCAGATATCGCCATTATCAGGAAATAGATTTCTTAGCCTTCAATAGTATAAAAACCTAGAGTCCCAACTTTCAGGAGGTGCTGGGAACTTGGGGATCAGAGATCAGGAGCCAGAGCAAAAATAACAAAAATATAAAACTGCACACCAGACGTTTGGAGCTGGAGCAGGGCCAGCTGCTGGAAGGCTGATATCTCTGGTTCTGGGCATGACAGAGACAAGCCCCTAGTGTCGACAGAAAGGGGAGAGTCCCAGCTTTTGGAATATACTCTCAGAAAAACTCTAAGTCAGAGAGAATCTGAGAAATATGACTGGGAATTGCATTTAACAGGTCGGATGTGGACTGCTGCTTTGAAGTTGGATATCTCCAGTTCCCCAGGGCCGATTTTCAAAATTCTGGTATCCCTGGAAAAGGGGGATCCTCAGCTATCAGCATACACCTGGGGCCCCTGGGCAAGTGCCCATTAAGCCCATACGAAAAGACGGCCCTGCCTACCAAACAAAATAACCTCCTCCTCCCTGATTCGGGATTTCTATTAAGATGATAGGAGAAAAATCTTTCCCCTAACCCCCCCCCCCCCCCCCCACTCACCCTTTGTTTTTTATATTAATCTGTCCACCTTTCCTAAACCACATTTCTATCAGCATATAGACATTAACAGATTTACAAACAAACTTCAATATCTAATATTGATTATATAATTGCTTTTCTTATGTAATATTCATAACTTCAAGAATTAAAAACAATAAGAAATACTCTAACATTTTGATGTTTTTGGGAACCTTCCCCTTCTCTCCTTCCTCTCCTCCTTTCTTTCAACCTGTATATAAATAGGAGTGGTGAGGGGGGAGTATGTGAAATTATTTGTGTTTAATAGTGTGTGTATCTATTGTGATAATAAACTATTCTGAAGTAACAAATAGAGGGTCACTGTTTGTCATTACTCTGAGAACTTCTCTGAACGTTAAATCACTTTTTCCCTACATATACAATAATAAGTGTATTAAATAGTTTAATGACAAAGTTACAGTATATATATATATATATATATATATATATATATATATACAGGTTGAGTATCCCCTATCCGAAATGCTCAGGACCACGAGCATTCCGGATAGGGGAATTTTGCGGTTTTTGGAATATTTTTTTTAAAGCATACTTACCTGTCCCCTGATGGTGTCCAGTGGTCCCTCGGCGTCCACGCAGTCCCTGGGCGTCCACAGCAGGCGTCCGGCATCTTCTCCGGGTCTCCAGCGGTCCCAGGAATGCATTGCGCAAGTGTGCGCGCGCACCGGTGACATCCCCAGCGCGCGCGCACACTCGCGCAATGCATTCCTGGGACCGCTGGAGACCCTGGAGAAGATGCCGGAGGCCTGCTGTGGACGCCCGGGGACTTGGTAAGTATGAAAAGAGGGTTAGGGGGGGTTAAAAAAAAAAAATTCGAATGATTCCAAAAACCACGGTTTTTGGAATAATTCGGATAAGGGATGTCCGGATACAGGATACTCAACCTGTATATATATATATATATATATATATATATATATATATATATAGGATCCTTGCAGACCGGCACTCCAAAATCTCCCTGTGTGTATGCGCCGGGGTGCTCACAAGCAAAAGCATACAGGCAGTCCATAACACAGTTGCTCTTTGTGTCAGTCTTTTTTGGAAGTCCGTGGGAGTGCACACAGTGTTCTGGACTGCCTATATATATATATATATATATATATATATATATATATATATATATATATATATATATATATATATAGGCTCTTATTCTGGTTCACTCATAAAGGCAAAATCCTTCTCAAATGGACAAAACCAGATGTAACGTTTGCAGAGAGAGTTAGAGATGGGTGAGTCATTTTGTTTCTGTGCAGGGAAAATACTGGCTGCTTTATTTTTACACTGCAATATAGATCTCGCTTTGAAGTGAAACCCCGCCCAAATCTAATTCTCTCTGCACATGTTACATCTTCTCCCCTGCAGTGCACATGGTTTTGTTCATTTAAGAAGGAATTTGCCTTTGCAGTTGAACCAGAATAAGGATGTTAGTATGCTGCCATCCCTAATAGGAAACCTTAATTCCATGCCTACACCATCTACACCATTCCCCATAAATAGAACTTTGCTTACCTCCTCATAGAAACCTAGTTTGGCATGAACGATTTTTCACGAACCAATGCTGGTTAATACTGAGTAAACTATGAAAGTCTAAATATTCCTGTATCCCATCTCTTAAAAATCCTTCAAATTTTTTACCCACTATTGATGTTAAGCTCACAGGTCTGTAATTAGCTGGATCCTCCCTTATCCCTTTTTTGAATATTGGCACTACCTCTGCTATTCTCCAGTCTTTTGGCACCTTACCTGGTGATAGTGAATTATCAAAGATGTAATGTAGAGGGGTCGCTAGTTCCTCCCTTAATTCCATTAGTACCCTAGAATGAATCCCATCTGGCCCTGGCCATTTGTTTGATTTAATTTTGCTGAGCCTCAATATTATCTCTTCGGCCGTGAAATCAATAATGAGATCCGGCTTGTTCGTTCCATTTGTGGTACATGTGCGGTCCACTGTCTGCTCTCCCTTAGTAAACACTGATGAGAAGAACTAATTTAACATTTCTGCTTTTCCCTTAAACTCCGTAAAACTTTTTCCATTGATATTGGATAATGGGCCTATGTTCTCTTTAATTATTCGCTTACTATTTATGTATTTGAAAAACTTCTTGGGGTTGGTTTTGCTTTCAGTGGCTATACGCTCTTCATTATCCCTTTTAGCTACTTTGATTACCCCTTTACAAGTTTTATTTGATTCTTTGTACTTGCTGGATGCCTCCTCATTTAAGTTATTTTTATAGAATTTAAATGCTCTTGTTTTATTGTTGATTGCTGACCTTACTTTTTTGTCCGACCATGGTGGATTTTTTTATTGAATTTACCCTTATTTACTTTAGGAATATATTTAACAGTTAATGATTCAATCACATTTTTTGGATGATCCCACATTTCTTCTGCATTTTTCCCCTCAAAGACCGTTTCCTAAACAATTCCTTTTAGGGCTTCCCTGAATAATTCGATGTTAGCTTTTCTGAAGTTTAGTATTTTTGCCGATCCTTTATGATGAAGTTTACTGAAGTTGATTTCTAGTGAAACCATGTTGTGGTCACTGTTCCCTAGATGTTCAATTACTTTGGTGTTTGAAACTAAATCTATGTTATTTGTTAATACTAAATCCAATAGTGCCTTTTTACGGGTTGGAACTTCTACAGTATGAGTGATAAACTGGTCTTTGAGTAAGTTTAGGAACCCATTGCTTCTTGCTGTTTTACATGTTTCGTTTTTCCAGTCAATGTCCGGTAAATTAAAATCCCCCATAATTAGTGCCTGCCCCTGATCTGATGTTTGTTTGATTTGGTTTAAAAGAAGAGACTTGTCCCTTTCATTTATGTACGGCGGTCTATAGCATACCCCTATTAAAATTTTGTTATTAGGTTTTTTGTTATTGTCGATTATCTCTGCCCACACGGCCTCCGTGTTATCTTCCTCTGTACCTGTGCTCATTACTTTCTCGCACGATCTTATGTTATTTTTTACATATAGGCACACACCCCCGCCCCTTCTACTTTCCCTGTCTTTTCTGTAGAGTGTATATCCCTCCATGCTTAATGCCCAGTTATGTGACTCATTACACCATGTTTCTGTAATGCCAATAATGTCCTAATCGTCCCTAGTGACCAGTTTCTAGTTCCCTGATTTTACCTGCTGCTTCTTGCATTAGCCAGTAAGCATTTTAGTTTATGTTTATTTTTAGTTGAGTCCCTAACATTATATTTCATTTCTTCCCTAGACTTATTTGTATTCCTTACTAACTTCCTCGTACCCACCTCCCCCTCAATGGACTCCCTACAGCCCTCCCCACCATGTCCACTGCCCGACCTATTTACAGTTTTGAAACCTATTCCTATGTCTTTCACGCCTTCCCAAACTCTAAGATCATCTGTACCTAAGAACTGTAATGAGGTAACATAACTGTTATTACATAACATTCCTGAAGCACCCTGGGAATTACCCACGATATTACACTTATTAGTACCCCGGACATTGCCTGTAACTCTGTCCTCCCCCAGCTTCTCCTCCCCCAAATGTATCCTTACCCCCACTCCTACTATTCTCACTACAGGTCCCATAGTATCTAGCTACCCTTCTGACAGGCATTTCTCCGACATTGGAATCCCGAGTGTCAGTACTCCGACAGAGTGGCCAGTGCATTGGAGCCCCTTGCAGGCTCGCTGAGCTGTGAGCTTGGAGGCTCACTGCACTCAACAACTGTTCTATTCTCTCTCTATGGGGGTCATGGATTCCGATGTCAGAGAAACGACTGTCAGAATCCCACACCGAAGCTCTCAATCATACACACTATGTACACTGACACTCTCATACCCTGCTTCTGTATACTGGATCCTGGAGCCACTGCCCGGCTTGCTGCTAATGTCTCCCAGGTGTACTGCTGGTAGGGAGGCGGGGGCTGGGATATTTATTACCAACTAATATGGGGGGGTGAGATTGTGGTGCCCGCGCTTCATGCTACCAGCACTGCCTCTACCTGTCATACTAGATGACAGGTGGAAGCAGCAGCAGCTGGCAGAAGCACACAACAGGAGCCTAATCAAAGCAGGGAGAGCACCTCTTCAGTCTGGTGCATCCCTGTCTAGTTGTGAAGAATAAAAATTTTTAGAGGGTGGAGTGGTAGCTCCCCCCCCCCCCCCCAAGCCACTGGGCCCCATGGCAGCTGCATCCCCTACACGCTCTCTAGAAATGAGACTGCCACTTGCAATTGTAAAAACAACAAGGGACCCAGGTGCTACTATAATTGTTAATATGAAGTAGAGAGATATGTGAGTGATTACATGACCTAGAGCAGCCATTATATTTCTTTGGAAGCTTTAACAGCAGGCGGGATCCAAACTGATCAGTATCAGTATAGACGAATGTGCGGGGGGGGGGGGGGGATTTCTAAGACTGCCGATTACGGTATGGACGGGTAAGACCGGGATTGGCTGTAATCGGCCTAAGGCCCTTATTCTGGTTGGTGCGGATATTCCCGCTTGCGTACGGGCCGCCGATGTTTATCTTCTGCGCATGTGCAGAGGTCACTCTGCGCATGTGCAGGCGATTTCGCCGCAAGGATTCTCTATACGCCGCACAGGGGGCGTAGAGGGGCGTGAGGGGCTACTTATCCTCATTACCCTATGCATACGCCCCGCGTTTCATGGGCGTTCCCATGCAAACGCGGGGCGTATGCATGGTAATGAGGCCGTGACGCGTGGGTACGGGGCGGGCATCTGACATCGCCGGATGTCAGCTGCCCGCCCCCATACAAGATTTCACACGGACAAGTGTCCGTGTGGTCTTGTGTTGCAGGACCTGGTGGAGCGTGCGGCCCTGCATTCGATGTTCGGCGACCATCGAATGCAGGGGCTGCTCCCACCATGGAGGAGGCGTATCCCCGTCCAATTTCATGCGAATCGCCACATATCCGCGTACGGACGGCCGTGGCGATCCGTATGGAAGGCGGGGATTCGCCTGCACGGTCGGAGCCGCATATGCGGCTCCGGCCGCACCAACCAGAATAAGGGCCAATTACAACCGGACAATATGGCAAATTTATTAAGCTGACGTATTCTTTGGATTCGTAATTTCTGATGTTGATGTGAATCAGATTTAGCTGCTGTGTTTACCAGCAGCCAAATAGGTATGATGCAGCAGCATCCCACAGATCAGTCAGATCCATGTGATGCTGCCCTGTGTAAAAAACAGAAGAAAAAAATTATTATAAAAAAACGGTTCCGGGCTCTTCAAGCTAGTTCTGGTTCCAGAAAAACAGGGCGAAAAACAGTTGGGGTCCTCCTGTATTTCTTAAACCAGAACTGGGCTCTTGACCTGGCCCTGGTTCCCAAAATACTGGGAGACAAAATGACCAGGGGACCCCCATTGTTTGTGAACACAAACACTAATTTAAATCAAAATTTAATACACGCAACATTCACACATACTTGCCACGTAGGCAGCGGTGTAGCTAGGTGCCATGGTGCCCGGAGCAAGGGCATATTTCGCGCCCCCCTACCCCGGTAATTGGGGGCGTGGCTAACATGTGTTTGCATGTTACATTTGAAAAGAAAAAACTTAAGTTAACTTAAAAATAAGACACTATATAAGACGCTGTAATGGAATCTGCTGCGCTATATAAGGTGCCGTAACGGAATCTGCTGCGCTATATAAGACACTGTAACGGAATCTGCTGCGCTATATAAGAAACTGTAACGGATTCTGCTGCGCTATATAAGACACATTGGGGCAGATGTATTAAGCCTGGTGAAGAGATAAACTGGAGATAAAGTGGAAGGAGATAACGCACCAGCCAATCAGATCCCAACTGTCATATTTCAAACACAGCTGATTGGCTGGTGCGTTAACTCTTCCAAGTTATCTCCACTTTATCTCCATTTTATCTCTTCTCCAGGCTTAATACATCTGCCCCTGTAACGGAAGCTGCTGCGCTATATAAGACACTGTAACGGAATCTGCTGCGCTATATAAGACGCTGTAACGGAATCTGCTGCGCAATATAAGACGCTGTAACGGAATCTGCTGCGATATATAAGACGCTGCAACGGAATCTGCTGCGCTATATAAGACGCTGTAACGGAATCTGCTGCACTATATAACATACTGACAGCTGTAAATAAATAAATATACATACAGCACAGCAGGGCAGCAGCAGATGCCAGAGAGATTCACCCCCCCCCTCCTCCCCTCCCCCAGGACCCACGAATCCCCCAAACCCCAAGTTTATTATGCATATTACATCATTAATTAGCTGTAAAAAAAAAAAATCCACCTTGAATAATTATAGCAGGGCGGCACGGGCGGCATCAGAAACTCTCCTCACCAGCGCTTGGGAAGTTGGGATGGCTGTGGCTGATGACGGAGGAGGGAGTGAGAAGCAGGCGACTAGAAGGAATCTGAGTGCTGCTGCGCTGCGCTGCCCGGAAGCCCGTCCGAGCAGCAGCAGCAGCAGCAGCACCAATTTACATTGGAGTGAGTCAGCCGCCCAAGCGTCACGGACCGGGCAGGGGGCAGGCGCCGGGCAAGGCAGCCGCCGGCGCACGCTGCCCCTACAGATGATCTTTGTGCGGGGATGATTTTTGCGGAGGGGGGGCGGGCCGTCGGCACCATCCGACCAATCAGCGCCCGGAGCGTGAGCTCCGGTGGCTCCGCCCTCCCTACGCCTCTGCACGTAGGTTCGGTCCACTTCTCCAGTAGAATCTAAGGTGGTTCCTCTGAAAGGAAATCATACTCACCAGCTCTTCCGGCGTAGATCTGTCTGCTTTGTTCCCTGTAGGCACCCACGGCTTAAAAATAACAAACGGAATACACGGCTCCAGATGGAACGAGGAGCTGTGTTTACACTTGCAGCTCCTCCCCGAGGGATTCCCCCGTGACGTCATTCACCACTCAGGAGCGTGCTTCAGGGGAGCTCCACGGCTGATTGGCTGTGCCATACAGACCCATGTTAACCCATGTTAAAACTTTACACTTACACTCAGAGAGCCATGCGAGGAGACGCAGTACACTTATATGATGTCGACCTATATTGACATAGACACCAAAATAAACTGAAAACTCAAGTCGACCTTTTCCCTTGTCAACCTTTTGCTTGTTTAACCACGTCGACCTAATGCATGTTGACTTTTTTCTTGAGATAGCGGTTTTGGGCCCCCCTCTCTTAAACAATCCATAACATTATACTGTATTTTTGCTGCTGATTGCAAGCGGCATCGCTAGAGTACATAGGCGTGTGCACCGATAAATGCTCAGCTACGTGAATCAGGCTCTAGTCTTTGGAAGTAGGGTTAATACCTGTGTCACATTTGACGTAAACTGACTGGGTATGGATCATAGGGTCGACCGACTGAAGGTCGACATGCATCAAGGTCGACACACCTGAAGGTCGACATAAGCTTAGGTTGATAGGTCACTAGGTCGACATCTGCATTAGGTCATCATGGGCTAGGTCGACAGTCAGAATGACATGGAAACTAAATAAAAGGTGTGGCGCGTCCCTTTGTGTAGCTCACTGCGCTCGCCATGCTTTGGGCATGGTGCCTCATTACGCTTGGCATACTATTCTATTCCCACCATGCCGTAGTGGATGTAGGGCATGAACTATACCACCTGTCAGTATATGTCGGATAATAAAACCTGTGCAAACCCAATGTCGACCTTTGACTTTTGACCTAGCCCATGTCGGCCTAATGCAGGTGCCGACCAAGTGACCTGTTGACCTAAGCCCAGGTCAACCTTCAGGTATGTTGACATTGATGCATGTCGACCTTCAGTGGTCTACCCAATGCATGTTGACCTTCCCCTTGTCGACCTAGTGACCGTATACCCGACTACCCACATACAGTGGATGAAACCATTTTGCATGTCCACACATTTTCTATCCTGTGATGTCATGATGCAATGAGGTCAACACACAATGCTCCTTTTGGAACATTTTGGATGGCCAGGTGGGCGCCTAAACATGAGTTTTTCATTATATTTTTGGGACGTTTCATGCTTTACGATACAAGGGTACATGTTACATAACTCAGGGGTCCACGTAAAAAAACTAATTTTTCCCTCTTCATGTGTCGATATTTTCCATGTCGATCTAATGCTTTGTGTCTTCCTTTCATCAATGTCAGCCTACTGCATTTCGACCTTGACTTCATGTAGACTACAAAGCTGATCACAGGGGCGAGGTCTGCACTGCCTTTAAGAGCAGGAGCAGGGAAACTGGAGGGAACCATTGTTTAACGCTACCTCAGATCTGTCTCCGGTATTTTTATTTTTAGTAAATTCCCCCAGATTGCATTTCCCATTACAAGTATTGGAAATGTAATCTTGATTACTAAATAAATGAGAAATAAATGAGAGTAGTTTTTCACAAGATCTGTTCCAAAAATCATTTGATACATTTCAGAGAAACTAAAATAATATGAAAACTAAACGGATGTGACCCCTTTTCTCATTATTTAAATAAGCAATAATATTAAAATATGCCTATATAAGAGAACTGTATATTCAAATGAGAGAGGGCTTGGAGAAACCTCACATTTTTATCATTACTTAGTACAGTACATTGGTGCTAAGGCAAAAGTGGAACCTTTAGAGACATTCCAAACTTAGCCACTAGGTGTCCTTCTAGTAAAGAAAATCTATATTAGTATATCTAAACCTATGTACTATGTATGCAACCAATCATTTCATTTCCAAATACTAAAATGTAACTTAACCATGTTAACTGCTGTGGTTGTTATCAATCTGATCATAATTGAATAGTCATGTATCCATGCTCCGTACTAGTATCAGGTCACAGTGGGGTACATAGCGATGTTTCCGCTAACATCCCACATCGCAGCAAGGAAGATGCGCAGGGACGGATTAACGGCCTAATGGGCCTGGAGCTGAACATGTTCATGGGCCTATTATGAGAAATCAATGATGTGAGGCCGATGCCATGTAGGAATGTAGAACCCATATGTTATAAGTCCAAGTGTCTCACTAAAGTACAAATGTTGCATAAATGCGGGAAAATAGGAATACAACGTAATACTTCTGATTTATCGTCAACCATGTGGCCAGCCGTTGTCTGTCTGGTGATCATTGTGCTGTCATAGTGACAGGCTTATTTTATGTGGAGGCCTGGAGCTGCAGCCACCCCATTGTTTATCTGGCCTTAATGCAGCATAGCAGGCACCAGGCGTTCACCACTGAAGTGAATGTAAGCTGGCGTGCGCACCCATTCGATCTACAATACAGCCAGGATTGGAAAAGTGTTCCAAATACTGGGTCAGATCCAGGATTTTGGTGTAAAGGGGGTATTAATATTCCTGGGTCAGCAACATTCACACTGCACACTTGTGCAGTGTCTTCAATGCCGACGCTTGGAGATGACATTCGCGGCAACCTACATCACACTGGGGCAATCCCAGCATTTGGGAAAGCTGCTTGGCTGCCCCCAACCTCCGTCCCTGTGGTGAATGGACATTGCATACAGGCATCCATTCACCTCCTCACAGTACAGGAGGCAGAATGTAACCTGTCACAACCATCATTTGACACTGCGGTCATAAGATATGGGCTCTCCCCCATTTATGTAAAAGGGTCCCGGGTCAGATGACCCGGGTTACCCGTTTACACTGCCTGTGTTCAACCCGACACATTTTCCGGGTTGGATTGTCAGGTCTTTTGACACAGCAATAAGCTGGTAAATGTCCATGCCCCCAAAATTTTGGCCACACAACAGCATCCATCCTCCCTTGCCTGTAAAGTTGGGAGTTATGGGGTAAACTTAATAGGAACAAGGGGGATGCCAGAAGCCCATAGAGCACTGGCAATGGCCCCACAGTGATAAAAACGTGTTGTGATCTCAAGATAGTGCTACAACCATAGGCTACGCCCTCTGACCTCAATGTCATGCCCCATCACTTCTGACATGTGCTTTCTCATGAATGAAAGTTGGGAGGTATGCTTTGTGCATCTACTCCTTAACCTTGTGGACTGCAAGTCCTGTTTATCAGGGCCATGAGGTAATTCCATCCTGGACCTGCAAACCCACGCACCTTTCAGCTGCTTACACACGTAATCATTGTTGACTGTGGGCTATGTGTGTTTGTACATGAGTACTTCTGGCATTGCTCACCTGAGCACAAATCTAACCCCAATCATTTCAACAGGATGCATACCTCCCATCTGTCTTGATTTTTGTGAGATAGTCATGTTTTGTGAGTGACATGCTGTCCCACCTGCAGGCAACAGTGTCCCACAGTGGGGGAGGAGCAATGAATAGACAATAATGATGACCGGTATGAAATCTAGGATAGGGCAGTGTGGTCGCTGGCATATGGGCATAATATATCAGTATATATATATATATATATATATATATATATATATATATATATATATATATGTGTGTGTATCCACAGGGGGGAAAAAAGATATAGAGAAAAGGGGACCGGGATGGGAATCATTACTATTACATATACATCATATTTTTATTATTTTTTATACATATATTCACCTTTTAATCATTTAGGAATACAAACACAGAAAGAGATAGTTGCTTAGTAGATCCTAAAAATGGCGGATCCTAAGAGAAAGGCCACCATATCTACATTACTTCCAAGTTCTCCAAACCTCATTCTTTTCTTTTTACTTTATTTATCCTAGGCCAAATGAAAAGGCTTTAATCCATATCATAGGCCATATGAAAAGGGGGAGGTATACCCCTTTTACACCGCCTCAAAACCCCGGGTCTTCGGCGGGTCAGGCCCAAGTCAGAGGCATTGTAATTGTGTCACGCCGTGTCCCTTTACATGGGACTTCGGTAGAACACAGCTAGGACCTGGGTAGAGGGCGGTGTAAATGGGTATGCTGGGTCGGATGACCCGGCTCCCATTTACATCAATGTGGGCCGTACAACCTGCGGACCGCAGCATCCGCAGGTTGTAGGGGGGGGGGGGGGGCACAGACAGCCTGCGTTGCTGTCTGCTATACTCTGCAGACACCAGCGGTGACAGCAGAGGAGGTGAATGGATGCCTGTGTGCGGCATCCATTCACCTCCCGGACGACAACTGGGGGGGTGCACGGGGGCTGGGCTGCCCCCAGCATGGCGATCGGTGTATCTGGCGGGGATCACCATGGTCCCGGCGCTTGGAGATGATGTCACCTCCAAGCGCCGCCTCTGTCTACACTGCGGGTGGGCACCGCAGTGTAAATGGAGTAAATCCCTGATCCGACCCGGCTTGGATCCTTCTTCCAAATGCCGGGTCGGATCCGGTATTTTTGGTGTAAAAGGGGTATTATGGTAGCATAATCATGGTGACCATATCTTCTCAAAAATTACGGCTATTTCCTCTACAATACTAGCAATATGTTCCATGTGATATATATCCCATAAGATTGCTAGTATTTCGATCCTAGAAGGAATCTTTTTGACGTTTCCAGTGAGAGGCAATTTAAATCGCTAAACATATACCATATTAGTTTAAGTGACGATTTTAATACGTTTGGTATCTCATATGGTAATAAAGAAAATATCGGAGAGAAAGGAATATCTATCCCAGTTACATGCATTATTAGACTGTAAGTAAATTTACATAACCCTACTATCTTGGGACATTCCCAGAAGATATGAAATAAGGTGCCTCTTTGTCCACACATCCTCCAACATAAATCAGATGAACTTGGGTATATATGCGAGATATCCTGGCTGGGGTCATATACCATCTAGTATAGATTTTAAATGCATTTTCTCTATATCATATCGAAGATGATACTGAGACCAGGTTTTCTTTTATTTGATCCCATTTATCTAATTCTATTTGCTTTCCTAAATCCAACTCCCAAGAATGTTCATATGTGGTTCAGATAGTATTCCCATGTTTATGTAAAAGGTGGTGAATTATCGAAATTAAACCCTTGGATGTTGCGCGTTTGAAACAAAGGGATTCTATTGCTAGACAACTTGATTTCAATGCATCATTAGCCCCTTTGTTTTGTTTTCAGATATGGGTTTATTTATTCCTCCCAACCTTTGAAGCCCGAGATCGGAGCTCCTGAATAGGGGTGTGGCCTCTGTAAAATGGGACGTGGCTTTAAGCCAATCCCGTGATCGCAATCCACTCCCCTGATTTTCATCACTATGGGGGCATGGCCAGCGCTCTGTGAGGCCATGCCTACAACCCCTCTGACTCCAGGAATAGATGCTGTGCCCATACGAACAGCATCTAATAGCCGCAGAGCAGTTAGTAACAGGGGGGTCTCACAACTGCACCTCCCAGGGCCTGATTAAAGCTTCAAGGTGCCCTATGCTAATACACATGTAGCTCCCCTTGTAAAGCTGCAAAACACACGTGTATAACACTGCATCCAGGTCCACACTATGGGCCTTATTCTAGTTCACTCTGACAAAATCATTAGATGGACAAAACCATGTGCACTGCAGGTGGGGCAGATGTAACTTGTGCAGAGAGAGAATTAGATTTGGGCAGGGGCGGATCCAGGATAAAATGACAGGGGGGGGCACCATGATAAAAGAGGGTTTAGGTGGGGGAGGGCCAGTGTTAGTCGTGCCAGTGTACATGCTAAGAGAGCGGCAGAGAGAGGGTGGCAATGGGATTAAAAATAGGCCCTGGCATTTAAAGTATGCAGGCCCACCATGGCAACAAAAGTGAAGGATGTAGTTGTGCGCGCGCCGAAGGCGCGCTCTGGAAAAGGGGGTGTGGCCACTCAACAGGGGACATGTCCTTGAGTGTAGTGTACAACACCATATACAACTTCTACACATTATGCAACAAAATACTAGACCCCATTATACTTGCCCCTTACACATGATGCCAAATGGAATGAGCCAAAATTCAAACAATGCCACATGGATTGAGCCAAAATTTACATAATAACACACGGATTGATTCAAATTCATAAAATGCCAAATGGATTGAGCCAAAATTCACATAATGCCACATGGATTGAGCCAAAATTCACATAATGCCACATGGATTAAGCCAGAATTCACGTAATGCCACACGGATTAAGCCAGAATTCACATAATGCCACATGGATTGAGACAAAATTCACATAATGCCACATGGATTGAGCCAGAATTCACATAATGCCACACAGATTAAGACAAAATTCACAATACGCTTCATAAACAGGGACATTGTCCACCAAAGGCACGCATTAAACATTTACACCATAATGCATTGCACGTTAAGTTACACGGCATGATGTCCATTATGTATTATGCCAAACACCATAATGCCTATTAAAAATTATGCTACATACAGTAAGTGCTGCTTATCTACATGCTCATTGCCAAGGGTTCCATGCTCATTTCCAGGGGTTCCATGCTCGTTGCCATGTGGGATTACATGCTCATTGCCAACGGGGAATACATGCTTGTGGTAAATGGGGGACAGCCGCCGCCAGGCAGAAGTGATAGCCACTGACAGTGGCAGAGCCTGGCTGTATTCTGAGCACGCAGTAGATACATTAATGAAAATGTATAAAAAATGATGTAATGATGCTGTGATAGAATTGGTAACAGATACAAGCCTGTGAAAGGAAATGTAACGTTTATCTGAGCAAATTCAGTACCTAGAAATAGCTGGAATAAGACAAAATATATTTACTATTCATAAGATTTTCCAAGACTGCACAGATATAAGCAGAATATTTTGGAAAAGATTGATACACTGGACAGAATAAGTGGAGTTTAAACCACAACAGAAATATATAGTTAGGACTGCTCAAGAATCAGAAATAACTGTGAAATACATTTATAACTTGAAACAGTTCAGTGGTAAAGGGCTGACTCATTAAAATAGCAGACCCAAGTAATTACTGAAAACGAGTATATTAAAGATGCTGAGAAAGTAATATTACACTGGGAAGAGAAAGTGGAATTAAAACCACAATCTGTTTTTTTTAAAAAAACACCAGTAAAACCAGTATAAAAGAACATAAAGGTGTGAAATTAATTCATCTGCTCCCTCAGAAAAATAGCTCAGTGAGAGAGAGCTAATATCTGAGAGAGAGACGTAGCAGAAGTCTAGGGGAACTGGAAATAAATATACCCATATGTACCATCAAAAATAAGCCACTAGATGACAACAGCTATTGAGAGAAAGCTTTAAGAGGGAACCAGAAAACCAGTTTATGAATGAACTATCTGGAGGAATTATCCCTAAATCCTTGATACTCCCACCTAGAAACTGCTAAAACCAGATATACAATATTTCATTACTCTAAATACTCTCCTGTTTGCATTAATAAAAACCCAATATACTGAACAGCTTTAACACACTGAATATAAAGCTGATACTGTTCAAGAATCAGGAATAATTACGAAACATATTTACAAACAGATCTAAGGAATATAAACAAATATATTGGAGATAGTGAGAAAGTAATATTATACTGGGAAGAGAAAGTGGAATTAAAACCACAATCTGGTTCTTACAAAATACCAGCAAACCAGTACAAGAGAACACAAAACTGTGAAATTAATCCACCTGCTCCCTCAGAAAAAGAGCTCAGTGAGAGAGAGCCCAAAACTGAGAGAGAGATACAGCAGAATTCTAGAAAAATTTGGGAACAAATACATCCACATGTACTATTGAAAAATAACCACTAGATGGCAATATTTACCGAAAGAAAGCATCCAGAGGGAACCAGAAAATTAGTTTGTGAATAACTACCTGGAGGAATTATCCCTAATATTCGATGCTCCCACCTAGAAACTGCTGAAACCAGATATAAAACATCTCACCACTCCAAATACTCTCCTGACTGTACCAATAATAACTGAATATATTGAACAGCGCTAACATATTGAACTAAAAAAGTGGAATTTGAACCACATTTTGAGCATAAATGTGCCAGGGTATCAACATAAAGTTGTGAAATAAATTTATCAGCCCCTCCGCCCCCTCCTCCCCCAATCTAAGCAGCTCAGTGAGAGAGAGCTGACTGGTTGGGAGAGAGATACAGCGGAGACCTAGGGTAAATCTGAAACAGGTCTATTTACGTGTATTATCTGAAATTAGCCACTAACTGGCAATAAATACAAAGGGAACCAGAAAAAACTATCTGGAAAAATCACCCCAGTACTCGAATCACGAGAAAGTTTGAGAAGTGGATACATTCAATACGTATCCCAAATAAAAACAATACACGTAGCCATGTAATAAATATCTGCCAGATAAAAATTGATATAATAATAAAAAATTGACATATCTACACGTGGGAAATAACCCACCACAAATCACCTAAAATACTCAAATCAGTTGGTGATTGAATGATAAAAACTTTCCTTCTCATGAGGACTGAAAATAAAAATTAAATATCACAGCATCATTTAAGTAGCCAGCCAAAGGGAAATTGATTTTAATCCCTAAACTCACTTCTATTTTTTCCTGTGCATTCGGCACAAACACATTATATGTTATATGTATGTACGTAAAAGTCTTAACCTCTCAAGAAAAAATCTTTTCACAAGGCACTGAAGAAGACCGCCTAGTGTGATTCTATATGCTAAACAAATTCACACAGGCCTGTTCTTTCTTCTTTTTAACAAAAATTAATAAAAGTATAAATTTTAAAACATAAGGATTCCTTTTTCTCCCTTGCAAAAGATCCTCCTTTTTCTGGTGTGCATCCTCAGAGCAACTTCTTTCCTTCTCGAAATTACCATGTATTCTGAGCACTGCAGGTCCCAGCTATTTGAAATAATACCCCTTTCACACCAGAAAATGCATTCCCAGGTTGGCCCCTTTTACACCAGCCTAGTCCCTGCATTTTCTGGTGTGAGGGGGAGAGAAAATCACCCCTCCCCCCCTTTAACCAGTTATCTAATTTAACCGGCTATATCTTCGGAAATAAAAGACCCATTTACATGAGACAAGTATCATATTGAAGAACTTTTGAGTGGGCTTTGAATGATTTTGGTCCAGTGAAACTGGACCATTTAGTTCCAGAGTAATCTGCCCTCAAAGAACATGAACAGCCATGAAATTACATTTAAAAAATAAAAAAATCGATTTACACGCTATATCTCTGGAACCGATTGACCGATATGGACCATCCTGGTATCATATTGAAGGCCCAGCTATTTGGAATTGAATGACATCAACCACAAGCTCCTGTGATGCCAGGGGGGGAACTGGCAGCCGTCGGAACCGGGTGGGGGTCGGAATTGACGGGTCCCATATTAGCCTATGGGGAAAAAATGTTACAGCTTTGCCAGGCGAAATCTCCGGTTCCCGGGAGGCTAGAGACACGGGGCTGGGCTCGTTGGAAAGCTCTAGTCCTCATCTACAAAATGAATGACAGGGGGGGCACGTGCCCAGGTGCCCCCCCCCCCTGAATCCGCCACTGGATTTGGGTGGGGTTTTACTTCAAAGTGAGCTCTATATTGCAGTGTAAAAATAAAGCAGCCAGTATTTACCCTGCACAGAAACAAAATAACTCACCCAAATCTAATTCTCTCTGCACATTTTACATCTGCCCCCCTGCAGTGCACATGGTTTTGTCCATCTAAGAAGGATTTTGTCAGAAAGAGTGAACTAGAATAAGGCCCTATATCCCTACTGCATACATGCCCAAGGTGCACATGCTGCCTGCCAGGCTCAGCCGGTCAAGTACCCGCAAAACCCATGGCGCTGCACATTTAGAAAAAAATAAAAGAACATCGGCATGCTGGGTGGATGTCAGTAGTTCCGCCACTGACCTACAAGATGCACCCCTAGTCCTGACACCCTAGGCTGCAGCCTATTTAGCCTATTAGTTAATCAGGCACTACCCCCACCACCATGGTACAATGCTGCTTGCTCCCAAAAAAAAGAAGTGACGTGAAAATCAGGACAGTTTGGAGGCATGTTTTATATATTAAACTGCAGCAGTTTTTTGCCTTATGAGAACTTGCCACTTTAAATCCCTTCCCAACTATTAGCATTTTGGTGCTAGAAGTACCTGTAAATTATAACAGATCTCTTATGCCCCGTACACACGGGGGAGATATATTGCTGAGTGTCTCTCCTGTTCATCAGCGACCAGAGATGGTCGCTGATAATCAGAAGACTCTGCCGGGGGAAATAGCTGATCGCAGGAGCAAGCTCCTGCGACCAGCGATCATCAGGGGCTGCACACGGGAGCGCGCACCCGGCGATTCATCGCCGACAGCACACACAAATCACTGGCAATATGGTCGCTCAGCGACCATATTCCCAGCCATATGTGCTGAAATTGCACCTGTGTGTATGCACCTTCAGTTTTCTGTGCACTGTTCCCATATGGAGAGTTCTGCTAATGGTGCTGAAACACAAAACGTTTTTTGATAAGCAGCTTTCAAGCACTAGTTCCGAAGATTACATAGTTGATAACATAATGTACTATAGTGTATATATAAGGATATAAGGAGGCATTAAGAAGTTCTGCAAACATACAAAAGAACAAGAAGCCTTGACAAATTGCTTTCATTATCATAGTGATATGGGACGCCAAGGTGACTTCCTATAGTCTACAGTAGAATAAGTCATGGAATGAAATCCATTCAAAGGGGTCTGATATCTAGCCACTAGGTACTGGGCCTGTATTATACACTAGCTCTCAGTTACGGATATGTATAGAACAGATGAGGTTCTCCATTACACACTGCCGATGACATTGGTATACGTATGTACTTTATGATGTTTCTTATAGTCTGCGGTGCAGGATATGCCAGGTGTATTCTACCTTAAGCACATTTATATGCTATTTTATTACATGTTTTGTAATGCTTATTGCTTCCATTAATTCTGTTCTTTTTAATCATACTCTTAAGATGGCCATACACCTACAGATCTGGCTTGTTGGAACAAAATCCTTGTAATATCTGATTGACATTTTGTCAGTTTTCCAGCATTTCCAAGCAAATGGTCAACTGTCATTTGCTCTCATCCATAACCATGTTTTGTTCCAACCAGCCAGATCTGAAGATAAATTTGTAGGTGTATTTTCACCTTTAAGCTTCGCACACACCTACAGATTTGTCTGTCCAATCTGTCTGCTGGGAACACAGAGCTGGGAATGTATGGGAGCATATAACAATCAGATATTCACTCCCAAATGCTGGAAAATGGACAGAAGCAATTGTTTGGATACATTTGTTAAATCAAATTAATTTAGCCAATTTGCCCGAAATAACCATTGTCTGCTATCCAGTGTTTGGGAGCAAATGTTCCATTGTCATTTGCTCCCATACATTTTTTCCCACCAGATAGACTGGACAGATAAATCCTTAGCTGTGTATCCATCTGATTTTCACTTTCTTGGGGTAATATATTGAAGAAACTCACAGTTTTATTAGAGTAGCTGCTTACTGTGTTGTACTATGGGACATGGTTATTAAATGATTATATATTATCATTTATTGCTTTATAGTATTTTATACATATACATGGCTGCTCAACCAGCACTGTTAGGAGTCAGTTTTGTTGTGACTTAGATTACATGTCTTTCTTGCACATTCGGGGGGTAATGCAGGCTGCACTCCTTGTCATGAAAACATGTACCGCGCCTCGCCCCGCCACTCAGTCCCCATTCGTACACCAGACTGCGCACATGTACCGGTCGGCAGAGCAAGGTTGCCCGCACATTAAAACTACATTGTTCTATAACATTCACCTTATCGTTTCAGGTGGTACGTCATCGCGTTTCAGACAAATTTCAGCCCTTTGATTCTTTTGCATGCCATTGCTCCGAAACTACAAGTGCCATGGACGCGAGTGATCGCTCATTCAAAAGGGCCATCCCTTTATTGTAACAACTATTGATCTACTCTGAAAATGTTAGAAGCAGTTGCGCTTTGAATCAGCGTCATGCCACAAAAGAAGAGCAAGACCGAGGCGAAATCCGCCACAAAACCGACAACCGCCATTAACTTTGGCAGAGCGGAGTCGCGGGTATAGAGTGAAGAAAAAAAATGAAGAGAATTGGATGACCAGGAAATAAGTTATGGGGCTCCAAATACTAGTGTGCAGAACGAAATGGTGCGTGTGCCGCTTCTCCGCAGCAGGGTCCCTCCGGAGGGCCACCAAAACGACCAGGGATGTCAGATATGTATTTGCGAAATCAAGACAAAGCTGATGAGACCACTCATGACCCAACCTTGGTCACAATGGACCCTAACACAGGCCCTTCAATGCTAAAGCAATTACTAAAGCAACCAGCAGCGTTGTCTCGCTACACTCAGACAAACAGTACACCAAGCTATTTATAAACAATTATCTGTGGTTATCAATTCTCCGTGGTGTGTACAGTATAATATGTGTATATAAATAGTACGTCTTTTATAATGTCTCTAGCTGAGATGAATCACTTCATCCGTATATATATCCTGAGTTATCTGCTGTTTTTAAATCGCTTTCATTACTTCCTGAACACACCTGGGTTCATTGTAACTTATACTGCTTTCAGACCGCAAATGCCGGGTCGCACCGGGACTTTTAAATGGTTCAGTTACAGGTTGCTCGACCTGATTAACCCGTTCACACTGCACAACAACAAACTGGTAAGAACCCTTCTTCTTACCTGCAAGAAATACCGGGTCAAACCGGCAAGAAACAGGCATGAACCTGGTAATTTTGTGCGATGTGAAAGGGGTATAAAAAGCCCCTAATTTGGAGAGATAGTTTACCTTGGCACTGTTAGTGTGGCTCACTGATTCTCCATCAACAAGTTACCGGTGTACTTTAACCCAACTACATGGATTGATACAATAGCTGTGGAATACTTCCAGCTAATCCTCTACATGCTTGTAAATTCTATTTCAAACAATTTTCTTGCAATAATGGAAAAGTGAATTCACTGAACATGCACTTTTGCTATTCAGTTGTATAATTACAAATGTTAAAACTCTATTGGTTTAATTTAATATTCCTGGAGTGTGGAAAAACGAGTGGGTCCATGTACAGCAAACTTCCTTCTTCCTTAACTAAGCAGCAACCACTAGCCTGGCATATACTGTACTGTATTTACCTTGTGTACAAGCAGGTCTCTCCTCTTCTGCGGGGCCCAGTCCCTGGAAAGAAAGGGTCCTTACGGGGAGGTACCCACTTGCCAGCACAAGATTAGTAGACTGGATACAGAGGTGGCAGT
Source organism: Crinia signifera (assembly GCF_055691185.1). Lineage (NCBI taxonomy): Eukaryota > Metazoa > Chordata > Amphibia > Anura > Myobatrachidae > Crinia > Crinia signifera. The sequence continues at coordinate 107,276,710 of NC_139225.1, forward strand.
GCAGGGCCGGTGTACCCTGTTCGCTTTGCACCCAGTGTAAATATCGTATGTGTGGGAGGACCTGCACAGACAGTATTGATGTATTCTTACATTTGACTAAATACCAATATAACAAACTACTTGAGAATTTTTGAAGTTACGGATTGGTGGTGCATTCAGTAAAGGTGACTGACTATACAGATGTTTGTTTGCAAAGAGGCAAATTAAAGACAAAAGTGCTTTTTTGGTGCACTCTTTCTATACAATTATGAAAGTATAATGGATTGATTTAAAAATGAGCTTTTATTTAGACTTCTAAAATAGAAAAAAATGAGCATAAAAAGCAATTTTAGTACATACAGATGGAGCAGCTCCTGGTAATTGAATCGCCAGCTGCCGCCATCCGCCGGAAGGGGGCGTGCACGCATGAGACGCTTGCGTACCCCATTCCGACAGAGCCCTCTGCCTCCCGCTGCAGCTCCCCTGATGCTCCCAGCAGCTGCCCCCAACCCTGCCCATCTCCCTGAAGCGGAGACATGCAGAGAAAGTGCCCCCGCTTTGATGGAGACACGCGTGCGCGTGATACGCTCGGATGGACTACCTCTACGCCGGCGATCACCAGCTAAGCGAATCTGGCGATTCCCAGTGCTGGCTGACAGGAGCTTCATCTGTATGTGTTTGGCGCAATAGCCCACATTAGCATATATCACACTATAATATCACTGCATAACATATTTTCACCACTGATATTCAACAACATGATGCATTAATAATTCAACAATATGATAGCAGGTGAATAATTAGTTAGTTACAGTCCCATTGTAAATAAAATACAATAATCAATATGCCTCAGCAATCCAATCACTTATGGGACTCGTTACCCCACAGGCAGCTCAACAACACTTAAAGGGTTCAATAAATGTTATCTATGAATACAGAATTTACTGTTCCTGACAGATCCTATTTAAAGCACCAACATTTCGTCCCACTTATCAGTAGCCAAATGTAACTTTGAGGCAACTGATTATCAGAAAGTCATGTGTCCAATGTCTGACATGGTTACTGTTGCCAATAAAGCATTCCACATTCTCATTAATGGAGAGTTTTTCTCAAGTGATTCAATGTAACTTAAATATAACAATTCATCAGGAGATCATGTGGGTAAAGTATGATATACTGCAGGGATGCAGGACAATGTTGGATTATCCTTCAGGAATAATTGCCACGCTGTTTCCTGCTGTCAGAGAAAGTTATATGAGACGGTCAGTGCTAATCAGCGCCACTCAGCTACTGTTAGCACAACATACACCCAATTTCTATCCAAATCTGCACGGGCCAAATATTCAGTGCCAGATTAAGGTCAAAATGGGCCTGGAGCTGAAAATTATCAAGGCCTATTATGCACAATAATAGGGGTTGTGGCCAACACCTAATAATGTGTGTGGGGGGGGGGGAGGCTGTTTGGGTGGTCTACTCATGGGTGTGTCTCTATTTGTGTAAATACTTTCAAATGATGAAATATGCCTGGAAAAGGCAGGGGGCTGGCATAGGAAAAATGCAAAGGGTTTAGTATAGGGTGGAAAATGGCAGAGGTTGGCATATGCAAGGGCCTGGCACAGAAAAGAGGGAAAATAGAAGCTGCAGATATACTTACCTTCCAGAGGCGGGTTGATAGTGTATCACCAGCACTGAGAGCATCGGACGATATATATGCAATCTTCCTCCAGCCAAAGAGTGCAATGGCATATATATAGGTAGAGGTGTGGCACTCAGACTAACAAAACAGGTCAAATAAAGGAGAGGACTACTGCATCTGATAATGTTTCAGTTTATTAACGGTTCTCAAGGGTGAGGCAGCACTCCCGTCATAAAAAAAATACTGAAAGCCAAAACTTGGTAGACAACATTTCAGCACCTTTTTGTGGTTACCTAAATTTACCACACCATATACCCCTTATACAAATCATGCAACACAATAGTAACCCCCTTATACTGTACTTGCCTCTTACACATTATGCCACATGGAATGAGCCAAAAGTCACTCTATGGAACATGAATTGAGTCAAAATTCATGTTATGCCACACAGATTAAGGCAAAATTCACATGGATTTAGCCAAAATACACACTATACCAAACAGATTGAGCAAAAATTCACAATATGCTTCATAAACAAGGGCATTGCGCGCCAAAGGCATGCATTAAAAATTTACACCATAATGCCCATTATATGTTGCCACACACAATAATGTAGATTATGTATTATACCAAACACCATAATGCTTAATTAAAATTATGTTACATAAGTGCTGCTGGTAATTATGTAAAATCTGGGCGAATGCGATGCGATTTTTTCATTGTAAAGACCCGATTTTTAATTGTATAGTCACCCATGGGTGATTTCATACCCCCACTATACAACTACGCATGGACTTGAATTCATATAGTGTGGCGAGCGCAGCGAGCCACTGAGCCCGAAGCGTGGCAAGCCCCGTGAGTGGACGCGGATTACTTTACATGTATTCTGCCTCCACTCGCCACGCTTCGGGCTCGGTGGCTCGCTGCGCTCGCCACACTAAATAAAATCAACTCCATGTGTAGTTGGATAGTGGGGGTATGAAATCACCCATGGGTGACTGTATAATTAAAAATCGGGTCTTTACAATGAAAAATCGCATCGCATGAATTGTATGCCACTATATTGCATGCGATGCGATGAAAAAATTTGGCGCCCAGATATTACATAAGTACTGACTATACAATTAAAAATCTGGTCTTTACAATGAAAAATCGCATCGCATGTCTTAAGTAGTGGCATGCAATGTAAAAATCGGGCGCCCAGATAATACATAAGTACCGTGCTGCTTACCTACATGCTCATTGCTAGGGGTTCCATGCTCGTTGCCATGTGGGAATACATGCTCATTGCCAAGGGGGAATACATGCTCATATATATATATATATATATATATATATATATATATATATATATATATATATATATATATATATATAGGTAAATGGGTAACAGGACGGCACTCCAGTGATGTAGCTTTCGTCGGTGCCAGGTCATAGATTTGAAATGCAAAACACTTACCCCCCCGTAGAAGGATGAAGACCAGCACTCAGACGCAGATGAAGGTGAAGAAAGGTGTGTTTATTCCATGAATACAGGTAATAGCAACACGGGCTGTCCCGACAGCCGTTTCAACTGGGCATCAGCCAGTTGTCATCAGGGGAACAGAGCACTCAGCAGCCCCAGTTTAAATAGCGTAATAATTGCGCCAAAACATATGTTAATGAGGATCATATGACCTAGCAGATTAGGTCTGACATTCACTGTGCCCCGTCAGGTGGAGGGGGCGGGTGGTGCTGGAGTGAGTGACAGCGGGATTCCCCGTGCTGGCAGCCTGTGATAGGCTCGCTGCGGGGATCCCGCTGTCAGCTGAGTGCACGCTGCGTTGCTAGGAGATGGACACTAGCGTCCTCTGGCAGTGACGGTGTGTAGAGGGAGAGTGACGCGCGAGGAATGTGGGCGGGTAGGACGGAGGTGATCCCGTCTGCATAGTAAGGTGTGGGAGCTTTCTCCGTGAATGTCAGAACTACAGCCAAAAGCACAATTCAATCACAGTTGCGGGCGCACGCAGTGCGTGGGTTAGTCAACATAGCAACAAGTGCTGACATGCCGTTAATTTCAAAATACAGCGGGCGCTGTCACAACGCTTCGTGGGTCCATAAACAAGGTGTCCCAATGGCATACAGTCAGACCTGGTGCAAGTCCAGGGTATAATCATGATAAGCATGGGATCAGCATTAATGTAGAGCGCCGACATATAGCGATGTCCGCTCTAATTGCCTCAAGACACATGACAACTGACAGGGACACTGCCCTGTAGGGATGGGTATACGAAACTTAATGTTGAGAAACAATCAATGAAAAGGAAAAAGGGGAAAGCACAATAAGGTGGACACCCCGTCGTGTCGACTACATGCCAAATGGTCAAAGAAAACTGAACTGATGATGCGACAATAGTGATAATAGGGCAACATGTGGGCACACGGCGGTGTCACCACGGCAGTAGACTTAGTGTGCGGACACACGGCGGTGTCAACACAGCGGAACATTCATAAATGGCACACGGAGGTGTCAACAATGCATGCATAGTAAAACGGTGGTATACAGAGTCTCGCACTATGAAAGGGGGCGGGTGGGTGCGGGGAAGTGGGGCACGTCCAATCCATGGGTATGAATGGGAGTATAAAGGGGGTATAAAGTTATTAGATGAAACAGCCCAATTTAAAATCTTCATTAAGTCCAGATGGTGCCATGGTGTTCAGCCTGAAGATCCACTGAAGCTCTCTTTGGAGGAGAAGTTTGTCTCTGTCCCCCCCTCTTTTGAGTGGGGGTATGTGGTCGATGATGGCACATCGGAGTTGTGTAACTTTGTGGGCTTTGGATAAAAAGTGTCTTGCCACTGGGAGGTTCTTCAAGTCATAAGTTGCATCTTGCGTTGTGTAGCTCTTCTTGATGGAGGACCGATGTTGGCTCAGCCTCTCTTTGAGCATCCTGGAGGTTTTGCCAATGTACAGAAGATTACAGGGACATATGAGGGCATAAATGACGAACTTGCTATTACAATCCAAGCGGTGTTTAATGGAGTATGATATGTTGTCTTGGGGGTTAATGAATTTGTCACCTGTGATAAGAAACTGACAATTGGAACAACCTGCACATTTGAATGTTCCTTTTTTCTTGCTGAGCCAGTGTAGTTTGCTGGCTGGTGCGGGTCCTGGGGCCGTTTTAACTAGAAGGTCTCTGAGATAAGGACCTCTCCTATAGGCAAAGCGTGGCGGTGCGGCCAGTTCTTTGGACAAGGTAGGGTCACTGGCAATCAAATGCCAGTGTTCATTGACTTTCTTGCGAATGTGGTTGGATGCTACCGTGTAGGTACTGCAGAAATTCATGGTTTTGGAGGTAGTTGTCTCAGGCTGAGGTTTGGTGCCTAAGAGATCTTGTCTGTCCATGTTTACAACTTTTGATATGGCCTCCTTGACTTCCCGTTGGCTATAGCCTCTCTCGAGGAATCTATCCCCCATGGAGGTTAATGCTGCTTCGCATTCTTGCGGGTCGGATGCGATGCGCCTGGCACGAAGAAGTTGGGAAAAGGGGAGTCCTCTTTTCAGGGGGGCAGGGTGGAAGCTCGTTGCATGCAGCAGAGTATTTTTGTCGGACTCCTTTGAAAAGATCCTGGTCGTTATATTGGGTCCGTCAATCTTGACTGTGACATCCAGGAAGTTAATGACCTTGTCACTGAAGTTCATCGTGAACTTAATAGTGCTGGGGAGTGAGTTCAAGAAGTTGAAGAATTTGATCAGTTTGGATTCTCCTCCTGACCAAAGGATGAACAGGTCATCAATATAGCGAACGAAGAAAAGTAACGAGTCCTTGTATGTTTCATTGCCCGTGATGAATTCGGTCTCATACTCTGACATAACAATGTTCGCATACGATGGGGCCATATTGGACCCCATCGCAGTGCCCTGTTTTTGGAGGTAAAAGCGGTTCTCAAACAAAAAGTAGTTTTTGGTGAGGATGGTTTCAATCAAGACCAAAAGGTATTCAACCGGGGGGCCATTGTAGTCTGCATTGTTGGTGAGTGTTGTTCGGCAGGAGTCCAATCCCAATTTGTGGGGAATATTGGTATACAAACTTGACACGTCTAGCGTGACCAAAAGTGTCCCTGCCGGTATTGCTTTCAACTCACCGATTTTCCGCAGAAAGTCGCTGGTGTCCGAGATGAAGGTTGGGATCTGCTTGACTACAGGTTGAAGGTAGAAATCCACCAATTGCGAGATCGGCTGGCACAAGGAGCCCCTGGCCGAGATGATCGGTCTGCCTGGGGGCGTTGTCATCGACTTGTGCACTTTCGGCAACGTGTACAGAAAGGGGATCTTGGGGTGGCTTTGGCACAGAAAGTCAGCTGTATCCTGATTAATGAAGGAGTTGTTGGTCCCAATTTGGATAATTTGGTCAATGATTTTTTTGAACTTCCATGTGGGGTCAAAGTCCAGCGGTTCATAGCATGTGGTGTCAGCCAGTTGTTTCAGGGCTTCCGCGGTATAGTAAGATTGGTTAAGGAGCACGATACCACCCCCTTTATCAGCTGGTCGGATGACCAACTTGCTGTCATTGGTCAAGGATTTGATCGCTGCTCTCTCATCACTAGAAATATTGTGGTATGAGATCTTTTGCGCCTTGATGAAGGGATTTGTGTCCCTTTTCAGAACCCTGGTGAAGGTTGTGATGGATGGGTTGATCGTGGGGGGGTCAAATGTGCTTTTGCATTTCAATTTTGTCGGTTGCGGTGTGAGCATGGTCACAGGTGCTGGCGAAGCTGTTGGCTTCAAGAAATAGTCACGTAATCTGAGTTGTCTGCCCAAGTGAAACATATCGACCTGCCATTTGAACAGGTCTTGGGTGAGGGTGGGCACAAATGAAAGTCCTTTATTAAGCAGGGATAATTCTGCCTGTGTGAGTTGGTGTTCAGAGAGATTAAAGACCACCGTACCCATATTCATTTTGTTGTTGCTTTCTTTCTTGATTTTTCTCCCACCTCTGCGGGTGGGTAAAGCGGGTTTTTTGGCGGTTTACGAGTACGTTCACCTCTGGCAAGATATCTGGTCTCTTGAGCATTGGATGTTGTAGCTTCAGAGTCGCTTGTGGATGTATGGGATCTGCTTTCCACGTCTGTGTACTGTGCAGGATGTCGTCGTCCCGGGCCTCGTCTTTGTTGCTGGCGAAAACGCCTAGGCTCAATACGTGAGAACCACGGGTAGACCCTAATTTTCTTTATAGTCTAATTTGACTATTTTGTATTTACTTTTTTTGAATTTAAGTAAATTCTCCTTAAATCTCTCAATTTCTTTGTCGAGTTTAGTGCCAAGCTCACTGGCTGGGTCCCGAATGGCTTGGTAAGGGTCAGTTCTCTGGAGGTCCGCGATGTCCGCTTTAATGAGTTGCAGATCAGTAGAGGTTTGCTCGATGACCAAGAGCATGAGGTCTTGTGAACATTTGTTTAGAACATTGCACCACTTGATGCAAAACTCGTTATTGTGCCTGCCAAGGGTGGGTTGATTGTGCAGTCTGAAGCCTCTTGGAATGAGGGATTCCTTGAAATATTGGGAGAGTGTTTGGCCGTGAAGTTGGAGTTCAATTTCTCTCTTCTTCAGTTTCAGCAAGTCGTAATAGGTCTCCTCTGGCGTGTCCCTGTCAAATGCTAAGTCATCTGTGTCTGAGAAAAGGATCCGCTCTACATCGGTGGTGCTGAACTGCAACGTGGATGCAGTTTCTCTTCCACCGGTCTGAGACATGAGTGCACAACACAATATGCAAGTTAGATGACAAGGAGAGGGGTAGTGTCCCGTGAGGAGTTAGTAAAATAAAAGAACAAGTCAAAGGTATAGAAACACTGCAGACTGCTAGTGTTATTTCTCATATGCAAATGAGGGTGCTCTGTCCAGGTAGGTAGAAATTCAGGTAAATGGGTAACAGGACGGCACTCCAGTGATGTAGCTTTCGTCGGTGCCAGGTCATAGATTTGAAATGCAAAACACTTACCCCCCCGTAGAAGGATGAAGACCAGCACTCAGACGCAGATGAAGGTGAAGAAAGGTGTGTTTATTCCATGAATACAGGTAATAGCAACACGGGCTGTCCCGACAGCCGTTTCAACTGGGCATCAGCCAGTTGTCATCAGGGGAACAGAGCACTCAGCAGCCCCAGTTTAAATAGCGTAATAATTGCGCCAAAACATATGTTAATGAGGATCATATGACCTAGCAGATTAGGTCTGACATTCACTGTGCCCCGTCAGGTGGAGGGGGCGGGTGGCGCTGGAGTGAGTGACAGCGATATTCCCCGTGCTGGCAGCCTGTGATAGGCTCGCTGCGGGGATCCCGCTGTCAGCTGAGTGCACGCTGCGTTGCTAGGAGATGGACACTAGCGTCCTCTGGCAGTGACGGTGTGTAGAGGGAGAGTGACGCGCGAGGAATGTGGGCGGGTAGGACGGAGGTGATCCCGTCTGCATAGTAAGGTGTGGGAGCTTTCTCCGTGAATGTCAGAACTACAGCCAAAAGCACAATTCAATCACAGTTGCGGGCGCACGCAGTGCGTGGGTTAGTCAACATAGCAACAAGTGCTGACATGCCGTTAATTTCAAAATACAGCGGGCGCTGTCACAACGCTTCGTGGGTCCATAAACAAGGTGTCCCAATGGCATACAGTCAGACCTGGTGCAAGTCCAGGGTATAATCATGATAAGCATGGGATCAGCATTAATGTAGAGCGCCGACATATAGCGATGTCCGCTCTAATTGCCTCAAGACACATGACAACTGACAGGGACACTGCCCTGTAGGGATGGGTATACGAAACTTAATGTTGAGAAACAATCAATGAAAAGGAAAAAGGGGAAAGCACAATAAGGTGGACACCCCGTCGTGTCGACTACATGCCAAATGGTCAAAGAAAACTGAACTGATGATGCGACAATAGTGATAATAGGGCAACATGTGGGCACACGGCGGTGTCACCACGGCAGTAGACTTAGTGTGCGGACACACGGCGGTGTCAACACAGCGGAACATTCATAAATGGCACACGGAGGTGTCAACAATGCATGCATAGTAAAACGGTGGTATACAGAGTCTATACCCACCCGCCCCCTTTCATAGTGCGAGACTCTGTATACCACCGTTTTACTATGCATGCATTGTTGACACCTCCGTGTGCCATTTATGAATGTTCCGCTGTGTTGACACCGCCGTGTGTCCGCACACTAAGTCTACTGCCGTGGTGACACCGCCGTGTGCCCACATGTTGCCCTATTATCACTATTGTCGCATCATCAGTTCAGTTTTCTTTGACCATTTGGCATGTAGTCGACACGACGGGGTGTCCACCTTATTGTGCTTTCCCCTTTTTCCTTTTCATTGATTGTTTCTCAACATTAAGTTTCGTATACCCATCCCTACAGGGCAGTGTCCCTGTCAGTTGTCATGTGTCTTGAGGCAATTAGAGCGGACATCGCTATATGTCGGCGCTCTACATTAATGCTGATCCCATGCTTATCATGATTATACCCTGGACTTGCACCAGGTCTGACTGTATGCCATTGGGACACCTTGTTTATGGACCCACGAAGCGTTGTGACAGCGCCCGCTGTATTTTGAAATTAACGGCATGTCAGCACTTGTTGCTATGTTGACTAACCCACGCACTGCGTGCGCCCGCAACTGTGATTGAATTGTGCTTTTGGCTGTAGTTCTGACATTCACGGAGAAAGCTCCCACACCTTACTATGCAGACGGGATCACCTCCGTCCTACCCGCCCACATTCCTCGCGCGTCACTCTCCCTCTACACACCGTCACTGCCAGAGGACGCTAGTGTCCATCTCCTAGCAACGCAGCGTGCACTCAGCTGACAGCGGGATCCCCGCAGCGAGCCTATCACAGGCTGCCAGCACGGGGAATCCCGCTGTCACTCACTCCAGCGCCACCCGCCCCCTCCACCTGACGGGGCACAGTGAATGTCAGACCTAATCTGCTAGGTCATATGATCCTCATTAACATATGTTTTGGCGCAATTATTACGCTATTTAAACTGGGGCTGCTGAGTGCTCTGTTCCCCTGATGACAACTGGCTGATGCCCAGTTGAAACGGCTGTCGGGACAGCCCGTGTTGCTATTACCTGTATTCATGGAATAAACACACCTTTCTTCACCTTCATCTGCGTCTGAGTGCTGGTCTTCATCCTTCTACGGGGGGGTAAGTGTTTTATATATATATATATATATATATATGTATGTGTATATATATATATATATATATATGTATGTATATGGATTCAGTATGAAATCCCGGCGGTCGGGATCCCGGCGTTCAAAATCCCGACCGCCAAAATCCCGACAAGGGGGGGACGTGGATCGCCCCCCCCCTTGCGGGCTCGCGCACAAGGTAACTGGGGGACAGCCTCCGCCAGGCAGAAGTGACAGACATTGACAGCCGGGCAGAAAGCAGGGGTCTGCCCTGTTGTATTCAGAGCATTGCAGGTCCCGGCTATTTTAAATAATACCCCTTTCACACAAGAAAATGCAGGGATTTACCAGGGAATATGGTCCCAGGATCATGCAGGGACATTCCCAGGCTGGCCCCTTTTACACCAGCCTAATCCCTGCATTTTCTGGTGTGAGGGGGAGAGAAAACCAACCCCTCTCCCCCCCTTTAACCAACCGGCTATATCTTTGGAACCAACTGACCAATTTACATAAGACTAGTATCATACTGAAGTACTTTTGAATGGGCTTCAAAGGATTTGGGCCTGTGAAACTGGGCCGTTTCATTCCAGAGAAATCTGCCCTTAAACAACATGAACAGCCATAAAATTACATGAAATGAAAAAAAAAATGGTTTACCTGCAATATCTCTGGAACCAATCAACCCATATTGACTGGTATCAGATTGAAGCTGCAGCGATTTGGGTTCAACTGCGATCAACCTCGAGCTTCTGTGATGGTGGAGGGGGATCTGGCAGCCGCTGGAACCGGTTGGGGGTCGGAATTAGCGGGTCCCATGTTATTCTTTAACTAGACAGTCAGGAGCTGATTGGCTGGTGTACCATCATACTCCACTTTATCACTTCACCAGGCTTAATACATCTGCCCCAAAATAACAAAAGTATTAAAGCTGTTACAAAAATATATTTTCAAAATAATTGATAATAAATACAAGTCAACATGCAACTTTTACCTGAAGGAAGCGGTTTTGTTATGACGGAGTACAACACACAGACATGTTTTACAACAGTGCAAACATGTAGTGATAAAGGTTACTGTGTTTTAAAGGCAAAGTCTCCAGTCAAGGAAACAAGATAAGCTTGTCTGTCAACTTAAAGTGCCCCTGTACTATGGGGGTATTCTGGTTGAAACGCTCGGATGCAAATTTGCATCCTTGCGAGTCAACCAAACCCCACCTTGCTAATGGTGGTAACTTGGCCCCCATTCGTAAGGCGCATACAATCGCACTGGCTGCGAATGAATGTTTTAGATAAACATCGATTCACAGCCTGCGGGGGAACACCCACATCATTCCATAGTCGCCGATCATCGAATGATGTGAAATGTGCACACATATCTATGCTAATGAGTTGCCCAATTTATTATAATAACAACATAATAAAAAACTATTTTTATATGGATAGCCAAAAAACAATGTCAACTGTTTTTTTTTTCCATGGTATATGTAAATTCAATGATTATAACCATGTCTAAAAATGAAGATATCCTTACAGGTGAGAATTAGTTCTGGATAATCACTGAACTAGAACAACTACAAATTAAATTAGCAGCAATAAAGTTACCAGGTAGCCATCAAAGTCCCAAGTGGGAGAGCGGTGGGTAATCTTTAGGCCCCCATACACTACATGATTTGGGCCCGATTTCACCCGATTCTGGAGTATTGGGCAGAGAAATCGGGTGAAATTGCACAAATCACGAAGGGTATGACATCCGATCTGATCCCATGCGTGGTCCCGTGCGCATCGGATCAGATCGTGATGTTGGGCGGTCTGCACATAAGATTAATCTTATGTGCAGCCGGCAGGGAGCAGAGACCAGAGGACAGGGTCCGGTCCGTGGTAGCTGCGCTAGTGGGGTAGTGAGCTAGCAGCAGGAGAGGTGGCAGAGAGCGGGGTCCGGTCCAGCTGCAGTGGGCTAGCGGCAGCAGGACTGGAGAGGTAGCGGCAGGTGGGGAGCGGGGACCGCATAACAGAGTCCGGGTAGCGGCGGGAGAATAGGAAACATCTATTCAAAAGACTGGGCGGGCAGGGCGGCCGCTGATTGGCTGAGCTCTCGGCCAATCAGCGGCCGCCCAGTCTTTTGAATAGAATGTTTCATATTCTCCCGCTCGCCGCTACCCGGACTCTGTTATGCAGTCCCCGCCTGCCGCTACCTCTCCTGTCCTGCCGCTAGCCCACTACCCCTGCACCGGACCACGCTCTCTGCCGCTAGCCCACTACCCCTGCAGCTGGACTAGACCCCGCTCCCCGCCACCTCTCTACCCCTTTTGCAGCTCCCACGGACCGGACCCCGGTCTCTGGTCCCCGTCTGCCGCTAGCCCACTACCCCTGCAGCTGGACCGGGCCCCACTTCCCGCCACCTGACGCCACCCCACCTGTAAGTTCCCCCAGACCCTGCTGTCCTGCAGCTCCCCCGGATTTACATGTGATAAAATCGATCCGATTTATCACATGTGAAAAATGGCACATCGAGTGCCAAATCATATCAGGAGCTGCCGGGGGAGCTCAGGGGAAGTCGGGACCGACATCAGGCCGACTTGTCCTTAGGACAAGTCGGCGTGATGTATGGGGGCCTTTTCCAACAGGCTCTTTTTTTGCAAGAAGATAGGTAAAAATAGACGACTGGCAAGTCTTTAGCCATTGTGGAATGTCTTCTAAATTTTTATACATTGATACGGAGGGACAATTTGTGAATTTAGGGGATTATTCTGATGGCTCAGGAAGCTGTGATGCGCCCCATTGAATACCTGCCCCCCCCCCCCACTGCCGCATACCTACGTTAACATGCAAGAGGATGTGTAACGAAGACACATCCCCTCGCATGTCTCCACTGCAGGAGAAATCATTTGATGGTTGGTAACTTTACACAGAAAATATAGTGGTGACACAGCAAAGATCCAGATTTGAGAAGAGTCGGTACTCTTTACCTAGCACGGCGCCCATCGTGGTCATCGCGGGCATTGAATGCACTAAAAAAATCGTGTGCGACGCGACCGACACGATGCCCGCGATTTCCCATAGGGAACCATGTTAAATTTCTCAATTGACCCGATTTTACTGTTCAATGCCTCAATTGACACGATTTTTCCATAGGAAACAATGTTAAATGGCCCACAGAGGCCAAATACCCACCCTGAAGTGTGAAATGGCCCCCACAATTGTTAACGCCACCCCACGATCAACGTGAACCCGAAGCGTGGCGAGTGCAGCGAGCCCGCGAGGGGCGGCGGTACGCGTCCTACGACCTTTTCATACCCCCACTATCCACGTCGGCGTGGAGTTGAGAATAGAATAGTGTGGCGAGCGCAGCGAGCCACCGAGCCCGAAGCGTGGCGAGCGGACGCGGATACCTGTGAAGCCCGCGAAGGGACGCGTTTACCTGTAAAGGTATCCGCGTCCCCTCGCGGGACTCGCTACGCTCGCCACACTATTCTATTCTCAACTCCACGCCGACGTGGATAGTGGGGGTATGAAAAGGTCATAGGACGCGTACCGCCGCCGCTCGCCACGCTTCGGGTTGACGTTGATCGTGGGGTGGCGTTACCAATTGTGGGGGCCATTTCACACTTCAGGGTGGCTATTTGGCCTCTGTGGGCCATTTAACATTGTTTCCTATGGAAAAATTGTGTCAATTGAGGCATTGAACAGTAAAATCGGGTCAATTGAGAAATTTAACATTGTTCCCTATGGGAAATTGCGGGCATCGCGTCGCACCCGATTTTTAGTGCATTCAATGGCCGCGATGCCCGTGATTTTTTTACCTGCGATGCCCATGATCAAAATCGTGGGCGCCGTGCTAGGTAAAGAGTACCGAAGAGTCTTATGGAGAATGAAGCAACTGAAAATCCCAATAAGGACTCACTGACCGGTGTGTGAATCCCTATGTTCATAAGAAAGGTTTCTTTATATAACATTCCATATCAGGTACAGAAGATGGGCGATGGAGAAAGGTTCCAAAATGGATACACTGACCTAGATGCTGGTCCCTATGTGCCCATAAATTATTCCCACCTCCTTTTCACAACACACAATGCCAACGTGTTGTTAGTCAGTGTATCCATTTTGGAACCTTTTCACCGTCTCATATCTTCTGTACCTGAAGAATATTATATAAAGAAACCTTTATTATGAACATAAGGATTCACACACAGGTCAGTGTATCCTTATAGGGATTTTTTGTTGCTGAGTGGATGCATCGTTCTCCATAAGACTCTTCTCAAATCTGGATCTTCGCTGAGTTACCACTATATATATTTTTTGTGTGAAGTTACCTATAGGGGTGGTGCTCTTTTGGTGGATACTAAGCAGAAGATCAAGAGTGCGCTGTTTTACCGATAATAAATTTCTGATTTGTATTTGATGGTCAATGACCATCAAATGGTTTCTCCTGCCTTTGAAAAAAAAGCCATTGGGAACGGAATTTTTTTTGCAAGCACCGGGAATAAGACAGGCCAGGCGGGCAGCACACATCGCGTATCTATGGGAATGCCCTGCATTTTGATGGGCGAACTCCATCCCTGCTGCAGCCTGCCCCGCCCTGATCCTTGCAAACGGATGGGTAACTATGCATGTTGCCAAAGCCGTTCACAAAGAGGAACTGCACATGTGCATAAAAGACCATGTGCATGCACAGTCCCACAAGCATCAGGACAGGGCCGAACTCCCATAAATGCGAGCAGACTAGAATCACCCCCTTAATAACTTATGCAGCAATACTATAAACTATCTGTACATTAATTGGCAACAATTGTTGCAGTTGGCACAATACAACCCAATTTATGTATGTAAACAAATACTGCAAAAAAGTGACAGAGGTGGATAACTGGGTTAATATCATTTGGTCTACAGCATGATGGTCGACAGTCATTAGGTCGACACCATTAGGTCGCCATGGGAAAAGGTCGGCATGGTTCTAGGTCAAAAGGTCATTAGGTCAACAGGTCATTAGTTTGACAGTGTCTAGGTCTACAGTCAAAAGGTCGACATGGGGTTTTTCAGTTTTTTTTACCCAAATGTCGACACAGTCAACATGGACAGTTTCCAATGCACTGCATCCCCTCGCAATGCTTCGGGCACGGTGCCTCGATACACTCGGCACACTATTTTATTCTCCCACCACACCCTAGTGGATGGTAGGGCATGAAATACTGGCTGTTGGCACATGTCGGCTCAAAAAACAGTGAAAAACCCCATGTCGACCTAGACAATGTCGAACTAATGACCTTTCGACCTAGAACCATGTTGACATTTTCCCATGTCAACCTAATGACTGTCAACCATCATGCTGTAGACCAAATGACCGCATCCCAGATAACCATGGTAATGTTTCAAGGAGACACTATGCTAAAACCTGTAGGTATAGAATGCTCTTGATTGAAGTTCGCTCCTTCACTTCTGTCGGTTTCAATGGATCAGAATTTTTTTTTTTACCTGCGCCAGGTATTCTTTGGTTGTCACCTATCCAAATGCTGGCCTGGCCACTCGCTGCTTGGCTTCCAAGATCAGACAAGTTTGGGCATTCCAGCGGGGCATGGCAGTAAAGGTTAGGTAGTCACAGAAGCAATCCAACCTCGTTCACAAGTGTATCAAATCGTTCTTCGTGCGTACACACAAAAATATTTCATACACTTCACAAAAGACTGGAATAAATTATTCGGTACTTGTGAGTTATCCGGGCGTCCGATTTTTTGATTGTATGCCTTAAGTTAAGGCATACAATCAGAAGCGATGCGATGCGATATCGCATCGCATCGCATGCGACCATCGGATGCGATGACCCGATTTTTCCATAGGAATCAATGTTAAAATGATTCTTATGGAAAAAGGGGTCCTTTTCATACCCCTACTATCCAAGTGGGCATGGAGTTGGATATAAACCTGTGGCGAGCGTAGCGAGCCACCGAGCCCGAAGCGTGGCGAGCGAAGCGAGCCCCGCGAGGGGACGGTATTCCGTGTCCCCTCGCGGGGCTCGCTACGCTCGCCACGCTTCGGGCTCGGTGGCTCGCTACGCTCGCCACAGGTTTATATCCAACTCCATGCCCACTTGGATAGTAGGGGTATGAAAAGGACCCTTTTTCCCATTGAATTCCATGTTAAAATGGACTCAGTCCATTTTAACATTGATTCCTATGGAAAAATCGGGTCATCGCATCGCATCGCATCGCATCGCATCCGATGGTCGCATGCGATGCGATGCGATGTCCCGATCCGACCCGATTTAAAAATCGGACGCCCGGATAACTCACAAGTACCAATTATTCAATGCTTGTTAGCTTTCACCCATCTCGATGTACTGGGGGTGGTAAACTTCAGGGGACTCGAAGATGGCTTTGCCAATATAACTTACTGATGGATCTACATTGTGCTACAGTACCAGCTGGTCAGCCTAAAGCCAAAGTCTCCTTCACACGCCACAAGCATTAGAGCTTACATGCCAGTTGGATAACTTTCATTACCAGCACATGGGCAGTATGACTGGTGAATCCCTAAGCACCCATCCACGTATGATTAGCAGCGTTACAATGTTATCTACATTTGTATTAGCCTAGGGCACCCGGTACCTTTTATCAGGCCCGGTTCTCACCAGTTTTCTGCACTCTCTGATTTGCACAACCAGCAACAGAAACCATGGGTCTGATTCAGACCAAGGGACGCCTGCGATTTTTTTTTTTTCAATTTGCCCATGTAATGGACAGATACACCCCCAAATTCCAGCTTCCTCACAATCACCACGCGAATGGCTAGAGATCAAAAACATATAGCAGAATTTCTGCATTTGCTGTTTATCGATAATCGTTCGCTGTGTGTATTCGCACAGCAGTGATCAAGTCTGGATTAGGCCCCATGTCTATGACTAACAGGATAGCAGAAGTTCTGCCTTTTTCTTTATCTGATCTGAAAACCTAAAGGTGCCTACACACGTAACGATTTGAAGGACAATGTGGGGGTTCCTGATCGATCGGAACGACCAATAGTTCAAATCGTTGCGCGATGCCAATCGTTAACGATGCTCTATGGTCTTCCTTGCATGCAGGAAGATCATAGACCAGTCTTTTGTGAAGTGCATGAAATATTTTTGTGTGTACGCACGAAGAACGATTTGATAGACTTGTGAACGAGGTTGGATTGCTTCCGGCATCGTTACTTGTGTATGCAGCTTTCTCTCTAATCTGTGACTACCTAACCTTTACTGCCATGCCCCGCTGGAATGCCCAAACTTGTCTGATCTTGGAAGCCAAGCAGCGAGTGGCCAGGCCAGTATTTGGATAGGTGACAACCAAAGAATACCTGGCGCAGGTAAAAAAAAAAATCTGATCCATTGAAACCGACAGAAGTGAAGGAGCGAACTTCAATCAAGAGCATTCTATACCTACAGGCTTCAGCATAGTGTCTCCTTGAAACATTACCATGGTTATCTGGGATGCGGTCATTTGGTCTACAGCATGATGGTTGACAGCCATTAGGTTGACATGGGAAAATGTCAACATGGTTCTAGGTCGAAAGGTCATTAGTTCAACATTGTCTAGGTCGACAGTCAAAAGGTCGACATGGGGTTTTTCACTGTTTTTTTAGCTGGCGTGCCGACACATCCACTAGGGCATGGTGGGAGAAGAAAATAGTGTGCCGAGCGTAATGAGGCACCGCGTCCGAAGCATTGCGAGGGGATGCAGTGCATTGGAAACTGTGTCCATGTTGACTGTGTTGACATTTGGGTCAAAAAAACTGAAAAACCCCATGTCGACCTTTTGACTGTAGACCTAGACACTGTCAAACTAATGACCATGCCGACCTTTTCCCATGGCGACCTAATGGTGTCGACCTAATGACTGTCGACCATCATGCTGTAGACCAAATGATCCTCACCTGGTTATCCACCTCTGTCACTTTTTTGCAGTGTTTGTTTACATACATAAATTGGGTTGTATTGTGCCAACAGCAACAATTGTTGCCAATTAATGTACAGATAGTTTATAGTTTTGCTGCATAAGTTATTAAGGGGGTGATTCTAGTCTGCTCGCATTTATGGGAGTTCGGCCCTGCCCTGATGCTTGTGGGACTGTGCATGCACATGGTCTTTTATGCACATGTGCAGGTCCTCTTTGTGAACGGCTTTGGCAACATGCATAGTTACCCATCCGTTTGCAAGGATCAGGGCGGGGCAGGCTGCAGCAGGGATGGAGTTCGCCCGTCAAAATGCAGGGCATTCCCATAGATATGCGATGTGTGCCGCCTGTCTGGCCTGTCTTATTCCCGGCGCTTGCAAAAAAAATTCCGTTCCCAATGGCTTTTTTTTCAAAGGCAGGAGAAACCATTTGATGGTCATTGACCATCAAATACAAATCAGAAATTTATTATCGGTAAAACAGCGCACTCTTGATCTTCTGCTTAGTATCCACCAAAAGAGCACCACCCCTATAGGTAACTTCACACAAAAAATATATATAGTGGTAACTCAGCGAAGATCCAGATTTGAGAAGAGTCTTATGGAGAACGATGCATCCACTCAGCAACAAGAAATCCCTATAAGGATACACTGACCTTGGCTGTCACCTGTAAGATGCCACTAGCACCCCCCCACACACACACACACACACCCTGTCCTGTGCCCTAGGCTGCAGCCCAATTAGCCAATTGAGTAATCAGGTACTGGGGGGTAGATTTATTAAGTGACGATCAGGGGAATATGCGCTATCTCCGTGCCTTATGGCAGGGGATAGCGCTTCCCCTGATCTATGAAACCCGCTGAGCGGGTGTCTTACGTGCGGCGATGTGGGGCAGGAGGCATAGCGCAGCTATGATATTTCGTGCTACGCGCCTACCTCCTGCCCAATTTATGAACGGTCAGCATCGCTGACTGTTCCGCCACCTGCAGCGATCGACTTCGACAGCTGCAGGCGGCGATGCCCTATGCCTACAGCATAGGGCCCTATGCCTACTGCTGGCTCTGAGCTGCGCTGGGGATCTCGCGCGAGCAGTGAGATCATGCGCAGTCCAGCCAGCCAGGGAGAAGCAGACATTGCGTCAGTGTTAACTGACGCGCTGTCAGCTGGAGGAGGCATCGCCGGAGGGGGGAGTTAGCGCTCCCCTGCTTTGGCGGCAAGATCTTAGTACAGGCGGGGCCAACCCGCGGCTCTCGAGCCGCATGCGGCTCTCCCCGTGTTAATGTGCGGCTCCTGCTCCCACTCAGCTGCCCACTGTCCGTCCCTGTCCCTATCCCACCATTACCCGCTGCTGCAGGACAGGAAGAGGGAGCACGCTGTCAGATCCGCTGCAGCGTCCCTCCTGACCCTGACCCCAGACTGATTGACTGCGGGGAGATGTGATGTCAGGCGGTGCAGAGAGGCCGCGTGTAGCGGCAGAGACAGGACCTCGCGCAGGAAAATGGCGAGGTCCTCCCCAGTGTGAGCCGCTCCCGGAACCTCAAGTACCCGGCAGTGCAGGGAGCAGCAGGAGCCACAGAGCAGCCGGGCACCTACCTGACCCGGCAGTGCAGGAGCGTGACCCGCAGCGCACACCCGGGACCCGGCCGTGCAGGAGCTGATGGAAGAAGTGTCCGGCTCCTACCCCTTGCGCTGGGACAGACAGCAAGCAGCAGAGAAGAGGACCCGGCCGCAGCCCTACTACCCGGTGGTGATTGACAGCCTGAACCGGCAGACGGGGGAGCAGCACCCAGGACTGGGATGCAGAGCATGACCGGTAGGAGCTGGCAACTGACACGGGCTGTAAGGTAGATGCATCCTAGATAACCCACCTGTCCATCACCCCCTAAACCCACTGATCTTGGCCTCGCACCCACCTAGGCCACACAGGGGCATCAGTAGGCCTTTAAGACCCCCCTTCAGGGACACAGCCACAGAACACACTGCACACACCCTGGGACACAGGCGATCAGCAGAAAGGGGCCTTGTGTAACTGGTATTACGGCATTTGATATAATGTGTAACGGGCATTACGGCATGCAGAATAATGTTTAACGGGCATTATAAAGTGCAAAATTATGTGTAACAGGCATTATGGCATTTTTATATAATGGGCATTACGGTGTGTGGTATAATGTGGCACCGTGGGGGCATACCCAGCACCGTGGGGGCATACCTGGCACTGTGGGAGCATATGTGTATCTGGCACTATTGGGGGCATATGTATATATAGCACTGCACTATTGGAGGCATATGTGTATCACACCCACCCAAAGGGTCCAAATAGACCACGCCCCATTTGTTGGTGCGCGTGCATGTTGTTGGCTCTTTAGCTTGACTACAGATATTTTTCGGCTCTTTACCTCTGACCGGTTGGCCACCCGTCTTAGTAGATCTTGTCGGTCTCCCCTCCTGCTTCGCCTCTCTCCTGTGCTATCAGAGCTGAAATGAAATCTGCTAAATCAGAAAGAACACTCCCCTTTTTTGGGGTTACGGCCTTCAGCACACATTATCCCTAATTGAGAAGTGCTGTCGCTGGCACAGGGCACCAAAATTACTATGGGTGAGATGTGATGGAAAGTATTGGCAGTTGCTGTGATCTGTGCTGCTGGGTGCTGTGCTGAGAGAGGGGTGCTGTGTATCAGGCGCAACTAGCAATAGTGTTAGGGGGCATCAACCTTCAACAAAATCTTGTCATGGCATCAAATTTGGTTAGAGCACCCCCTGAACTGCTCTGTACCATTATTCCTCTTCCACCAAACTTCTCAGTTGGCATAATGGATCTGGGATATTTAATCATGTTTAAAAATCCCAATCCAGCAATCTAGGCAGGTATTCTAAAACAGATTACCAATGATCATTGACCAGCGGTGCCAAGGAATCATGGCCGAAAATGTCTAGGGGCATAAGATAGCCCTCTTTGGGCCCGAAATGGGATACATACCCAGGTGCCTTGGATAGCTATTCTAGGGGCTGGAATGGGACGCAGATCACCTTTGGCAGCCAGAATAGTGGGAAGACCAACTTAGCTGTTCCAGGTGCCGGAAAGGAGACCACCTTAGCCAGCCATAGTGTTCATTCTAGCACCCGCCATATTTGAAAACCCATGCAGTTCCTCTTCCCTGCCTGGGGTGTCGCTGCCTGCTGTAGTGCTTCTAGCACAGTGTGGTTTGTATATCAGCACTGATATGCTAACCACACCTGTGCTAGAAAAACAGCATGGGTTTTCAAATATGGCGGGTGCTAGAATGAACACAAGCCGGCAGTGATGTTTGCTGAAATCGCTGGGAATATATTCGCTGGCGACCATATTGCCAGTGATGGTAGTGTGCCCTGGCGATAAATTGCCGGGTGCGCACTCCCGTTTTCAGCCCCGTTATAATCGCTGGTCGCAGGAGCTTGCTCCTGCGACCAGCTGATTACCTCTGCGGCCCCCCCGGCAGAGGGTTCTTTTCATCAGCGACCATCTCTGGTCGCTGATGAAAAGGAGAGACAGCAATATATTACTGAGCAATATACCTCCCCCATGTGTATGCACCATAAGCCAGAACAGGGTGCGGACTACCTTTGGCAGCTGTTGCCAGACAGGAAACAAACTTCTTTCCACAGATGTGCTGCAAGAAGTTGCAGACAAACGTAGCCAACTAGAACAGGTGACAGAATGAGGAAAAGACCACCTTACACCACTATACCAGGTGCTGGAAAGGGACACAGGCCACCATATCCTATGCAGACTTGGACAACATTTTTAAATATCCCGGATCGCCCAATGCTTCAGTTCAATAGACAAAAGTACAATTTTGGAACTTGGTCAACAGTGACTAGTTAGATGCCTACAAACAGACGTCAGTAACTAGATCGACCGTAACAAAAAATTGATACAAACAAAAAGGTCGACAGTGAGAAGGTCAACGCGAGTTTTTCAAAATTTTTGTGTCTATGTCGACACTGTATAAGTGCACCAAGCTGCGCTCAGCAAACTATTTTATTCTGCCTCTAAGTCCATTAGGATGGTAAAGTATGAACAAGTAGGGTTTCAAAAATAATCATTATCATGTTCATGTCGACCTTCTGTGAATGTCGATCCATTGTATGCCAATCAGGCATCTCACTAATCACAGTCGACCATTAGTAGTTCACCAAGTAATTGTCAATCTAGACATCATTGATCCGTCTATTTTTTTTTTTTAAATCACTGTGCCAATTGCCATTTGCAGCCCCCCTCATCTCCCCTTTCTACAGTACCTGACTGCCCCATTTCTCCCCAGTGCCTACCTGCCCCTCCCTCTCTCCACAGTCCTTATCTGCCCCATACACCCCTGTCTCTCCCCAGTGCCTATCTTTCCCATAAACCCTTTATCTTTCCCCAGTCCCTATCCGCCCCATACACCCCGTCTCTCCTTTACATAGAAACATAGAATTTGACAGCAGATAAGAACCACTTGGCCCATCTAGTCTGCCCCTTTTTTTAAACATGTTACCTCAAACCATATTTGATCCTTATTTTTTTGTAAGGATATCAATATGCTTATCCCAAGCATGTTTAAATTGTACTACTGTATTTGCGTCTACCACCTCTGTTGGGAGGCTATTCCACTTATCTACTTCTCTTTCTGTGAAAAAATTATTCCTCACATTTCCCCTGAATCTTCCTCCCTCTAGTTTCAGTGCATGTCCTCGTGTTCTGTTGCTCCTCTTCCTGTGAAGAATGTCTCCCACCTGTACCTTGTTAAAGCCCTTGATATATTTGAAAGTTTCTATCATATCCCCCCTTTCCCTTCTCTGCTCTAAAGTATACATATTAAGATCTTTTAGTCTTTCCTGGTACGTTTTGTGATGTAGGCCATGCACCATTTTAGTTGCTCTTCTTTGTACAGTCTCTAATGTATTTATATCCTTCTGGAGGTATGGCCTCCAGAACTGAACACAATACTCTAGGTGAGGGCGTACCAATGACCTATACAGTGGCATTATTACTTCTTTCTTTCTACTGCGGATACCTCTCCCTATGCAACCAAGCATCTGACTTGCCTTCTTCATTACTTTGTTACATTGCCTACCTGGTTTTAAGTCCCCTGAAATAGTGACACCTAGATCCCTCTCTTCCTCAGTAGTTTTCATTATAGTGCCATTTATACTATATTGAGTCTTTGGATTTCTGAGACCCAAGTGCATGATTTTGCATTTTTTGGCATTAAACTGTAGTTGCCATTCTCTTGACCATTCCACTTATCTACCTAGATCAGTGGTTCCCAAACTGTGTGCCGTGGCTCCCTGGGGTGCCTCGGGACACATGCAGGGGTGCCGCAGCTTAGTGGTCCAGGACCAACTCAAATTATTAATGGTTAATTATTTAGGAACAAAACCAGTGCTGGTGGCTGCCAATCATAGAATGTGTACAAACAGAAGCAAATCCTGCCCTTTACCACATAACTGCCGCTAAGAATCGCATATAAACCCAATCTAATTAAATTTTTTGGACCTAGGGGTGCCGTGAAAAAAATTCTGATTCTCTAGGGTGCCGTGAATCAAAAAAGATTGGGAACCTCTGACCTAGATCATCAATCATTTGTTGTACCCCTCCTGGTGTGTCTACCCTGTTGCATACCTTTGTGTCATCTGCAAAAAGGCACATTTTACCCTCAATTCCATTTGCAATATAACCAATAAAGATATTAAAAAGCACCGGTCCAAGTACAGATCCCTGGGGTACTCCACTTGTAACCTTTCCCTCCTTTGACTGTACTCCATTTACTACAACTCTCTGTTTTCTGTCCTGCAACCACGCTCTTATCCATTCAACTATCTTAGAATCCAATCCCAAGCTTTCAAGTTTATTTAACAGTCTGCGATGTGGGACAGTGTCAAAAGCTTTACTAAAGTCTAGATAAGCTACATCTACAGCCCCACCTTGATCTATTACTTTAGTCACCCAGTCAAAAAAGTCAGTAAGATTTGTTTGACATGATCTTCCCCCAGTAAACCCATGCTGTTTTGGATCCTGTAAATTGCTGGTTTTGAGATATTCTACAACTCTTTGTTTTAAGAGTGTTTCCATCAATTTCCCTACTACTGATGTAAGGCTCACTGGTCGATAGTTGCTTACCTCTTCCTTGCTTCCACTTTTGTGCAGTGGGACTACATTCGCTGTTTTCCAGTCCTCTGGGATTACTCCAGTAGCTAGTGACTGGTTGAATAATTCTGTTATTGGTTTTACCAGCTCCCCTTTAAGCTCTTTTAGTATCCTTGGATGTATCCCATCTGGCCCCATTGATTTATCCACTTTCAGTTTTGAGAGTTCTGTGAGGACCTTCTCCTCTGTAAATGTACTTGTCTCTCCCTCAGTTTTTTGACTATACTTGCAACTTAACTGTGGCCCCTTCCCCTCTCTTTCAGCAGTGAATACTGAGCAGAAATAATTATTAATATTATCTGCTATTACATTGTCCCCCTCAAGAAAACTTCCACTCTCTGTCTTCAGTCTAATTATTCCACTTTTTGTTTTTCTCCTTTCACTTATATACCTAAAAAAAGTTTTCCCCCCTTTACCCACTGACAGGGCCATTTTCTCTTCAGCCTGTGCTTTTGCACATCTGGGCCCTTATTCTGATCGGTGCGGCCCGATCAGAATATGCGGCCGCAACCGTGCAGGCGAATCCCCGCCTTCCATACGGATCGCCACCTGCCGTCCGTATGCGGATATGTGGTGATCCGCATGAAATTGGACGGGGATACGCCTCCTCCGTCTTGGGAGCAGCCCCTGCATTCGATGGTCGCCGAACATCGAATGCAGGGCCGCACGCTCCACCAGGTCCCGCAACACAAGACCACACGGACACTTGTCCGTGTGAAATCATGTATGGGGGCGGGCAGCTGACATCCGGCGATGTCAGATGCCCGCCCCGTACCCACGCGTCACGGCCTCATTACCATGCATACGCCCCGCGTTTGCATGGGAACGCCCATGAAACGCGGGGCGTATGCATAGGGTAATGAGGCTAAGTAGCCCCTCACGCCCCTCTACGCCCCCTGTGCGGCGTATAAAGAATCCGTGCGGCGAAATCGCCTGCACATGCGCAGACGATCAACATCGGCGGTCCGTCCGCATGCGGGAATTTCTGCACCGATCAGAATAAGGGCCCTGATTACCTTCTTAGCCTCCTTCTGTCTAACAAGATACACCTCTTTGTCCTCATTCTTCTGCGTCTGCTTAAATTTCTTGAAGGCCAACTTTTTTGCTTTCACAATACTTGCTACTTCTTTTGCAAACCACAATGGCTTTCTTTTTCTTGTGTTTTTCCTAACTCTTTTGACACAAAGTTCTGTTGCTTTTAGAATTGCACTTTTTAATTTTTCCCACTTATCCTGCACTCCTTCCAAGTTCTTCCACTCTGCCAAAGAATCCCTTACAGAGTTTCCCATCTCTACAAAATCAGCCTTCCTAAAATATAACACCTTCGTTTTTGTGTGCGATGAGTCGGTCTCTATCTTTATTTTGAACCATACTGCTTGATGGTCACTTTGTGCCTATCTGCCCCATACATCTCGTTTCACCCCAGTGCCTATCTGCGCACCATACACCCCCTTGTCTCTCCCCGGTCCCTATCCGCCCCATACACTGTGTTTTTCTACAACAGGTGTGTCTCTTTACCCAGTGCCTATCTACCCCATAAACCCTTTGTCTCTCCCCAGTCCCTATGCGCCCCATACACCCCCTTGTCTCTCCCCGGTCCCTATCCGCCCCATACACCCGCCTCTCTCGGTTTGCAGCAGATGTGACACAGGGGGGGGGGGGGGGGGGGCAGTAGTGCTGTAAGGGGGCAGCAGTTGGAGGCTGTCATGTCCCCGGTGCAGTGGTGACAGCGCAGTGAGTAGTACTGCACAGCAGCATAGAGCACCTAGGCGCCGCATACGTGCAGTCAGTGTGCTCCGGCCAGACGACACTTCCTGACTGTGTGCCAGCTGCGCATACTACAAGTCCCAGGATCCCCGGTGCAGAAGGCTGTGCCGAGGGGTTACACACACACACGCAGAGGCGGAGACGGAGCTGCCACCACATGCCCCGGCCGGAGCCCCCGGCACAAGGCTGCCCCGCACTGCTGCAAGGCCAACGCTGTGTAGCCACCAGCAGGGGCTTCCCCGCAGCCGGAGCCGCTGTGTAGGCTAGGTGCCGGCCGCTTGTGCGTGCGCTGCCGTTGCGCCCTCTTCCTCCTCCCGCTGCTGCTGCTGCTGAGGGGCGGAATAGGAGAGGAAGAGATAATAGTGAGGGGGCGGGAGCCGGGTGTTACATACATTACACGCTGCTGCTACACAGTGTACACACCCCATCATTCCGCCTCCCGGCAGCAGCAGCAGAGTCCGGGTGTCACACACACACACACACACACACACATACACATACACGGCGCTTACACCCCATAACAGTGACTGGGGGGTGGCGGGGCAGCAGCGCACGCACACAGTGCCACGCTCAGTGTGACAGTACATGTGTGCAGGGGGTCTGCACCCGGTGGTGCCCCTATGATGTGTACACGGTGACTGTGATGTGACTGCCGCAGCTGTACCGCAATGTTCCGCCGGCTCTGCAACCGCCTGGTGAGTACCCGATCCCCCAGCGCTGCCCTCACTACATGCCAGGCTTACCTGCACTCTGATTTGTGCCAATATGCAATGTGCCAGCAGCCAGGGATTCCCCATTGTCTCAGTGGCATAGGCACATACAGCCTGGGCTGGGAGCCGTCTCCATCACATGGAGTGCATGCTATATAGTCACTGGGGGTAGGTAGTATGTGTGCGCTTTCTGGTTCATTAAATCTTTATTGATCATTTTTAAGTGCTGCCTGCTTTCAGTGTTCTGTGCTATTCTGCCTGCTATCAGTGTACTGTTCTGTACAATGCTGCCTGCTATCGGTGTTCTGTGCTATTCTGCCTGCTATCAATGTACTGTTCTGTGCTGCCTGCTGTCAGTGTACTATGCTATTCTGCTTGCTATCAATATACTGTACTGTGCAGTGCTGCCTGCTTTCCAGTGTACTGTACTGTACTGCCTGCTGTCAGTGTACTGTGCAGTGCTGCCTGCTATCAGTGTGCTTGATCATTTTGAAGTGCTGTCTGCTATCAGTGTGCTTGTGCAGTGCTGCCTTCTATCAGTGTACTGCACTGTGTACTGCTGCCTGCTATAATTGTGCAGTGCTGCCTGCTATGTGTGTACTTCTGGTTCTGGGTAGGTATAGTTCATGCTACTGTGTCAGTGCCAGCGGTATATTGCATTGCAGTGCTGGGTTTCCTGGGTGACAAACATGGGTCTCTATGAAGCACACAATGCTTTCAGTAGAGACACTGTAGTGCCTTTATTAAGAGCTGTCATTTACATGTGAAGCTTGGATCTTATTGTTATTATGTGTAGCCTAGAATAACAACCCCTGCTGTGCTTATGGCTCTGATGTCTCCTTATCAGTGGTTCAGGACAAGGTAATTCTCTATTTTGATTTGTTTGCTTATTTACTCACAGCAGCTAACACATTCTATCTAATGCCTTGTCTGTCTGCACATCAGTGCGGCACCATCGTTGTTGCTGTTTCCCCTATTCAGTTAGCTCAGTAGGTGTTAATACTATTTCTCAGTGACCTTACGTGTGTGAACACATGGCAGTGTTGTCAGACAAAGCGCAGTATATAGAACAAAGTATTTCATAAATACTAATGTATAAAATTGACTTGTACATTTGTGATAGGAGCATCAATATTTATAATATTTCATAATACTTGATGGTACGTGGTATATTCTTTGTTAAATTTAGGACAGTACTGAAACAACAGATAGCGTTAGCCAATGTTATATTTATTAATGGCTGTCACCCAAGATGTAACTGCTTGAGAGATAGTGTATAGCAATTAATCATTATATTAAATTCACGACCATTCTGCTCTAGTATAGTCCTCAATTAAGGGTAGATGTATGAAGCAGTAATAAGGGAGGAAAAGTCATAAAGTTCCTGGTACTTTATCACCGGCCAATCAGCTCCTAACTTTGCCTATTTAAACCCACCCAGTAACTTAACAGCCAGGGGGCCAGATGCACGAAGCTTCAAAAGTGATAACATGGAGAGTGATAAACAGCCAGCTAATCAGCTCCTACCAGCCATGTCACAGACTGTGTTTGAAAAATTTCAGACAGGAGCTGATTGGCTGGCTGTTTATCACTCTCCATGTTATCACTTTTGAAGCTTAGGGCATCTGGCCCAGGAGCTGACTGGCTGGCGATAAAGTACCAGGCACTTTATCACTTCTCCCTTATCACTGCTTCATACATCCACCCATAGTCACTTAGAAAACACCTGACTTAATGGTTACCCACTAATATTAATGATCCCCTCATTGTGGGCAAGATGTACTAAGCTTGAAAAGAAATAAATAAGAGAGTGATAAACCACCAGCCAATCAGCTCTTACCTGCCATATGACAGGCTGGGTTTGAAAAATGACAGGTAGAAGCTGATTGGTTCGAGGTTTATCACTCTTTATTTTATCACTTTTCAAGGCTTAGTACATCTTGCCCTGTATGTACAAGGGACCACAGTAGATATTGGAGATTTGAATTCACAAAAGTAGCCTCCATCGGTTTCTATTGGGCCAGCTAAAATGCTGCATTCATGCTTTATTCCAGAGCTTGTCCCATAGCTGACGCTATCTCAAGATGGCGTCACCCATCGTATCCTGTGGGCTATTTTTGGCAACATTTATCCAGAGTCACTTTCTGGTAGTGGCTGTAGAATATACAAGCACAGCTTTTTCCCAGATCGGTATATGGTCGTTAGGTCGACAGAGTCAAAAGATCGACACAAGCATTAGGTCAGCAATGGGAAGGTCGACAGTCAAAGGGTTGACATGACGTTTTCACTTTAATTTTTTTATAACGACATGTGCCGACAGGCGCTATTTCACTCCCTACCATCCACTAGGCCTGGGCATGGAGGGATAATATAATAGTGCGATTGAATGCAGCGCAATTTTTCAGCGTCCCATGTCAACTTGTTGACCTTAGCCATCTTGACCTTAAGTCCTGTCAAGCTTCAGTGGTCACCAGATGACCCATACCCCCCAGATCTAAGTTATCCTAGTGATCACTTCTATCATGGCACAGGGATGAGCTCCTGTAGGACTCCTTGTCCTTGGATGTGACTTTTGTTAAATTCATTTAATACTCGGCCCGTTTATGAATAATACAGTGTCTCAAATATATCTAAAAAAGATTGTAAGTGTATAGCCAGGGGCATTAAATCCCAAGGCTATTTCCTTTTTTTAACTGTGGCAAATTTGAATTCCAGCCTAAAATTAGATAATTAATATGTTCACTAATGGCGGTTGCAGGACTTTCTTTTTTTTTTCTTTTCTGTACATAGCAGTACCTAGAATTCATATGGGGGTTAATCATCAGCTTTGCAGCTCATACTCTGTGCAAGTCACTGTTCCGAGCGGCCTCCATGCTAGAATCCTTTAAAAATAAACTCAAGACTTCCCTGTTGACTCACTCCTTTCAATAATGTTCGTTCTTGAAGCTTTATTTTGTAAGCACTTATGGTGGTTGAGTGATATTTGCTTCTTATCCCTCAGCGACCATATCGCATCAGTACACCGCTTTTTTCCAGCGACTTTTCAGTTTTGACTGACAAGTCAAGCTCCTGCAACCAGTGACCATTACAGGGCTGGTTGCGGGAACGCACACCTAGAGATATCATCCTGAAAAACAGTGGGATATTGTCACTCAGCAATTCTGGCTAATATCGCCCTGTGTGTACAGGGCTTACGAGTCCTACTGCTATATAACGATTATTATTTTTAGATCACTTTAATTTGGTCTGCGCAGATCTTTCCGGAACTCTTTTTCTTTTTGGACATAAACATCGGTCTGATTTTCGCGTCTATTCTCCTTCTTGAATATTATACTCAGGACCAAATTTGATAGAATCTGATTTACTGGTCCTGGCGTCTTTTTGGTGAGACAGACAGTAGATTTAAAGTGACCATTTGTTTTATGGTAGCTATAAATTGAATACAATAGTGGGGTGTATTCAATGCCGTGGGCGAGCGGGACTTTCTGCTCGCTGTCACCACTCACCCTGTCAGTATTCAACGCACCCCCCTCATAGCCAATTCCCCCTCACTCCGTTTTTTGAGCAAGGGGGAATTGGCGGATGCGGCTCCAGAAGCAGCGAGACTTGCGGCTAAAAACATCGAGTTTTCTGCAGCAGCCGCGGGTCTCGCTGTTTTGGGGAATTCTCGCCGTCCTGTGACAGCGAGGATTTCCCCAGAACATTGAATAGGGCGAGTGGCTCGCGAGGGGGTTAAACAGCGAGGATCGCTGGTTTTCTGCAATCCTCGCTGTTTAACCCCCTCGCCGGCCGCATTGAATACTACCCAGTGTGGTCAGACCTTTTGAAATACTTCTTTAGAAATAATGAGAAGGAAATCATGTCTGAAAAAGCACTGCATCTCCAAAACCTAAATCTCTAGTGAAGGGTCTCTTTAATGACATAGAAAATAGAAATTGTCAGATCAGAACCATTTGACCCATCTTACCTGCCCCCTTTTTTAACCATATATTTACCTAAATTCCTATCTGATGCTTTTTTCTTGGTAAGAATGTCCCTATGTCTGTCCTATTCATGTTTGAAGTGCTCTGCTGTCTAAGGGCGAGATGTATCAAATGGAAAATGTGGTAAAACCCCGGTTTTACCTCATTTTCCAATGTATCAAAAATGATACCGCAGTGTAGGGTATCGCCACCTTTGGGTAGCGATACCCTATAGAAGCCTATGGGCTTCTTTTCGCCGCCCGCCGATGCAAACCCGCCGCCTCGCCGACCCCCCCCTCTGGCTTACCTTCCTGAAGGGTCCTCCTGGACCCCGGAAGGTAAACTTCTCCTCCCCCTAGTGATGCAGCCGGACGTCCTTCCGGTTGCAGGGGGGAGGAGGAGGCGCCGGGGACAGCTTGCTTAGCTGTCCCCGGCATGAGGGATGCAGGAGACGGCTGGGAGGTGACGGAGACCCCCTGCACACCACATTCCAGGTATCGCAGGGGGCCTCCGTCACCGCATCGCGATGCCAGCCGCATATGTTAGTACATATGCGGTGACATCGCGGCGGAGGAGCCGCGAAGGGCGGCGATGTATTTTAATACATCCCGCTCTAAAGGTGTGTACACATGGGAGCGACTTCAGCATGATCTGATTAAATTTTGACTACATGTGGTCAAGATCTTAGCGGCCAATGTCGATGCACAGGACCACGCATCGCCATCGCTATTGGGCATACACACGGAGACAGATCTCTGGACAGATCGCTTAGAAACTGGGTTAAAATCGCCCATTGTAATACCCTCTTAGCCTCTACCACCTCTGATGGGAGGCTATTCCACTTTTCCATTACCCTTCCTGAACTGACACATAGCAATATTAATAAAAGTGGTTTTCTTATTTTTAAATTAACAATAAGTTTGTAAAAATGGAGGCGTTTAAAAAGAACGTAAATCTTAAATGGATAGCATTATTAAAACTAGTACCTTCCATTTATAAAAAAAAAAATGAGCTGAGCTACGTTTATATATCTTTTTATATGTTTCGGAAACATAGGTGTTATCCAGTTGTGTATTTTACCTAGGGGCTGCGGGACTGAAATACCCAGAGTGTACCACCCACAGGGACTGTTTAGCGGTGATGGTGGCTTCCATTGGAAGCGCTTCCTGCTAATCGCAGGCAGGCAGGCAGGCAGGCAAGCAGGGAAGTTGTTTTTGAATATGCAGCAGTTTTCAATGCCAGTGCAGTTTTGGATGCTGGATTTAAAGGGTGCAATGGTATTAAACACATTTGGTTTTGTTTTTCAAAACGGTTTAAAAAAAAAAATCCAATATCTGAAACCTCTGAAGTCAAACCCAAATATGGGGAAGCACTAGCCACGTAATTTGAAAATGAGTTCTGGCTGGAAAAGTGCTGTCCATAGCTTTATACCTGTGTGATAATCCTCTTGCAGTCAGAGGCACATAGATGGGGGAGTGGGTATTACTAACAGCAGTATCCCCTTTATCCCTGTCCTATATGTTGCTGCTCTGCTATACATCCTTATTAGGCCGAGTAACAGGTGGAGTTACATAGTATTTTTGCAAAAATAAATGTTTTCAAGGCGGTGTGGCAACCACCATATTTAGCCACACTCCCCAGGACCTGGGCCAAAGTGAGCTCTCGGAGGCCCTGTTTGCAGTATATGTCTTGGTAAATTGGCCAACAGATCTGATATGCTTTGGGCAAATTCTCCATCAACTAAACGAATACAAAATGCTCAGTTTTATTTACAAGCGAGCTGCCGAAGCTTACTGTTAGCTTAAGCACAAAGCCACCAGAATCCCTTCCAGTGGCTTCCATGATTAATTATATCACGTGGTAAGTGTGATACTTTGATTACAATATTTTTTTTCTGTTGTAAAGGAATTTAGTAACAATGTTTTCACTTACCATTGTTATTCTGCCTGTTATTTACCCATCTTGGTTTTGGAGAATTACTCCTTTTTCAGAGGAAGACGGCTCATACAAACTGTTCATTAGCTGCCTGTTCAAACGTGCCGCTTCACCTGTCCGCTAGTAAGCCAGCAATGTGGAATAGTAAGTTTTTCTTCCCCATACACAGATGTCTTCAGGCCAAATCCTTGTTATGACTTGAAAATAAGTATGGGAATTGCAACCACCCATTGTATTTCAGTATGGTTATTTGTGAAGTTAAAGCATTGTGAGAGAAGTCTCAGATATAGGGGCACATTAATCATTGTATATATGTAGCAATTTCCCACAAATCACCTGTTTTTGAGGGTTAGGTACAATTATAAAGAAGAGATAAAGTGGAGGTGTCTCTTAGCAGTTAAACTAGCTGCTCTATATTATTATTATTATTTTTTTGGGGCATCTTTTCTGCCAAAATTGAGCACCAATTGAATACGCCCCAATCTGTGAGCTTGTCTCACTGTTTTTTGGTGAATTGCTAGGATAAACTCACCCCAATATTGGTAGGTGCATTGTAACAATTTTATTTTAATTGCACCTTGTAAATAAGCTCATCTCTCACTTTAGAAACTAGATAGCCATCATACCCAAAAAATGTTCCCCCCTCCCATTTTGCTATGGAAATCCTGTAGCTGTCAGACTGGAAACTCTTTAGGCCTCTGCCTTTGTTTGGGCTTGATGCATAGTTCTAACAAACGGATGGTGACGTCATCTATAAACCCTCATTGAACAAGCAGGTAATTAGGGCCAGAGGCGTTGAAATAAATGTCTAGTTTTGTGTAATAGTCCTGTAAACCATACTAAGGCAAAGCGCTTTTGAAATTCTTGCTGTGTATTGTAAGCTTTGGAGCAGGGTCCTCATAAAGCAGGGGTGGGGAACCTCAGGCCCGGGGGCCGTATGTGGCCTCCATAGCCGGTCTGAGTGGCCCACCCACCTGCCCGGCGGCTTTGCCGGGTGTCCAATAAAGGGGAATTCTCATGAGAGGTCAGTAGTTCTCGCGAAATTCCTCCTAATCAACAACAGCCGGAGACTGTCGGTACTATTCAGTGGCAACCGCCAGAGCGTGGGACAGCTACAACAGGACAATTTGTGAGAGAATTTTTTAAATATGGCCCCCAAAGGATTTTTTCCCCATACAAATGGCCCTTGGCACAAAAAAGGTTCCCCACCTTTTCCCCAAGCTTTGTCTATCTCTTGCTTTGTCTTGTTTTATGACTGTTCTATTAATGTTTTGTTCACAATTGGGAAGCAAAACAGAATATGCCGCTGCCATATAAGTTATTGAGGATGATGATAATAATAATGGTTATATAAACGGTTCGATTGTTATGCTGGGGAGCACCAAATTCTATAATATAGTTAGTGTGGTATCAATTCTTAAGTCTGTTGAGGTTTGTTCAGACTTTGTTCTTAAAATATTTACTGGGTCACACCCTTGTGTTGCAAATCTTGCAGGAACAAACTAAAGTTATTATTTATTCTAGTAAACCATATTCTGATAGACAGACTGCAAATCTTGGGCAATCTGGGATCATTATTTTAAAACAAAAAGAGCTATACAGAATGTAATGTTGGTTTCACACCGCAAAACCTGCTTAGACCAGGTTTTTAAAAAGTTTTTTTTTAAACTGGTCAGAGCAAATTTAACCCCTTTCACATCGCATGTAAATACCTGGTCTAAAGCAGGTTTGCGGTGTGAAAGCAGCACAGGCTTACAGGGTAAAAGGGGAAGAAAGTAATGTTCCATTTATTACTAATTACCAATTTAGCCTAAGCCAGAGGATCTGAATTTACCACAGAGTAAACGCTTTGGGGTTAATGGAGCAAGGAGACAGCAGGGGTGGGGGTTGGTGGGGTGGGGTTTTGAAATGCCTGGGGGGGGTCCTGCACATATAATGACAGCAGTGCATATTTAATGAGCGGGTCCACACCCGCTCATTAAATATTCACTGCACTGGGTCATTAGATGTGCACAGAGCGGACCACTATTGGCTGGGTCCTAAATACCGTTTCAGACGGCAAAAAAAACGTGTCTGAAACCGGTAGGACCCTGCTTTTTTACCGTTTCCAAAAACCGTTTTTTTTTTGGGAAACGGTAAAATCACTGCACCTTTCAGACCGCACATATTACCATCTTAAAACGGTTAAAAATCAGCAAAATACCCTTTTTTATGAAAGGGGCATAAGTGTTATATTTCCAATTTTATACTGCATGCGCTTTTATTCAGTTTACAATGTTTGCTTTTGATCAGTAGTTGTTGGTTAAAGGAAAAGTATGCCTAAGGATTGGATTGGCACACTCTATATGAAGCAAATGTCCATACTGTAACTTCTAAAATGACCTTTTAGGCTGATGTGGTTTATCTTATTTCTAGTGTTTACAAATGGATTACAATGCAGCTGAATTAGAAGTTACTGTTTGATAGGCTTCTGCATAGGGTGTAACATGAGGTAACCTGTTTCCACTCACCTTGTATGGCTGCGTGTAGAGCACATAGTTTTGATGCATTGTTTGCAGTGCACGGTGCTGCCACCAAACCAATCTACTGTACTTTATGAATAAGATAGGGCCTAACTGTCTGATGTAGAGGAAAATAATTAACAGTATAAGTGCAGTGGTTCCCACAAGTTTGTTCTGATATGTTGGGCTAAAGCCCCATACACACTAGCCTACCCGGCCGATGCTGGTGGCCAATACTGTGCATGAACGATATCAATCACTGATATCGTTCAGTGATGTCACCAAGACCTGCTAAACATGCAATATCTCCAAATTGATGGGCATGTTCAGCAGACATCAATCAACGTTAACGATGTGTGGTAGCACACATTGTTAATGATATTGAGTGTACACGCTAGCCGATATAGTGAACGATATCGCTCAGAAAGCCCTTTCTGAGCGTTATCTTTCACTATAATCCTTTAGTGTGTGTGTAGGGTTTAATTGTATTTTTGTTTTATTGTACATAGAGCAGTGCTGTCTGGGAAAGATGGTGGCCGGGGTCCGGGAATCCGCTCACCCTCGCTGGGGATCCGGGCAGGGGGATCAGGGCGGTGGCGGTAGCTAGAAGCCTGATTCGGCGAAGCTCTATTTGCCGGCGGGGCGGGAAGCACTGTTGCATTTGAATAGACTGGCCGGACGCTGATTGGCTGAATTCAGAAAATCAGCATCCGGCCAGTCTTTGAAAAGGCAACAGCGCTTCCCACCCCGCCGGCAAATAGCGCTTCACCTCCTAGCTAGCAGTGAATTTAATTTCGGGGGTCCGTGTGCCGGGGTTCTGATCACCCTCACTGGGTGATCCGGCAGGGGGATCAGGGCATCGGTGGCGGTAGCTAGGAGCCCGAAGCGGCGAAGCGCTATTTGCCGGCAGGGGGGGCGAGAAGCGCTGCTGCATTTAAAATGACTGGCTGAATGCTGATTGGCTGAATTCAGCCAATCAGCATCCGGCCAGTCTTTTCAAATTCAACAGCGCTTCCCGCCCCCGCCGACAAATAGTGCTTCGCCGCTTCGGGCTCCTAGCTACCGCCACCGCCGCCCTGATCCCCTTCCCCAGCGAGGATGGTCGGATCCCCGCCACCCGGCCACCATCTTTCCCATTAGCGCTATTTGCCGGTGGGGCGGGAAGCGCTGCTGCATTTGAAAAGACTGGCCGAACGCTGATTGGCTGAATTCAGCCAATCAGCGTCTGGCCAGTCTTTTCAAATGCAACAGCGCTTCCCGCCCCGCCAGTTAATAGCGCTTTGCCACTTCAGGGCAGGCTCCTAGCTACCGCCGCTGCCCTGATCCCGCTGCCCGGATCCCCCAGCGAAGATGATCGGATCCCCGGCCGCCGGAAGCTGACTGGCTGCCGCACGGAGCCAGAGAGGTGAGGGTTGGGGAGGTGACTGTGGGCTCCTGGGCAAACTAATTTGGGGGGGGGGGGGGGGGTCCAGTGAACTAGGTTGCCCAGGGGCCCTTCCTAATGTTAAGACGGCCCTGACATAGAGAAAAGCTAATGATTGAAATGTTGCTTAGACAATATATGTTTGGCTGGTTAATGTATATTGGATGCTGACAGAAATGGCAAAATTAGATGAAGGGAGCAGTAATGTGATGTGAAAAGCAAGAGCCAATAGCAGCCAAATAGAAACGTCTGGAAGACCTGCTGGCTCCTCTTCTGACGCGGTGTATCTTACAGACTGATGCACAGCACCTCATGAGCGAATGATCAGGAGGGACAGGAAAGCGGTAGAGTAGTAATGGAGGAAAGTTACATAATTAAGATACTTGAATATAAGGAGGTAATAATGGAAGATGCACTTAATGGACACTAATGTGAGGAGAGCGAGCACAAAATGGCTGAAGGGCGGAAAAGTTGTGTGGCTATGGGAGAATAGACATAAGGTGGCGAAACGGTGGAATGAAATACATATTGCTGAAATGCAGTAGAAGAAAAGCAAGAGCCAAAAAAGGGACAAGATCAATAGAATAGGCCACACACCAGAGACGATAATAAAATAAAGAAGTAGATTAAGGAGGGTATTCAATTCCGGATTCTACTTCACTGGGCGAAAATATTGGCCATCAGTATTCAATCCTAAAAAAGTATATTAGGCGCAATGAAAATACTATTAAAATGTTAAGTTATAAATTGTTCAAATTACCACAGCATCAATTAATATGCTGCTCCCAATAAATCAATTACTGACAAAGAAATAACCAAAACAGAAGTGAGAGCGCACTGTATTGATCTTTAAATTATTTAATTGATATAATTCTCAATTTAGAAGTATTAAAATAATACAATTATGACATTAAATAACTTGTGCAGAGAGAGTTAGATTTGGGTGGGGTTTCACTTCAAAGTGAGATCTATATTGCAGTGTAAGAATAAAGCAGCCAGTATTTTCCTTGCACAGAAACAAAATACGTCACCCAAATCTAATTCTCTCTGCACATGTTACATCTGCATTCCCTCGAGTGCACATGGTTCTGCCTATTTGAGAAGGAATTTGCCTCTGCGAGTGAACTAGAATGAGGGCCAATATGCAGCCTCGCGGGTTGAGTGGTTGGTCTTCATATCAGAAGGTAGTATAACCGTTAATACTTGTGAGGGAAATGTGGCTCCTAGTAACAGGGTGAGTGAAAAGATGGCTGACAACAGGAAAAAGTGGTGTAGGGTGGTAACGGACGCATAGAGTGCTCAATAAATATTGGAGCTAAAGGGTCTAGCGAGCAAAGACAAATAAGAAAAATATAGAAAGTACCACAAGATCCCTGATACCTGGACTCAAGGAGAGAGAGTGAGACACATATTGAATCCCGTCACCAGTTCAATGGTCCGGATTCAAAATAGCCAAGGGCACAGTACAATGTAGACCAGTGGTTCCCAACCCTGGTCCTCAAGTTCCCCCAACAGCGCACGTTTTCCAGATCACCCGGCAGGTGCACTCATTATTCAGGCACATTTGAAAAGATCCACAGGTGGAGCTAATTATAGCACTTGTGATTCTGTGTGGAGACCTGCAAAACATGCACTGTTGGGGGTACTTGAGGACCAGGGTTGGGAACCACTGATGTAGACTGGACCAGATACTTCCAAACGTGGTCCTCAAGGCACCCTAATAGTCCAGGTTTTTAGGATATTTATGTCTGAGCACAGATGGGTACGTTAAATTGATTAAGGTGCTAATTAACCCCTTGAGTGGTGGGTTTTGCTGGGGCAGGACAAACCTACCAGGGACAAACCTCCACGCCCCCCCCCCCTCATCTCTGCTCTGGTGCCGTACACTGGAGCTCCTGTGCCCTGCCACTGCCCCAGCCGCCGATCATAATAGGTGGCATGCTTGGGGATGTTCGGGACAGCTTGGGAGGACTCGGACTCCTGAAATCCCGAGTCCCTCTGAGCCGTGCCGAAAATCCCCAAGCTTGCCGCCTGCTATTTACTAGAACTAATAGCGACGGGGGCAGGGGAGCTCCGGCGTACAATCGCTGGTGCTGTGGTGAGCTTGATGGATGGGACGGGAGGGGAGGAGAGCGGAGCGGCCACTGGGGGGGAAGGGTGTCCGGACACTCAAGTGGTTAAGTCTCTTCTGCCAAAGCTTTGTTATTTGTAATACCTGGACCACTGGGGTAACTTGAGGGATCCATTTGTCAGCCTCTGGACCGGACAGATATATGCCAGCATTCTTAATTATTAAAAGCATAGTTAATATTCACTTTACACTGGTCTCGCTCATTACATATGCACAATGCACAAGTGTGACCAGTGCAGTGGCTCCCTAACCGCGTCCCCTGCCAGCTCTCCAGGGGGGGGGGCAGCTTCTGTGTCCCCAGGAGCCCTCCTTATGGCAGGGGTTTAAATTCGCCGTCAGGGGCAGCGACTCATGATGATGACATCCTTGAAGGGGGATTTATTAACAGTTTCTTATATAGTGCACACATATTCCGCAGCACTTTACAGAGAATAGTTGAACATTCACATCAGTCCCTGCCCCAGTGGAGCTTACAATCTATATTCCCTACCACATGTACACGCACACACAGACATTGACATTGTAGGGTTAATTTTTTTTTGGAAGCCAATTAGCCTACCAGTATATTTTTGGATTGTGGGAGGAAACTGGAGTACCCGGAGGAAACCCACGCAAGTACGGGGAGAATATACAAACTCTGTAGAGTTAGGGCCATGGTGGGAATCGAACCCATGACCTCAGCGCTGTGAGGCAGTAATGCTTACCATTACACTGTCCGTACTGCCTCAACGGTGGCTGTGACGTCGACCCTGACCATTTACAGCCGATCTCAATATCTTCAATATTTTGGAATTTGCATATGGATCTACAGTGCATAGTGATGGGTTTTGGCTTTCTACTTGCAGTCAGCTGCGACTTTTCAGATTAGCGTTCCATGTTGAATAAGGCCCATAGAGAGAATAATTGTTAATTTATTCTCTCTTTGGGCCACATTGCAAAAGGTGTACTAATATGTGTTAATAACCATAATCATTGTTAATAAGACATATCAGCACTCTTGCAATGAGCAAAGAGGAATTTCAGGAAGAAATACAGTTTAAAAGTAATGATTTATTTTGATTTAGGGGGTTCAGACTTCTAAAAATGGATTGCCCAGGTGTTATAGCTTTCATACAATGGCAGATTAGACAAACGTGACTGTAATTCTTCTGTTTCCTTATGTCCTTTTTCTTTTACCATTTCTATTAAATGAAAATTGTTTGTCATATTAAATCTTGTAACCACATTTTCTTTGTGTTCTTAATACACTCATTTCACTATCCACTAGTGCGAGGTATCCCATGCGACACTTCGCCAACTCACCCAGCAGCCTCGGGCGACTGGGGTCCCTTTGTATCCGATGCATTCTATGCAATCCCAGTCATGGCTGTAGAATGTGATTAAATATTCGTGGCAGCCATGATAGTCTGCGTCTCGGAGCCAGAGGAAATTGATATGTGATATGGACACTTTTCATCCAATTCCTCGTTCCGAAAGCTCGGAATCGGATGAAATGTGGACAAACCGCAGCAGTGGGTGGGGGCTTTATATGATTTCATTAGGTTTTGACTGTAGTTTTACTATGACTTTTTTTGTTTTATTGTACAGTGCTGCGATATTATGCTGCGCTTTCATTGAGGGGTATCATGATGTGACACAAATCCATTATGTATATAACAGTAGATAAATATGCCTGAATAAGCAGCAAATAGGACTGCTGCTCGCAACCATACTTTGCTGCTTGTGATAAAAAACGTGCAGTTAATCTGCTGCTTCTAGATAAGGTTTTTACTTTTGTGCTGTGCCGGTCTTTTTGTGGTTCTCCGTCAGTGGAATAACTGTATGTATTCCAGGGGTTTTCTTCAGTTTCATGCTAGCTGCTACATATACGGCCAGGATAGCTAGCTCCACATTTGATGCTGTCACCAAGTAGACAGCGGATCCCCAAAGGATGACCAACAATGGTAACAGTAATGAACAGTAAACTCCCTGGGACCAGCAGCTGAACTGAGCTGGCATTCCAGTAGGTATTCTAAACAACCTTATCCTTGGGATGGTGACATTCCTTGGCACCACCACAATAATTTCAGGCTGTCTTTACACATTTTTAGATGTTTCATGTCTGTGGGACAATGATTATGGGGGAGGTTAAGCACATATGTGATCTGAAGTTCTGCCTTCTCCAACGGCTGCCTGGAGTTGGAGACTTCCTAAGTTCCAACCTTGGCAGCAGGACAGCACAGTGAATATGAGATCTCTATATACAGACAGACTGGGTGGTTTTTTTTTGATTACTCCTTTCACACCCACGTGTTGTGCATACCCAGACATGTCTTATTGTTTCTACAGTCATTTTATATTAGGGACTATATGCAGAAGCGCTATCGTTCTCAATGGAGCCAATTGATCTTGTGAAATCACACACACACTACTATTATGCCGTCACACACTCTCAGATTGCAGTCTTTGGCTAATTGTATTTTCTGCCATTCCCCTTCAGCATCTCATTGATTGAAATGGTTTTAGCTTGCACCACGTCATCTGTTTCCCAGCCTCTCACTCTTTTCCTGCATATCGGTGTGTGCAATGTTGGTGGCTACGAGATGCTGATGTTCTGGACGTTTTTTTCGGTTATTGCTGCTAAATTAATTTCTTTAATAACTTAAATGTAGATTTGCCAGGCTTTTCCCCCCATTGGCCCTCACTGTAGTCTGCATGCTCCACTGCGTGTTCGCGCAGGGGATCGACGGTGGAAGTGGGCGCGCCAAACTGCTTGTTTGTCATCCCGTTTGCACCTAGCAGAGGGGGCGAGGGGCTGCACTCATGGGAATGCCCAGCGTTTCATGGGCATCCCCATAAAAACGCTGGGCATTCCCATGTAAATGCGCCTGTGACGCGGGTGTGGGGGGCAGGTAGCGGATGTCAGCTGCCCGTCCACTTTCTGGACAGGGCACCTGCAAATATAAGACACCAGAGAAGTGTCTTGCATATGCAAGCCCCTGCCTGCAAATCATTTGATGGTCGGCGACCATCGTATGATCATGTCCCCGCACGTAAGGCTGTAAATGGATATTTATGCTAAACTTCCATTCACATGCGTGTGGGGATCTTTGGCATGCGCGGGGGGGGGGGGCATTCATACGGGCAGCATTAAAACGACACACAAAGCTGTGAATTTTGCAGCTTTCCGTGTCAACCAGAGTGACCTCCATTGTCACAACTTTCCAGATAGTTGCGTTCCACAGCTATGTTCTGTGCTTCTTTGTTTCTAACCGCAAATGTAGCATTATAAACTCAATGTTGAGCATGCTGTATATTACTGCCGCTGGTACAGAATCAGGGTCCCTGTTTGCTAGCCCCTCCCCTCCTCCTCTAATAAGGGCCTAATTCTGATTTGCAAGCAGTGTCGATTCCACACACAGGTGGCTGACAAACTTAAAAAAAAAAAAAAAAAGTCGACCTTTTGACCCTGTCGACCTAATGACACTGTTGTCCTAACCCATGTCGACCTTCCTGCATGTCAACTGACATGCTGGTGACCTAATGATCCACACCCTCCCTGAGTTGTGACAGAAATCAGATAGAAGTTGGGAGCAGCCAGAGGAAGCAGCATACAAAGGCATTTCTGGTTTTGATAATTAGCAAGTCTGGTCCATATTGAGACATTGTGTCATTTTTGCAGTTTGAATAGCATTATTATTTATTTGTTTATTAACAGTTTCTTATATAGCGAACAGGCATCCACTCACCTCCTCCCTGCTTCCACAGTACAGCAGACAGCAGCGGAGGCTGTGCACGCCCCCCACCCGACCTCCATTTGCTCCCCCATTGCTGTAAATGGAGTGGAGTTTACAATCTATATTCCCTACCATATATACACGCACATACATTCCAGCTGGGGTTCATTTTGTTGGGAGCCAATTAACCTACTGCAACAGTAGATTTTTGGATTGTGGGAGGAAACCGGAGTACCCGTAGTAAACCCACGCAAGTACAGGGAGAATATACATACTCCACACAGTTAGGGCCATGGTGGAAATTGAACTCATGACCTCAGCACTGTGAGGCAGTAATGCTAACACTACACCATCCATGTTCTACTTTTATGAATATACTCTGAATCTGATGCCATAGCGATACCGTATGTAGGCCGTTGTGTAACATAAATGCAGATTACACTTAATTTTATTTTCTCCGTTGATGAAGAAACAGTCAACGTTCTGAAATAACAAAAGTAAAGCATTGCACTTGAGTAGCAGGTCTGGTGTGTTTGGAGTCATTACATAGCAAATCAACTCTTCTAAGTAGGGGAAAGCTCAGTAACTTTTTGTCCAGTCATTTTTTACGTCACATCATGCCAACAAGGAGAGGTTCCGTTGTGGGGTAGGTTTGTTTATTCTTCGGGATGTGCTTCCAGGTCTTGGCCTGCCATCAGGAAATTAACAGGCTCAGGACTTTCGATAAGAAGAACAATAGATTAGAAAACCTGCATGCAGACGTAAATGTTATAAATCATATTTTATTTCACAGCAGTGCAAGATAAATAGAATTTTTTTTTTCTGGTTATACAAATATTTAATATTATGCAGTGACAACACTTATGTTGCAGCTGAAATGTGTTACTATATTATATAATAATATTCTGAATTTTATTTTATTAAGATATCCCTATGTCTGCTGTTTACTTAACTATACAGCATGTTACTTTCTGTTGTGTGCAGCTCTCCTGATCTTCAGCCATTGCCCAGTCTAGAGTCTAGTTGCTGGTTGTCACTGTCATGCAGACACGGGTTGACTCGTTCACACTGCAAAAAAAAAACCATGTTGTTACTTGTGGAGTATCACGGCTCCCATCGCATACCATCACATGCCATATATAGTGGCATGTGATTAGATGCGATTTTTGCAGTTTTTAACCAATTTTTTTTACAAAATCGCATGCGATCGCATGCGTTTTTTTAACAGAAAAGCATCCAAATGCATTGAAATTAGTATCAAACATGTTCAATGGCCCCCAAATGTCATTTTTGAGGCTGTACCACCCCCACTATCAACGCGAACCCGAAGCGTGGCGAGCGCAGCGGTACGCATCCTACGACCTTTTCATACCCCTACTATCCACGTCGGCGTGGAGGTGAGAATAGAAAGTGTGGCGAGCGCAGCGAGCCACTGAGCCCGAAGCGTGGCGAGCGGACACCTGTGAAGCCCGCGAGGGGACGCGTATACCTGTGAAGGTATCCGTGTCCCCTCGCGGGGCTCGCTGCGCTCGCCACACTTTCTATTCTCAACTCCACGCCGATGTGGATAGTGGGGGTATGAAAAGGTCGTAGGACGCGTACCGTCGCGGACTCGCTGCTCTCGCCACGCTTCGGGTTCGCCTTGATAGTGGGGGTGGTACAGCCTCAAAAATGACATTTGGGGGCCATTGAACATGTTTGATACTAATTTCAATGCTTTTGGATGCTTTTCTGTTAAAAAACGCATGCGATCGCATGCGATGCGATTTTTTTGCTATACGATGCACATCGTGGGAGCCGTGATTGTCCACAAGTACCCCCATGTTAAAAGGCAAATTACCGGGTAGAACTGCTTCACCTGGGAATTTGCCTTAGCAGTGAGAACGGGGTCGGCTGTCGCAGTCCAAGCCTTGTTGTTCACACTCGCAGTGTGAACACGGCATAATGTACAACAGAGTTGTCCATGCCCCTCCCCTGTGAATCTCTGAAGAAGTTCTGATTTCCATGCGATTGTATCCACCAAGTCAGCTGCAGGTAGCAAAACCTCAGATCTTAAAAGTATAAAGTCAGAGAGCATATTGACTGGTGTAATAGCTCCGCAGTATGACAGCCCAGATGAATAAATAATAAACCTAAAACAAATGCCATTAACACACATTTGTAAAAAAAAAGTTCTATAATTTCTGCAGTAAGTTTTATATTAAAGTTATTTTCGAGGAGTATGGACGCGATGGATCCGGACTACATCTGAAGAACTTCATTTGATTAGGAGTGA
Organism: Crinia signifera; assembly: GCF_055691185.1. Classification (NCBI taxonomy): domain Eukaryota; kingdom Metazoa; phylum Chordata; class Amphibia; order Anura; family Myobatrachidae; genus Crinia; species Crinia signifera. The sequence continues at coordinate 107,321,015 of NC_139225.1, forward strand.
TTGAATGATTGATTTATTCTGTAATAGCCAACTCAAGGCTATTGAGTGTAGGTTCCCACATATGCATTATCCCGCATTACCGTAGCACTTACATCCTGGCGATCTTGGATCATTTCACTTCTGTTCAGTTCCTCTCCGCTTTAAACAGACTAGCTGGTAAAACGCTTTATAAAAGGTCTCTATAAATGTTGCAATACTCTTGGCATGAATTATCATCTAAAACATCCTCTTTTATAAACACTTTACTTCTGTAAGAGACAGGATATTATGTAGACTAAAAGTTACTGAAGGCCTTGCTGATGTGTGTGTATTGCCCAATAGGCTTAGGTTGTGTTCTAACATCCCATGACTGTGTTATGTGCATTCTCCAAACAGATTTGCAATGTCTCATGAGATCGGCTGGCTTTATGTTAACAGCAACGGTTGCATTCAGTAGGGCTTTGCTATTTGAGAATTTGTTGAGCAGGCCATATTTGTGACTCCTGCTTCAGCACTAGTTAGTTGTTTCTGAGGCTGCTTATACCTGCTGTATAGTATGTTACAGGTATCGGTGGTGTACCTGTATATTCAGTGGCTGTAAAGGCTAATCACTTGAATAGATTGATTGGCAATATATATATAATAATATATATATATATATATATATATATATATATATATATAGGTAATGGGAGACCGGCACTCACGAATGCGCCGCAGCGCTTGTAGAAGCTGTACTTGGCTGGGTGCCCTCACTGAAGTAGTAGATATATCGGTGGGGTGGTGCGGCACTCTCAGCAAAAGAAGGACGCGGTACACTTGAATCTGGTGCCAGATTCAAGTGTACCGCGTCCTTCTTTTGCTGAGAGTGCCGCACCACCCCACCGATATATCTACTACTTCAGTGAGGGCACCCAGCCAAGTACAGCTTCTACAAGCGCTGCGGCGCATTCGTGAGTGCCGGTCTCCCATTACCTATATATATATATATATTAGCATGGAAGCTCTCAGCTTGCGTTATGGACCAGGCACCATGATTATAATACCTCAGTAGGTGTGCCACCCTTTGACCCCATTATATATATAAAGATATATATGAAGATATACTGTGCTGCATCTGTAAGTGGAAGCTTAGATTAAGGTAGCATAACAAAAATACAACTCCACCTACATGGCCACAACACTTCCTGGCCAGATGTATTAAGCCTCATTGGGGCAGATGTATGATGTGTCGTTATGGTGGAGAAGGGGTATCAGCGCACGTTATGTGCACTGATACCGCTTCTCCCCCATGTATGATGTGGCCGGGATGCGATAATGGACAGGGGCGCTATGCGCCCCTGTCCATATCGGCGCTGCTATCAAAATGATAGCAGGCCGAATGTATGAACGGTCAGCATCGCTGACCGTTCCGCACGAAGCCTGCTTTGGCTTCGCCAGCATCAGGCTGGCGAAGCCCTATCTAAACAGCAGGGACAGCGCTGTCCCTGCTGTCAGCTGTGGGCTGCGCTGGGGATCTCGCGTGAACAGCGAGATCCCGCGCATGCCCAGTGCGGCCGGCCGGGGGACAGGAGATAGCGCATCAGTATTAACTGATGCGCTATCTCCAGAAAGGGACATCGCTGAAGGGGGGAGTTAACGCTCCCCCGCTTCGGCAGACAAGATGTTAATACATCTTGTCGATGTCCCTTCCTGCTTCGCCTCGCTATTGAGGCGAAGCAGGAAGTATCATAGCGGCGCGATAAGCGCTGCTATGATACATCTGCCCCAGTGTGAGATAAAATGCTAGTGTTCATTCTAGCACCCGCTATCTTTGAAAACCCATGCAGTTCCTGTTCCCTGCCTGGGGTGTCACTGTCTGCTGTGGTGTTTCTGGTTTGCATACCAGTGCTGATATACAGACCACACTGTGCTAGAAGCACTACAGCAGACAGCGACACCCCAGGCAGGGAAGAGCAACTGCATGGATTTTCAAAGATAGCGGGTGCTAGAATGAACACTAAAATGCTGACCGATAACTCTTCAACCACAGCCTGTAACATGGCAGTTGCTGATTGGCTGGTATCTCTCTCTCCACTTTATCACTCTCCAAAGCTTAGTACCTCCTTCCCTTCATTCCAATTTTGCCTACATGAGAATACCCAGTTGGTGCCGAGTTACGCTCATTATTCTAAAAGAAGAAATATGAGTCTGAATAGGTGTAGATTCGCAGAGATGCTTATTGCCATCTTGTATGCATACTCAGTGCGGTTCTGAATCAGGCCCATATCTCCCCACCTCTATGTTTTTTAATTCAACAATGGGCATTAAAAACAGAATCCAAATGAATATATATATATATATATATATATATATATATATATATATATATATATATATATATATATATATATATATATATATATATATATATATATATATATATATGCTCCTGAGGACGGTGTGAAAGCATCGAAACGGCCGTCGGGCATCAGTGACCCTGCAGGCAGACCAACATGTATTCACTCTTGCTGGTTATGGTAACCTTTTTGTGGACATTGTACACTTTTTTAGATGTGTCTGCCGCTTCCTTTTGAAAATCAATTTGAAATTTTTTTTCTACATAAAGACTCTTTTTCATTTATTTCTTGATGTGCTGGCTTCTAATTTTCTGCATATATATATATATATATATATATATGCTATAAGACAGTCTCTTGGATAATGCATTGGTGTAAGGGACAGTGAGTAAGGTGTTTATCGGCGTTTGTGTGTTTATATGACTGCATGAACGTCTTCTGTGCTGTCAGCATGCCAATCCCTGCTCTGTGTACTCGGCATGCTGATCAATGCTCTCTGGCCTGAGATTTGTTGTCATAAATCTCCCTGTACTAGGTGCAATGATATGCCTGGAAACCGACGTTTCTCTATTTACATCTACCTCGGCAGGGGCATAACTAGACATTCGTAGGCCCCATAGCAAAACTTTGTAAGGGCTCCCTATTTAGCAACTGATAAATGTATATAGCACATATACCTTTTAAAGATGGGCCCCCTTCAGTTCTGGGTCCCATAGCAGCTGCACCCTTACACCTATGGCATCTTTGCTTAGCTCGCAGTTGTGCTGACGCTCCCTCACAACACCTTGGATACATGAGAACTTCCCATTGCAACCAGTTAAGTCTCTTCAGGCATAAGTGTAGGTATGAAATGTGCTCTGTTCTATAGCATGTCCGACTGCCACTCTAGTAACTCCTCTACCCTCTCTGTTGTGTATACACCAGTCTGGGCTGTTATGCGTACGCATAATTACACCTGTTGTCTGACCGATCTTTTGCATCTTGAATAGGCCTGGTGCATATGTGCACTGATAATATAGGCTATGAACCCAAGTGTATGGATGGCAGCAGTCCAACAGAACAAGTAGCGAAACAAATGGCTCTGTATATAGAAGGTATATTCATTAGTGTTCCCGTCCTTATAGAGGGCTGCTGATGAAACGAACTACCAGGTGCTTTCCCCACCCGCAGGTATCAGCGTCCTGTGGGTGAGGAAGTTGCGTTTTAGCACTTAACAACAGGATGAATGAATGTGGTGCCTCTGTAAGTCTATGAAAATGTATGGAAGTATATACACCACAGTGTGCACCAGCAGCTGAGAAAAAATATTTCCTAGGGTGTTCTTCAGCACCTAAATGCAAGACAGTAAACTATTAGAACATGTGGAAATATCTTTCGCCAGCGCTTATGTAAGAAGAAGGGGTACTTGTGTATTACCACGGCGCCCCGCGAAATCGTCCGCAAATCGCATGCAAAAATCTGATGCGATTTAGCGGCCGATTTTCTGCGTTTTTCGGTCGATTTTCATGCTATTCCATTATTGCACACCCCCAACTATCCAAGTCAGCCCGACGCGTCCTCCTGACCTCTTCATACCCCCACTATCCACGTCGGCGTGGAGTTCATTTGGTACTTGTGTATTATCACGGCGCCCACGATGTTTATCGTACTGCATCGCATGCAATATAGTGGCATGCGATTTTGAATTGTACAAGCACTCTGATGGGTGCTTACAATGTTAAATGCACCCCCATTGTCAACGCCACCCCCACTATCAACGGCAACCCGCAGCGTGACGCGTCTTCTGACCTTTTTCATACCCCCACTATCCACGTCGGCGTGGAGTTGATGTTAGATAGTGTGGGGGCGCAGCGAGCCACCGAGCCCGAAGCGTGGCGAGGGGACGCGGAATACATGTAAAGTAATACGCGGGGCTCGCTGTGCTCGCCAACGCCTCGGGCTTTATAAATTCAACTCCACGCTGACGTGGATAGTGGGGGTATGAACAGGTCGGGAGGACGTGTACCATGTCCACTCGCCACGCTTCGGGCTGACTTGGATAGTGGGGGTGTGCAAGGATGTTATAGCTTGCAAATCGGCAGGAAATGGCTGAAATCGGCAAAAAATCGGCCGCTAAATCGCATCGCGGGTCGACTCGGCCGCAAATTGGCCACTAAATCGTATATGCAATATCGTATGCGATTTACATTAAATTGGGCGCCGTGATAATACACAAGTACCGAAGAAGGAAATAATACTTCCCCTCACAAATACCACTATAATTGGTTCAAATGGAGGAGTTGCGCATCACACACCCTTTTTTTCTTCCACGTTCAAGTTTCACATTAGCAGCACATGTAATGAAAACATAGGGGTACCATAGCGTATAACAGTTTTAATCTTTCACAATGATACACAAAAACACAATGGCAAAACAGTTAAGGATAAAATCAACATAGTCGCAGCATGAGATATCCAAGAATAAAATATAGACAGGCACATACGAACAATACGTGTCATGTATGCAGAATGCTCTGGGGATAATTACCGGATGGAAATGAACTGGGTACACACCAGGACGACTAGGGCCCTATCCCCACAATCTAGATCCAATTCCGATCAATTGGATGTAGATTGTGTTCTGATTGGGCCCTTTTCTGTCCTGGTGTGGACCGATACCGATCCGATGCGCGGTCCCGCGGGTCGGTCGGTCGTTATTGAGATCCTACCTGCTGCAGGTAGGATCTCAATGACGACCATACACCCGGGTGCGGGTCGCCATCGGATCGGTCGTGCCCCCCGCGTCACCGTGAGCGGGTCGGACGAGACACTGACGACCCGCTCACGATATGCATCGTGAGCGGGTCGTCCTGGTGTGTACCCTACATAAGAGTAACAGTTCAAACAGGCAATACAAGTGTAAGCCTGGGCAGCACGCAGGATTCTGCTCCGTTCGGTGTATTGTGCATCCTACCTGACATCCTACCAATGCGTTTCAACCCGGTCTGTGTTTTTGATGCCCATCTCCTCCTTTTGAACCAATTATAGCGGTGTTTTTGAGAGGAAGTATTCTTTCCTTCGTCTTCTATAAGTTTACCTCTCTGGAAATGCTCCCTACAGTGACTATGACCCCTCTCCCAGTGTCCAGGCCCCCTTTTTGGGAATGTGCATGCCTTCTGCCTACATAGACAATCACTCTTTTGGCTCCCTGTGTTCACCCCAACACTAAAGCCCCATACACACTAAAGCAGGCATGTCCAAACTGTGGCCCTCCAGCTTTTATAAAACTACACATCCCAGCATGCCTTGCCATAGTTTTGTCGTTCCCTTATAGCAAAACTGTGGCAAGGCATGATGGGACTTGTAGTTTCACAACAGCTGGAGGGCCATAGTTTGGACATGCCTGCACTAGGTGATATAGTAAAATATATATTGCTCCGTCAAGGCTTTCTGAGGTATACCTTTTACTAGGGGATATCTTTTACTAGGTCAGGGCTTAACGGCATTCATCTTTTCATCTTCCCCACAATGTACATGATAATATTAATTGTTCAGTAAAGCCCCCATACATTGGTCCGACTTGTGCCTCAGATAAGTCGGACCAATGTATGGGGGCCTTAAGAATTGGAAATGCACAATTAATATTATTTCCCTTTAACTTGCACGGCAGTTTCACTTGATGTGCCATTTTGTACATACGAGTTATCGCATGTTTTTTGCCAGGCAAAATGGATGCGATACATCGCGGGTGCTAAGAATCACCCATGATGTGCACTACCTGCTGCACATAGGATTAATTTTATGTGTAGCAAGTTTAATCTCCCAATGAGCATGGGGCCGCGCATTGGATTGGATGGGATTTCAAACGTATGCAATTTTGGCAGAATTTACCCAATTTCTAGTCCAAAACGTCTGAATCTGGTGTAATTTTCCAAAATCGCACCAGTATATGTGCAGCTTTAGGCTTTAGATGGTAGCATATCCCAAAACCCTAATCTAGCCATGACTGTCCTGCACAATGCAGTGTTCATCTGTGCGGCACACTATGCTGAGAAGTCTGTCGCATAAGGAATGACAGTAAATTACACAGTTGGTAAGTGTTGCTGCATTTACTAAATCACCATCAAGCTGATTAGAACATAATTCTGTGTCATCTGGTGCTAGAGTACTGCTCTGTGTTAATTACCAGATCTGATCATTAGCCTGCCTTTGTTTTTAGCATTGTAATTCTGACCTGACTCATTTTTTGTTGTTGTTGTTTGTTAATATTTAAAACCTTTCTTCCTTTTTGGTAAACCTTGACTTTTGTGCTCAAGTTCTTTTCTAATTGAGAAGATAGGCCTATGTTGAATTGTTAATTATTGTTTTAAATCCTGCACGTGCCAATTACAGTAACATTACTTTCCGTGTCTGATCATATGAGTTTTGATAAACAGGGGACCCTTTAGTAACTAATTACTTAACTGACCATGAAAATATAAAGGGTAAAAAAAAAAAGAAGTCTCAAGATTGGAGCTGTGCACATAATGGGACCTACACACGGCGCATTTTCAAGGTATATGCTAAGTGAAATGCCTCTGCATCGCTCCTTATAGTGTAGGGGGCATAGAGATAGTGATGCATTGCCCCGAACGTCGCTATCGCCCGGCGATGATTAACATCCAACATGCTGGATAAATCTAGTTAATCACCGGTCAGGGACAGTGGGGGTTATTTTGGTTCACTCTTTCTGACAAAATCCTTCTTAGATGGACAAAACCATGTGCACTGCAGGGGGGCAGATGTAAAATGTGCAGAGAGAAATTGATTATAGTGAGTTATTTTGTTTCTGCGCTGGGTAAATACTGGCTGTTTTATTTTTACACTGCAATACAGTTGTCACTTTGAAGTAAAACCCCACCCAAATCTAATTCTCTCTGCACAAGTTGCATCTGCCCCACCTGCAGTGCACATGGTTTTGCCCATCTAAGAAGAAGCTTGTCAGAAAGAGTGAACCAAAATAACCCCCCAGTGTTCTCACCAGAGAACACTGGCCCTGACAGATCGCTCAGCACACAGCGCTGGCACATAGTATTGCTCAGAACACTCAACAAATCTCCCCAATTTTTGTATTGGGGTTTAGATTAATGTTAGGGATAATTGTCGCCTGTTCTGGAGGACCCTGAGCGTGGATACAAGGCTGAGGTAAAGAGCAAATGTAATAAGGGACCACCCAGTCTTGTACCCCAAGACATTTCAAGATGCCTGAAGGCTATTGCTTTCAGGTTGCAATACCATTAGATTTAATGGTCTTAAAGTGAGTCCAAGCTGCACTCCCTGAAATTGGTCTCAGACGGTGGGTGATGGTGCCATAGGTAATGCTTCCCCAAACGTCTGAGGTCTAGTTTCCTGTAGCACAGAGAAGTGATGTGCAGATTAATTATGTTGGCCAATGCATCACTACAGGAGGCGTGCCCGGGCCGCCGCGTCACTACAGGGGGCGTGCCCGGGCCGCCGCGTCACTACAGGGGGCGTGCCCGGGCCGCCGCATCACCAAAGGAGGCGTGCCCAGGCCGCCGCATCGCTGAAGGGGGCTTGCCCGGCCATGACTACGTCACTGAGCTGCCGGGACGTAGCCATGGCCGGGCAAGCCCCCTTCAGCGATGCGACGGCCCGGGCACTACGGCGGGACAGACTGCAGGCTGATTTAGTGGGGCGCTGCTAGAGGGGCAGGGCGCGTTTTGCCCTTTAAAAATCGGGCAGGGCGCAGCGCCCCGCTAAAACAGCCTAGCGGGAACACTACAACTGGGTGATTATGCCCAGCGTGAATGGACAGCGATGACCACATCGCCGGGCCATACACACTGGGCGGCTTTGAGCTGAAAGCCGCTCAAAACACCAAGTTTGATTGGCATTCAGCTTAACATCACCCAGCGTGTATGGGCTTTTACTGTGCTATTCCATGTTGAGTCAGCTATCTTTTGAATTGCATGGCTTAAGGCCCATACACACTGGGAGATTTTGAGCTGAAACCCGCTCAGTTTAACCGTTTGAGCTGCTTTTTAGCTCAAAGGCCACCCAGTGTGTTTGTCCCGGCGGTGAGCGCTGATGCGCGCGCCCACATCATCACCGGCCGGTACCACTCATCTGCTGGTATAACCACACACGAGTGATGGGGTGGACGGCTTTCCATAGTGTCCTGCTATGGAAATCCGTCCACCCCGGGAAAAATTGCGTAAATTGCTGTGTGTATACACTGGGATTTACAGCCCAAAAATCCCCCCCCCCCCCCCCCATCTTCATCGTTGTGCATACACTCTGGGCCTGAACTAAGTATAGGGATATAAAGAATATTTCACAGATTTTAAGATAATGATCTTTCATTTAAACACAAAGTATTTATGATTTAGAATTCCTTCCACATCCATAAAATACTGTATTTAAATAGCTCTCCAATAACCCCAAGTTTCCTGACCCCAGTAGGACTAACGTTAAATACTACTAAACCTGAAGTACAGAGTTGATCTAATATGCAACATTGACAGCTAAATATGCATGTAACCTATTTACGTTACTGCGTGTTATTGTCCTCCTTTGTCAGCAGTTGGCAAATTATGGCTCACTACCAGTTTGTAGTGAACTTCTTGCCCCACTAATAGCCGCATGTTCCGATGCTGCTCATCCCGATTTACAGCAATAAAGGCTGCTCGGCCCTGCGTGTACAGATTATAGAAATAGCTTTTCTTCATTCCTGTCACTGCCATAGTAATAATATGTATAAATTATATTATATCTATGGTTTGTTGCAGTAATAGATTACTCTAATATGGACTCTAAGGCTCCCATCCACTAGTGGGAGGAATCGTATGCGGTACCCTGCCAACTTCCATGGCAGCAGGATTGCATACAATACTGCAGATGCTGTCCTTACGCATACAATAGATCGGATGCAATCTCAGCAAGGGCATGTCATGCAAAGTTAACACTTTTCATGTGATTTGTCACATCAAATAGTTGGAATCACATGAAAAGTGCTTTGCATAAGTGGATGGCGGCCTTAAGTCTACAGTACTCAAGCAGATACCAATGTATGATATCCGGATGGCTGACAGACGGGGACATTTACTAAAATGGGAGTTCTATTTCACATGGGCACCTTCTTTACATGCGATTTATCTCATTTAAAGTCTCCCGGGGTGCTGCTGGGGCAGGAGAATAAAAACACAAAAACTGGTGAGGGGTGGCAGCAGGTGCCAGGCACACGTTGAGTGCCCGGGGGGGTGGGGGTTACCCTGCAGTGGCGGGGTGGGCAGTGTCGAGAAGCGCTTTGAACATACCCCTATGAGAACATGGCCGACCCTACAGTGTCCCTGGGTCTTTATTCGGTATCTCCCTAAGTGGAAGTGCTCCTTTGTCACGTACATCATTTGTACAATATCTGCATGTGGTATCCTGTTGCATAATCCAGGTTCATTGTATATGAACAACCTGTAATTAGTCTCTCAGTGCTGCATTTTTATTGGTATTTTCCGAAACATAAAATGGAAACATAGCAATTAAATGCGCCTTTCTTCCCTTCAAAGCTGCAAGTCATATGTTATTCTTTCTCCTACCTCTCGTATTCAGCGCGTAATGGGAGATTTTATAGTCTCTCTGAATGTATTCACTTCTACTATTGATGAGGCTACAGTCTGAGTGCATTATTGTTCTAGGAAAGGACTCGTCCTTTTATTCTTCCTTCAACTCTAATATAGAAATTATAGCTAGCAAATTATAAGGAGACGGAGCTGCATTCTGTAACCAGCAAAGCAACCTCTGGGCTTTTTGGGTTCATTAATATACAGTTCATCCAGTCAAGGCCTGTTGTTATCTGACAAACAGATCAATAAGGCATGCCAGGAGGACTGTATATCATGCTGTGCTGGAAGATGCACGCAGAGCAGGGAGTGCGTGCTTCGTTCTCTAGGGTGCACCAAGTTTCAGTGTTGTTGGGCTATATGAGAATAGGAAGGATATAAGTAATGTGGCACAGACCTAAGGTGGCTCTACACACAGAGCTTTGGTTCCTATAGTGAAATGGGCTGAAATGAAGCAGAGCGACAGTGTGACAATCTGCAATACATGTGTACCCAGCATGATCTGCTACAGTTTTGCTATTTGGCCATTCTAGAACTCTTGGATGCACTCTTGCATGTGTAGTTCCAACAGCAGCTGGAGGGCCAAAGGTTCCCCATCCCTAAATCTATTGTTGTATACATTCACACCTTGACTGCAAATGCATACCCATATTAGTGGTCTGGACAGAGTGACTGGTTCTCACTTGGCCATAGTACCAGAACAATGTGAGTATCTGTGTATGCCACTTACCTCTGGGTGCAGGCCTACAGTGTCTGAATGTACTACAGACCCGACAAGCTGAGCCAGATTGTATCCAGAACCCTCTCCTCTCAGACACCAGCCTTGGCATGCTGTATTCCTCCTCGCACTGTGCTGCATGTCCCTGCGATCGCACTATGACAAATACTCGCAGGACAGATCTATAACTTGGCTCTAGTCTGTGCACACGCCCTACTATACATCCTAATGCATACAGGTGTGTTATCGCTTCATTGCTAGTACACACTCATTGGCACCTGATCCCCCTGAATGCTGCATGTGATAGCCGTGTAACAGATATGCCTTCTACGTAGTCATTTTTTATTCTACTTAGATAGTCCCATGTCAGATATATTTGCTGTATGTCTTCTGTGAAAGCCTGCAGTCCTCCACCAAGACCAGGGTAAAGATTGCAGTAGAGTTTGGCTGTACTTGCAGGGTCAGCCGACTAGGCACATGCATAGGTTGGCACGAAGACGCCATTGTACAACGTACACCAAGCCCATTTTGTTTTTATTGCTTAGTGCTTCTTATACCCCTTTCACACCAGCCAAATTTCCCGGGTTGGGCCCATGACAAGCACAGGTGTGAAAGATTCCCGGGCCAAAATCCCAGAAATTGACGGGATTTCAATCCTGCTATGGAGCCGAGGACCTGGCCAATGTGTAAGGGCTAGGGGGTACTTACCCGCGTTGCCGGTCCTCGGTGTGCTGTCAGGCCGGGGATCCACACAGGCAGCGGGTGCAAATGACATGACAGCGGTGGATGAAGTTGACGCAGCTCTCCAGTGCCCTCGCTGACGCCGGAGAGCTGCGTCATCTGCACCCGCCTGTGTGGATCCCCACCCGAATTGAGGACCAGCAACCAGGGTGAGTAATTCCCACCGCCTCCTAACAGGCTCCTCCTGCCCCCTTCGCACACCAAAAAATGCAGGGACTAGCCCATGTGAAAGGGGCCAACCCGGGAATGTTCCTGCATCATCCAGGGACAATATTCCCGGGAATATCCCTGCATTTTCTGGTGTGAAAGAGGTATTAGGTCTAACAAAGAACCTTAGTTGCCCCAGTAAAAACAAGCGGGGGCAAGATAGTGGGTAACATGACATGAGCATGTGGGTACAGTATATAACTATTTCAGATGAATTAACTCTATTGTGTTGACAATCCCATCTCACTGCTGGTGGAGGGGATGGGCCATGTCTGTGTGTGAGGAAGTTACTACAGGTGATGGACTGTGTCTTTCTATTCCTAAACACTTGCCATACATAGCACTAAATTGTACTCTTCTCTTTGCATACAGGTTTGTTGTGCTGAACTTTTATTTTGTTGTTGGATGTATTTGTATACTTTGAAAAAAATTCTAGTTTATATAATGCTATATTAATTTAATAGTAGATACAATATAAGCCAGTCCTTATTTTAGATTTGCATTAGAGGTTGTTTGTTTTTTTGGTGTTGTACGCAAACCTATTACATTGGCCTTGCAGCGTGTCAGATGCTGATATATTGGCACATCTGCCTGTGTGTACAAGTGACTGACCGGCCTATTATGATGCCCATAGAAACCACCAACAATTACATTGCAACTGGGCGGGCAGATTGAAAAGCATGTCAAATTGTGATGTCTGGTCGGGCATATCATGCATCTGATTGGATTTTGCCCAGCATGTATGGGCAAAGATGGGGCAAATTGCCTGTCTAAGTGATTGTCCTGGGGGTGAATGACTTTCCATAGCAGGATGCTATGGAAAGCCGTCCACCCAGTCACTCATCTGATGGTAATACCAGAGCCCTGATGCTCGCTCCCGCATCATCAGGGCTCAGCACTGGCCGTGCACACTTGGCAGCTTTTGAGCTGATTAGCAGCTCAGACCACAAAACTGACCTCCGTTCAGCTCAAAATCCCCCGTTGCCTATGGGCCTCCCTTAGGTGTGTATGCATACCAAAATTGGTGGCACCATCACTGGGGCTTTTGGAGAGTGGCGCCATCAGCTAAGTGCGTGCCAAGCCTTTTAGAGATGGTTTTTATACATTTTATAATATTTTGTAGAACTAATTATTTTCTCTGTCATGGGCTGATGTACATTATATTGTTGAGTAGCATTTAATTTGTGTGTAGTGGATGAGTATAGACTTATAGCACAGTCTACAGCAGATTGTGGCTTTGGTCACCTTCAACCTTTTGCTAACTGCTACATGTTGCTAAAAAAAAGTGTTTTGATACATGAACAATGATTACATGTTTTTCTGTTGTATAAACCTTTTGTTGCTGGTGTGTTGGATGCTAGCTATCCTGTTTATAGATCTTTACACCATAAACATCTATTCCTTCCTTCCTTTTATTTAGCTCAAAACTGTATCTGCTGAAATAAAAATAGATAGGCCTTTCATCACTAACAGCCTTGGAGTGCACAAGGTCAATTCCAAAGTAACAGATAGATATTTATTTATTTATTAACAGTTTCTTTTATAGCACACACATATTCGGCGAGGAAAACCCAGGCAAGTACGGGGAAAATATACAAACTCCGCACAGTTAGGGCCATGGTGGGAATCAAACCCATGACCTCAGCGCTGTGAGGCAGTAATGCTAACCATTACACCATCCGTGCTGCCTCAATAACTCTAAAGGTCCATACACACTGGGTGATTACGGACAGCGACGATCGATATAATCGTTCGGGGGAATGCCGCTCAGTGCATACACACTGAGCGGCTTTCCCCCTGCCCGGCGCCGTCAGCGGGGGGGAAGACCGCTTTGCATAGCGCAGCGCTATGCAAAGCCGTCCTCAAAGACGCTCATCTGCGGGTAGTACCTGCAGATGAGCGGCTTTCCCGGCAATGATGCCGGAGCGCGCAGCAGCGCTCATCGCCGGGCCATGCACACTGGGTGGCTTTGAGCTGAATGCCGTTCAAATTTTCTGTTTTGAGCGGCTTTCAGCTCAAAGTTACAATGTGTGTATGGGCCTTTAGTTACAATGTTTGTGATAAACATCTAGATTACTTCAAATATAAAATGCACATAGAGGAGTACATTTTACCACTGGTGAATACACATATGAAGTGTGTAAAAACCTCTGTTGTTGTAAATAATAATACATTTAAATGTAAAGGTGCATACACATGGAACGATGCTTGAAGCTATCTGACATTGTTCACAAGGGCATCAAATCATTTATGGTATGTACACATGGAACAATTTGATACAATTCCCAAAAGATTGGTCTATGACAGGGCTGGGCAACACCGGCCCTCCAGATGTTAATGAACTACACATCCCAGGATGCTTTGCATTAGTTTTGCTATGTGGCCATGCTGAAACTGATGCAAGGCATGCTGGGATGTGTAGTTCATCAACATCTGGAGGGCCGCAATTGCCCAGCCCTGGTCTATGATCTTCTTGCATGCATGGAAGATCATAGACCTTCGTTAACCATCGGCAGGTACCCACATCTTTAACAATGCACGGAACGATTGTTCGGGAACACCCACATTTGTCCTTCAAATTGTTCAGTTTGGAGGCACCTTAATGTCTGATATTTATTCCATACTTTTTTTTTAACATAGTATAAACCACACAGATTGTTTTAGTACAATTTGCAGGAAAGTCATTTATTTATTAATAGTTTCTTATATATGGCACACACATAACGTAACGGATATGTAATAGATGTAAACCATATCCACTTTTTATTGGAATTGCCCTAAAAGGCGAAAATATGTTGTTTTAAAGTCAGATTTGGTTACACTTCACACAGAGATTTCATCAGTTTTAGCAATTTTTATTTCTGTCTTCCTCAGGGTGGATGTCTTTCCATAGCAGGAGGCTATGGAAAAAGACATCCACCCTGTCACTCCTCTGCTGGTAATACTGGTAATACCAGCAGATGAGCGGCCGGGCCAGCGATGATGCGGGAGTGCACATCAGTGCTCGCCGTTCATCGCTGCCCCATACACACTGGGCGGCTGTTGAGCTAAAAGCAGCTCAAACAAGTAAACCTGAGCGGCTATCAACTCAGTATGTATGGGCCTTAACTATTCCCATAGGACCTTGTTCCTCTCTGTAGTTACCTGAAGTGACTTGCAGCTTACTGAATCAGTTAAGATAAAATTATTTCCTTATTGACAATACAATACTGACTCACATTTGCTTAATTGTTTATTTAATAAATTATACTTTATGGTATTTCCATATGCAGGCTATACATATACAAAGAACAAGCGATATCTCGGAAGTACAGAACCCTTTCACCCTCTGTGCCCCTGTGATGTAATCGGGGCTTATGAATTGCTAGTTTGTGTTATCATAGATCATTTGTTGAGCTTGCAAAACTGCTGCCTTCATTCTTGCGTCAGACTTTGAAGGCTCTCATTAAATTCAATGGACACATTCTCATGAAGATTTTGTTAACTCCCTATTATAGGTGGCAGGTGTAATGTAAAGGGCAAATACTATTTCTCAGGAATGTTTCTTTCATAGAGAAATAAGGGCTCAAGCAGAATTGGTGCTTGGAGTGTGAGTTTTGGTTAACGGCTTTATCCCACAATGATTTCATTAATGTTTGCATCTTGTTCTGCTTTTTGTTGGCTTTGTGTTATGGTTAACTCTGTACAAATTCTTCTGGTGACCTTTGTCCAGTCAGGATTCTAGACCGCCAGCTAGCAGCCGAATTACTGTACTGCTCTGCTGAGGAACTTCAATCGTGGGCATTGTTTTGGTTGAAATGCAGGCAGCAACAAATGATGATGAATCTTGGTTTAGATTGTGGGCATTATGGGTAAGGCTGGATTTTTCTTCATTTTTGTTAACATTTTGGCTAATTGCACAGCTATAATCCTTAAAAATACTAAAAGCAGAACAAGGTCTACAAGT
Source organism: Crinia signifera (assembly GCF_055691185.1). Classification (NCBI taxonomy): domain Eukaryota; kingdom Metazoa; phylum Chordata; class Amphibia; order Anura; family Myobatrachidae; genus Crinia; species Crinia signifera. Next base: position 107,336,540 of record NC_139225.1, read on the forward strand.
TTTTAAACTATTCTTATGTTTGTTTTTATAGCCACAAACCTGCTGCATTGTATAGTCGAACTTAATAACAATGTTTTAAGATCAGTGTTAAATATGTGACCCAATATCGGGAAGTTTTTATTTTGTTACAAATTTCTCTTTCTGATACTGACATCATGAAGAGTGACCTTAAAAATGGGTCACATGTTATTTGTTTATTATTATTAATTTATGTTACAGGTTTCATTATGAAATCACTTACCGGTATATTGTTACATCCCGATAGGCGCGGTGGATAAGCTAGTATGTTAGCATTTGTGGCACTATAAGCTTCTTGCATAGGTCTATATCATGTTCTGCAGATGCCATTGTTAGGAATGGCAATTGGTTCCTCCATACGTTTTATAATCCATTCCGAAAGCAACTGCAGTGAGGACACTGCACACACTTCCCATGCAGACAACATGCTCCTTACCAGCTGTGAGTGACGGCTGCTTCCTTTTATCAGTAAGCTACAACTTTGCTGTAAGAGATAACAGCAGGACTTCTGTATTACTCATTTGAATAATTTTTTATTAATTTTAAATATCCTTTATTTATATAGCGCCACAAGGGATCAACAGCGCACAGTTACACAGTATATAAATAAGTAAAACTGATTTAAGCTGTGTACACACAGTGCGATTTGGCTATCAGTTTGGACTATATAGTCAAAATCGCATAGCAAGTTAGTCAAAATGGCACAGTCTATAGCCACATGCAATTCCAAGGCGCAGCCCCGCGACATCTGTATTGCGTGGCTAAATAGACTGTGCAGGCAAGTCTATCTTAACCATGTCGCCAGTACAATGTATTTGGCCTAGAGCCATATACCAAGATAGTCTAAAGGCCTATACACACTGGGCGATTTTGAGCTCAAAGCAGCTCACTTTTACAGTTGGAGCTGCTTTCAGCTCCAAAGACGCCCAGTGTGTATGGCCCGGCGATGAACGCTGATGCGCGATTCTGCATCATCGCCGGCCACTGCCGCTTGTCTGCTGGTATTAACAGCAGATTAGCAACAGGTGGACGGCTTTCCAAAGCATCGTGCTATGGAAAGCCGTCCACCCTTGCGAAAATCGCTAGTACGGGCGATAATCCATAAGCGGATAGTCCAAAATTGTCCATTAGCCATAATCTCACCGTTTGCATATACCATTACAGTTTACACAGTATAGGACAAGTACTATCTGAATAGGACAAATGAGTAACATAAAGTAGGCTGTCTTGGATATTGAAATGGATATCACAAAGAGCTTAATGTAATATTTTAAAAGTGCAAATTTGACGTGATTGATCCACATAGATTAAATTAGAATCTACTGAAACTATTATACTGAGCTTTATTTGTTTGAAAATTGGACACATTTATCTCTCATTAAGGAGGATTAGGCCGACCTATAACTCGCTGGTACCTTTAAAATTCTACTGCTTTCACACCGCAAAAACGGCAATGACCTGGTAACTTAAAACGTTTAAAAAATGGGTCAGACAGCCTTAACCCCTTTCACGCCGCATATCTTAAATGGTATATTACCCGTTTAAGTGCGGTCTGAAAGGGTATTACAGTTTCAATGCCGTTTTGTCCCATCACATTACACAGGGACACTGAAACAGCAGGTAGGACCCTGCTTTTTAACTGATTTGAATTACCTGTTTTCTTGAACCGGTAAATTTAAAAGAGACCTTTCACACCGCACATATTACAGTTTTGAAACGGTAAAAAAAAATGGCATTTTACCCGGTAATAAGTGCGGTCTGAAAGGGGTATAACTTACTACGTATATATAGGCCCTTATTCTGGTTGATTCGCTCTTTTGCGTATTTGCAAGGGGGACCGATGTTTCGCATATGCGCATGCACAGCTGCATTTCTGCGCATGTGCATACAATGCCTTTCGAGTGGGGGACAGAGAGGGCCATGGGATGCTGGCCAGGTGCGTTAGCATATGCACACGCCTAGCATTTAATGGGCATTCCTAAGCAAACGCTGGACGTACATATGGTAATGCGGGGGGCGCACAGCTGACATAACCGATGTCAGCTGCCCGCCCATATCACTGCATTTCTTCGTTTTATATGTACGAGTTGTCTCATATGCGTGTGCCTTTCCCATCATTCAATGGTCGCAACCATCGAAAGATGGGGGAGGTTCCCATTGGCATGCGAATGGTTGTTTATGTAAAACATACATTCGTGTCCCAGACGAAGAAACCCGGTGTGCGAATGGGTGGCGCCTGCTAACCATTCACAAAGTGAGTGAATCCGCGCCCAAGCAAGTCAACCAGAATAAGGGCCATAGAGAGCTCTTAATCATTCCCCGGGAAGTGAAGTTATATTACATGTTTCATGGTGTATGTCAGTATGTAAAAATGTTATTTTAATATTGATTCATTCATTCATTGGTACCCAGTGCTCCAAGCGCCCCACTTCTATTCCTATACAGCACAGTTTGTGTTCATTTTAAGCCATTCTTTGTTTTGTATACCACATTTGGGGATTGAGTTGTTAGTTTTATGACTGCTTCTGAAAATCTGTTTACAGTAACAGCATGTGTATATGTAATAGTTTTAAATACTGTACACTTCTTGCCTTCCAAGTTTTTATTTCGGGAGGGTTCAGCCTTTTTAGCTGCTTCGAACATAGGCGCAGCTAACCGCTGCAGCTTTTGACTTGGGGTCCAAAAACAACACCCCTCACATCTGTTTTAAATACATTGTCAGCACTGGATGTGGGATATTTTTATTCAGCTGCAGCATAAAGTAAGTTTTTTTAAAACCTAGTTAAACCTGCAGGAAGAATTGAATTTGTTAACTATTGGGATTTGTCTGGTTTATCTTTCCTTGTTGGTCAGAACGGTGTTATTTCTTTAAAAAAATCGTTATTTGGTGCCTACTGAGTTCTGGCATTTCCACATTTACCTCTATGCAGTCATATGGTGGTTAGCGTACTACATTGTTTGTTATTTTAATTGATCTTTTATGCACCTTCAGTAAAAAAAAAAAAAAATAAATAACTCCACGACAAAACGATATTGAAAAGTTGCCTTTGTCCAAAGTCCACAGTCCAGACTTTGGCTTGTGAATTCACTGACCTATCTGCAGTAATGCACACAACATCAGACTACTTAGAAATAAATGAATTATATATACAACATGGATATATATATATATATATATATCTTTATCAACATGGTTCTATTGTCGACATGTCCATTATGTCTACATTATATTGTGTTTAGTCTTTTAGTTTTCGACACCCAAACAATAGTGCTAAAATCAGTGTTGCCTTCATGGCTAAATGAAGCAACGATTGTATTGCTCTATTTTGCACCCCCTAGTCATCGCTGTGGGGTAAAGCAATTGAATTGCCCCCAAAATGTCGACACAGCTTTTTTGCTCTCTATTTACAGAACTAAAATAGCAGAGAAATGTTTTATTGCCATCACATTACAGTCAACATGCCCAATGTCAGCTAACAATGTATTTATTATTTTGACATGTTACACATCAACCTACAATTCTGACTGTCCGCATACTGACCGGATACTGTGTATTGCTCATATTTCCTACTTGCATAGGTGTGTCATGTTTAGATGACGGCCTGTGATACCCAGACTCTGCCGAAGTTGCACCTGTTTCAGCCTCCTATTGTAGTGGATGGTGCAGCATATCTAGGTCCATAATCTGAGTATGTTATCTCCATTCTATGTAGAGGCAGAAGAGCAGTAGGAAGGGTCAGTCAAACTACAGTAATAAAGGCCCCATACACTGATGGCGACCACAATGATGGCCATCCATAGAACGACCCGCTTAGGAATCGCCCCATGTGTATGCCCCATAGGTCTAGCAGACAGGCAACAACCGCAGAGCTGGATGCAAACTGAACTGTAAAATCTCTGCATTTCCGCAGCCTGTAGCACAGCTGATTAGAGGAAGCTGCCAATGGTTGTGCTGGGGGCTTTCCTTTCAGTGCTCTGTAGCAGCAGCACTCTGGCCTCTGATTGTTATACTGTAGTTAGCTGAAAGTAGGAGGAAGCCAGGTCATTAAGGATTAGATGTGAAAGTTTGGATTTGTGACTACAATTAGTTATCTTTTCTGATAGGCTTACTTTGGGTCCTTATTTAAATACACAATGTTAACCCTCTTGGGAGGAAAGTGCAATATGAATAACATTTTATTACTACAAGCCGAAGAAACAGATGCATCAATCTTTCTCTAGAAGCCGAGGAACATATGTATCAATCTTTCTAAAGGGGGCAAGTGGAGAAGATTCCCATAGCAATCAAAGAGCTTCTGCATATCATTTAGTATGTACTAAGTCAATGTACTAAGTCAATGATTTGAAGGGTTGATATATCTGCTCCATAATCTATTAGTATTTGAAATATGGAGCAATATGGTTCATTTACCTCTTCAGTGGCCCTCCGGGTTATTCTCCAAACCCCAGCGCTCTCTCCTGCCAGGCAGCGCCACTGAACTGAGCACTGAAATCAGCGCTGCACTCAGTTTCAGCGGCTGCCGGGCCCTGCCTTCTGCCCCAGGCTGTGTGCGGCGTGACCTTGTAACGTCACGCCGGGGACAGGGCCGGGTAACAGCTGGGGTTACAGTGCTGGGTTTTTTTTTAGGGAGCGCTCCCCAGAAAAAACTCGCCCTGTGGGGAGCGCTCCCTAAAAAAAACCATACCACCGAAGGGGTTAAAGGAACAGCCGCTGGTATAGCCAGTGACAGCATTGTTGTTGTTTTTTTAAATCTAAGCTGCTTAAAGAAATTAGTAATACCCCTCAGGTGCTGAAAGGAAGGGGGTTGTTCTAGACTAGAAAGACATACAAAACAGAATACCCCCCCCCAGCACATGACATAAGCATTAAGATTTGTAAAACCACACAGCAGTAGGTGATTCCGAGATCATAATTACATATATTTGAAAAAAATATGGTAAGCCTGCAGGCCAATGTCAAGGCTTGTGCTACTGGAGGTCCCTACACTGGATGACAACCGTACCCATTCTGGGCCATATGATTGGGCTACATGATAGTAACACATACACATATATCTTAATGGAGAGCCAACTCACCAGGAATCACCAGGAGACATTGGTTTCTTGTATCAGAGAATCAGCTCAGCTGGCAGTGGCCAGGAGGAGACTTAACAGTTATAAGAGAAGAGACCAAAAGCTGAGCACTTAGTATAGGAATGTACCAACCTGTACAGTGCGTTATTTTTTTTCACCTCCAGTTTCTGCTTTACTTGAGTTCTATAGGTTTTGCTTCAATATAAAAATATAATTACATTTTTTTTTAATTATTAATGATTATTGATATCCATAAAGGTTTTGGACATATTTCATGGTCATAGACATTTTTTTTAATTAATTTAAATTAAAAATTAAATGTTAACATTTCAGCTGTTTTATGAATGATATTAAGCTGCACACAGCATACGTTTTTGTTATACAGTATATGTATGCCCAGTAGTTAATACAAATAGTAGGTTTAAGTGCCCCTTTAATAATGGAGTTTGGAATTTGTGGGCACACGTTGTGGCCCGTATTCTGGTTCACTTGCAAAGTCAAATTCCTTCTCAAATGGACAATACCATGTGCACCATGTTTCTGTGCAGGGAAAATACTGACTGCTTTATTTTTTACACTGCAATATAAATCTCACTTTGAAGTAAAACCCCACCCAAATCTAATTCTATCTGCACAAGTTACATCTGCCCCCCCTGCAGTGCACATGGTTTTGTCCATTTGAGAAGCAATTTGACTTTGCGAGTGAACCAGAATAAGGGCCTATATGTGTTCTAGCTTATGCGTTTTCACGGATCTTTGTATATTTTCTGTTTCACCAACACCGCAACTGTAGAACTACTGCAAGCAAAGTTTAATTTAGTCCTTGATCTTACACATCATACTTGTTATCCATTGCCAGAGGCCAGTACCTAGTAATACCCAGAAATAGAACTCTGAATATGCCAGATAATCATTGTCAACCTTACGGATGTTTGCCTTCACGCGTTGTACACTTTTTTTCCACTTATCCTGCAAAAGGTGCTGAAGAGCTTCCATTTCACAAGAACGCATGCTTTTGTCTGGGTGGATTAGAGGTTCCAGCCTCCACATACTTCTGTCTTCATTTTGCTGCCTAATACTCATCGTTTTCCATGATAGGGTAACCGTGACAGATGGAAACTGTCCGGGGAGCCTCTTTCTATGGTGTTTGTGACGTGAGTCTTTCATAAATGAGTAATAAGCTGGGTAAATGTACTGAATTCATAGCAGAGCTCGATCTAGAGCAATTATCCTCCTGTCCCTGCTTCTGTTATTTTATAGATCACGGTCATAATCCACAACAAGCTGCAGCACTCTAACCAAGTAAATGAATCATGTATAACGTACTACACATTTGTTTTTGGATGTATATATGGGGATATTTAGCAAGCACGATGCTTTCTATATATTTGTCATTTCATTTGAGAACCCTACTTGGCAAAACTAGTAAGCATGTATTTGTTGCGTTGCCTACTCCTATCCTGTATCATTGATGTCAGGGAATCCCGGTGTATGGATAGGCAGCAGCAATTAATTGATCCGACTGCAAAATAGCGCACCTCACTGGTGTGGTTTAGTACATTTGCGTGCTGCACTCTCGTAAATATTGTTTCATCTCACAAAGTGCTTGATGCAAACCAAACATTCGTTCCTCTTGTATTACTCGTACAAGAAAATGTGTATATGCATCTGTATGTAGTGTTATACACATATTGCTGTGAACACACAGTCAGTGCTGTAAGTGTAAATTCATAGGTATCTGCAGCTTCCTTTGTGGTCTGTTCTTGAGCATGCACTGTGTGAAGTCACTCAAACTCACGCAGGGGCGTAACTCCCAGAGACAATGGAGTCACCTGTCTCCGGGCTCCAAGCCCTTAAGGGGCACCTGCTGGATCACAGCAGGATCCAAGTGTAACCACAGCTCTTACAATGGAGTTCATTGGCTCTGTCCCGGGAGCCCTGCAAATGGGGACAAGATGTCTCCTGTGTGGTACCGCTCAGCCTGTGCTTCAGCAAGCAACAGTGCACCCACCGCTGCTGCTGGACTGTGAGATGGGATGCTGATTCATGCAGCAGACTGCTAAGTCTGACCCAGACCCACTTGCCATTGTCGCACCTTTTCGCCCGGAGGCAAATTCCAACTTGCCTCCAGGCGAATGGGATGAACTTGCGCAACTGCTCAAACAGGTTTTCAGCTATATCTGCATCACTCCTAAATGGCTACATACACTTCCTTCCCAAGTGATGCTGCTCGTTTCCACTGCACTGATAGAGTTCTGCATTCTCATGGATTTGATTCAATTCTCTCCTGTTCTGTGCAGCAATCATTGGTTCGTAGAATTGGCAAGCTAAATTGTCATCAATAGAGGCCTCACATAACTGGTATAAAAAGAGGGAGAGATTGATTTGTAGATATTATATATTTACTTTTATTTATTTTTATTTTGTTGGGAGGGGGGTTCACAAAAAGTGCCAACCCTACTGACTATCTCCACTGTGTAGACATCTGGTTCAGTGTTAAATGCTAATTAAAATTTAGACCACAGCAATTACTGAGCACTGAAAACTTGTAATATTATGTTCGTGTTCAACCTTGGCATATAATTAGTATAAGGGGAAAATAAGTCTTATTTACTTGAAGTCCATATACTATTGGAAGCCTTTGTGAGTATATGTGTGTTTGTGTTGTCACAAGTTGTAAGCAGGGCTTGGACCAATTGTCATATGTTCCCCCAGAGCCCTCGTATTGTCCTGAGAGTTCTTCTTGTCAGATAAAGCAGACTGCACTGTCCTTGCTGACACAGAAGGATGAGATAAACATGTTAAACAACCCAACCTCCTCCAGCAATTTCCTAAATGGAACTGCTCCAATAATTCCTCAACACATCTTGTGTCCCGGAATAAGCCAGTGCTGTGCACTCATTATTGCTGCGGTGCCTAATGTATCGGGAACGCGCTCTTATCCAGGAGGGGAAACTGCAAAATTAATATTTGGCAATGAATGTAATATTACATAAGTGTTCCCTAATGGATGATTGCATTAAATTGAGGATTCTGTGACTTCATTCAAGTCTTCTTGTGTCTCACAGTGTCCCGGAGAAGAAAACCGTGTGGGAACACGTACTGTGTATGTTGGACATCGCCAAGCTTCAGAAACCGATGCCTATATTGCACCTAAATTCTGCGATAACAGAATTGTCTCATCTAAGGTTGGTCAATTTTTTATTTGTTACATTCTATATATCAATAGATTGCTCAGAGGTCACCATGTGACTCCATAGTCCAGGCTAACTGGTGGATGCAGTGCCTGAATAAAAATTTAGTAGCCGGGGCAGTCGCCAAGGTGCCTCCACACAAGGGGGGACCCCCTCCCACCGCTGTGGGGGACCTGTGGCATATGTGATCTGTGGTTTCACTGTGCTACAAAATGGGAACTGGGGCGACTACAGTGTGATTATCACATGAGGGGTATGTAGTATTTATACAGTATACAATTTAATAATATCACAGGTATGGTATATTGACCGGTTTATTGGTAGGGACCCCAGAAATCATACTTCAGCAGTGGATGGAGATTAACCTAGTCAGAACAATCCATTTCATTTTGCTTCAGGCACAATGACTCGCTGCGTTTGGCACACTAGAATATGCTTACTCTATGCCCACTTGGATAGTAAAGTATGAAAAAAACACAATTTTGATTATTTTTTTTTTTAAATTTGAAAAACTGTTGAACTTTTATATTTCGACCTTTTTGTCAACGTCAACCTTGGGCATGTCGACCATTTCAAGGTGTCAACCTAGTAACTGTTGACCATCAGTGGTCCACCTTTTGACTGTTGACCTAGACATTGTCTACCAAGTGACCGCATACCACACAGCGTCTGTACGTTCTCCTTGCGCCTAGATCAGGCATGTCCAAACTATGGCCTTCCAGCTGTTATGAAACTACAAATCCTTTCATGCCTTACCACAGTTTTGTTATTAGGGAATGCTAAACTAAGGCAAGGCATGCTGGGATGTGTACGGAACAATGGGTGGGCTTGAGCGCTGCCCCTGTGTGTGTCTGTCTAATGCAATCAATGGGGATATGCCAGTTTTTGAATAAATGCTGTTTATTGATAAATGAAATAACAATATCGGATGGCTTTGTTGGGGGTGTGGTAACAGAGTCTTTGGTGCACACAATAAGACAACTGAGAGCCCCTCAGGGGATCGGGGGATCAACGGACCCCTTTCTACCATAAACCAATTGGCTTATGTCTCTCAGGGTCTTGTGATGTTTATGCAGCTGTGCTGCTTGTGAGCATCGGTACTGTGGTGCTCAAGTCTTTGGGTGGTACCTGTGGGAATAGTCAATGGGTGGTGTAAGCAGTGAGCGGCGTCCCGCTGCACTGCTTCTTACCGTGGTCTGTGCTTCTTTTGATGCCTCTCGATATAGGTCCGTTTCACCCTAGGTCAGTCCTGACCTGAGCGTGGGTGATGGTTCTCTCAGGCCCCGGGGGATGTGGATGTGTACGCTGTCCCCTCCGTGGAGGCTGCAGCCGCAGCGTCCTCTGGCCGTCCTTGTTCTCTTTGTGGCTCCACTGACACTCAGAGAGCCGTGACTTCCAGGTGTCTGTTCTCGCGAGAACAGTGCTGATGCCCGGGGTCACGTCTATGGAGTGTGTGCGCTCGACTCCTTTGCGGAGGAGACTCGGTTATTGAATGTTCTTCAATTGATGTTGCTTTTGCTGATGGGATGATTCTCGGTTGTGGGGTGTGCGTGCACCAACGCGTTTCGGCTGAATATTCGTCAATTGATGTTGCTTTTGCTGATGGGATGATTCTCGGTTGTGGGGTGTGCGTGTACCAAAGCGTTTCGGCATGTAATGCCGAAACGCGTTGGTGCACGCACACCCCACAACTGAGAATCATCCCATCAGCAAAAGCAACATCAATTGACGAACATTCACTAACCAAGTCTCCTCCGCAAAGGAGTCGAGCGCACACACTCCATAAACGTGACCCCGGGCATCAGCAATGTTCTCGCGAGAACAGACACCTTGAAGTCACGGCTCTCTGAGTGTCAGTGGAGCCACAAAGAGAACAAGCACGGCCAGAGGACGCTGCGGCTGCAGCCGTCCACGGAGGGGACAGCGTACACATCCACAGCCCCCGGGGCCTGAGAGAACCATCACCCACGCTCAGGTCAGGACTGACCTAGGGCGAACAGGACCTATATCGAGAGGCATCAAAAGAAGCACAGACCACGGTAAGAAGCAGTGCAGCGGGACGCCGCTCACTGCTTACACCACCCATTGACTATTCCCACAGGTACCACCCAAAGACTTGAGCACCACAGTACCGATGCTCACAAGCAGCACAGCTGCATAAACATTAATCACAGGACCCATAAAGACCCTGAGAGACATAAGCCAATTGGTTTATGGTAGAAAGGGGTCAGTTGATCCCCCGATCCCCTGAGGGGCTCTCAGTTGTCTTATTGTGTGCACCAAGACTCTGTTACCACACCCCCAACAAAGCCATCCGATATTGTTATTTCATTTATTAATAAACAGCATTTATTCAAAAACTGGCATATCCCCATTGATTGTATTAGACAGACACACACAGGGGCAGCGCTCAAGCCCACCCATTGTTCCGTATATCATTTACCACACAGGGGGTATTCTACATTGAATAAAAGTTATGGTACTTGTTTCCTAGCACGGCGACGCGATATTGTACAATAAAATATCATATCGCATCATATGCCATACAATGGCATACAATGTGATGGTATACGATTTTTTATTGTTCAACCACCCTGATGGGTCCTTACCATGTTAAATGCCCCCCACATTGTCAACGCCACCCCCAGGATCAACGCCAACCCGAAGCGTGGCGAGCCCACGAGGGGCGGCGGTATGTGTCCTCTGACCTTTTCATACCTCAACTACTCACGTCGGCATGGAGTTGATCTTAGATAGTTTGGCGAGCGCAGCGAGCCCCGCAAGGGAACGCGCAATACATGTAAAGTAATACGCGTCCCCTCGCGGGGCACGCTGCGCTCGCCACGCTTCGGGCTCGGTGGCTCACTGCGCTCGCCACACTATCTGAAATCAACTCCACGTGGATAGTGGATAGTGGGGGTACAAAAAGGTCGGAGGACGCGTACAGCCGTGGGAACCTCCTCGAATAATGGTGAAGGCACACGCATTTGTAAGGGTGATCCAGACCACTCTTACATATGTGTGTAGAATTCCAGGGAATAGGGTGGGAAGCTGACATGCTGCTGCGCATACGCAAGACATCGGTCCCTGTGCGAATTCACGCCCGACCGAGTCAATCAGAATAAGGCCATAATTAGGTGTCACTGATCACAGATAATATGAAATAAAGGAACGGGTGAAACATTTGTACTTCATCCTGATTTTCTTGATATTATAACTAAAATGCACCACTATTGCGATAATACTTTCACTCTACATACCCTGATTTAACATGGGTTTTATTTCTCACGTACCATCTTTTATTAGGTTATAATGGTTTTTTGGGTCCTTTTTAAGCAGTCGTACTCAAGTTTAAGATAAACCGTTTTCTATATACATGCAGCTTATTTCTAAACTGCATGTCTGGTGTAAACGGAACTTCCTTTCATGTTCTGGGTAATTTCCTATCAGACCCTTTCATTAATAGTAGCAGATCTGTTATAGAACGCCTCAGAATGGATGCATACATAATTCATGTGGTTAGCAGACACGATTTATGTGCACAGCCTCCACTTGCTTCTGCAAGATGATTTCCAGAACACCATAACTGAAAGGCAGACGCTAATCGCAGCTTTCAACTATATTCAGTCCACGCTGGGGCAGGCTGCAGTCAGGCTTCAAGCCAAATGTATTTTTGTACCAAATGTGAAATTTTACTACAAAGCCAAGAGAAAATATCCAATATAGGCTCTCTTGAAAACAATGTCTTTTTACATTCTGGGCTTAAACAAGCTGGAAAATGGCAGCTTTTATGAATAAACCCCCCATGACACCTGCTGTCAAACATGGAGGTAGAATTGTGGTGGTTTAGGGCTCTAAGCTGGATTCCAAGTTGGTGCCTTGCATAGTGAGTGACTCTAATACCGCTTTCAAAATGCCAAAACAATTTAAAAACCGGTATTTTTAAACCGTATTTAAAACGGGTCTGAGTCTTCACATTGCAGTTTTAAATAACGTTTAAGTACCATTCACATCAGTCAACCCGTTTAATCCCCATAACACGTTTCAAGGCAGAATGCAGGGGACAGCCTATTACAGGTCTGTAATCTGTTGTTTTTACTAAATACCGTTTCAGAGCCATTCTCACTGCATAAAAAAACCGGCTCTGAAACGTGTAGGACTCTGCTTTTTAAACGTTTTGAAATACCGGTTATCTTTAACCGGTTAATCAACTGTGGCACTTTCCCACTGCAGCCTTAAACGTTTTGAGGTGGGAAAAAAACGACAATATATCATTTAACAAGTGCAGTGTGAAAGGGGTATAAGGGGTTTATTTACCAAAATGAGAGTTCTATTGACGATAGGATGTTGCCCATAGCAACCAATCAGAATCTGCTACTCATTTATTTGGCACCTTCTTGTTAATGGCGATATAATATGACCAGAGAGACAATAAGTGAAAAGCGTTGGTTACGTAATAAGTCCGCAACCAACGTACCCTTTATACCTAACTACGTGCGAACAAAGCGTAGCGCAGCGTAGCGTACCTTTTATTGTATTATGTACACCAAGAACCAATACCTTAATCAGAGATTCCTTCGCAGTACTTTGTCTCTAATCTGCGAATATACCTTTATGGACAGTGTCCGTAATATACCTTTATCGCTAAATGCGAATAACAGACACAAACCACAGTATAGAAGTAAGGAGATAAGAACTCCATAAAGAGGTTGTATTTAAGTCCCTAATGGACAAAAGGGGGGTTACAGGAATAGAAAATACAGGTTTAACAAGTGATACAATATGCTAACAATGAATACTAAACAGGCTCTGCTAAGGGGAAAGAATACAGATACAAGACACAACCAGCCAACAATACAATAAGAATAAATACCGTGAATGCAACCGTTACCCGTCTCATCAAATATGCGAAGCGCAGTCCGGTCAGAGCTCACTATCGTTCAGGGCTGAACTATAGTCCGGTAGACAGTCAGGGAAAGGTAGATGTGCCGAAGAGACTTTGGCTGCTCTGGGTCGCCTATCTTATAGGGTCAGAAAGGGGAGGTCAAAGGCCGTTCTCATTGGTCAGAGGTCGTATGTCAGGTCAGCTGTGATTGGGGGGTAAGATGATACACCTGGTTTGGCTAGGTCCAGGGGAGTGAACTTTAAGAGTCCTTTGTTTGGTGGTTTCGGCGTCAGCAGTGATAAGAACTGGTTTCATCTAGATTCCTTTGTTACATTCTTTCAACAGAAACTGTCCCTGGAATATGGATTATGTCCATAACTATCGAGCCGTGTATATTGCGAAATATTCGCAATGACCGGAATACTTCGCACAATGAACGGAACGGAACGATACTAAACATGATACAGACAGATGTGTGCAGGGCTAACTAAGCTATGTGTGGCGTTCTAAACCTTTAACTATATTTCATTTAGTGTAAGTGTGTTATTATGAATTTATGTGTGATAGTATGGCTACTCTTCTGGTCCACTTTGTCACACATACTCGGGTATGGAAACTTTATTTGCGCAACTCTGCGAACCAAAATGGCGGCCATACTATCCTAAAATGGCGTGTGTGCAACTAGACTTCCACAGTCCACCCTTTAACAGTAAATATAAAACTGTTACAATACAAAACATTTTACACGACAATACAGAAATTCATAATCCTAACAAAGAAATTGGGATCCATGAAATAAACATATAAGGGGAGTAAACCATCTGCTCTTGGCCGATCCAGGATCACGGATAAACGATGGGCAGCATTTATCGAACAATCTACTCAGGGTCACGAAGGATAATGTACAATTTTGGGATAAAAATAAAAACAAGGGAGGTTACAACATATACACGTTTTTCAGATATGGCATCCTTTGGTAGGTATTGTTTGTGACAACAGACCCTTGAACTCTTTGTTGTTTCTCTTTTTGGTATGCTTTTAAGTATGATGGTATTATCACTATCAAACATCCGGTCCTGGGTAATGTGTCAAGTTTATAGATTCTACCTTGACCTAAACTGGGACGGGTAACACACTCTCAGAACTCTGTATCGTCCGTCCAATGCCTGGCAGCAGTGCGGCGGCGGTATCCTTGATTTTGAAGATAAGAACGGATAGTGGGGGGGGAGACAAGAATAGGACCCACAACAATAGAGAAAACTGAGAAAGGAAAAGATTTTTGTTAGTGATCCTTCCAACCTGTTACCAGTGGGGTGTGTCACAGTCCCTTTTGTAGCTTGTACAGGTTGCTTGACCTTAGCTGCTCTCCAGTCCTCCCGAAATGGTGCCTCTTAGCGATTTCTTTCTTTCGCCCTCGAGTGTCAGGACCTTCTGGCTTTCTGTTCCTTTGGCAGTAGGACGAACGTACCCGAATCTCTCTCTCTGCGACTTTGTTATTGAGGTAGTGCTGGTCAACAAGATTTGGGGTGGTTCTTTCCAAAGGTCTATCAAGCAACCTGTATATGGCAAAGCAGGGGAAACAACAACATCTCCTGGTTCATGGTTATGACAGTTCACAACAGGTGTCAACAAAGTCCTTTTGCTGCAGTTTTCCAGGTGTGGATACATCACTTGCATTTGTGGTCTAGGATCTCCTTGTGGGATTACCATAACCTGTGGCTGCCCGCCAAGCAATGTTTCGATGGGGACAAATGAGGTGGAGTTCTGAGAGTGATTCTACTACTACAAAAAGAGATTATGGGGTGTACCATCAGTCCCTGAAGGTTCACACATGACTTAAACCTTTCATATATATATTTGCATACTCAAGGGTGCTTCTGGGCTGCCATATCTATACACACAAACGTCAACATATATATATATATATATATATATATATATATATATATAAAAATAAATAAATAACTTAAATGCTTCTAGAGTGGACTGTACAAAGCCAATTTTGTATTACCTGCAGAGGATCCTGCTGGAGGAGGGATGTGGAGATGGCTCTGTGGGAACAGCCGTTGCAGTTTCTTTCCCCCAGACAAGTAAGGCATGATCCTGTCGTCTTACCTGTCTGTGGGCACACTAGTAATTTCGGACTAATTTTTCCACATACCTTCCCTGTCAAGACAAGTCAGGCCATGGGCTATCTCTGTCCTGACAGTTTGGCATGTTCTCAGAGTCACTGGTTTTCCTTGTCCATCTTTCTATTCCTGTCCACATCCCTTCTCCTTCCAGACTGCTTCTCCTGCAGGGGACACAAATCTTGTATTTCTATGTGAATATACTGACATTTACAGGGGAAACACAAACATTATCCGCAGAGCGCATGGCTCACCCAGCTGCCTTGCCAGCATGTTCATCATCAAGTGACACTGAATCCTCATTGAAGATGTGGGCTTTACACTTGATAACAGCCACTCTGTCCGGCAGCTGTGTGACTGTCAGGAATCTTTTAAACTTACAACGCTTGCGCCACTGGAGTGCCAGCTACTGAAACAAAACATCTGAGGCGCCATTGGGCCTAAGATCTTCTGCATTACCCCAACAAACGTACTTGGAGTCGGCATGAATATTGGCTGTTTTTTTTTTTTCTCTCAGCCCGCAGTACTACTAATGAGACTGCTGTTGCTGAGTGAGACGTCCAATGGGTTCAGCCTCTACTATGCCTTTTCCATCTATTACGGTATAGCCAGTGTACAATTTTCCCCTCTCGGTGTTGTGGAAAAAAAACGAGGGAGAGAAAAAAAATGACTTACCTCTTCCAATGGGTTGTTACCACCCTTTGGGGGCATGCTGCAAAGGTCTGATTCAAACATGTCATGCAATCATATTCGTCTCGGCTCCCACTAAACTCTACCATTCCAGCAACCTCAGCACCAATCCACCCTTTGTGCCTTGGCGGGCACACCTGGTAAGAGTGTTGCTGGGTTTACAATATTACCCATTTTACTGGTAACATCAATGCAAGTTCCCATTTAGTGAACTTGGCTGATGAATATTTTTCACATGTTTAGGCAGAATTTTAGGAGTGTCCAGACTATATGAGGAGCATAAACAGTTAAAACACACCCCAACACCACATTCTCAGTTTTGTTTACCAGTAGTGCTATGGCAACTACACTGTGTAGACAAGTATGAAGTGCTCAAGTAATAGGGTTTAATTGCACACTGCAGTACGACATTGGTCAGGCTGGCATCACCAGGTTTCTTACGTCACTATATCTGTCGCCCCCTCAGCAGGTCTAATATTCTAAATCACATGATCTCTTGTGTCAGTCATACCCATGTCAAAGGCTGTAATCAGGCCTGTTTCTCCTTCTTTATTATCCACATCTGTCTGTGAAGACATGGGTATTGTGATTGCGCCTATTTATATGTAAATGCGTTTTACAACCCTTTTCATTCTTTGTAGAAGGGGAATGCTTGTGCATTACTTGGACTGCTTTTCACAAGATGGTGGCTGTGGTTGCCCTGGGTAACATTAGGAGCAATGCTCAAAGTTACTGGGACTTTGTTCAAGATTTACTGGGAAAATATATATTTTGACTACTCGCTTTATGGGGTACCGCATATACACAATGGGTATTTCTCTGCTGGGAGTGCGACAGATCTTTCAAACTATTTTTCTATGATTTGTGGGTTTATGGTTACTAATGTGTCCCAGATTTCCCCCCCCCCCTCCCCCTCTTTCTTGTTCAGGCGCAACCGCAATCCGTCCTGAGATACCTTATGTCCTGCCTCAGGAGGATACACCAGAAGTTGTCTATCGCCAACTGCTGTTGCTGTGGATGAGGAAAGGACATAACAATAGATCATTAACCCATTGTATTGGTATTTACCCATTTGTGGGCCGTAAGGACAGTGTGCGATCTTGCAAGACCCGGGGGAGGGCTTGGTGGCTCTCTGAGGTTTCTGGAACAGAAGAGTAGGGGAAGGAGAGAAAATTGGAAAAAGAGAGAGAGAAAAACTAAAAAAAAAGTAGAAAATATTTATGACAGTAATGTGTACATTTATTTTCAACTGGAAATTTTTCTTTTATTATTTTTTTTTACGACACCAGGATTTAGCACTATGGGGGAATTGGCTCTCAACTATTTGGTTCTTACCCTTTTCAACTCCTGTTCTGATTTGTAAGCCCTCCCTTTCTTTCTGTTTCCCAGTGTGGTTGTGACTATGGGCTGTGTCTAGGGGTATTTAGTTAAAAGTTCTCTTTTGGGAACCTTGTTATTTCACTGGGTATTTTTCCAGCTCAACCTCAGATTTCAAATGGTGAAGCTGTACTTTGGGGCGCTATACTTTCTGTTTTTAACAGGGTTTCTATTGAAGCTATGGTTGCCATTGATCCTGTGTCCTTCCCATCTTTAGTTCAAAGGGAACTCGGTATTTGTGCTGTAGTTTTTAGCTACCTTAGATGGATTTGACTCTATGACAGTGGAATACAACATTAGCCTCTGAGGACTGTCCAGCATATCTTGCACTTCTTGTGTAAGATTTCTAGGAGTGTCCAGAAATACCCCATCAGGGGTGCAATAGATGACACATCCCATTTTACATAGTAAATCTCTACCCAGGAGGTTAGTCGGGGCCGCTGCAGCCAACAGAAAAGAGTGTTTGGTATGCAGAGGCCCGCTTGTAACATCTGCTGGTTTCGTCAGTGGGTAATGCTGTATTTTTCCTGTTACCCCAATTGCTGCTACTAATTGCTTGGCACAACCTAGATCAGGAGGGAATGTTGTTAACGGGTTTGATACAAAAAAAAAAAAACTTTATATTTAAACTATTCCACTTACCCATATCTAGGGCTCCTCCCTCAGATATTGTCTTATGTTACCTGGATGTGGGGTGTATGTGTGTCCTACTCCCTGTTTGCATATATGTGTCATGCTTAGGGCGGCGTTGGCTACTAGGTGGGGCTATGGCTATGTGTTGAGACCTACCTGTCTTCTCCCATTGTGTCTCCCAGTTACTTACATATGTGTTATGTTTCCTATGGTTACTTACCCTGCAATGTCTGGCTATGTGTCCTTTGTTTCCACATTTGAAACATACCGTTTGACACTTTGCCAGATCTTTGCTGGGATCAGGGAAATTTTTGATGATTGAATGACGTTCCAATCGTGTCCATGTATTGTGCATGTCACTATCCTTTACAGGCATTACCTCATCCCCGCCTCCCCGTCCACAAGGAGGTTCCACTGTGTGCAGAGGGTGGATCTGTATCCCCCCTGCACCATTGGACAACATCCCAGGAGCAACTATCTCTGTGCTGTGTTGTGTGTACTTACCTGTGTCTCCAATCGTGTTCCTGGCATCAGCCATCTCCTCGACCAGAATGGCAGCAGCAGCTTGGGCTGTCTCAGCCTCTCTCTCCTTTCTGCTAGCTTCGCAAGGGATGGCTGATGTCAGGAATCTCCCTTCTGGATCTGTATCTTGCTTATAGGGGGTAAAAACAGCGTACAAGTTAGCAATGGATACATTATTACTCATGTTTTTTTTATGAGTCATTAACCCCTTCGGCACATATGGGGGTGGGGGAGCTGATTCTATTGTGGCAGCGGTTGCATTTTTATTGTGGCTGATTGCATCTGGTATTGTCAGACCTCTGATTCCCCATTGTTCCTGTCCTTCCTTCTGCCACAATTTAAGAATATCTATATGCTTCACTCTCTCCTTACGACTGGAGAGCAGGCATATTTCATCTTTTACTGCCGATAAGATTTCTGGATCAAAGCTACCAACGCTGGGAAATTCTAACTTGCTGCCTTGTGTCATTCTTCTCCATTTATTTTGATAAACAACTGCGAGTTCACCGTGCTTCCTGCACATAATGAAAGCCGCCGACCCTTTGGGTCGACTAGATTCCTCCCTAACTGACTCGGTATCCCTGTGTGACCCGTTATTACCCATAATTACAGGAATAAACGTTCACAGCTAGCAGAAACCGGAGGGCCGTTTATCAGTGAGTCACTCCCAAATCACTCCTTCTCCACAAAATGGCACTATTCCGCAATCAAGCGTGAAGCCCACTATGCGAGGTAATGTACTCAATCACCAAGTCTTTCAACTAGTAGCGAACTGCTAGCCAACTTGCAAGGTGCGGCAGTTTTTCCAGGGCACAGCAAAACTTGTTTTTCCTGTACCCCCAAAAACTGGTATTTCTAAAGTAGCTAATCGGATCACTGGGTTCCGATGTATCTCTTGTACCCTCCCAGTGGATCAAAATAGGTAGTTCCACGGAAGGGGCAGTTCCTATGGGCACGTCGTCACGTGAACCCGGTCCTAACTGGACTGTCCTACACTGGCTACACTGCGCTTGAGTCGTGTCGTCACACACCCGTTCGCCTCAGTTATTTTTCACACTGGGCGCTGGTTACACCTTGGTCTTATGCATATATTTGAAATATTTCTGTACAGAAAATCTTCCCAGGCTGGTAGCTTTTCACTAGATACTTATGCAGGTATAAATCCCTTATAATACGCTATAGGAATCTATTAAAATAATGCTTGAGTTGCTTGCTTAATGAGAAAATGAACAAAAAGAAAAAAAAACTTATTTTCTCTTTATTTAATCACCACCTTATCCACAGTATATTGCTATACTGTTTAAATAAAGCTAGTGGTTCAATACTGTTCACCTTTGAGTTCCTATGTGTGCTGCATGTGCAGTACCAATGAACAGCCACGTGTGTACATGCGTTGTTCACAGGCCGCCGATGAATCGGCCACCCACGTGTTCTATAGTGTATTTGCAAGGTTGCACTCGGGTTTCGCTATACGCAGTAATTGCGCCTAAATGTGGAATAAATCCCTTAACTCCGTCCGAAAGTTACGTATCAAGATGCGAAATAAATCCCGCACTTAGGGCAGTATTCAATGAGAAAAGTTCTCCGTGTTTTGTGGAGAATTTGTGCTTTTTTCGCCGTGGAGAGAGGTTTTTTTTCTCCAAAGGCGAGCCACCCTATTCAATGTGAAATATTCTCCGTCTTTCTTAGTGATTCTCGCCGTCTCTCTCCGTGAAGAAATTCTCCATCTTTTGATGGAGAGCAGGAATGTGAACTTTTAAACTAAAAGGGTGTTTTTTTTAATTTTGGTGTCAAAAAATCAGGTTTTTTTTTCTGTGGAGGGCCATGTTATTTTTATTCATGTGCCTATAGCACATGAATATATATTTAATTTTTAAAAAAATATTTTTTTACATTTTTTTTTTTTTCTTTTTTTTACACAGTGCAGC
The DNA here is from genome assembly GCF_055691185.1 of Crinia signifera. Taxonomy (NCBI): domain Eukaryota; kingdom Metazoa; phylum Chordata; class Amphibia; order Anura; family Myobatrachidae; genus Crinia; species Crinia signifera. Next base: position 107,356,989 of record NC_139225.1, read on the forward strand.
CAGCAGGGGGCCAGAGCGCTCGAGCCGCTCATTAGATATTCATATATTCACTGCACCCGAAGCACGTTCGGGTACAGTGAATACTGGGTCCCCCGCTGGCTATAGAGGGGGGCAGCCTGTGCTGCCTGGGTCCCAGGGGGGCCCCCTACCCTCACATATGTTCTGTGGCATCCAGGGAGACTTTAATCTCCCTGGATGCCACGTCCCTGTCAGCTCCCTGCTGCGGACGCTCGTCCGCTGCAGGGGTTAAGACTCGCCGCGAGTGGCGGCGAGTCTTATAAACATTGAATAGTGGCAGCAGGAGAGGCAACGAGCCCTCCGGAACACGGAGAGTGCACGGCGAGCAAAAAAAAATGCTCGCCGTGCACGGAGAATATTACCATTGAATACTGCCCTATATCCGTAAATCACGTACAAAGATGCGAAAATTTCCCGATATGGGCACGTGCGCGCGCACCTTGCGTAATACACAATAGACTCTTTACGTTACTGCAAAAGGCCTAGGACTTGTCGCCACGTGGCGGAGTCCCTGTTTTTGCAGTAACTAACAATAAACAGTTATAGTTTTGCACAGAGGGGATCCTCTATGTACTATAATAAACACAGACTCCACGTGTGCGAACCTTATCGCACGTGGTACATATACTGTAATGAACAAGCAACTCAAGACACTATACCCCGTTAAACTACTTGTGGCAGGCAGAAGTACAGTTTACTAAACACTTAATATATGCTTTAAAACACGTGGCTTTCACTTATTGTACTCCGGGTTCAGCGCTAGCACTTCCCGAACCCCGCACCGCCGCGGACCCGGCCTATCCAGCAATAGAAACAATAAATACTTCCACCCTTTTGCTGGTATAGGTCAGGTCGCACGCCTGGTACTGAGTTCTGGAATGTGGAGCGGACGGACGAGCCCTCAATTGTTAATGGCGATATAATATGACCAGAGAGACAATAAGTGAAAAGCGTTGGTTACGTAATAAGTCCGCAACCAACGTACCCTTTATACCTAACTACGTGCGAACAAAGCGTAGCGCAGCGTAGCGTACCTTTTATTGTATTATGTACACCAAGAACCAATACCTTAATCAGAGATTCCTTCGCAGTACTTTGTCTCTAATCTGCGAATATACCTTTATGGACAGTGTCCGTAATATACCTTTATCGCTAAATGCGAATAACAGACACAAACCACAGTATAGAAGTAAGGAGATAAGAACTCCATAAAGAGGTTGTATTTAAGTCCCTAATGGACAAAAGGGGGGTTACAGGAATAGAAAATACAGGTTTAACAAGTGATACAATATGCTAACAATGAATACTAAACAGGCTCTGCTAAGGGGAAAGAATACAGATACAAGACCCAACCAGCCAACAATACAATAAGAATAAATACCGTGAATGCAACCGTTACCCGTCTCATCAAATATGCGAAGCGCAGTCCGGTCAGAGCTCACTATCGTTCAGGGCTGAACTATAGTCCGGTAGACAGTCAGGGAAAGGTAGATGTGCCGAAGAGACTTTGGCTGCTCTGGGTCGCCTATCTTATAGGGTCAGAAAGGGGAGGTCAAAGGCCGTTCTCATTGGTCAGAGGTCGTATGTCAGGTCAGCTGTGATTGGGGGGTAAGATGATACACCTGGTTTGGCTAGGTCCAGGGGAGTGAACTTTAAGAGTCCTTTGTTTGGTGGTTTCGGCGTCAGCAGTGATAAGAACTGGTTTCATCTAGATTCCTTTGTTACATTCTTTCAACAGAAACTGTCCCTGGAATATGGATTATGTCCATAACTATCGAGCCGTGTATATTGCGAAATATTCGCAATGACCGGAATACTTCGCACAATGAACGGAACGGAACGATACTAAACATGATACAGACAGATGTGTGCAGGGCTAACTAAGCTATGTGTGGCGTTCTAAACCTTTAACTATATTTCATTTAGTGTAAGTGTGTTATTATGAATTTATGTGTGATAGTATGGCTACTCTTCTGGTCCACTTTGTCACACATACTCGGGTATGGAAACTTTATTTGCGCAACTCTGCGAACCAAAATGGCGGCCATACTATCCTAAAATGGCGTGTGTGCAACTAGACTTCCACATTCTAGAACAGGCATGTCCAAAGTTGGCCCTCCAGATGTTTTGAAACTACACATCCCAGCATGCTTTGCAATAGTTTTAGCATTCTCTAATAGCAAAACTGTGGCAAAGCATGCTGGGATGTGTAGTTTCACAACATCTGGAGGGCCAACGTTGGACATGCCTGTTCTAGAAGATAACAGATAGGGGAGGCGATTCAGTTGTTGGGCACACGTCTCTTTTGCTGGCTACCCCATTGGGTAGCCAGCTAAAAGATGAGAAATTCACCCGTTTGGGCACCCAATCAGGACTTACCTCTTTGCGTGCATTAGTTTGGACATGTTCAGGCGCTTTGCGCACCTAAACCCTATCTTAATGAACGTCAAATGCGTGATAAAATTCATCATTTGAATATCTTCCATCAATTTAGGTGGGAGATCAGGCATGATAAAATATTTGAATCCCCCCTCCAATAGAATCATAGCAAAATCCCATCTTCACTAAAACTCCTATCTTAGTAAATAAACCCCTAAGTCTGGCATCCTATAGCAAAGGGGCTACCACAGCATTTTGCATTGGTCATGAGTTCTTCTTAGGATAGACCCAAAAACATGCTGTACAACCAAGTTATGTCAGAACTACTTCCTAGAATAAAAAAAAAAAAAAAAAAAAATAAGACTGTAGGCTTTATATCTGACACAGCATCTATCATCAATTTCAGTAAAAACTGGAAAACAATTAAAAAGTATATGCACATAAGTCCTAAAACAACATCACTATTTATCATGGTCACAGATGTATCATATGAACACTATCTAACACCAGATGTACAAATCCATCAACTTGCAAAGTGATGATACTCATCCTGGTAATGGCATCATACCAGAGATTCCATTGTGTAAATGCCATGTACGGCTTTCCTGATCGTTACTTAGAGTATTGTGGCTTCCTGGTAAGAGAATTATTGCATGGTAAAATGCCCCTCTGACACTGCTCTAAAGGAAGACCTCGCTTTCCACCCACTACCAATCATGGAACGGTTTTCTGTTTATCACATATCTGATAATTGCTTTTCTAAAAGGATTTATAAAAACCACTGAGACATCCTTCCATAGTATCCTTTCATTTAATGTTATTCGGCACCCCAGTTTTCATGATTGATTTCTATGTTTTTTTAAGACTTCACGTCTCCAGTGTAAGTCTGAATTATCCTTGTGTTTTGTATCATCAATTATTTGCTCTTTATTTCAAACCCTGAACTCTCTACCCCCAATTTTGCAGACTATTAATTATGTGCACAAGTAACATGTAAATAATGTGCAAATCTAATTTCCTTCCTCTTACTACTTCCACTTTCTCTTTCCTAATACTCTATTATCTCTCGGTTTCAATTCAATGCATCTAAATTTAAATATTTGGCTAATTTAAGTAAGATGTCCAGTCTATACGCTATACATTTTACACCTTTTGATCTTCCGTATTACCAAATTCTTGCTATCATGAATCTCATTACCACTTTCCTTTGTTGGGTTGAGCTACTGAACAGGATTTTTTCCCACAAACATTTGTTTATTATGCAAATTATGCCAATTAAAGCTGACCGATGCTGATAAGATGTCATAGGATTTTTTTAAATACATTTTGTAATTTTTGGGAACAATAGAAAACCTTGAATTGTTTTTTGTCTAAACTTAATCTTCAGTGTCAAGAAGGGTTTAGCTGTTCCTGTTCTCTTTGCTACTGTTGCCTTCCCGATATATATTTAACTGGCTTTTAGCTCAGGGCCGGATTTAGGGGTCTTGCCACCCCCAGGCACCACACTGTTGTACCCCCTCCCCGTTTACCTGGTCAGCACTCGGTCCCACCGCCCGCCTCAGCCTCTCTGCCTTCTCCTGCAGCTGCCGCTCCTCGCACTGCAGGTTGGTGACGGAGCTGGAAAGCAGCCCCACCAGCGCGTCCTCCAGCTGCCTCTCAACGCTGCCGGAACATCTCTGCCTGCAGCCCCTGCAGGGTCCCCCTGTCATCCTTCTGCAGCTGGCGGTCAGCCACACTGACACCTCAGCCACCGACGGCAACAGTGTTCTGGAGGCTGCAGCACACAGTACAGCCTCGACCTGGCACAGGTCACTAGCTCCAGGTCTCTATGGGCAGCTGTGCAAAGGGGTGATGTTAGTGCTCCTGCTTACTGCTCGGCTATCCGGTGCTGCTGCCCATAGAGACCCGGAGATAGTGACATGTGCCGGGGCCAGGCTCCTGGCTGCCTGCCGCCCACAGTTTGTGCCGCCCCTAGGCCCGTGCCTCACGGGCCTAGTGTCAAATCCGGCTCTGTTTTAGCTCACTTTACTTTATATTAATCATTATATAAAACAGGAATTAGTATATCCATAACATCTTAGAACCTTCCTTCATACCCCTATGTGCCAACATACACTATATGGACCAAAGTATTTAGACACCTGACCATTACACCAAAAGGGACTTTAATGATGTCATTTTTAAATGCATATACTATAATATGGAGTCCCCCTTTTGCAGCTATAACAGCTTCCACTCTTCTTGGAAGGTTTTTCACAAGATTTTGGAGTGTTTGTGTGGGACTTTGTGCCAATTTATTCTGTAGAGCATTTATGAGGTCAGCCACTGATGGACAAGTAGTACTGGCTTGCAATCTCCATTCCAGTGCATACAAAAGGTGATAAGGGCTCTGTCCGTGCCAATCAAGTTCTTAAACATCGAACTTCTTAAACCATTTCTTTATAGTCCTTTCTTTGTACACTACTGTAGGTCAAAGTCATGTTGCAATAGAAATTGGGCTTCCTCAAACTATTGCTACAAAGTTGAAACTACAGTAGTGTTTATAGTGTCTTGGTATGCTGAAGCATAGAGATTGCCTTTCAAATGGACATAGGGCCAGATTCTCTAAGCTTCAAAGGTGATAAAATGGAGAGTGATAAACAGCCAGCCAATCAGCTCCTACCTGCCATGTCACATACTGTGTTTGTAAAATGTCAGACAGGAGCTGATTGGCTGGTGGTTTATGACTCTCCATTTTATCACTTTTGAAGCTTAGAGAATCTGGCCCCTAGCCTATACCTGGAAAAAATTAGCCCCATACCATTATCCTCCCTCCAGCAAACTTCACAGTTGGCATAATGCAGTCAGGCAGGTAACGTTTTCCCGGCATCTGCCAAACACAGACCCACCAATCTGACTCCCAAACAGAAGCAGGATTAGTCACTTCTCAGAACATGTTTCCACTGCTCTACAGTCCAGTGTCTGTGTGCTTTATATCACTCCACCCATTGGCATTGAACTTGGTGATGTGAGGCTTACATGCAGCTACTAGGCCATGCAAACTCATTCCATTAAGCCCCCGCTGCACACCAGCTGGAGGGCTGCTTTAGTGCTAGCATTGGAATTTCAGAACGCTTCAGCTATGGAATCAGCAGAGTGTTGGTGGCATTTACACACCAACAGGCCTTGATCCCCGCTCTGTAATTTTTAGATGGTCTTCCATTTCGTAGCGGAGTTGCTTTTTTCCCTAAACGCTTCCACTTTCTAACAATATAAATTACAGTTGACTGTGTAATATCCAGCAGTATTGAAAATTTCATGATCCATCTTATTGCAAATGTGGCATCCTGTCCCTGTACCACAACATCACCTAGTTCTTCAGTATGACTCATTTTGTATCACAAATACCATATATACTCGAGTATAAGCCTACTTTTTTGAGAACATTTTTTATGCTGAAAAAGCCCCCCTCGGCTTATACTCGAGTGAGGATCCCACTTGAGTCAATAAGTTTTACCAGTTTTTTTGTTGTAAAATTAGGTACCTCGGCTTATATTCGGTCGACTTATACTCGAGTATATAAGGTATTTGCAAATGAAGACTGCAGAGTTAATTTACTAACATTGGAGTTCTATTTAAGCTGGGATGTTGCCCATAGCAACAAATTGGATTATATGTATTATCTTCTAGAACAGGGATGGGCATTAAGCGGCCCTCCAGTTGTTGAAGAACTACCTATCCCAGCATGCCTTGCTTCAGTTTCATAATGGCCAAATAATAAAACTAAGGCAAGGCATGTTGGGAGGAGTAGTTCATCAACAGCTGGAAGCCTGCTTAAAACCATGCTGCACTGCAGGTGTGGCTGATGTAACCTGTGCAGAGAGAGTTACATTTGGGTGAGTTATTTTGTTTCTGTGCAGAGTTACTGACTGCTTTATTTATACACTGCAATTAGGTTTTTTCAGTTTGAAAACATCCACCCAAATGTAACTCTCTCTGCACATGTTACATCAGCCCCACCTGCAGTGCACATAATTTTGTCCATTAAAGAAGTTTGCTTTTGCAAACCAACCAGAATCATCCCCAATACGTCCAATCTTTACCAGGTCCATATGATTGTTCCTTAAATCTAGAGACCCTTATTTCCCTCCTCTTGTTAGGCTTCATTTCTTCTTACAGTATATTAAAGTTATTTAAGTTCCAAGCGACGGGGTTGTTTGTGACCATTTGGGGGTGTAGTCCGGACAACGCAGGCATGCCAGACCGTTCAGGGTGTCGCAGCAGCTGCACGACATCACCCGCAGCCACTGCAACCCAAAAAATAACAAACTTCTGTTTAAGGCTGAAAGGTCACGGGGCTGCCGTGTGATGTGCAAGTGCTTCGCTATTTAGTGAAACACTCCACATTCTAATGATGCAGATGAGATATTTAGCATTGCAGGGAGTGGCCTTACCCTGTGCTGTGTGGCCCCCCGCAGCCTAACAGCGGGAGTTGTAATTTTCCAAAAATGTGCAAAATTATAACGCACTGTGAATTAGACACTTTGTGCATACAGATATGAAGGAAATGTGGTCATGACCATGAATTATTGTATTCCTATACAGGGTAAAGCCCTCCAATCCTTGCATTTACAGGAAATACATTTGAAATTCTTACACTGTGCTTATACTGTATATCCCCAGGTCAGAGGAAATATATGATTCACCTCAGCATTAGGACGTTGCCTAGGATGAAACGCTAAACATCTATTTTATTCTTGTACATCTCATACCCATATTGGCTATTCTCTGGAACTGTGCAAAATCTCACTCTCTCCAAATGGATAGAGCATTCCCCCCTATATTGGATAGTCTAGACATCATTTCTCTATTGCATCCAGAATCTGCTTGGTTGCCATTGGCTACATTCCCAGTTTTCACTTTAAGAAGCATTTAGTAAATTTACCCCTATCAGTCTACTAATTGTATTTTATGCGGACCAATTTATTCTTTCTCTCTTTCTGCTTTAACATAATTCCGGATCTAAAAATGAAGATATCCATTGTGTTTCTTTGATATGGTTCTTGCATAAGCGATTAGAAAGGGGCTTTTCTTTACCTTTCCCCCTGTTGAATGTATTAGATTGCCTATTTTGATTGCATGTTGTGTAATTATATACACCTGCTATTATCTTTGGACTTGAGTCTTCTCAGAGTATATTGTGTGCTTTTTTTTTTTTTTTAATGTTTGTATGCTTTTCCCTATTTATTGCTTGACCAATAAATACATAAGAAAAAAAAAAGTCATCTGTCATCTGAACTGTTACATCTATAATTGGTGATGTATAATATGCCTGCTAGGATTTAAAACTTAATTTTCCTCTCTGTTATTGCAGTACACTGTGTGGAACTTTATCCCAAAAAACCTGTTTGAGCAGTTTAGAAGAATCGCAAATTTTTATTTTCTTATCATTTTCTTGGTTCAGGTAAGTGTTTGTTTTTTTTACTTGTTGAATTTTTATGTTCATTTTAGTATTAAATAAATCTTGCACAGACATAACTGTTTCTGGATATTATGTGAGCAAATGTTGTTTTATACAGGTCGCAATACATTTACTTTTCCAAATAGTTACTTCTGTAACTGAAATATACCTTAAATCAGGGGTTCCCAATCTTTTTAGAATCACGGCACCCCAGAGTACCAGAATTTTTCCAGGGCACCCCTAGGCCCAAAAACATATATATAAAATGAAGTAGATTGTGTTTATATGTGAATCTTAGGTTCAATTATGTGGTAAAGGACAGAATTTGCTTCTGATTGTACACATATTTATGATTGGCAACCACCAGCACTGGTTTTGTCCATAATTAATTGATCATAAATAATTTGAATGGTCCTGGACGACCAACCCGAGGCACCCCTGCAAGTGTCCCGAGGCACCCCAGGGAGCCGCGGCACACAGTTTGGGAACCACTGCCTTAAATGGATGATTGTATAAGTGTGGGATAAGGCCTATGTTGCAAGGTATATGGTGGCAATTTCCATTCATAGCATAAATTTGGCAGTATAATCATACAGATTTGCTAATTAAACTGAATGGTTTTGACCATTTTTCAGCCATTTTCAGACTGCGGGGGATTGATTCAGTACTATACACTGAGTGGTCATTGGTTTGTCCAACTGGTTGGACTGTTATCATACATGGCTAGCTTAACTCTGGAGTAAACATGCTGCATAGGTTAAACCACTGTGAAAGGAACAGGTGTGGTATGCTCACCCAACAGTCTAAATTCCAAAATCCGTTTCTCCGATATCGGAATCCCGACTGTCAGTAGTACGACCGGGCGGGCACATCGGAGCCCCTCCCATGCTTGGTGGCTCGCTGTGCTTGCCACAGGTTCTATTCTCCCTCTATGGGCATTGTGGACCCCCACAAGGGTGAATGGCCCCTGCCAGTCGGGATCCCGACTGTTGGGCATTTAGGTGTGTCATCCAGCACCTGAAAAGAACACCCAGCGTATAAAGCGATCACATGCACTACATTTGCATATCTTCTTGCATCATTAGTCACTTAACTATTTAATAAAGTAGTACAAAAAGAGCTGCCAGCTGCAGGAAGTGGGTGTTCCTCAGGATCCCCCATTTCTGCTGCTGCGGCACTGTCTTGCGGAAGGTGCTGCTGAGACACTAACTTTCTGCAGCCACGGCTCAGCCATTCTGTGTATGGAACTGAGGACAGGGCTGGCGCCGACCAGATGGGGCAGAGGAGCCTGCAGACCCTGCAGGTATTTTTGACATTCTAGCATGAGATTATGAGACTCAACCTTGTCAGAGAAAGCCCAGCTTGGCTTGTTCAGATTTAATGTGACCACACCAGGCAAATAATTTAAGGAGGAGAATTTAAATTGAACATGGTGGAAACTACAAAATTGCCACTTAAAATAAAGTGAATTAGAATGTGGATTCTCATTTCATTATGCATCATTCGGGCATGAGTCATGGATATTCCTGCTCGCACTCTGTGTAAGCAAATGGGTACACTTTACCTTCAGAAACAGCTGCTCCGTAAATTATCTTTATAGGCGAGTAAGACTTCTGTGTACATTTCATGTCTAATGTTTTGGTCTCTGGAGAAGTCATTTTCATACTTCATCATGTAATGTGTACAGAAGCGATGTTAAAATATTTATCATCTCCAGTAACTCTATATAAACAATGAGTTACGACGTTTTTGTGCAGGATTGATCCTGTGCCTCCAACTGGAAGTGAATGCGTATACTGGAAGTCACCTCTGACTTCTATGACCTGTATACAGTAAAGGCAATCCATCCTCAGACTTGCTGTGTCTTATATGGGCAGAAAACTCTTCTGTGACCAATGTACGTAATAATCAATACCACACTGATTGTTTTAGGTTCTGATTTCTGATTACTTCCAGTGATTGCATTCATGCTTCTCCTTTGTTTAATACTTTGCTGTCCGTGTGCTCCCCTAATACAATGACCCTTTGTTCTGTTCTACAGGCAATTGTTGATACACCAACAAGCCCGGTAACAAGTGGCCTTCCTCTATTCTTTGTCATCACAGTTACAGCTATAAAACAGGTAATGCAACCACTAGAATCCAATAAATAAAACAATACTCACTGTTTAGTAGGGCCAACGTATTGGTTATTATATTATAGAGTCTGTTGCTTATGTCAGAGCGAATCAATATACAGATATATTCTGACCAGCTGCAGTCTAGTTAATGGGCCTCTCTCGCTTCATCCCAAATCCGTTATTATATTGTCGATTTAAAAGACCTCATTATGTGCATTTAGTTTTTTTCAGCCGAGCAGCTTAAAGTTCAATAGGTTTTAAACAAAAAAATGTTTAGACAATAGGACATCGTGGTTTTATTCTGCAAAAGCACATTGAGAAGCACGTGCACTATCTTTCCTTCCAGGGCTATGAGGACTGGCTGCGGCATCGCGCGGACCATGAGGTCAATAAGAGCACAGTATACGTTATCGAAAACTCGAAATGTGTCAAGAAAGAGAGTGAGAAAATAAAGGTAACCCCTCGTGCAAAACGTGCTGCAAAATACAAATACAGCCAATATATAATATACACCTTTTTTCTATTTACTTTAATGAATATATAGGCTGTTTCACTAATATGCATAGGATTCTAATCACTTATAACTAATTCGGCAGCCGTGCGGAATGCTGGCCAAACTCTGAGGCTTTTTTAAAGCGGCAATCATATACAAGGCAAAACCATGCCCTGTAAATGATTGCCCCTTTAAAAAAAAAAAAAAAAACTCAGCATGGAATTACTGGAAAGAGAACATTTGAAACAAATCTTATGCCCCTTTCCCACTGCAGCTAAAAAACGGTAAATTGCCGATTTTCAGCGCAATTTACCATTTTAAGTTGAAATACCGTTTAAAGTTAAATGGTATTTCAACACATTTTTAAAGCAGAGTCCTACACGTTAAAATAACGTTTAAGAGGCAGTGGGAATGCCTCTTAAACGTTATTTAGCCTCCAGGCAGTCCCAGTGCCTGATGAGAACTAGTAGTTCTCACTTTGTGCATGTGTAATGAGTGCACGTGCATAATAATGAGCCGCTCAATACATATGTGCATAATGAGCGGCTCATTATTATGCACGTGCACTCATTACATATGCGCAAAGTGAGAACTACTAGTTCTCATCAGGCACTGGGACTGCCTGTACCCCGCATGGACCCTGCATGGACCCCCGCTGCCTCCCCACTGCCCTGCATCCCCGTGCAGGTAAGTACAAGGGGAGGGGAGGTGGGGGCACAGGGCAGGTACGGGGGGTTAGGCACTCTTTACACTTGGGGGGGGATTAGGCACTCTTTACACTGGGGGGGGGGGGGTTAGGCACTCTACATTTTACACGGTTCACTGCAATGGGAATGGTACTTAAATGGTATTTAAAACGGTAATCTGCTGCAGTGGGAATGCTAATACCGCTTTAAATACCATTTAAGATTACCAGTACTTTAAACTGGTCTGCAGTGGGAAAGCAGCATTATTGACTTTCTTGACTGGGTGACTACAGTAATGGATCGGGGGGGGGGGGGGGGGGGGGGCACCTATTACTGTGCATGGTTGAAATCGCTTACGTTACCAAAATATCTTTATGTGTATAGTTTGGATCAGCAAAGGGAATTGGCGACCAGTGCATGATTGACCAATAGGCTGATCACGCTCTAGCCTAGGGCTCCTGTCCTGGGGTGTGGGGGGGGGGGGGGTGGTGGTGGTGCAGGTGAGAGTCGAGGAATAAAATTAAGGCCACAAGCATTGGGTCACACGTGTCAGTTGTTTAACCTTTGTTACATGGGCAGGGTATGTGGTCACTGGGTAGATAATGTCTAGGTCGACAGTCACTAGATCAACCACTGATGGTCGACAGTGACTAGAGCGATAGCTTGAAATGGTCGACTTGCCCAGGGTTGACATGGACAAAAGGTCGACACAAGCTTATGGTCGACATAAGTGTTTATCATTATTTTTTGGGGCAAGAAAAAGGTGCTTTTTCATACTTTAATATCCAAGTGGGCATAGATTGGGAATATCCTAGTGTGCCCGAAGCTTGGCGAGTCGATATAGACACACAAAAAAGTGAAAAACTCATGGCGACCTTATTCATGTCAACCATGTCTATGTTGACCATAAGCTTGTGTTGACCTTTTGTCAATGTCAACCATTTCAGAATGTCAACCTAGTCACTGTTGACATTAGTGGTCAAGCTAGGCATTGTCTACTATTTATACCGTAACCATGGGCAGTATGACTGGGGAGTCCCTGAGCGTCCATACACGTGTGTTTAGCAGAATTACAAGGGGAGCTACATGTGTAATAGCCTAGGTCCCCTGGAACCTTCAGTGATGCCCCGGGGTGGGACATGCTAGAAACTTTTAAACATGTGCTGGCAGGATAGAGGGGTGAAACATTCTCCAAAAGGGGAGTATTGGCATGCACTGAAACTAAGGGGGATGTTAGTTCAGGGGAAATTTGGAGGAAAAATGACTAAACCGAAAGAATAGTGGATAAGTGGAATAGCCTCTCACCATAGGTAGTAATTCAGTAGAGCAATGTATTATGCTTGGAGTAGATTAAAGGTTTTAAGGTTGTTGTCATCGTGGCCATACATCAGAAAGACCTGCTGACACAATGTACTCACAATCCATCCTACAATCCATCTACTGCACGATTGTATTGATTTAATCTTATTTAAATAGGGGGCTGCCCTACTAGAGGGTTTATGAACCAGGAACCTTTTTACCTCCGTGCACTTCTTTTGAAGCAGACATTCACATACCTCCATCGTCCTGGAATGTCCGACCACAGCAGTGATGGACTCCTCTCCTTCCTGCTCCTGTGCGGGTCATGTGACTTGAGGGCAGCAGAGTGACTTCTTTTTTGCCGTCTGACCAGTCGAATGACAGATTGTATGTGCTTAAAAGCACATGCAATCAGCTCCCAATCCCAACTGATCAGACGTATTGAACCTAAACTAATTTACCGAGACCACATTTGATAGGTGTATGCAGTGGTTAGATTCTATATTGTCTTCACAAGTTAAGCTTCTGCTTGCTAACATCATGATCAGACACACCTGTTTGGGCTAACTTAATTTAATCTAGTCCCTAGTCATTTAACATATAATTTTAAAGGGGGTTGTCCACTCCTTGACAACCCTTGTATTGTTTACAGTGTGCTGAAGATCACTAGTTTTATTCCACCACCATTACCAAGCCAAAAATGTACATTCTTTCCATGAAGAGGCCAAGCCTTGCTGAGTAATTCACTCTTTCTAGGGATTCAACATGCAGTCCTCCAGCAGTTGTGAAACTATAGTTGTATTGCTACCCCTCCACATGTTTTCATGTATGTAATGTGCTGGATCGATTCCTGGGGATCTCCAGAACTGAGGGAACGTTAGAGTCAGCATAAACCATTAAGCCATGTTAAGCCTGCCCCCGGACCCTGATTTGCTAGCATTAAAGGATTCCAGGATTGCAGATTTAACAGTGTACAATAGCTTATGCTGATTCCCATGCACCTTGCTGCACCTGATGCTTTCAGTGCTGGAGATCTTCAGGAATCGATCCAGCACATATTGTACTGGAAACTATACATCCCAGCATGCCCTGCCACAGTTTTAGTATGCTGGGATGTGTATTTCCACAACAGCTGGAGGGTCGCATGTGGAATTTCACTATTGTAGGGCCTTAAGAGGTGAAAGTGGACACCCATTAAGGTAACACACTGGTAGTAAATGAATGGTAGACTAGCCTTATATTACCTCTAGTTTTCCCTAAGAACCATTAACTTTTTGTGCTGTGCAAATTAGTAATTCTCTCTTTTTTTTTTTTTCTTCTAAGGTTGGTGATATAGTAGAAGTGAGAGACAACGAGACCTTCCCGTGTGATCTCATCCTGCTGTCCTCCAGCTGTAGTGATGGCACCTGCACCATTACTACAGCCAGTCTTGATGGAGAGTCCAACTTCAAGGTACTGCTACTGCAATCTGCTGCACCATTTATTCCAGGGGCAGATGCGCCATAGAACTTTCAGAGAAGATTCCCTGTAGGCCGGCACCCCTGTAAGGCCACTTACAGTATCAACCAGTCACTTTTTTTTTTTATGATCTGGCCCTGCCCAGGGTAGTGGTCAGATCCCCCTCCTGTCTCCCCCACACGTAACATTTGCTAGTTCACCAAGCAGAATACCCAACGCTGCAAGTACTCATCTAAGGCGGGCGGCCATCTGTATTCATTGTGACATCTATTAAAAGGACAGGAGTGGGTGCTATTTGGGGTGTAATAATTGCTGGAGTGTATCTGGGCTCCACTGGAAGAGGAGTGGCGATAGTTGTTCTAGGGGATTTTGGTAACAAGTTATTTGCCGTCAAGACGGAAGTTTGAGGTCTTGGTTCATTCTTAGCGGTGGGAGTAAGGTATTATTTGAAAAGTGGTTTGTCACAGCAGTTTAATATTCTGACTGCCAAGCTTATTGAAATAAACCGCTTTGATGTATTAATCCCATCTAGCTTGGTGTTGGCTCCACCTACATGTGATTTGGTACCTCCCATGTGATGCCACTTCTAGAAAATGTTTCCATAGTCACTTTTAGTTCCCAATCCGCCCCATGTCTTTTTATTTACAGACTTTGTCCTATATATGTATAGAAATATTTACAAACCCATCATTCTGCTCATATAATGGACATCATGTAGGTTTTAAACCACACAAACTGGTTGGAATAACTTGTATAAAGTTAGGAACCTGGAAAGGCCATTTCGTCAAATGCACTGTTACTTTATTATTATATATATATGCATAATTATCTAGCTCAGATGCATATATATATATATATATATATATATATATAGAAAGCACTTACCCCCCACACTGTATGTGAAGGATCCAGACCAGCACTCAACGTAGGTGAAGAAAAAAGGTATTTATTCCATGCTGTGCAGTACAATAAACAGCTACCTGGCCCGACGGCCGTTTCAACTGGACTCAGCCAGTCTTCGTCAGAGTCCAGTTGAAACGGCCGTCGGGCCAGGTAGCTGTTTATTGTACTGCACAGCATGGAATAAATACCTTTTTTCTTCACCTACGTTGAGTGCTGGTCTGGATCCTTCACATACAGTGTGGGGGGTAAGTGCTTTCTATTTACTGACTTTATGGACCTTGCACCAGATTCGTTTGAATGGAGTGCCGCCCTGCTTGACTTTGTTATATATATATATATATATATATATATATATATATATATATATATATATATATATATATATTTCCCTCTGTTCAGGCTATAAGCAATGTCATGATGTTGTGTCCATCCCTTTGTCGTGTTCTGTGCCATATTATCCACCTTGGCGGAACCACCTGTGATATTATGCTATGGTTCTGCCACATTATTAGCATGTAGAACTGCTAGCAGCAACTAGATGCTGCACTGGAATTATAATTAAACGCACTTTAATATTATTCTGTTGTACATTGTAACAACTTTAAGAATTGTCTGCCACCTCTTTGCCTACAGTGTATTTTCCTGGCCTTTATGGACCTTCCCAATTACATACTCGATCATCTTTAATGTCACAAGTGACTGTAGCACCTCATGCGTATTGCCAGCAGAGATTTAAAGTGTTCTAGGAAAAGCTAAAAATAGCGCTGTACTAAATTGTGAGCTCTGCAAGCAGACTTAATAGCACTGACATAGAACCTAGATAATGTAAGCTTGGCGTCTTATATGTAGCTCACAATATTAAGTTAAGTGTAGAGGAAATGTATGGTCCCATCATATGTACATTGGGCAGCAGCCAAGTGCAGGGGACATCACGTATATGCTGATTGATGCACTAATGTACCATTGCTAGCCATTCAGCAAGAAAAAGGAATGGACAAATTGATGTAGTTTGCAGTAGCCCTCATTTGCTGATCCACCCTATTTTTGTAACAACCTAGCGGAAAAGACGCTCTCTTCCCCTCTGCCAGCTTTTATAAAGTGTATGTCAAATTGCCTAAGTGAGCACTTGTAATAAGGAGTACACACAGGCCGACCTGATGGCTGGGGAAGGGGGGGCTTGTGCATTGAGCAGAGCAGCTTGGTCCTCCTTTCCATCCAGCAGATCGAACAGAGGTAGACTTGCCTGCACAATCTATTTCTGCTTTTGATGCTGCGGGGCCATGCAGCTAAAGGGGTGTACACACTGGGAGATTTTGACTAAGCAATTTTGGGAGAGATTTTGGCTAGATGCACTGGAGATTTTGACTAAGCGATTTGGTCTAAGCAATGATAGTCTATGATCTAGTCAAACTTGCCTTGCCTGCACAGTCAATCTATGCTAAGCAATTTCTGCTGGACAATATTGACTAAGCAGGAGAAAAAAAATAGGGAGATTTGGACTATCTAGTCAAAATCTCTTGTTAAAAGTTCTCCGGGTGTACACCCCTTAAGACTGTTCAATTCAGGGCCACTTTATACTTTACTTTTGGACTATAGTTCAAATCGAATCGAAAGTGACCCTGACTCGCACAGTGTGTGTACAGGGAATTAGACCCCTCAAGCAAAATGTACTTATTGGTAACCTCAAGATGACTGGTCTATGACAACATTGCTGTAGGGGAGAGTATCTGCTGTGCTGCACTGTCTGTAACTGGGGACCTGCATAATAGGGGATAGTGGAAGTGGCCCTAATTAGTAATCATTGAATGGTGCATCAGCTGTCACCTCCTCTTTGTGTGTGGCACTACAAGTCTCAGCAAGGTAGCCCCTCTCATTAGACATGGTTAGGGTGTGGCATTTAGGGCCACGTCAATATATTTATTTTACTGTGTATTTATATGTACACTTGAAGTCAGTGGGGGTGATGCCAAAATGCTGACTACTCTGCAGTGACAGGAGCCATCTATGTGTTGTCAAATATTGTAAAAATGAATTGTCTATAGGTATTGTGCATCAAAGGGAAATGCTTTATTGTCACTTTTAAAGGGGCTTTCACCTTCAGCTCACTTTAATTGTCTAATGATTACTACAGCCAATGCTTTGCCATGATTATTTTTCAACCGACTGAATATTGCGGTAGTCATTCTTTAAATGTCTTTCAACTTCTGCACACGTATATATTTCTGAACTTGCAAGAAAACATTTGTTTTACACGTTGTAATCCTTCTCGGAGGCACATGACCTGATTTATGGTTTTGTATGAGTGCCTGATGCTAATCCTCACGCGTTTCATAAAGAGGTCAGCAACTTACTGAGCAGCGAGTCGTGTCCCATATATAAGGCTTTCGCCTCACTCGTGCCTTTCCTGCAGAGCAGTGCAGCGCATTTCGTGCTGGCTGCAGCCCGAATAGTGATATGTTGGAAAACAGAATCTTGGCAGCCGTAATAATTTGGATCTCTAGACTGCTCTATAAATAGCATGGGAGCTTAGCGATAGATTTTAGCTGTGTTTCCATCAATGATGAGCTTGCTGGTAATAGAAGATGTGGACTCTAAATATAGTGCCCAAGTCCAAGGGTTTCCTCATATTAGTCAGGAATCTTTTGTAGTGATTTATAATATAGTTTTCCTAAAATGTACACACTGAGAGCATGCAGTAACTTGCCGTGTTGTTCTGTATTAGACCTATGTTGCTGTACGTGAAACCTATGGTCTGGTCACTGATGAAGCAGTGGACGGGCTCACCGCTACTATTGAATGTGAACAACCCCAACCTGACCTTTACAAGTAAGTTCCAGGCACGGCATCCCGATGAATGTTACTTATATTGTGGTAGGTCATCATTATATCTACATTCAGTGTGCTTTTCTTTTGAGTTTTTTTTTTTTATTATTCCTGCTTCATACCATTTTATTAATAATAAAAAGCATTATAATACATTGAATTATCTTTTTATTTGCCTGAATACGTCTACAAGAAGCATCTTTTAAACGTATATGCACCTTTTCAAAGGGCCTGATTCAGACCGGCTCCCTAGGCTGCATATAATCAGAACCCCGCGCGCGACCCAAATTCACTCGATACGCTGCGTGCGAATGTGTATGCTAACACACCCGCGCAGATGAAAAATACGCTGATGGTTCCTTAGTGAACACGACTTACTTTTCATCTGCACGTATTTGTATGTATCAGGGGCGGGCGCTGATGACATGTGACTTCATCTGCCCGCCCCGAACAGGCAGGGGAACGCCTGCATTCTATGAGGCCAGCCCAGTGTTTCTATTTTGTAGGGGGTGCACAAGAAACACTGGGTGTCCACCCCTACCAATCAATGTCTGAACGCTCCAGCAAGTGAAAACTCTAGCTGAAGACACTCGCAGCGGGCGTCTGCACATGGGCATTAGCAGACCCCCACCATCGACAGAGAGGCCGAATTCACTGCTCAATGTGCAGGTCTGAATCGGCCCTCCGGTATGTAGTAAATGCATTAATGTTGCACTTTCAAAGGAGAATACCTGAAGATAGGGATAAATACATCCCTGTGTCGTGTCCTGTGCTTACCGCATGGACAGGTGTGTGCGTCACTGACTAAGATAAAGCAAACAGTGTAATGTTTTGCCTGCCCAGTAATCTAATTGGAGACCTATGAAAATGTTGTGCAGGTATCTATATGGAAAAGAAAGAGCCAGCCAATGAGATGTTTGCGATCTTATCCGTTTCCTCCATAAAAATACACATTTGTGGTTCTCCAAATCCAACCTCTGCTTTATCTTGCTTAATACAGCCTCTGTGTGGCTCTGTGTGTTTGGCAAAAGAATGGAGGGCATTGTGTACAGCCTGATGATTGTGAGGAGATGATAAACTACACGCCATGTGTCTGAGCTCTGTGCAGATATAGGCAGCACACAAAGGAACATTACCACCTTGTACTGTGCTGTATGCAAGTCAGTTACCTGAAGCGCGATACCAGATTAAACACAACCCCCCGTCCCTTTTACATCCTCCAGTATAATATCAAACAAAACAAGCAGACTATCATTGCTGGTTCCCCATGCCTGCACAATCAACCAAAGAGTCCTTGCACACATGGCACTAGAGTTGCACGTGCACCTGTTTGCAGAGTGTATGGTACATGCTTTCGCACTAGGCATGCTCACCGTATTTACAGCTACATTACAGCCAGTTCCATCTCTGTTGTACATTTGGATGTAACCAACATGGAAGTTGGTATTTGCGGTGGAAGCATAGAATGGGCACTTTCTTTGTGAAGAGTAAGCTAGTGGCTAACACAGATTTCAGTAGTTACTGTCAGTAAATAAGTGCACACTAGGGACCTTTATTCTGGTCCACACGCAACGCTGCAAAATTCGCAGCGTTGCGTGTGAATTAATCGCCGACCGCAGTGCCGGCAGCCCCCGCACTCGTGATCCCCCACACGGCTGCGAATGGATGACATGCATAATCATCCATTCGCAGCCTTGGGTGCAGGGAAGAACGCCAACCACCGAATTATTTCTCCAGCGCTCGCAGATCTGAGACACCTCTGTGGTGTCTCTGATCTGCGGGTACCTGAGGTCAGCTGCCCGGCCGCGGCATCTGGAAATTTTCATGGGAGGCCCAGCATTTTCATTTGGAACGCCCATAAAACACTGGGCGTTCCCGTGGGCGATTTCCCCGGCATGCCCCCTGCCCAGACTTCTGTGTGCGAACACCCAGGGGACCGATTCCATCAGAATAACCCCCTAGGGGTGTGATTGGTAGAGGCATAGTGAGAGCGGAGCATGAGCTCCAGGCACCGGAAGATCAGAGGGCGCCGGAGCCGTGGCTGCCCTGCATCTCCAGCCCGCTGTCAGGCGATGTCAGATGTACTACGGGTCGGGAGCTCTATCTGGCAGGAGGAGGCCGCCCTGTCCCCAGTGCAAGGACACGCAGCTATGGCAGCAGTTTTATTATTAACCTTTGCAGCCAGCTGGGGGGAGCGGAGCCTGCCGGGGAATGTCAGCTGAGCTGCGTGCAGGTAACGGGATAGGGGAGATGCCGTGTTATTAGCAGATCAGGGGGCGAGGCAGCATACCCACCCCCCACACCTGTGTATGGGGCAGCCCCGGGCTGGGAGTGGACGCCGGTCAGTGTGGGGACAGGTCACAGCTGCCGGGTCCCCTCCTGCTGTGTGTATCTGAGCCGGTGACAGGACAGCAGCCTGTGCTACATGGAGCAGGGACACATTGTGGCAGCAGGTGCCTGGTTTTCTGGCTGCACACATGTTATATACGGACTGCACATATATTAAACTCTGTACTTTTTTTCTAGAATTATAGGTCCGGAACCTCTAGATCTGTGGGTGGAGCTATTTAAAAAAAAAAACATAGAAATTGTGTGTGTATGTATATGGAATGATTATATATAATTTATGGAAAGTACCAACTCTTCCTGCTGAAAAACAGCACTGGTTATACTGACTACACATATGTTAAACTGAATATAAGTGCTGCAAGTTATGCTGACAGTGATGGCCTGCTGCTACATTAACTAGGCTGGATCTACGCTATACCCCTTTCACACCGCACCTAATTATCGGGTTCATGCCGGTTCGACCTGGTAATTGGTGCGATGTGAAAGGGGTTACTGGGTCCAGCAAACCGTGGTCACAGGGTAAGGAGCAGGCACAGGATACACAGAGTCGGCATCAGGCACAGGGGGCATGGGGTAAGGAGCAGGCATTGGGGGGGGGGGGCGCAAAACATGCCCTTGCTCCGGGCACCGTGGCACCAAGGTACACTACTGATGATTGGTGCCCCTGATCCACTTCTTACAGTGACTGTCAGATACATGCACCTAGAATACTGGTCACTGTAGTGCACGCGTGCACTGTGAGCGATTGTACGTGATTTGCAAAGTTTATGATGCGCAAACGCATTAGTGTGCTCCCCTAGTTCAGGTCATTAATCAGAATATGAGTCTGGTTGGCAACGCATTAGTCACACACACAAACTATTTATTTTAATTAAAGCAGCCCCTTAAATAGTTAATCATTAGTCATCAAGACTTTATTTTTACAAAATGACTAGATTGTAGCTTAAAGCATTTAATTAAGAATCCTTAATTAAAATAACTAGAGCATTCAAATGAAATGTTGCAGGGGGTTTTAATTACACAATCTTCTGATTTTCTGAAGGTTTGACTGTGTTTCTAGGCTTGCATGTGTTTATGTTTTTATTTTTTAACATTGTGAAGAGATCTTATCTACAGAAATGTATTGTTTTCCCGAGGTCACAAACGCAGCCTCCTACAAAGCCCCGTACTTTCACATAACACTTTTACAACGGTATATTGCCGTTTTTTTGCCTTTTAAAACGTTTAAGGCTGCAGTGTGAAAGTGTCATAGTTGAAATACCATTTAAAGTTAACTGGTATTTCAACACGTTTAAAAAGCAGAGTCCTACCCGTTTTAAAGCCAATTCAGAGCCGTTTTTTGTGCTGTCTGATACCCCTTTCACATCGCAGACACGGTTTAATAACCGGTATTTTAAAACGGTAATTAAAACGGGTCAGAGCCTTAACAGTGACCCAGATTACCGTTTTAAATACCGGTTACGTGTCATTCACATAGCACTTGAAACGTTTCATCCAGAACACGTTTCAAGTGCTATGTGTGCCTTTTGCCTGTGCTAAGAATTTGGGGTACAGGCGTCCTTTAACCCCTTGAGTGGTGGGTTTTACTGGGGCAGGACAAACCTACCAGGGCAGGTTTATCCTGCCCCAGCAAAACCCACCACAGAAAGCCAGAAGCAGCCCGCCCCCCTCGCCTCCGCTCCGGCGTTAGTACGCCGGAGCTTCCTTGCTGCCTCTCTCCCCGAGTCCCCCCTGCCTAAGCCGCGGCGCCTGTCATATTTAGCAGTGACGTCGGCGGCAGGCTGGGGGATGTTCGCTGCTCGGAAGGACTCCGAGTCCCCCTTTGCTGCCAAGTAGCAGGACACTGAGCCCCGCAGCATGCTGACTCAGCAGCAGTCCCAGCGCACAGAGATCCCGGCTGCAGATTCATCGGGTGAGTGCAGAATCAGATTCATGTGATATACGGTGTATATATGGCGTATGTAGCGGGGGCTAGCACCATGGTAAGGTGACCCAGTGACAGGTATGAGGTATGAGTGACAGGCTGTCGGACGGGCTGGGCTGGCTGGCGGGCGGGTCAGAGAAGCTCCGGCGTACCGATCGCCGGAGCACAGGTACAGGGGGGGGGGGACAATGACTGGGGGGACAGAAGGTGGTCACGGGGGTGTCCCGTAGAGGTGCTGCGCCAGTGGTGCACACCTGGACACCACTGGCGCGCACCTATTGTATAGCAGTGGGATTGTGCTTGTGCTTGTGCTGTTTGCCTGAAATACCGTTTCAGACAAACTGTACACATTCACATTGCACAAAAAACGGCAAGGAACCGTGTAGGACTCTGCTTTTTACACGGTTCGAAATGCCAGTTAATTTAAAACGGTAAATTGCCTGTGGTGCATTCACAGTGCACCCTTAAACGTTTTAAAAAGGGAAAAAAACGGCAATATACCGTTTTAAAAGTGCGATGTGAAAGGGGTATGAATGGCATTGAAATGGTATTTAGTAAAAAATAAAGGTTAGAGCACTGTGATAGGCTGTCCCTTGTCTTGTGTCCCTTCCCTGAACCAGGAAATAAGCTGTGGGTAGAATCGTGTTCAGAGGTTAAACGGCTTGACTGGTGATGTGACTGGTACTTAAACTGTATTTTTAAATGGTAATCTGCTGCAATATGAACACTAGACCCGTTTAAAATACCATTTAAAATTACAGTTTTTCAAAACGTTTCAAAATGTTTTATGTGATGTGAAAGCTACATTAAAGTACTGGTAATCTTAAATGGTATTTATAACGGTATTAGCATTCCCACTGCAGCAGATTACCGTTTTAAATACCATTTAAGTACCATTCCCATTGCAGGTAAAACATTTAAGCTGTTCAAAACATTTTTACAGCAGAAATGAGTGCCTGTCATTTTAAATGGGCTTTTCAGGGTTAAAAAGGCACACACTGTGTTGGGGATCACCACTCCTGCCAGTACCTAAGCAGGGATGCCAGCCGCACCGTGGGTCCCTGCCTGGGGGTAAGTGGGGGTGCCAGCTGCGCCGGAAGTTGCATGACTTCCCAGAGGTGGGAGGGGGTTACTAGGATGCCTGCCCTGCCACACTGGGCATCGCATGGCTTGCCCAGGGGTGGGAAGGGGTTGCTGGGATGCCTGCCACACTGGGACTTCCCTGCATAGCCTGGTGGTGAGTTGGGATAGAGGGGTTACCAGCAGCACCGGGGGTCCCGATTCTTAATGGAAGGGGAGCGGGGGTTGCTAGGGTAATGGCCGTGCCGGAGATTACAAACCCTGTGCTGAGCTGGCAGCCAGTTCCAGGGATGCCTTCAGCCTGGGCGCATCCAGGGACAGCGGCTGCCGCGGCGTATAGATTCTTTGCCGCCTTGTGATCTGCCGCCGCCTGAGTCCTCCTGCGCGTCTCCACGCTGCAGCCAGCCTCACTGGACTGGACTCCGGGTCCGCGATCTCTCCCCGCCCGCCTCCACAACGTGCACCTTCCCAGGCTCACCGCAACTCCACACACGGCAGCAGACACGCTGGCCGCAGCCTTCCTACACACTTGGGGATTCCGGGCACGCAGCGTCCTGGAGCCTGCAGGGATCCAACGGAGGTTAGTCCTAGGGGTACCGAGGCATAGAATGCCAGCAGCTCATCTCTGGTGTAAGAGATGATCGCAGGGACAGGAGTTAGCCCGGAGCAAGAAGAGAGTCGGGACAAAGGCAAAAATCGGTACATTCGGTACAGTGTTAATTTGCCGGTACAGACCGTTAAAAAACGGTACTGGACCGGCAAATTCGGTACAGTTGGAGGGTTTGCTCTTCTACAATCTTCTCCCCACAAATTTCCTGGTTGTGGGGAGGGTCAGAACACAGGCAACAGCCTATCACTGAATTGTAGCCTGTTGTTATCACTAAATAACATTTAAGAGGCATTCCCACTGCCTCAAAAACGTTATTTTAGCGTGTAGGACTCTGCTTTTAAAACGGGTTGAAATACCATTTAACTTTAAACGGTATTTCAACTCTGGCAATTTCCCACAGCAGCCTTAAACGGTATTTTGCACTGAAAAATCGTCAATTTACCGTTTTTGAGCTGCAGTGGGAAAGGGGCATCATTCTTATTATTACTGCAAACACACATAAACAAACTGTGTTTATTGTGTGTGTTGGTGTAACAAAGCTCTGACATCATATGCTCCTTGGTTCCTTATCTCTTTCATTTTTTGTTGAATTAATGACTAGAATATATGTAAGTAATAAGGGATGTTCATGCTGGTATATAGATCATTCAACTTGCATTATAAAAGCTTTATAAACATTAAAACCTGATTTAACACCATTACTACAGGTGAATGACTAGAAGTGTAACTGCAATTTTCAAGCAGGCGTTTCTTGTGTCTACTTAAAAATTGCCTCACATGAGGCCTTGCAAATACTGTGAATGCTGTGTAAAATGCTTCACCACCCCCAAGGCTTTGCCAGCCCCTTGGGTAGGTATCCTGACTATTTGTTTACAGCAAAAAGATAGACACCATTAGTTAGACAAACACAAAGGTCGACACTGCCATTAGGTCAACAGTGTCTAGGTCGACAGTCAAAAGGTCGACATCATTTTTTTTTGGCAGCTTTGCCGGGAGTCAAGTACAGGGGAATTCTCATGACAGGTCGGTAGTTCTCGCGAGATTCCTCTTAATCAACAGTAGCCGGAGACTGTCAGTCCTATTCTGCAGCAGCCGCCGGAGCGTGGGACGGCTGCAGCAGGACAATTTGTAAGATAAATTTTTACATATGGCCCCCGAAGGATTTTTTCCCCATACAAACGGCCCTTGGCACAAAAAAGGTTCCCCACCCCTGATCTAATGGCTGTCTATCTTTTTGCTGTAGATCCCTTGTCCCGCATCCCCTTGGGTACAGAACCCAATGCTCAGGGCTCTCTAGTGGTCCTAGAGAGGTGGTGGAACTCATTTCCCTTTACCACTTGATTCTACCACCTCCCTTCCCCCATTAGGAAGAGACAGTGCCATTGATAGAGTTTTTAGCACCCCTTTCCCAACTATAATGCTTGGGTGTTAGAATTACTGTGCTGGGACAAGGTGAAGGTTGACTAGTTCCACCTCACAATTACAGGTGGAACTTCGTACCACCCATTCCAGCTCACTTTAACCCCTGCCTATGCTGTTTATATACTGTAGGCCATTTTTAGGCCGTGAAAATGTTGGAAGTGTCCAGACTGACCCCATATGGTCGTCATGTGAAAAAGGTTGGAACAGAAATGGTTGTATGTGTTCAATTATAATATAGATCATTTTCAAGGCAACATAACACTGTTTAATGTATCAGTTTTGAGAAATGTCATCAAAAGCAAGAAAATTTATTGTGTTCATATCCAAAGCCTCATTTCTTCCCCGCCCCCTCCCCCATCCCTACCACCTATAGCATCTCTGCAGAGACTGGCTGGCAATAAAGATGACCGTGAAACCACCTTGTGACTTGCCACAGCCGCATTTTATTCCAGATCGCTTGTTCTTAGATCACATATGCTACATTTTGGTCATTTGTGAGACCAGCAAAGCTGCTCTGCTCACATAGATGCCCATTTCCATTTCTTTTGGTCTCATCTATGCTTTGAATATTTTTTTCAGGTTCGTTGGACGAATGAACATATATGTTAACCAGGAGATTAAAGCAAGGTATAATATTGTCAGTTTTACTAGTAGTAAAATGTCCAAACTTTTTATCCTTCTTATCGCCAACTTTCTCGTTCAATCTTTGCTCTCTTTAGGTCTTTGGGACCTGAAAACTTGCTGCTGAAAGGAGCGACCTTAAAAAATACAAGGAAGATTTATGGTAAATATAGATTTGAATATGCTTTAACCCTAGTCTTCGCCTAATCGGGCCAAATTGGATGTGTTTGACATCCCCCCGACCCTATGCATAGTCCCGTGCGCATCGTGTCGGACCCTACAGATTGAATGTGCTTGAGGCTGGATTGGATCCATCAGTGGCACATCGCGGGTAGTTTTTAGCACCCACAATCAATGTTCCCTCTAAGATGTGCGCGCGCACACAACTCGCCGAGCGCGTGCACATACATTACAACCTAGCGCACACATGTATGTTGCCACCCGCCCCCCGCACAACTGTCAGAGCTGGTGCTGTCTCCAGGCATGTTTTAGTTAAGCGGTCGCGCAGGGCGCCACCATAGTGAAGCCTGGAGCCAGCCTGCCTGCTCTATGCGCGCTGTGCGATGCCGGCATCTGACGTCAGGGGGGCATTTATGTACCTGGCACTGCTGGGGGGCATATTATGTGTAGCTGGTGCTGCTGGAGAAAAATAGAAATAAAAACAAATATAAACATATATTAAATCTATGTCGATATGTGTTATTACATGTGTTATGTTTGCTTAAAAAAAACTGATGGTGTGCCTTGGCAATTTTAAAATCTTGTTTAGTGTGTCACGACTTTAAAAACATTGAAAATCACTGCTATAGCCTATACGTGTGGTGTGTGAAGTCTGTAAACATTCAAATTGCTTTATTAACTCATATTTTATACTATTATGTGACGCACAAAAATTGCAATTTCCTTTTAAAGTTGCACAAAGCTTCTTAAAAATAAGAGGGAACATTGCCCACAATGTGTTTGGTCCGATCCGTAGGTGAGTGTCAGTGGTGAAGCACACATCTCTGTGCAGGGACAGACAGCGACGGGGAGCTGGTAGCTGTGGGGTCTGGGCAGCTGGTAGCGGCAGGTGCCGGGCAGCCGGGTGAAAAGCGGCTGCTGAATTAAAAAAAAAAAAAATTTTTCAAAAGAATTCTCTCAGCCAATAACCGGCCAGCCGCCTAGCACTTGCTGCTACCAGCTCCTTAGGACAAATCAGACTAGTGTTTGGGAGCCTTAAGTGTCTATGCATGGAAGCAGTGTGGCCAAATTACCAGCAGTCGAGATCCTGATAGTCAGAAGACCAACAGTGGGATTCCGACAGACAGAATCCTGACACAGGATGGTAATTACAGGGGCTGGAGTTAAGGTTGGACTATGTGATGGGTGGGTTAAGTTTAGGCATATGGAGGAAAGGGCAGCTGCCTGCTGGGGCGGGAGGCTGATGTCACAGGACATCAGCCGCCTGCCCCCTTCTTGGACTGCTACAGGTCTAATGTTGTGTACACACGATGAGATTTGACATTAGATTTTGACTATATAGTCAAAATCACATGCAGATCATATGCAGATCGCACAGGTTTTTTACCGCGCTCCTGTGACAGCACAAATCGAAACCCAGATAGACAGGGCAGTATTGACTATATAGTGCAAATCATATGCAGATTGTATGTAAATAGTACAGAGTTAGCAAAGATTGCATAGCACTCAAATCTATGGTGTGTACACATGGTGAGATCCCCTTGCTATTCGACTTAAGATTCAGGTGCTATGCAATCTTTGCTATCTCTGTACTTTTAACATACAATTCATACAATCAGCATTAGATTTGCAATATATAATCAATGCTGCCCTGTCTATCTGGGTTTCGATTTGTGCTGTCACGGGAGCGCGCAACGGGAACGAAAGGTAAAAAACCTGTGCGATCTGCTTACGATCTGCATGCGATTTTGACTATATAGTCAAAATCTAATGTCAGATCTCACCGCGTGTACACACCGTTAGTCAACCCAGACTGATTTTGCTACCCTGCAAATTGATTTGTATAATTTGTAAAGTGGTGAGGATGTGCGGACCATGGCGGGGGGTGGGCAGCCTCCCGGCAGCGGGGAATGGGATTGCAGCAGGTAGATCACATACAAAAGGACTAAATGCGATATGTATCACATGCAATCCTGCTGCCTGAGAAGCCTGGGCGGCTCAAGGGGGATCGGCTGCGACTTCTCCGGGAGATAAGTCGCAGTAGTGTATGTGGGGGAATTAATGCTTTCAAAAATAGTAGTGTTAATAGTGAAATGAATCATTATCATCTGTTTGATTATAGTTGATTACTCCTACACGTGACTACAATCTTACAAAATCCCTAACTAGAGTGTACCTAGAAGAATTAATGCAGTTTGAAAGCAAAGCAGGATCATGCCATATATGGATTTAATTTTAGATTTCTCATGCGTTCCTTCCCTTTGTATTTTGTTAATTGATAAATATAAACTATTACACTATTTTTTTTAAAACATTCTTACTATGCATCATTTTTATTGCATACGGGCCACAACTTTTTTTTTACAGTACTGCAGATGGCCACTGTACCGGCATCTACTGCTTGTGGTTATGATTGTTACAATAAAGATCAGTGTATTGTTTACAGAGCTTTTCCAATGTAAAATAAATGGAAAGTACTATTTGGCTTTGGGTATGTTTGGTTATTAGGCTGCCTTTAATGTTTTGCAGGTGTTGCTGTATACACTGGCATGGAGACCAAAATGGCTTTGAACTACCAAGGCAAGTCGCAGAAACGTTCCGCTGTTGAGAAGTAAGTCTGATTTATATAAACACTACTTTGCTAAAGTTTATATTCTCTGTTCCCGCGTCCACTGGTGACGTTCCAGTTACAGATTGAGACAAATAGTTGTCCTGTGCATTTCCTCTAGTCACAAGGACAAGGTCATTTCTTTTTCACACTTTATTTTAATAAACCCATCGGGGAGATGTATAAATATCTGAAGGATTTCTCTGTGTGTTTGGTGAAGGACAGACCATAGATGCTATTATTATTATTAATGTTACTGTGCTGTGCTGCATATAAAGTTCCTATACTGTTGTTCAAATCATAACATTTTGTTCAGGCTGACATTAAAATACTTTAATTTCAAATCTAGAGTCAATACTATGCATTATAGGTGCATCATTATAAACTGCCTTTGAAAAGCACCTTCAATCTCTAGGCGGCAGTTAATTAACAGCAACTTCATAGTAACTCTGTAACGATAAGCAGTCAGTACTATTAGTCAACAGACGGAAGGTCAACACCTAAAAAGTTTGACATGCATTAGATAGACGCATTAAAAAGGGTCAACATGGGAAAAGGTCGACATGCTTTTTTCATTTTTTTTTAACCGACTTACTTTACCATCCCAGTGTGCATAAAGGGAGAATACAATAGTGAGGGGACATCTAATACGGTGTCTATGTCTACATAGACACCAAAACACCTGAAAAACTCATGTTGACCTTTTCCCATGTCGTCCTTTTGATCGTGTCAGCATTTTGCCTATGTTGGCCTAACGCATGTCAACCTTTTTTGCGTGTCCACCTTCATCTGCCTGTCGACTTATTGACTGTTGACATTATGCATGTCGACCTAATGATCCCCATCCCCTCTGTGACTGGCTGTATTTATATTGCTCCTCTGGTTGCCTGGGAAAACATCTCTCAACTAGAAAGCCAAAAAAAGACACTACATCCTCATATATCATAGGCAGACCCGACATTGAGCAGTGACACCTCACAGAACTTTAGGGGAGGTAAGCTTTGTTTAATTATGCCCCATAAAGGTTCTGCAAAAACAAGCAAAGCTCTACGTCCCATAATACTTAGAAATGCTCCCAGCCGCACATATGACCGAACCTCGCTGCTAAATATAGTAAATCTGTTAATTATAGTAAATCTGCCCCTGAAGCACTTATGTGAATGGGAATTACCAGCAGAAATAGGTCTTGTCTGTACCACAGGAAGGAATATGAAGCAATAAGGTTTCTCTTCTTATGATTATTATTTCCTGCGTATTTCCTTTCCATAGAGATATGTCAATTTATTTATATTATAATTTATTGTGGTTAAATGTTAATAAGAGGATGTAAAGCTGGGTAAACATTAGACTTTTTATGTGAACGATAACCGGCTCGGAGCGACAAATCCGGTAGATCGTCCAGTGTGTACGCTCTCACGCGATGCTGATGTTCCTTCCCGCCAGTTGTTTTTCCTTTCTACTGATCTTTTGAAAAAGTAGGAAGATTTGTATGTATTGTTAACAACCGCATCATCCTAGATGTTGCCACTGCCAAAATGTTTTGCAAGATGGCATATAGTATGTAGGCAGTAAATCATTTCACTGGCAGTTCAAAGGAAATCGTTGACGACATTGCATCATTTGCATGTTATCTAAGGTGTACTCAGCTTTAAAATACAGCCAATACTGGCAGCTTAGAAAACCAAATATTTAGAAAATAAAATCTCATCGGCAAAATGTACGGTGCATGGACAACAGTAGAAGGGAGAGTTTGGCATGCGATGTGAGTGATGCTAGGTCACTCATCACACAGCGCTGCACAGTGATTCGCCAGTGACGTGGACTGAGCAATCGTCACTAGCGATTAAGTAGATTTATCCAGCACACTGGATCTTAATCGTTGAGCGATGGCGACGTGCGGGGCCATGCATCACTATCTCTATGGCCACTACACACTGAGCGATGTAGGGACATTTTCAAAGCGATCTAGTCAGATCTCTTAGCCCTGTAATCGCCCCATGAGTAGGCCCCTTAAGGGAATAGGGAACTTCTAGCAGCAATGATAGGATTAAACTAAATGTGTATTTGTCACGGCTCCATGAACTCCCTCCAGTCACATACTTACCGTGTTCCTGGCAGCCACTCCCAATCTTAGAATGATGTCCTGTCTTCCACTCCCCAACACCCCCCCAGCCGCCGCCGCCACGTCCAACATCCATCTCCCACCCATTGTCTATGCTGCTGGGAGGGTGAAGGGGCTGTAGCCATCCATCTAGCGGCATTATTTTATAGATATCAATATATGATAATATATTATACACCTACTGTATGTAATCTTACAAAGTTTTGTATTGCTGTGAAGCATGTGTCTTGGAGATGATGTTGCCACCACCACTGTCTACATGTCTTTCCTTTTGCTTTCAGATCCATAAATGCTTTTTTAATAGTGTATCTATCCATCCTGGTCTCCAAAGCATCTATATGCACTGCTTTAAAATATATATGGCAAAGTAATCCCGGCAACGATGAGCCCTGGTACAACGAGAAGACTCGCAAGGAAAGAGAGTCGTTCAAGGTAGCGGATTTGTTTATTTCATTACTTTGTGCCATATTATATTACAACTGTGGGCTGATATTTGTTACACTTTTTGTTTTACGGTTTCATGAAAATGTATGCTAATGCTGATTGGCTTTACATAACATAACAGAAAATGACAGTACTAGGTTTTATGTGACATTGTGTAGATGTCATTGGCATGGTGTATTCAGAGTTGCAGTGACATGCTGTTTTGTGACAAATGTTAAGGTAGCGTTCAATGCTCACGGTGCGGATATTGCAGTCTGTCGACCAGACTTCAGGTGTAATGGCAGCATGTCATATGTGGCTCACAACAGATATAGGGCCAGATGTACTTATCTTGAAAAGAGATAAAATGGAGAGTGATAAAGTACCAGCCAATCAACTCCTAATTGTCATATCACAGGCTGGGTTTGAAAAATGACAAGAGCTTGTTGGTTGTTGGTTTATCACTGTCCATTATATCACTTGTCAAGGCTTCATACATCTAGCATTGTTCTATGTAACACACAAAAGTTCTGATGACCGTGTGTTTTAAGCTACACAGTGGATGTTATGGCACATGTGCTAGTTTGTTCTATGCTATACATTACACATGACAAGGCCGGGTGATGTCGGCATGGTTAACACTGCCCCCTATGATGTTGTGTACTTCTGTTGGTACAGTGTTCCCTGGCATTGTACACACGTTGGCACTGGTTTGCCTGTGAGCGTGCACAGATATTGCAGTGCTGGATAGTCCAAAGGAAGGGATTCCATCTGACCTTTAACTACGGGGGCAACAGATGTCTGTATGAAATACCAGTAAAGCTTAGCACTGCAGTCTGCTTGCTGTTGGTTGCACAGGGAGTAGAGTGTAATCATCCCATATTGCATAGTGCCATACAGCAGTGCTGGTTAATGTGTCTTTTTATGCTCACTTAAAAATATTGCTAGCATCAATCAGCTCCAAGTTTCTTACTTTGCTGTAGGTATTTTTTGTCATTAGTGATGTATTTTTGTTTCAGATACTGAAGATTTTTACAGATTTCCTGTCCTTCATGGTCCTTTTCAATTTCATCATCCCCGTGTCTATGTATGTCACTGTGGAAATGCAGAAGTTTTTGGGTTCCTTCTTCATTGCGTGGGATAAGGACATGTACGACGAGGATATAAAGGAAGGAGCTTTGGTGAATACGTCTGACCTGAACGAGGAGCTTGGGCAGGTGAACAAAGTCATACTTGTAACCTAGCAAAGTTCCATGCATAAATGATCTCCAAAATGAAAGTATACTAAATTATTTTGAATGTTAAAATTGATATGGTCTAAGCTAGCTTGAAATGAGAAAGCAAAAATACTTAATGAAACCACACTTTTTAATGGTTTTTCAAATATACTTTTACCCCTACTCTTTGGTACGGGATATTGGCAGTAATACCAGATCTGGCATCCCAACTGCCATAATCCCAACACAAATGATAAACTGAACTAATCCTAGCCCCACCCCCAACCCTCCCCTCCAGCTGCCTATACCCACACTACCCCAAGCAGCCTTCACCTTCCCACCCACATCCTATCCCCCCCAAAGTAGCCTACACACGCCCCCTGCATTTAAACCCTTTCCCACCCACATCCTATACCACCACCATCCCCACAAGCAGCCTACACATACCCCCGCTTCCTTACCCTAATTTATGTTCAGGATATTGCGGATGACGGGATTTTCACATATGTCATTAACCGCTGGCATCCCATCCATCAAGATTCCAACTGCATCCCTCCCGCACCCAGATTATTGCATTATACTAGGGGTCCTCAAACTATTTTGTTTTGGGACCTCATTAGACAATAAGAATAATGACAGGACCCCAGAAAGTTACTGCAGAAGGTCATAACATCACATGTGTAGTCAGCAGACAGCACATACATGGCAGCATTGTGGAGGCACATAATCATGGGAGGTGTCTAAAATGACAGACAATTCAACTGATTTTTTTAAACTTCTTGAATCACTGAGATGAGAAAAGTCATCAGCCTGATGGTCAGCAACATGGAGTCGCGACTCCATGCTAAGAGTGTCAGGACCCACAGTTTGAGAACCGCTGCATTATACAGTAAAAAAAAATTCATATGTTTATAAATCCAATCCTTAAGTAGTCCTAACAGTTTATGTTTTCTCTTTCAATGGTCCTGGTGACACAGCTTCACATTGGGATGTAGGAGGGTCCGCAGGAGCCAGGCACCTATCCTAAAGCTTTTGGAGGGTAGGCTCCTCCCCTACTGCATCCCAGATTCCTCAGTTCGTGTTAGGTGCCCACTGGAGTGGGTGCTATTCTAAAGGGCTGCCGGAGCAGCCGAAGGAGTAGAGCTAGTTAGGGTTTTTATTATTTTATTAACTTTTACACTAGCTAGGTAGGCACAGTGTGAGGATTCTCATTAGTGAATCCTCACACTGCTAGCGCAGCAGGAGCTGACAGAAGCGAGTCCTGTCAGCTCACTGTGCACGAGGGAGACGCTGTCTGGCCTCCCTGTGCAGCGCTTACAGCTTCTTTTAAGAAGCTGCCTGGGCTCCGGAGCGCTCTGAAACCGGCTTCACGCTAGGTGGGGATCATGGGGGACAGGCACTCCGTGATGGCGGCGGCCATTTTATGCGGAGCTTACACACTGAGCTCCTGATATGAGAGGACAGCAGTGTTGTTACAGGCATGTTCCGAGTGGTCCCCAGCTGAGGGGGAGATACTGGAACAAGGAGATCCTACAATGGGAGCGGCTGTCTGGGGGTAGTTGGCGCCAAAAGTCACAGACCCCGCAGCAGCAGGGACTTGGTCCCTTCCCTCACTCTGTTTTGGCGCCATTCAGAACGCTTGCAGCGGAGCTGAGCTGGCTTACAGATCCTGACAGAGTGATTGGATTTCCTGGGCATCGCTTTCCCCATTCTGAAGACTACAGAAAGCTAAGTGAACTGAGTATATTGGTTCTGTATATAATGTTTGTACATTTAATGCTGGGACTGTGTCAATTGAGAACATCAGGTCTGAGCAACAGCCTGTGGTCTTGGGGGAGGGAGCCTAAAATGCATTGAGCGCTTGCAGTGGTTGTACACTGAGATTTGTCCCTGTGGGGGGCTTATGTATTTATATGCGCTGCTGTGAAACCCATGGGGAGTGAACCCCAGAGGGTAGTACATCGGAACTTGCATGGGCCAAGCCCTAGGCAGGTCTGAAAATGCTTTGGTGCATTACTGGACAGGCAGAGTGATGGCTGGTAACTTCCCTAGACCATTGCCATTCTCTCAGCAATCTTTTAGCTCTTTGCCTCGGACCCAGACAGATCCTGACTGATTACAGGTCATGCAGGATACTGCTATGGGAATCAGCAGGTTTAAATTACTTGTTGCACAAGTTTTATGGTTATTCTGTGGGGACCCCCAAAAAGGTCTTATTCAGGGCCATTATTAGCTGCTGATGAGGTAGGAGAGTACACAGAACCAAACCAGGGTGATATTTCTGAAGAGTCCTCAGCCTCAGGGGTAGAGGATTTTATTACTGCTGTAAAACAGGCATTAAATTTGTCTGTGAAGGATAAACTCCTGCAAAGGTTGTTTTTTATGAGACAGCGTAAAGAATCTGATATCTCCCTGCAAAGGGGCCTGAAAAACCCCGATAAAAGGCTTCAGATACTTAAAAGATTTCTAAGCCTGTACCCCATGCCTGAGGCGCATGCTGACCTCTGGAAAAAAGTCCCAGTGGTAGATGCTTCTGTGGCACGTGTATCAAGACCTCAGGTGGAGCCACTGTGCTACCAGTACAAGGGGTAGCAGCGTTTAAGGACCCCGCAGACAAAAAGCTGGAGGGTAACCTCAAAGCATTATTTTAAGGGGTGGGATACACCCTACGCCCTCTGATGGTTTCAGCCTGGGTCTCTAAGGCCATGATCGTGTGGGCCAGAAATTTGTGCACTATTTTACACGCTGACCCTTGTGTGTTATTGCTTGCAGAGAAGCTTAAAAACGGCTGCAGAGCATGTATTGGAGTCTGAGAGGAAGCTCTCAAAATGGCTGCCAGAGTTTCCACAGTGTCTGTAAATGCCAGGAGAGTGCTCTGGCTTAAGGCTTGGGAGGCAGATAATGTGTCTAAGAAAGCCTTAGAGACAATAGCTTTTAAAGGAAAGCTGTTATTTGCTTCTGAACTGGAAGAGATTATTAAGCAGGCCACAGGTGGCAAAAGTACTTTCCTGCCAGTCCCTGCAGCCAAGCAGACATCAAGGTTTTTTGCTTTCAGGCCAGCCTTGCGGCCCTCCCTTAGAGGAGGTGCGTCTTTCCGAGGGCAGCCCTTCAGGGGAAAGGTCCTAAAGTCTAAATTTGGTTCCTTTCATAAGAAACCAAACACAAAGGAGAGGACAAACCATCTGCATGACTGCCAAGGGTTTTGCCCGGCGGTGGTCAAGATGGGGGGACATCTGACACTGTTCAAAGATGCATGGGCATTGTTAGACCGGGATTCTTGGGTGTTAGAAATTATAACCCAGGGTTACAGAATTCCCTTCAAGGGTCTTCTTCCAAGAAGATTCATTCCCACGCGAATACCAAAAGGGGCTCGGCTCCGTACAGCTCCCTTGGGAGCGGCTCATTCTCTTTTAGAGAAGGGTGTGGTGATCCCGGTCCCCAGAACGGAATGGAAAAAAGGCTTTTATTCCACTCTGTGTCGGGTGTCCAAACCAGACGGGTCTTTCAGACCGATTCTCAATTTAAAGTCGTTAATTATCCATTTGTGGGTAGACCATTTCAAAATGGAGTCTCTACGGTCAGTGCTGTGAAGCCTGGACCAGGGAGAATTTTTGGCGTTCATGGATGTCCAGGACGCGTACCTTCATGTTCCTGTTCACCCAGGACATCAGGCTCTATTGAGATAGGAGACCATGCACTTGCAATTCCAGGTGTTGCACTTCGGCCTGGCCACAGCGCCAAGGGTATTCACCAAGATAATGTCTGTAATGGCGGCTGTGCTTCGACTGAGGGGAAACACTGTGATCCCATATTTGGACGACCTGCTGTTCAGAGCGGAGTCAGCAGACATGTTGAAGAGTCACTTGGCAAAAGCCATTGGGTTTTTGGCAGGCTCACGGCTGGTTTTTAAACTTACAAAAGTCTCAGTTGGTGCCGTCACAGAGACTCCAATTCTTGGGGGTCATTCGGGTTACCCATCTACATCGGGTATTTTTACCGGAGGCAAAGGCCAGGGATCTGGTTGCCTTAGTCCAGGAGATTCTCAGCTCTCGGAGCACATCAGTATGGAGGTGCCTCAAGCTGCTGGGGAAGATGGTGGCGTCTTTCGAGACGCGGCAGTTTGCCAGGTTCCACTCTCGGGTGTTCCAGTGGAATATTTTGAAGGCTTGGTCAGGAATCACACAGACCATGAAATCCGAACAGATAGTGCTGTCTTCGGAAACTCGAGCCACCCTGAAATGGTGGACAGACGTGGACTCCCTTCAGTGGGGGTCGGTCACTGCAGTCCTGGAGCTGGCTGGTAGTCACTACCGACGCCAGTCTCAGGGGCTGGGGGGGGCAGTAGTCTTGGATCTGCGTCTGCAGAGTTTGTGGACTCCATAGGAATCTGCCTTACCGATCAATATCTTGGAACTGAGAGCTGTGTGGAAAGTGTTTTCTCTAGCGGGAGACAGGTTGCAGAGGCTCCCTTTAAGGATTCAGACCGACAACGCCACAGCTGTGGCGTATCTGAACCACCAGGGAGGCACACGCAGCAAGCTGGCTATGTGGGAGGTGCCCCGAATCTTCTTGTGGGCGAACCAGAATGTTCCAGCATTATCAGCAATATTCATACCAGGAGTGGAGAATATAGAGGCCGACTTCCTGAGCAGGAAGGAGCTGATGAAAGGGAAATGGAGCCTGAACCCACAAGTATTCCACCAGATTACATGGAGGTGGGGAACCTTGGAGGGGGACCTGATGGCATCCAGATTCATCCATCAGGTACCCAGGTTTTATGCCAGGATGAGGGATCCACTGGCAGAAGCAGTGGATGCCATGTCTATCCCCTGGGAGGGGAATTCTTTTTATGTTTTTTCCACCAGTTCCAATGTTGGCAAGAGTGTTGAAAAAGATACAGGCCCGGACAATTCCAGTAATTTTAGTGGCCCCAGATTGGCCAAGGAGGTCCTAGTACTCGAGGCTTCAGAGATTCTCTGTGGACTCATGGCGTCTACCTCTGAGGTCAGACCGTCTAAGACAAGGACCGTTTAACTATCTGGATTCAGCTTGATTAATTTTGATGGCCTGACTGTTGAAACCACCATTTTGAGGAATATAGGATTCTCAGAGGTGGTGGTTAACACGATGATTAAAGCCAGAGAGTCTTCTGTAAATTATTATAGGGTCTGGAAGACCTATATTCAATGGTGTGAAAGATAGAAATCACACACATCCCGATTTAAAATGGCTAAAATTGTTGGAGTTTTTTACAGAATGGACTTTCCTCTGGGATAAGCCTTCAGTAACTCAAAGTTCATATCTCGGCCTTGTCAATTTCCTTCCAAAGAAGGGTTGCATTAATACTGGAAGTCAGACCTTCCTGCAGGGGGTTTCTCTATTGAAACCTCCCTACAAGCAACCAGTAGCGCCAGGGGAATTATCTCTGGTTCTGGAGTACCTTAAAAAGGCGCCTTTTGAGCCGTTAAGGTTGGCTGACCTTAGTTTCCTTACAGGGAAGCTGGTATTTTGTTGGTGGTGGCGTCAGCAAAAAGAGTATTGGAGTTGGGAGCTTTGTTCTACAAGTCTCCCTCCCTTATATGTCATGATGATAGGGCTGTCTTTCGGACAGTACCCCAAGATTTTTACCAAAAGTAGTCTCTGCTTGTCATCTAAATCAGGAGATGGTTCTGCCTGTGTTTCAACCCCCAGAGGGTTCTAGGAAAAGGGACAAATTGAGGAATTTGGATGTTGTGCGCGTCTTGCGCGTTTAGTTGGACAGAGTTAAGAGTGTCAGAAAGACTGATACTTTACTGGTTTTGTATGACATACACAAAATTGGTTGGCCTGCTTCTAAGCAGACCATTGATAGGTGGTTGCGCTCTGTTATTGCGTTCGCATATACTAAAGTTGGTAGGCCTGTACCGGCCAGGATTAATGCGCATACCACCAGGTCGGTTACCACCTCTTGGGCGGTTCGACTTGGGGCAACAGCTGAGCAGGTTTGCAGGGCTGCCATTTGGTCATCTGTTCATACTTTTGCCAAATTCAATAGGTTCCATGAGTTCGCGTCGGTGGACGCATCATTCGGGCGAGCAGTGATGAGAACTGCAGACCTGAGCGTACCCACCCAAAAGGACCGGCTCTGGAACGTCCCAATGTGAAGCTGTGTCACCAGGACCATTGAAAGAGAAAAAGGGATTTTTGTAAGAACTTACCGTTCGAATCCCTTTCTCTGATATGGTCCTGGTGACACAGCGATCCCTCCCTTACGCTCAGTAAGTATGCCAGTGTTCATGATGTTTCATGTTATAATTGGTTGAAAAGTTAAATTTAAAATTGTGCATATAATATGTGCAGGCGTTGTACTGAGTTAATGTATTCCAGTGGCTTTGAAAGATTGAACTGAGGAATCTGGGATGCAGTAGGGGAGGAGCCTACCCTCCAAAAGCTTTAGGATAGGTGCCTGGCTCCTGCGGACCCTCCTACATCCCAATGTGAAGCTGTGTCACCAGGACCATATCAGAGAAAGGGATTCGAACGGTAAGTTCTTACAAAAATCCCTTTTTCAAGATTTCTGTCGAAGTAAAGAGATAATAAGATAATTTCTAACCCAGCAAAAAAAATGTATTTACCTGTGAATAATTAAAGAAATGCAGTAATCACGAGCTGTTAGAAGAACTTGAAAATTGTAAATGAAACCCATTGTTTTAAGAGGTGACAGAAGGTGGGTTAGTGAGAAGGCCAATGGCAAGCTGCATACAAGGGCTTTTAATTAGTCCTCAAATTCACATATAACCACCCCACAGAAGCTTTGTGACCAGGACTGTAAAAGGAAGCGACTGAAAGAACGCTCCTGCTAGGCACAGAAGTATGTTAGTTATCTGTCGTGCAGCTTTATAGAATGGCGCATTCTTACTGACATTAATAATAATACAAATGATTAATGAATGATTAACTGATTAAACTCAAATGGTATTTCTTTCCAAAGGTGGAGTATGTGTTTACAGATAAGACTGGCACTCTGACAGAAAATACGATGGAGTTTATTGAATGCTGCATAGATGGCTACAAATACAAGGACTCTGGGGATGAACTGACTGTAACCGATGGTGCCGGAGTCTTTGGGAAAGCTTCCAAGGTAGGTGATCTATGTATTCTAAAGTACAATTTGTTTAATGAACTGTTACAATCAGGGCTGGTGATAAGGTGTTCGGCGGCATACATGATGCCCACAGTAGCAGCGTCCCTTATACATGATGCCACCACTGCCAGCTACACTTTATTTATTTATTTATTTACAGTTTCTTATATAGCGCAGCATATTCCGTTGTGATTTACAATTGGAATCAACAGTGATAAGACAAACTGGGTGATTTAGATGTAGAGGTTGGAGGGCCCTGCTCACAAGCTTACAACCTATTGGAAAATAGAAAGTATACACAGGGACTGACATCAGCAGATTAGCCTTTCAGAGGCATTCAAAATGGATACCACACACAAAGACTTTCTCTCACTCACCCAACAAAGGCTGGATGGCTGGATCTCCACCTCTACCTCATACACTGAAGCACTGGACCCAGGTAGCTCCACCTCTGCAAGTTGCTCCGACCCCTCACCTGCAGTAGCACCGTCCCATTTTCATGAACTGCATCATGGCCGGGGTGTGGGAGGAACTTCAAGCTGCCGGTACAGCAGCAGCCATCAGCAGGGATGAAGAGCAGGGAGTTCGCCTCTGCTGCCCGGCACCTGCCTGCACTGCATTCTCTGCTGAGCGGGTAGGGCCAGCTCTGGTTAAAACTATATTAGGTGATAACAGTTCCTGACTGCGCCAGCTCTGGGATGCATAGGAGATCTTGCATAATAGCACTAGGCTGATGCGCTGTTCGCAGTAGAGAGTTGAGGGGTTTTCACTCCCTCACTGCGGCAGATAAGATGTTCATACATCTATTCTGTGTTGCTTCCTGTTTCACTTTGGTAATGAGGGAAAGGAGGAATCTGAATTGTGTGGGTATCATACATCTACCCCTCAGTGATGTCTCCTGACCAAGTGCTGTTTTCAGTTTATAGCCAGCACTTTACAAAGGTTCTCCTGACTGCTTGTTCCACTTTGTGTCAGATATCTGGGCATAAACCCTGTCTCCACATCCTGCTGATGGCTCAGGGTGG
This sequence comes from Crinia signifera, assembly GCF_055691185.1. Classification (NCBI taxonomy): domain Eukaryota; kingdom Metazoa; phylum Chordata; class Amphibia; order Anura; family Myobatrachidae; genus Crinia; species Crinia signifera. Next base: position 107,397,311 of record NC_139225.1, read on the forward strand.
TATTATATGTATATACTCTGTGCATGTGTATATACACATATATACAGTATATAATATTTTATTTTCAAACAAATTTGCCTATAATGGTGCAAAAGATTACACTTCCACGTTCACATTAACATCCTCACTAAACTGTGCCTAGGTAAGAAAACCACAACTCTGAACAAAAGTTGTAGAATCCCTCCTCTATTGTTTGCACGATTCTCTACTTTCCATATCTCATCAGACTTTACCATCCTAAACCTTTCCGGGTTATTCTTGTTGATTCGCAAGGCTACGAATTTGCAGACTTGCGAGTCCACCCAACCCCGCCTTGCGAATGGTTGGCTGACACCACCCATTCGCAAGGGTGACTTGCTCGCAGGGGTTTGTGAATGGAGGTTACACAGTAACATCCTTTCGCAGGGCAGGGGGAACCTCCCACATCTTTTGATGGTTGCCGACCATCGAAAGATGTGGAAGGTGCACGCATATAAAAGTGGCTTTCAAGTCACTTACAGATGCGTGTCCAGTGATATCAGCTGCCCGCATCCGCCTCATGGCATCATGAAACTCTGGCCGTTCCCATATGCTAATGGGGCCGCCCGCACCCCTCTCCACCCCCGCCCAAAGTCTGTTCACCGTGGGTGCACACACATTGCATATGTGAAGAAATGCGCATGCGCAGTACAAAAACATCGGTCCCCGTGCGAGCACAGCCCTAATGCAAACGGGCCAGAATAAGGGTTTTGAACTGTTACTGCTGTGAGCAATGCAAAATACAAATGGCACTGTTAATATTCAGACAGGTAGTCTTTAATTCAATGCTCCTTTATCAGTATTACATTGGCCCCATCTCTAACAGGAGTAGGAATGTTAGGCATCCAAAAGATGAAAGGAAATCTGCAAATGTGCATGCCTGAGTTACAGTATGTGTGTTCTTTTCTAGGACAGAGAGGAGCTGTTCCTGCGTGCGCTGTGCCTGTGCCACACCGTGCAGCTGAAAGAAGAGTCTCAGTGCGATGGGCCGATCGCGTTGTCAGAAAATAAATGTTCTTACATCTCCTCTTCTCCAGATGAAATAGCTTTGGTGAATGGAGCCAAGAAGTGAGTGTTACATATTATATAAATGTGATGGTTGTTCAGTAAGTAAAGTAACGAGGTCGCTCATGTGTGTGCAGTATTTCATTCTAATTTCCCACCAGGCCATATCAGGTAGACCACTGCTTCCCCTCATAGCTATTAGATGGCACCTCATATCAGTCACACTGTCCCAATGTCAGTTCTTAGTTGTCCAGCCTGGAGGATTTATGAAGCTGCTCGGTGCTCTATCGAGCACTCTGTGCTTTGTACTCTATCAGATTCTTACATCTGAAGGGCACATCAGAAGCTGGAATTCATCACCAACATGTTGAGGTGCACGGAGATGACATAAAGTCAAGGAGACAGGTTTAGTGTTGGTGCACTGCCCTTGATAAGAGCAGCAGAGACATTCAGGATAAGCTGTGATATGCCCTTAAGATGCAAAAACCTCAGTTTGACCATGTATCCGCCAGACCCGCTATATTACAAATGATGTTGAGACAGTATGACTGATAGGAGAATGTCTAATGGCCATGAGGAGAAGCAGTGGGTTACTTGCTCTGTTCCGGTGGGAAAGTATTCTGAATTTGAGAATATTACACACTTGTTACTGGACCTTACTTATGGAACCACCTTTTGTACATGTGTGCTAACTGGTTTCTTCTTCTTTTCTGTGTGCAGTCTCTCTGAATGCATGCCTCACGGCTTTCTTGAATTGAGATGTCATTAGGACATCACAGAATAGTACATAGGAATTGCAGCAGATTTAAGCATAAAATAAACCAGCCAATCAATGTGCTAGAAGCTAAAAAACAGAGATGTGAGGCGCAAATTGTTTCAGAGAAGTCTTTTGGCTGTATAATAATTAAAAGATATTTGTTTAGGACCTCAGAATATATGCACAAAATGAAGATGTGTCCTTTCCGTTCTGTAATTTTAGCTTCTTCAGGGCTGATACAGTTACCTGTACGATAGCTGCTTTCTGCTCAGACTGTGGTGGCACAAGCAAAAACCTGCTTTTATGCTTGTGCCTATATTTGTAGCGCAAGCTGGTTCTGCCCCTTTGTGTCTCCAGGGGTTTCCTGGTGCAGTTTTATTGTAGCCTTGATAATTATTTTGCATGCAAAACAGTATCACCCCTTACCCAGCTGCAACACTTGCATTCAGTGACTTCATGAACTCTGTAAGCAGTTGCTTATTTCACAGTCCAGTAATCAGAGGTCCCCTCTCCTTTCCCGCCCCCACCTCTATCTGCTATGGTTCATGCGAGGAGACGCGTCCTACTGCTAGCATGGAGCATGTTTTCATGTCACGGTTTTCCCCGCTGGTGATCTGTAAGCATATTGTGCATCACTAACAAGAGATGACAACCTGTAAATGTTCTCTAAATATAAACTACAATGGGATACATTATGTTGAAGGTTTCTGAATTTCCAGGCGTTAAAATGTTTTACTGTATGCATTCCTGGAAAATTCTTCTCTGTAAGATAATATCACTAGTATCAGCTCTGTGTGGGTTGCCGGCGGTTTCTTCAGTAGGTTACATTATTAAAATCTAATAAAAAAATGATTCCCTCACAGATTCAATCCTGTATCTGATAACTCTTTCTGCATCATTTACCTTTGGGAATGTCATTAGTAATTGAACATCATGTAAGAAGTTTTTTATATAGACTTGCATATGAAATATGGAGAAGAAGCTAAATTAAACTTATTGCTGTATGCATTTGTTCTTTCTTTGCTGTATACAGTATTCCTTGCGTTAGGTCCGGGGTTAAGGCTGGCCACGGGTGGTTGATCCGGCACTTGGAGTTCATTTTTTTCTCTATTTTAATAGGTATGGATTTACATACATGGGAATTGAAAATGATTTCATGAAGGTGAAAAACCAAAATAATGAGCTGGAAGTGTAAGTATGCTAAGGCCACAATACTCTCATAATGTAGTTTTACTGTTGTTACATATATATATATATATATATATATATATATATATATATATATATATATATATATATATATATATATTATACATAGAGGTATGGTGACAGATGCAGGGTGGGAAGTTTGGCAGCTGATGTAAGAGCATTAGAACCTGTACGGCATCATATATAAAGTATAGAGTACTTGCTCCCCTCTCTCAGTTGTTGGACCCGAAGTTACTTTGCGGAACACTCTGTTGGAGTAAAATCCTTGTCTAAAAGAACCAAACAGTTTCAACTTTAACTCGTCCATTTATACATGGCTAAATCAAAGGCTTGATTCCTGCTACAGTCCCAATTTTTGTAGAGCCTATATAAAAGCTTCTCCACTAGACCAGTGGTTCCCAACCCTGGTCCTCAAGTACCCCCAACAGTGCACATTTTCCAGATCACCCAGCAGGTGCACTCATTATTCAGTCACATTTTAAAAGATTCACAGGTGGAGCTAATTATGTCACTTGTGATCCTGTGTGGAGACCTGGAAAACATGCACTGTTGGGGGTACTTGAGGACCAGGGTTGGGAACCACTGCACTAGACCATTATCTACCGATAATCAATCTCTCTTTTTTAATGATCCATGGTGGAACCTAGCCATATAAAATTCTATCTGAAGTAATATTATATTAGGACCATTGACCATTGATTTTGCCCCTGATGAAGTTCTAACGGACAAAACGTGTAGGGGTATTTCTCTTCATCTACACAACCTATCCATTGAAGTAATGTATGAGACTGTGAAAATGTTATTGGGGAATCATTCTGTGAAAAACTATATGGACATCATGTTTTAACTGCATTCTGGAAATAAAACGGTGTACTTTTTTAAATTTTCATTTTTATTTCATATGTATATGCACATTGGTATGATAGGGTGAGCGCACCTCTATACGTTTTATACCTTTTTCTCTTTGCTTTGCTAACAGGAAGGACATCTAGAAGTGCGGCTACATATTACACTGCCCAACTTGAGCACCTCAGAGTTTATTCTTATTGTTCTTTTGTTTACCTTTTCTTTTTTTTTTCATTACCATCAACTAGCTACTATTGATTATATCAAACATACAGTTTCTTTTAACTGGTCACTTATGTATGCACACACACAAACTGCTTACACCCTGCTGCTGCAGAGTACTGGATTCTGACTCTGCAGGAGAAGACACAACTGTGCAATATGTGTAATTACAAACTAATTAGGCTAATTGGAAACATCCAGTTGCTTAATTAGTCCCTGGGGGTCCTGTTGCCCGGGTGAGAGAACAGGTCACACCGAGTTTCCCTAAAAAAATAATGTATTTGCAGAAAGTTCAGACTTGCTCTGGGGGTGCAGATATCTATCTATATATCCCAATAATTTCCGGCACTCGCAATGGATGGATATCATGCCCCGGGACCTCTTTAGAGCTTAGCACAGCCTATATATAACTCCAAAAAAAAAAGTGTCCCTCTGGAGTCTTGTTTGTAATGGTGAAAAAATGATTTACTCCAAATCCATCATACCTTATTATACCTTATCCCTGACGATGGGTATAAGACCCAAAACATATTCGAGAGAGAGAGAGAGTTGTACTTTCACTCAATGCCAGCAGTGTTTTGGAGACTCACCGACATATATACACTGCTCAAAAAAATAAAGGGAACACTAACATAACACATCCTAGATCTGAATGAATGAAATATTATTATTAAATAATTTGTTCTTTACATAGTTGAATGAGCTGACAACAAAATCACACAAAAATTATCAATGGAAATCAAATTTATTAACCAATGGAGGTCTGGATTTGGAGTCACACTCAAAATTAGTGGAAAAACACACTACAGGCTGATCCAACTTTGCTGTAATGTCCTTAAAACAAGTCAAAATGAGGCTCAGTAGTGCCTGTATGACCTCCCTACAATGCCTGGGCATGCTCCTGGTGAGGTGGCGGATGGTCTCCTGAGGGATCTCCTCCCAGACCTGGACATAAGCATCCGCCAACTCCTGGACAGTCTGTAGTTGGTGGATGGAGCGGGACATGATGCCCCAGATGTGCTCAATTGGATTCAGGTCTGGGAAAAGGGCGGGCCAGACCATAGCATCAATGCCTTCGTCTTGCAAGAACTGCTGACACACTCCAGCCACATGAGGTCTAGCATTGTCGTGCATTAGGAGGAACCCAGGGCCAACCACACCAGCATATGGTCTCACATGGGGTCTGAGGATCTCATCTCGGTACATAATGGCAGTCAGGCTACCTCTGGCGAGCACCTGGAGCTGGATACCAAGAGCTGTGCGGCCCCCCAAAGAAATGCCACCCTACACCATTACTGACCCACTGCCAAACTGGTCATGCTGGAGGATGTTGCAGGCAGCAGAACGTTCTCCTTGGCGTCTCCAGACTCTGTCACATCTGTCATGTGCTCAGTGTGAACCTGCTTTCATCTGTGAAGAGCACTGGGCGCCAGTGGCAAATTTGCCAATCTTGGTGTTCTTTGGCAAATGCCAAACCACCTGCACGGTGTTGGGTTGTAAGCACAACCCCAACCTGTGAACGTCGGGCCCTCATACTACCCTCATGGAGTCTGTTTCTGACCGTTTGAGTAGACACATGCACATTTGTGGCCTGCTGGAGGTCATTTTGCAGGGCGCTTGCAGTGCCTCTCCTCTTTCTCCTTGCACAAAGGCGAAGGTAACGGTCCTGCTGCTGTCCTGTTGCCCTCCTACGACCTCCTCCATGTCTCCTGATGAACTGGCCTGTCTCCTGGTAGTGCCTCCATGCTCTGGATACTACGCTGACAGACACAGCAAACCTTCTTGCCACAGCTCACATTGATGTGCCATCCTGGAAGAGCTGCACTACCTGAGCCACTTTTGTGGGTTGTAGACTCCGTTTTATGCTACCACTAGAGTGAAAGCACCGCCAGCTTTCAAAGGTGACCAAAACATCAGCCAGAAAGCATAGGAGCTGAGAAGTGGTCTGTGGTCACCACCTACAGAACAACTCCATTATTGGGGTGTCTTGCTAATTGCCTATAGTTTCCACCTGTTGTCTATTCCATTTGCACAACAGCATGCAAAATTGATTGTCAATCAGTGTTGCTTCCTAAGTGGACAATTTGATTTTACAGAAGTGTGATTGACTTGGAGTTCCCTTTATTTTTTTGAGCAGTGTATATATAAGCAGCGAGTATTTTGCAAGGAGCAAAAAGAATAGTCGGCACTTCACAGTTTTGTAATAGAAGCTTTGTTGAAATCAAACATGATAATACATTACATGAGACACCATCAACGTCTGTATAGAAACAAAAGTGCATGTGGTCACATGTTGGTGTCTCATATAATGTATTATCATGTTTGATTTCAACAAAGCTTCTATTACAAAATTACAGCTTCTACTAGAAAATTGTGAAGTGCCGACTATTCTTTTTGCTCCTTGCAAAATACTGAATGTGTCCGTCCCGGTACTCCGGTTTACTCCCACAATCCAAAAATATACTGGTAGGTTATTTGGCTCCTAACAAAATTAACCCTAGAATGTCTGTGTGTGCATGTACATGTGGTAGGGATATAGATTGTAAACTCCACTGGGGCAGCGACTGATGTGAATGTTCAAATATTCTCTTTAAAGCGCTGCGGAATATGTATGCTCTATATAAGAAACTGTTAATAAATAAAATAAATAATAAAATATATATATATATATATTTTTTTTTTTATGTCATTCAATTGAATAGCAAAACTGCAGGAAAACGCAGGACACTAAGGGTGAGATTTAATAGGATGAGAGATTCAGAAAGTGAGAGATTTGGTAAGAAATCTCCAGTTTTTTTTAAAGCGGCAATCATTTACACTGCAAAATCATACTGGTTTTGCAGTGTAAATGATTGCTGCTTTAAAAAAACTGGAGATTTCTTACCAAATCTCTCACTTTCTGAATCTCTCATCCTATTAAATCTCACCCTGAGTCTTTTGAATTTCCCATTGCTAGATGAAATCCCCCACCTGTTTGTCTGAGTATGTATGTGTGTAATATATATGTATTTATAGGGATGTCTGGTATATGACATATACAGTATTATTGGTCATAAACTTATGAACTGAGGGTTTTAAGCCTATCACGGCATCATTCTAACACTTTTAAACAATGGCTATATGACTTCATTACTTATGAAAACAATAGACTTAAGCTGTGTCTAATCAGCCAAAGAACCTGTAGAGTGTGGTTCCGGACTGACTGTCACTAGCACATGTACAGTTCCATTCTGATTACCTTTCTGGGGTCCAGCCTCTGACATGGAACATCTATGCTTTGAGGAGATGTAGGAATTAGTATATTATGGGGTATATGTATGAATCAGTAATAAGGGAGAAGTGAGCCAGAACAGATGTGGCCCATGGCAACCAATCAGCACTGAAGTAACATCTATAATTTGCAGAATTTAAAATGATAAAGAGCAGCTTTATGGGCCAGAAACTCTGACTGTCATACTATTTCACTCTCTCGGGATGTGCTTCATTAGAATTAAAGGGCAGTCATTGGAAAACTTTCTATAATATTAGTGGGTTTCGTAAGTGAATGATTACAGACTTAGTTGATTTCTCTAAAATCCCAGTCATTTATTTCCCAGTGTCTTCCCATCACACATTACCTGTACAAAGAGGTCAGTGTGCTCTAAAACCTGGAACGCTGGAACTGTACTTAATGTTGTAACGCTGTATTTTTCCAGTAGGTAACACAACCTTCCTGTGTTTTTCATCTTTCGCTGTCTAAAGTTAGAAGTGTATGAAGTAAATATAAAAAATATGTATTATTGTAGGTTTTAAATGTTTAACAGCCAGTGCACCACTTATAGGTAACTTTGGGCCTTATTTTGGTTCATTCTTTCTTAGATGGGCAAAACCATGTGCACTGCGGGTGGGGCAGATGTAACATGTGCAGAGAGAATTAGATTTGGGTGGGGTTTTACTTCAAAGTGAGATCTATATTGCAGTGTAAAAATAAAGCAGTCAGTATTTTCCCTGCACAGAAACAAAATTACTCACCCAAATCTAATTCTCTCTGCACATGTTACATCTGCCCCCCCTGCAGTGCACATGGTTTTGTCCATCTAAGAAGGATTTTGTCAGAAAGAATGAACCAAAATAAGGCCCTTTGTTCTGTGTGCAGAATATGGTCTCCATAAGTAAGACTGAACTTTTGTAGAATTCATTACAACTGAGCTTTAGAACTAAGAACGCATTTATTTTTTAAGCTCTATTGTTCTTATTTGTTTATACGAGTAAGAGATCAGAAGACATTCTCATGACAGCCGTCTTATTTACAGCTACCAGCTTCTTCATGTGCTGAACTTTGATCCAGTGAGAAGACGTATGAGTGTCCTCGTGAAGACAAGTGCAGGTAGTAACGGAAGTTGTTCTTACTTTATATTCATTGAGTATGTGTGTGATTGTTATCTGTAGCTTTATCTCCTGGTATATCTGACAAGGCGTGGTCCTGCATGGCACTAGTCAGCAGTGTCCATACGGGAGGGAAAAGCTGTGCTAGGCAATACTGACCTGTAGTATTAAAGGGCAGTAGAAAAGTAAGGTCAAAGGACATTCAGCCAAAGTATGGTTTCACAGGCAAACTAACATTTTAAATCAGTGATACCCAGAAAAATGGTTGGTCAAATCAACATATTGGTCAATCACAGGTGTATGTCAGGGAGAGGTTAGACTAGAGCAGGGCTGGGCAACACCGGCCCTCCAGATGTTAATGAACTACACATCCCAGGATGCTTTGCATTAGTTTTGCTATGTGGCCATGCTGAAACTGATGCAAGGCATGCTGGGATGTGTAGTTCATCAACATCTGGAGGGCCGGTGTTGCCCAGCCCTGGACTAGAGTGTATGCTGGTCATTGTAGTGCCATACTTAAGGATCTTGGGGTGCCTTGAGGTGAATTGAATCTCATTTTAGAAATATATAAATGTAGGAGCCAAAGTAGGGGCTGCTAATAATAATATGTAGTGTAGTAGAAGCATAGTTTTAAGGGAAAGGAGTCTCGTAAAGTTCCTTGGAACAACCGCTTATGTACAATACCTGTTGTAAACCTTAGGTGACTTTTCATTCCTCATGGTTTATACATAGTCAAAGGAAAAATATGAAATCACTTCAGAGCTAAACTGAATTGTGGGCACAGTGGTTAGGTTGGAAAATGTACACTACAGTTTTATTCCACTAGGGGGCAGAATATAGGGGATAATACCTGCACATTGAAGTAGTTTGTAGGTCTCAACTGTTTCCTTCTGAATTGTGGATATGGAGCCAGATTCAGAAATAGGAGCACCTGCAACAAATCAAAGTTAATGCTTTTAACTTTAAGATTTACACCTCCATACCCGCAACATGCCAATGTGCAAAATGATCCTAACTGTTCTCAGCCCCTGGTGTTCTATGGTTGGTGCCTCTAGTGGCCATGACAGAACAGAGCGCTGGCAATACTTAAGAAGTTCAAAGGGGCACATTTACAAAATAATATTTGCGGCTGTTTACCCACAAACACCCATTACCGTGGGTCTGTCCTTCATTCACCAATGAGTGAAGGACGGACTGCATCTGCTATGATCACTCCATTCCCCATAGAAACCTATACTGCCAGATTTACCAATATCCGCAATGTGAAGCTATAGATCAGGCATGTCCAACCTGTGGCCCTCCAGCTGTTGTGAAACTACACATCCCAGCATGCCTTGCCATAGTTTTAGCATTCCCTAATATCAAAACTGGGGCAAGGCCTTCTGGGATGTGTAGTTTCACAACATCTGGAGGGCCGCAGGTTGGACATGCCTGCCATAGATCCAGTATGTACTTCCGGCAGTTTTCCCCAGGAATCCTCCGCCGGAAAGACCGCTGTGCATGGGGTGCCGGATGGGGTCTGGACAGTTGGGATCCCGACAGTCATTAACCCAACGTCAGGATCCCAACTGTTAAAACACTGACGGCCAGGTTTCCGACGGTCGTCGGCTATTCTCCCTTGTGGTGGTCCACGACCCCCATAGAGGGAGAATAGAATAGGTAGCGAGCCACCGTGCCCGCAGCGTGGCGAGCGCAGCGTTGCGAGCGCAGCGAGCCCGCAAGGGGCTTTGTTGCGCTGGCCACGTCTGAGTCCGGCCAGTCAGGATCCCGACATCCGGCTAATGACTGTCGGGATCCCGACTGTCAGAACCGCATACCACACCCTGTGCATGTCGGTCAAGTTTGCTGTGCATACACAGAATCTATGGCACTGCACTAAGGACCTCGTATAGATTTAATACATTCCCAGCCCCTGTCTATGCCAGTGCCGGGTGATCATTAATAAATGGGCTTGCGAGGCTTCATTACCCAGGCAGTGTTCATGTACATATGTAGTGACTTATGACTCATGAATGTTTACTCATATAAAAGAAAGCTTTATTTTCTCTCCCTATTTATTGCTATTTACAGTTCTCAATAAATGCTTTGTTTATTTTGGTTGGAGGTTACATTCCAATGTGCTGTCACTTTTATGATCTCTGCATTTTTTTTTGTATCAGGAAAGATTCTCCTTTTCTGCAAAGGAGCTGATTCTTCAGTGTTTCATAGAGTGGCGCGTGATGAGATCGCTCGGATTAAGGTGCATGTTGAGCAGAATGCTCTGGTACGTATCACACTAGTACTGCATAGCTGTATAGCTTAGGAAACCAAAGAAAATTAGATACAGTCAAATGGGATCATCAGCAGTGCCGTAACTAGAGAATTAGGTGTCCTTTGCCAGAAAGTACTTTGGTGCTGCCCCCCTTTCCCCTATTTTGAATAGAGAACTGTGCACAGTAAAAAGTTTTGGTTGTGTGGGGAATATTACATCACACAGCAATGCCCCTTACATATGGGGCCTGATTCAGTTGTTGAAGGGGTGCCCTAATGCGCAAAGTACCGATGTTTGGGTCTTTACACAGGATGCCGAGTCACATCAGACTGTCAGTGATCATCTGATGTTGTTTGAGGGCAGGGAGGTTACAGCCCCCCGTTACAGGGGAGGGACGATACCAGGATCTTCCTCAGATGACAGATATCCTGGCCTCTAGGTGGGGGTGCCGGATGGCTGACAGACAGTCGGAATTCCGATAGTCATTGTACCGATTTCGGAATCCCGACTGTTAAAACCCAGACACTCGGGATCCCAACGGCCACCGGCTATTCTCCCTTGTGGGGGTCCACGGCCCACATAGAGGGAAAATAGAATAGGTGGCAAGCAGCGTGGAACCCGCAAGGGGCTTCATTGCGCTCCCCCCCGCTGTCTGAGTCCGAGCAGTCGGGATCCCGACATCGAGCTAATCCCAAATGGCGGTGTGCTATACCAGACCCCTAGGTGGTGGCCGGCTTGGACGCAGTTTGGAACGGTAAAACAAGAGGAGGCGTGACATCTCCTGTGCATTACCATATTTGTACTGTTAGTACTATTGCTGCTGCTTCTATGTAAGCAGCAATACCTACTCCAATGACTTTCCTTGTACAGTAAGTCCGTAATCTTGTTTTGTGCTCATTTATGACCCAACTCTCAGATGTATTGATACACATCCAATGTAACGTCGCACTTATTGGTGTTGCTTTTCCCTGAACTGCTTTTTCAAAGGTAGGCAAATATGCAATACTGTCCATGCCTAGACTGGAGAGTTTTACATTATTATAGGTTCTGGAAGATCAAGGGCCATTTTGTCCTGAATCGTACACTGTCTATGTCATTTTCTACTTTTACTGAACATGCATCTATGTTGCACGCACCACACATGCGTCCCAATTGTGTTCATATAGAGTTGCATTTGGGATTTCAGACTTCTGCATGTAGAAATGTATTGCAAATGTGCTGTGCAGAGACTGGGCGGGCCTATTCAGATGCATGGAGATGGACTATATTATGGGCCTGTTATGGGAGTGGTACAAGCGTGTCACTGAAGTATTTGTATACACTGGGCAGTATGGATGGTGTAATGGTTAGCATTACTGCCTCACAGCACTGAGGTCATGGGTTCGATTCCCACCATGGCTCATTGGCTCTAACTGTGCAGAGTTTGTATATTCTCCCCGTACTTGTGTGGGTTTCCTCCGGGTACTCCGGTTTCCTCCCACAATCCAAAAATATACTGGTAGGCTAATTGGCTCCCAACAAAATTAACCCTAGAATGTCCGTGTGTGCGTGTACATATGGTAGGGAATATAGATTGTAAGCTCCAATGGGGCAGGGACTGATGTGAATGTTTAACTATACTCTGTAAAGTGCTACGGAATATGTGTGCGCTATATAAAAAAACTGTTAATAAATAAATACACTGATGCTTAATCAGTCACACTGGTCTTCACCTACCATGGGTGGGAGCAAGTTTCAATGGGGTGATCGATGGTGGCGTCTAATGACACACCAGGTGGTATTGCAGCATCTATAGATCTCTCAGAGTGGGCGTCTCAGTCCTTGCACATTCAGACAGCTTGTGCACCATGGGAATGGCTGATATTAACATTGGCATAATGTTGCAGGCATGACGATAGAAAAAGATGTCAAGGTGATGTCAGCAGTGTGCAACTTAGTCAACCCTTCTGTGTGGTAAACTGTAGATCTTTCCACAGCAAACACAATCTTTGAGGCTTACCAATATTCTGTCAATTCATTTTATGAGAATTTGGAACATTGGTGAGGCACAACCATTTTTAAATAGATACTCCAGATGAAAATATAGACCAGTGTTACTATAAGGGAGTTTCAGGAATCCATTTTCCTTTATAGGATGTGTCTGAGAGAGCATATCTGTCACAGTCCTGATCATTTTGTACCTGCCAATGTTTTTGTTGTTTCCTACTTCTTTGGAGAATCTGTGCTGACCTTGTGCTCGAGGCCACAATGACACATTGTACTATTCACCTTTTATCTTCATAGCTTAAATGGCTAATCTTCCATACAACAGTTGTAACGCCTGTGTTAATCTTCTGTTAGGATGGATATCGGACTCTCTGTGTAGCGTGTAAAGAACTAAGCCAAGAGGAGTATGAGAAAATAAACAAACATCTGACTGAGGCCAAAATGGCTCTACAGGATCGAGAGGAGAAGCTGGCCAGAGTTTTCGATGACATAGAAGATGACATGCACTTACTGGGAGCCACTGCTGTGGAAGACAGGTCAGATAATGGGGAGGGATGCCTAAATATCCATCTGCTTGTAGCCCATATAGCTGGGCATTGTGGTAGTACTAAATGCTTAGTGACTGCATTAACTGGTCCTTTGGTACGTTGCATTTTCCAGCATTGGAAGTGGTTGAAAGTTAGCCACTTTTTATTTAATAGCATCTTATGTGCGGAATGGAATGCATGTGAGGCACAAGCGGCTTCCGCTAAAATGTAATGCAGCATATGTATATTCAGGGACTAATTCAGGTTTGCTTGCAAAAGCAATATCTCTAATGGACTAAACCATGTGCACCGCAGGTGGGGCAGATGTAACATGTGCAGAGAGACATGTGCACATGTTACATCTGCCCCACCTGCATTGCACATGGGTTTTGTCCAATAAAGGAGTTTGATTTTTGAAGCCAACCTGAATCATCCCCTCAGTGTGTGACTGCTGCTGGACCTGCATAAGAAATGGAAGGCTGCACTGTTTTTCTGGAAACAGTGTTACCTGGCATTTTGTTTTGCAAATAAGGTGCTATTTAATGGAATCAAGTTGAAAAAAAGGTGCCAGGCGCTACAGAGTCGTAGCTCACGCAGTTGGTTTTACGCAACTTGCATTGCATGGAGGATAAATGTGAACACATGTCTATGTGGTGAGGGATGGGGTTCACTTTAGTCTATGTCCACAAGCACCTATGTTGCTTATTGCATTGATCAGAAATCATTTTAATTGGTCCTGGACTACCAACACAGGGCAATTTTACAATTGCCCAGAGGCACCCTGGAGTACCACGGCACCCTGATTGGGTCCCACTATTCTAAGATTTTCTTTTTTTCTTTGCCCTTAATATGAATGAATACTTTTAACAGAATCAAGCTATATGGGGTAATTAATAAACGTGACAAGTTATTGGGACCATAAAAAGGTCTAATTCTGGAAATTACAATGGCTGATACACAGACTCAGTGACGTCCACACAGACATTGACAACTTGACAGAAGTCCTCCCCACCACGTCCTGTTCCATATTTTTTTGCTGTATATCTGTGTGCGACTGGGTAACTATACTGTATGTAGCACAATTATCAATTAATCCACACAGTCTCCTGGTGCAGCCTACTGTATATGCATTGCATTGGCACAAATACATGTTTTGGGGTAAAAAGATGCATAAAAGACACCTGGCTTGGCACACTTAGATGGGCTGTTGGCGCAACTGTAGCCATAATGTATGAGGACACATCTGTGTCATTTGGGCTATTTCATGAGTAAAATGTCCCATATGTGACACTGTAAAAAAAAATAATCACTACCTCTGTATCTATAGATTTCAACTTAGGCTGACAAGTTCAAGATCTTTCTCATAGGTTTAAAAAACAAAAATAACACAGGCTCTTAGTTTGGAGTTGTGGGGGAAATATCAAGTAGAGTTTTCCTTTACAGAATGGTGTTGGATTGGAATTGTCCCGTACGCGATAGTGGGATGGGCCATTTACAAAAAAGGGATGGGTTTTTGATACCTGCCTATATGCATGATAATATTAGATTATATTATGTTATGTGAGGTACATAAAATGTAAGTTAGTTGAAGCAGTCAGATTGTGGTGGGCTCTGTTCCCTTAAACCAGTGATGGGGAACCTTCGGCCCGCCAGATGTTGTTGAACTACACATCCCAGCATGCCCTGTTACAGTTTTGCTATTTGGCCATTCTAAAACTGTTGCAGGGCATGCTGGGATGTGTAGTTCAACAACAGCCGGAGGACCGAAGGTTCCCCTTCCCTGCCTTAAACACACATATTAGAACCTGTAGAAATAGAGGGTAAATGGTGACTAAAAATTTTATACCAGGTGCACTGTGCCTTTAACCCCTTCAGTGCCAACATCTCTATGAGAGATGTTTAACCCCTTCCTGACAGAGCCAGTTTTTGCGTTCCTGACAGAGCCCTTTTTTTCAAATCTGACATGTCTCACTTAAGTGGGGATAACTTTTTTTTGCTTTTACTTATCCCAGTGATTTTGAGATTGTTTTTTCGTGACACATTGTACTTCAAATTAGTGGTAAATTTGGGTCGATACAGTCTGTGTTTTTTTGTGAAAAATACCAAAATATCGTGAAAAAATGGAAAATTTAGCGATTTGCAAAATGTTAAATTTTCTGCTTGTGAGACAAATAATCTTACCACTCAAAATAGTGAATAACTAACATAGACCATATGTCTACTTTATGTTGACATCATTATTTCAACTTCCTTTTAATTTTTTGGGACACTAGGAGGCTTACAATATGAATAGCAAATTCTCAAATTTTCAAGAAAATTTCAAACACTGATTTTTTTAGGGACCAGTTCAGTTCTGATGTGACTTTGAGGGACTTGTATGTGAGACACCCCCATAAATGATGCCATTTCAAAAACTGCACCCCTCACAGTATTCAAAACAGCATTTTGGAAGTTTGTTAACCCTTTAGGTGTTTCACAGGAATTAAAACAAAGTGTAGGTGAAATTTCAAAATTTCTTTTTTTTTGCAGATTTGCAATTTTAATACATTTTTCTAAGGAACACAGTACATTTTACTAGAGAAATGTGACTGAAAATTGATTCCCCCAATTCTTTTGTTTTCATAAATATCCTATATGTGGCCCTAGTGTGCACGGTGACCAAACCACAGGCTTCATAATAGAAGGAGCACCTACTTGATTTTGGAGCCTCCTTTTTATGAGATTATTTTTTAGGCACCATGTAGGTTTCTAGGCACCATAAGATGCTAAAAGTTAGGAACCCCCCCACAAGTGACCCCATTTTGCAAACTACACCCCTCAGGGAATTCATCTAGGGGTATAGTGTACATTTCAAACCCCCAGGGGTTTCACCAATTGTGGTACAACTGGGCAGTGAAAATGAAAAATTATTTTTTTTACACAAAAATACAGTTCTGGCTCCAAATTTGTCATTTTCAGAAGGTATGAAGGAGACAAAGCACCCCAAAATCTGTGCCCCAATTTCTCCCGAGTACGGCAATGCCTCACATGTGACCAAAAAATACCAGTTGGGTGCATGGCAGGACTCAGAAGGGAAGGAGTGATTTTTGGATTTTGCAGCTCAGATTCTGGTGGAATTTTGGTGGGTGCTATGTCGCATTAGCAAGACCCCCAAAGCACCAATACAGTGGAACCCCCCCACAAGTGACCCCATTTTGCAAAGTACACCCCTCAGGGAATTCATCTAGGGGTATAGTGTACATTTCAAACCCCCAGGGGTTTCACCAATTTTGATACAAGTGGGCAGTGAAAATGAAAAATTACATTTTTTTACACAAAAATGAGGTTCTGGCTCAAAATTTTTCATTTTCAGAAGGTATGAAGGAGAAAAAGCACCCCAAAATCTGTGCCCCAATTTCTCCCGAGTACGGCAATGCCTCACATGTGACCAAAAAATACCAGTTGGGTGCATGGCAGGACTCAGAAGGGAAGGAGTGATTTTTGGATTTTGCAGCACAGATTCTGGTGGAATGAATGGTGGGTGCTATGTTGCACCAATACAGTGGAACCCCCCCACAAGTCACCCCATTTTGCAAAGTACACCCCTCAGGGAATTCATCTAGGGGTATAGTGTACATTTCAAACCCCCAGGGGTTTCACCAATTTTGATACAAGTGGGCAGTGAAAATGAAAAATTACATTTTTTTACACAAAAATGCAGTTCTGGCTCAAAATTTTTCATTTTCAGAAGGTATGAAGGAGAAAAAGCACCCCAAAATATGTGCCCCAATTTCTCCCGAGTACGGAAATGCCTCACATGTGACCAAAAAATACCAGTTGGGTGCATGGCAGGACTCAGAACGGAAGGAGTGATTTTTGGATTTTGCGGCTCAGATTCTGGTGGAATTTTGGTGGGTGCTATGTCGCATTAGCAAGACCCCCCAAGCACCAATACAGTGGAACCCCCCCACAAGTCACCCCATTTTGAAAACTACACCCCTCAGGGAATTCATCTAGGGGTATAGTGTACATTTCAAACCCCCAGGGGTTTCACCAATTTTGATACAAGTGGGCAGTGAAAATGAAAAATTACATTTTTTACACAAAAATGCAGTTCTGGCTCGAAATTTTTCATTTTCAGAAGGTATGAAGGAGAAAAAGCACCCCAAAATCTGTGCCCCAATTTCTCCCGAGTACGGCAATGCCTCACATGTGACCAAAAAATACCAGTTGGGTGCATGGCAGGACTCAGAACGGAAGGAGTGATTTTTGGATTTTGCAGCTCAGATTCTGGTGGAATTTTGGTGGGTGCTATGTCGCATTAGCAAGACCCCCCAAGCACCAATACAGTGGAACCCCCCCACAAGTCACCCCATTTTGAAAACTACACCCCTCAGGGAATTCATCTAGGGGTATAGTGTACATTTCAAACCCCCAGGGGTTTCACCAATTTTGATACAAGTGGGCAGTGAAAATGAAAAATTACATTTTTTTACACAAAAATGCAGTTCTGGCTCAAAATTTTTCATTTTCAGAAGGTATGAAGGAGAAAAAGCACCCCAAAATCTGTGCCCCAATTTCTCCCGAGTACGGAAATGCCTCACATGTGACCAAAAAATACCAGTTGGGTGCATGGCAGGACTCAGAACGGAAGGAGTGATTTTTGGATTTTGCAGCACAGATTTTGGTGGAATGAATGGTGGGTGCTATGTTGCACCAATACAGTGGAACCCCCCCACAAGTCACCCCATTTTGCAAAGTACACCCCTCAGGGAATTCATCTAGGGGTATAGTGTACATTTCAAACCCCCAGGGGTTTCACCAATTTTGATACAAGTGGGCAGTGAAAATGAAAAATTACATTTTTTTACACAAAAATGCAGTTCTGGCTCAAAATTTTTCATTTTCAGAAGGTATGAAGGAGAAAAAGCACCCCAAAATCTGTGCCCCAATTTATCCCGAGTACGGCAATGCCTCACATGTGACCAAAAAATACCAGTTGGGTGCATGGCAGGACTCAGAAGGGAAGGAGTGATTTTTGGATTTTGCAGCTCAGATTCTGGTGGAATTTTGGTGGGTGCTATGTCGCATTAGCAAGACCCCCCAAGCACCAATACAGTGGAACCCCCCCACAAGTGACCCCATTTTGCAAACTACACCCCTCAGGGAATTCATCTAGGGGTATAGTGTACATTTCAAACCCCCAGGGGTTTCACCAATTTTGATACAAGTGGGCAGTGAACATGAAAAATTAAATTTTTTACACAAAAATGCAGTTCTGGCTCAAAATTTTTCATTTTCAGAAGGTATGAAGGAGAAAAAGCACCCCAAAATCTGTGCCCCAATTTCTCCCGAGTACGGCAATGCCTCACATGTGACCAAAAAATACCAGTTGGGTGCATGGCAGGACTCAAAAGGGAAGGAGTGATTTTTGGATTTTGCAGCTCAGATTCTGGTGGAATTTTGGTGGGTGCTATGTCGCATTAGCAAGACCCCCCAAGCACCAATACAGTGGAACCCCCCCACAAGTGACCCCATTTTGCAAACTACACCCCTCAGGGAATTCATCTAGGGGTATAGTGTACATTTAAAACCCCCAGGGGTTTCACCAATTTTGATACAACTGGGCTGTGAAAATGAAAAATTACATTTTTTACACAAAAATGCAGTTCTGGCTCAAAATTTTTCATTTTCAGAAGGTATGAAGGAGAAAAAGCACCCCAAAATCTGTGCCCCAATTTCTCCCGAGTACGGCAATGCCTCACATGTGACCAAAAAATACCAGTTGGGTGCATGGCAGGACTCAGAAGGGAAGGAGTGATTTTTGGATTTTGCAGCACAGATTCTGGTGGAATGAATGGTGGGTGCTATGTTGCACCAATACAGTGGAACCCCCCCACAAGTCACCCCATTTTGCAAAGTACACCCCTCAGGGAATTCATCTAGGGGTATAGTGTACATTTCAAACCCCCAGGGGTTTCACCAATTTTGATACAAGTGGGCAGTGAAAATGAAAAATTACATTTTTTTACACAAAAATGCAGTTCTGGCTCAAAATTTTTCATTTTCAGAAGGAATGAAGGAGACAAAGCACCCCAAAATCTGTGCCCCAATTTCTCCCGAGTACGGCAATGCCTCATGTGTGACCAAAAAGTGGCAGGACTCAGAAGGGAAGGAGTGATATTTGGATTTTGCAGCACAAATTCTGGTGGAATGATGGTGGGTGCTATGTCGCATTAGCAAGACCCCCAAAGCACCAATACAGTGGAACCCCCCCACAAGTGACCCCATTTTGCAAACTACACCCCTCAGGGAATTCATCTAGGGGTATAGTGTACATTTCAAACCCCCAGGGGTTTCACCAATTTTGATAAAACTGGGCAGTGAACATGAAAAATTACATTTTTTTACACAAAAATGCAGTTCTGGCTCAAAATTTTTCATTTTCACAAGGAATGAAGGAGACAAAGCACCCCAAAATCTGTGCCCCAATTTCTCCCGAGTACGGCAATGCCTCACATGTGACCAAAAAATACCAGTTGGGTGCATGGCAGGACTCAGAAGGGAAGGAGTGATTTTTGGATTTTGCGGCTCAGATTCTGGTGGAATGAATGGTGGGTGCTATGTGGCATTAGCAAGACCCCCGAAGCACGGTGAAATTATGAACCTAATATTCCATAGATGTGTGGTATATTTTAAAACACTCCTTTATACATAGGCCGGGTTTGTCGGGGCAAGTGTCACACTGGAAAATAGTTTGCTTTCTTATTCCCTTTTTATAGCAAACTTTGCACCTTTTTTGTGTCCTGCCCTTTTTTCCAGTGGAGGGGATTTCATCAGGAAAATGCTGCCCTGGTACAATACGGGGGCCAGTACTAGAAGTACTGGGGCCCTCTGCCTGCTGGTTCCCAAATATTAGGCCCTTTATGACTTCCTCTTGAAAGTGCATAAATGTCCCCCTCTGGCCGGTAGAACGGAATAGCACGTAAGAGTTATACAGTGCCATCTGGATGATATACACGGCCACCTTCTTGTACCAGATTTTTGTTTTCCGCAGGGCACTGTACGGCTTCAGTACCTGATCTGAAAGATCCACTCCGCCCATGTACCTATTGTAATCCAGGATACAATTAGGTTTTGAGGTGTGGGTACTGGTACCTCGTACAGGGACGGAGGTGGTACTGTCTCCGTGAATTGTTGTCAGTATAAGGACATCCCTCTTGTCCTTATATTTGACCAACAACATATTTTCGTTGCATATTCCCCTGCTTTCACCCCTTCTCATTACTTGGGCAATGTGCGTTTTTGGGAGGCCTCTTTGGTTCTTGCGCACAGTACCGCAAGCTGCTGTACCTCTTGAACCAAGGGCCTTAAACAGGGGGATGCTAGTGTAAAAGTTATCCACATAGAGGTGATAACCTTTATCCAGGAAGGGGTGCACTAAATCCCAGACAATTTTCCCACTAACACCTACGAGGGAGGGGGGGCATTCTGGCGGTTGAATTCTTGAATCCTTCCCTTCATAAACCCTAAACCTGTGGGTGTACCCTGAGGTGCTTTCACACAGTTTATACATTTTTATGCCATACCTTGCCCTCTTACTGGGAAGGTACTGGCGGAATTTAACCCTTCCTTTAAAATGTATAAGGGACTCGTCGATACAAATAAATTTTTCAGGGATGTACACCTCTTCAAATTTGGCACTGAAATGATCAATGACCGGCCTGACTTTGAATAGCCGGTCAAAGGTGGGATCATCTCTGGGTGGGCACTGTGCATTATCGGTGTAATGTATAAATTTAAGAATTGTCTCAAATCGAGTCCGGGTCATGGCCATACGGTAAAATGGAGTACTGTACAGAACATCTGTACTCCAATATTGCCTAATTTCTGGCTTTTTTACTATGCCCATATGAAACACCAGACCCCAAAACGTCATCATCTCTACTGCATCTACAGGGGTCCACCTAGCAAATGATGACGTGGGGTTTTGAGCAATAAACTGCTGGGCATATAAATTAGTTTGGTCCACCATTAAATTTATAAAATCATCAGAGAAAAATAATTTGAAAAAGTCAATTTCTCTGAGACCTGTGGAATCAAATTGGATTCCTGGCATGGCCAAAAACTCAGGAACCTGGGGCTCAAAATTGTCTGGTGGTGGGGTCCATACTAGATCAATTATTGGGGGGGGAATCTCAGCTGATCTACGGGGGCGTCTTTGAGGGGGTCCCTCATCACCAGAGGAGGAAGAGGAGCTTAAGACAAATCCTTCAAATTCCCCGCTTGCATCACTGCCTGTGTCAGAGTCAGAGGCAAGCATGGCATATGCCTCCTCCACTGAATACATTCTCCTGGATGACTGGGAGGACATTTGGGAGGACATTTGGGAGGACATTTGGGATGCCATTTTTATTTTTGTGTTACTGGTAGTGAAATGTTTCAACACGTGTATAGTGTAGGGGGGGGTACAAACTTTATTTCAATCCGGGGGGTATGTAGTGTGTAGTGTGTATGTGGTGCAGAAAAAAAAAAATACTTTATACCAATAAAAAAAAAAAAAAATGAAGGGGTTAAAAATAAAAAATTGAAGGGGTTAAAAAAAAAAAAAAAGGTCCTGCGCCAAAAATTGAGCACAGATGTTGGTCAGTAACGTCTGTCACTGAACAGCGCTCAAAGGCAACAGGAATCTGATAAAAAAAAAATAAAAAATAGATCAACCCTGTGCCGAAAAAGCTGATCAGTGATGTACGTCACTGATCGGCGCACAGTGGCCACAGGACACCCACAAAATCAGTGTGTGTAAAAAAAAAATTAAAAAAAGTCCCCACAGCACTCACAAAAAAAAAAAAAGGTTATCAGTGATGCGACACTGATTACCAGTGAGGGACAGCAGGTGCACAACCTTTGGTGCAACTGACAGTGCAACTGGCAGCAACTGACAGGTATATATATAAAAAAAAAACCTCTGCGCCCCCAAAAAGTTGCTGATCAGCACAGATATACTGATCAGCACAAAAGGGGGGGTAGCAGACACAAAATATACACTCTCTATCACTCTCTGTCACTATCTCTCTCTATCTCTCTATCTCTCACTATCTCTCACTATCTATCACTCTAGGACACTGCAGCAGCAGCACTGACAGTTATATGTATAAAAAAAAACTGCACCCCCAAAAAGGGGGGGTAGCAGACACAAAATATACACTCTCTATCACTCTCTGTCACTATCTCTCTATCTCTCACTATCTATCACTATCTATCACTCTATGACACTGCAGCAGCAGCACTGACAGTTATATATATAAAATAAAACCCCTGCACCCCCAAAAAGGGGGGGTAGCAGACACAAATCTCTCTATCTCTCTACCTCTCACTATCTATCACTATCTATCACTATCTATCACTGTATGACACTGCAGCAGCAGCACTGACAGTTATTTATATATAGAAAACCCCTGCACCCCCAAAAAGGGGGGGTAGCAGACACAAAATATAGCTCTCTCTGTCACTATCTCTCTATCTCTCTCTATCTCTCTCTATCTCTCTCTCTATCTCTCTATCACACTGCAGCAGCAGCAGGAAGTCTCAGGAAGTCAGATCCAGGAAGCGTCCAGCACGCTACAAGCAGTGATAAGGTGATCAGGTAAGGTATTTGCAAGGATCAGGTAAGTATTAGCAAGGATCAGGTCGGTATTCACGGCAGGCAGGCACGGTGACCGTTCTGCACGCTATTCCAGACCGGAATGGCGTCTGCAGCGCAGTCACCGTCAGTTTAAATGTCGCGCCTTGGCTGTGATTGGTCCGTGGGTCCCACGGACCAATCACAGCCTTGGGGGCAGGTGGGGTGAGGGTGGGGTGAGGTGTCATCGTCACCGATGACCCCCTCATGCCCCCTGACGCCCGGCGGTGATTGAAACCTGTGTTACCGAGCGTCCGATTCGCTGGTAACACAGGAAAACGCTGTGAATGGCTGTTCACACTGAACAGCCAATCACAGCGATCGCCGACGAGGGGGCGGCATCGCAGCCCCCCCTGGGCATGCAGGGACATGTCTGCTGTCAGGGACAGCAGACATCGTCCCTCTGTCACTGCGTCTCGAGACGCAGTGACAGTTTAAACTCATGACGTACATTTATGCCATGTGTCGGGAAGTACCTCCCGGCCATGACGTAAATGTACGTCAAATGTCGGGAAGGGGTTAAAATATCCGCTTACACTGCCAGTGTTTGTTATAATAAATTCAAATAAAAAATGTTATAGTAAAAAAGATTATACTTGCTATAAAAATGACATGTCATGATGATAAATAAAAATGTTTGCTTGGCAATTTTCACACCTAATTTGACAAATTCACTTGTCACTGAAAGGGTTAAATAACTTTGAAATGTGAAATAGAAAATGTAGATTTCACCAAAAGTAGCGTCCCCATTTTCTGGAAAGTTTGTGGATGTCGGCTGTACAAGAACTGATGTCATGAATGAAGCTAAATGGTATGTGGGCCAGAACATTGGTTACACCCAGATGATCTTATTCTGTCTAATACATGCAGTAGAGATCATATGCACACGTTTTATGAGATAATTAAATCGTTACTCCGTTACTGAATTTTCCATCTCATAAACACATTTGTGCAATTTTTATTTTCAGGATAGTGTGTCACAGATGTGATATATATAGGAGAACGCTAGCATTGTTTCTGATGCATGGCTGAACGTATGCCTGTTGTATAGTGTCATTTGGGAAAAGCTGCCTTAGTCATGCTCACAAACAGTGCGCACACATATGAGAATAGAGAGTCACACTCATTCTCATTTAAAAAGATTTTGCTTTCTAAACGAATGCTACTTCCAACTCTGCTTTGGCCCTTTTATGACTATTATGTACAGTATTATGTTTTTGTCGGACGGGGAACAGCAACAGCTACCATTGCTGGTGTACTACTTCCAAGGCACAAACCACCACTAACCCTCAGTCCACCATAAGCTGCCATAGGGGAATATTCAATCCCGGGACACAACAGCCAAGACCCTGTCCCGTTCTTGGCCGGCTCAGCGATGAATCAGCAGTCATGATTCAATGTGCCACCTGCCGAACACCGAAAAGGGGGCATGGCCGCGAGATACGGCCGTGGATCGTCGAGCTGCGACCGGGAGCTCGATAATCCATGGCTGTTCTAGGCATAACGGGTCCAACTGCTTCTAAAGTCAGGTCCGTTCTGCCGAGATCCCTGGTCAACGCTGTCGGGAAAGACAGCATTGAATAGGGCCCCACCGCTATTTCCCCTGTCGGGAATAATGGCTGGAGATTGAATACCCCCCATGGGGTCTGAATGATTTATAATGTCATGTAATAACGCATGGTGTGTGTGATTCAATATAGTGTACATCATGCTAATGCATCCTTGTTCTCTCGGATCTGCACATAGAATGAAAACCTGTTTACATACTTAGTTTGAGCAGGAATGCTGGGATGATTGTACATAAAGGTGTGTTTGCCATTGTTTTTAGGCTCCAGGAGCAAGCAGCAGAAACTATTGAGGCTCTCCATGCAGCAGGGATGAAGGTTTGGGTGTTAACAGGAGACAAAATGGAAACTGCAAAGTCCACATGTTACGCCTGTAGGCTGTTCCAGAATAACACTGAACTGCTGGAACTGACCACTAAAAATTTGGAAGAGTTTGAAAGAAAAGAAGATCGCTTGCAAGAACTACTGCTAGAGTACCACCGAAAATTGGTACAGGATGTACCTAAAATAAAAGGAAGTGGTAAAGGGTAAGTTCTGTATGTAGCCCTGCCAGAAACGTTTTTTTTTAAAGTGACCCAGTGACCTCATATACACTGGATGTGCACTGTATATCCCTGGACATTGGTGCGTCGGTATATGCACCGAATGCACATCAAGGTGTAAGCATACGTCCCACTTTTAAGTTAGGTATACAGACGATTTACAAAGGATGCAATGTCGTCAACTATGCCCTTGAACTCCTGGAGAAACGATATAGTGCATACACACTGTGCAGGAGTTTAACAATACATACCAATCTTCCTGCGTGATCAGAAGAAACGACCAGCGGGAATGTACATCGGCTTTGTGCATACACACTGGATGTTTTAAATGATTTGTTTTTGAACCTGTTATAATCAGCCAGTTCCTTTAAAATGTTGTCTAAAGCCATGTACATATGTTTTGATTTGGCCAGACACTGTGTGCACACTGTGGGCAGTTCATGGTGTTGTTATCGTCTGGTGATCTAGACTGTGCAGGCAAGGACATTTGACTAACTCCACTTCTGCGTGTATTTGGCCAATGGTCAAATACACACATAGGAGGTTATTCTGGTTAACTCGCAAGGCTGACGTCAGCTGCCCGCACCAGCGCCATCGTGGAATTACCATGAGAACGCCCAGCATTTCCATGAAATGCTGGGTGTGCCCATGGGCGAACCCCCAGCCCTTTGCCCCACGCCCCCCCTGCCCGCACTGTTGTGTGTGAGCCCCTGGCGAATGATCTACTCGCTGTGGCAGCTTGAACACATTGGCTGCACATGCGCACAATGGACTATGCGCAAAGCCCGGGGGACAGATTAAAACAGATTGTGTGCATAGGCTTTAATATCTGTTTCCAATATAGTGATATTCTGGTCAGGAGTTATTGTCATTATCCTAAACATGGGCATCCCGAGAGACGTTCTTTCACCTGCAGTATGCTTATTTGTTGCCCTAGAAGAGGACTCTTTAGATTCACCAACCAGGTGCTATGTGATACATTTATGCACCTTAGCCAAGTTGTGGATTGCCAGAAGGTGGCTTGCAAAAAATATCACACCCCTACCGCACAATCTTAGCTGATTAACAAAACTATTTCCCACAAGAAATTTACATATCTAGCCAAGAAAGCCAGAAGTTGCGAGCTGTCTGGTCCAGGTGGCTCAACTTACAATATGCTACCCGTGATTCATGATTACTTGTGGCCCAACTCGTTTATGCGGCCCACTGCCATCCACTACTCCTATGTACTTATACACTTGATGTGAACTTTTCTTTATTATGTTCTTCTATTGTTTTATATTGTGTACTCTGTTATTGGTTACGCTATTAATTAATATGTACAAACACCCTATTTGTTAGCTTAATTTACACAACAATCCGATAATGAATGCGCTTGAGCATCTGTTTGTTTTCTCATGTTATATTTTTATTTCTGTTTCGTTTTTTTTTTTTTATTTGTATGCTTTACAAAATTTACAATAAAAATGATTGCATTAAAAAAAAAAAAAAAATGTTTCCGGTTGATGTATCTACAGTGTCTAGTTAGTCAGAGTATGTGAACAGGGTCAAATGGTAGACATGATTTTTCCCCCCAAAAAATTATTTGGACTTTTTCACGCTTCACCATCCATGTCGGCATAGATAGAGGGAGAATATAATAATGTGTTACAATAATTGATGGTACATGTCGACATGTGGTGTCATTGACAACAAAGAAATGTGAAAAACTCATGTTGACCTTTTGACCCTATCGACCTTTTGAATGTCAAACTATTGATTGTTGAACTTTTGACTCTGTTGACCTTTTTACGCTGTTGACCTATTGCAGTCTACCTACTGACTGTCTATATAGACACTGTAGATCTATCAATCCACAACCGTATGGTTCACCATTGTCCAATCTTCTGCCACATCAGTAGCACCCATTTAGTTCAACTGGGCCTTTCACTTTTTCTGTTGTAATTCTGCTGAGTTTCCATCTGTTTCATGGTTTAAATTAATGGAGTAAGTGGACATTGAGATTACCTTTTTATTTGTTGGATGTGCTTGCTCCAAGCCACCACCTCCCATGGCAGTGCCATTTCTATACGATGAGCCATGCAATCGCACAGGGTACCGCACCTGCAGCCACACTGCTGACTGCTTCTCTTGCTGTGGCCTGGGCCGCTGGCTGCCAAGCTGCGAGTGGCCACTCTGAGTGCTCTCTCATCAATCCCACCCATAGCACTACTCAATTGCTGGAGTTACTCTAAATGAAGTCACAGCCTACAGCAGGACTAGTGGCAAGAGGCTGGCCCAGCAGGTAGCTGTCAGAACTGTAAGAGTGACTCTTCAGTTCACAGACAGATGTTTTTGTGGATACAGGCAGAGGGGTGGGCAGAGCATAATTAAAGCAGGGTGGGGAGGGGAGTAAAATACAAGTTGGGTGGGAGTGGCATCATTTAATTTATGGATGGAGGAGGCGTGAATAATAAAAGTATCAGACAATTCTGTAAGGGGGCATAAATCAGAACTTTTTTTTTCTTTTGTGGTGGTGTGCAGGGCAAAACTAGGGTGTAAGGAAGTCTCTTTCGGCAAGGCTCCTTCCAGTAAGGCCACACCCCCTTTCTGCACCTTCGTCGCACGCAAAAAACTTAAATTTTGCATACTTTTCTCTTTAGACGCCAGTGTCTAGCCCTGCCATCCCATCCACGAAACAAAGCCCAAACATTCATCTGAATCTTCATGAATGACCTCTAGAGGAGTGCTGAGCTGACATGAGAATGAATTACATCTATATACTACTATATTATATTTTCCAATGAATTTTACATTGATTGTGTTTGTAAAGTTGATAGTTTATTAAGTATCTCTGTTTCTATACTACTATGTAAGTATGTACCCTCTCTGTATGTTGTGTGTATTAACCGGAGAACCACTGTATTTCAGGAGCTGGACAGAACACCAGGACTATGGGTTAATAATTGACGGCTCCACACTATCTCTTATATTAAATTCCAACTGCAGTTCCAGTCATTACAAGAACATATTTCTGGCGATCTGTCAGAGATGTACAGCCGTCTTGTGTTGTCGTATGGCTCCACTGCAGAAAGCACAGGTACGTTCTGTATGGAAATGTAATGATTCTATGTGTATATATAATGATGTATGTCAACAGATTGTCAAGACTTTACTTCCGCAAGAACAATAAAAAAGAAAAAGACACAAAATTTTGTAAAATGAATACTTCTTTTGTTGGACTGTGACATCTTTTATCTCTGACGAATTGTATTTTCAACTCGTATAAACAGATTGTTAAAATGGTCAAGAATACCAAAGGGAACCCAATCACATTATCTGTGGGAGATGGCGCAAATGATGTCAGTATGATTTTGGAAGCACATGTTGGAATAGGTAAGGGATCAAGAAACATTATGTTTAATTTTCCTTTTCCCAACATTCATCTAAGAAAACCTGTGATTGAAATGGCCACAATGTATTCCGTCTTCTGTATTGGAGAATGTAGAATGTGGAGGGTAATCAACTATTGCCAGATTTTTTTTTGCCTAGGTGAAGATTCAGCAATTTTCAGATGTTTTTAGGGCAAATAGGATTCGTTCTATTCAATGCCCAGGGGGGAAATCCATCATGGGCAAAAAACACGAGGATTGGCAATCTTTTTTACCACTTTTGGTCAAAAAGTGTTTTTGATCGACTTTGGGTCCGTTTTCACACATGCAAATTCGCCCGCCAAAAAAGTGAAAAGGCATGGGTGAAATCAAATCAAAGCTTATTTAGATTGGCTGGCTATTTGCAAGCCGTTTACAAAGTATTACCAGGCACTCTGGCCCTGTTTTTTGTCTCTTACCCGGAACGGGTATCTCCCCTTCCCCCATTACCATGGCTGAAGCAGTGTAAAGTCTCATATATGACTGTCTCTTTGGCAGACATACATCTATAACCAAAAGAACAGGAAGGGGGTGAACTGCGCTAAATAAATCACCGGTGTGTGGCAAATATTACATTTAATAAGATAATTTGTTAAGAACACATTTTCCCATTTACTATATGACTGTGCCAAACTATGCTTCTTTCCCTGATTTGCCCCCCCCCCCCCCCATTTCTTTTCTCTTTATCTTCCCTGGACTCACAATTTTTTTTAGTTTGTTTGATAGTTTAAATGTACAGTGATGGCTATGGTCACAGTTAAAGCGAACTAACTCATTGTATGTGTGTGGAAATTCTCATTGTACTCATTCACCCCCCCCCCCCCCCCCCCACCCCACATGCAATGATAAACATCTGTGTAAACTACCTAATATTCATGAACGACGATTGAAATTATACACCACACGCTGTACAAGTGTTCAATTTGTTTAATGTTCAATCTGTTTATTTGCAAATTTATAAAACAATAAAATTGTTATTTAAAAAAACAAAACAAAACACATTTTCTATAATACAATTAGTAGAAAAATTATTAAAAATTGGACTGTGGTCATGCACTTGATTGAAACTGATAAAAATAATTTGAAATGATAGTCACCAATTCCATCCACCAGTACTGGGAAAGTTAACGATGTATCTTTGGAAAGGGTTTTTTTTCCTTTTTTTTATCGATTCTTTGTTGATCGAATGTTGTTTACCGCCTTAAGGAAAAATACATTTGGGAGAGGTGGCGTTTCTTCAACGTGACTTTGAGCCTCCGTAATTATACCGTATCTCGGTCTTTCTGGTGGAGAGCCCAGTTCGGCTTTTAAGGGGTTGGCGTGCCTCCTAGATGTATTTGTAGCCGCGGGCTGTGGTGGAGAGTCCCAGAGATAGTAGGTCAGTTGTTACCAAAGGAGTTCTTGTTCCTATAGGTGGAATTTATAGTGTAGCAAATGATGGTGGCTATCAGGTTCAAGGTGGTAGTCAAATGGCACTCCAGCAGTGGAACCTACGCGTTTCGCCGCTCCAGGCAACTTTTTCAAGGATTGTTTGTTCAGGGAACAGCATGGGTTTAAATACCCCATAGATTAGCATATGTCACACGCCACACATCTATAACCATCATTACATTCCACAGTTTTTAAAAGGGGAGTTATTCAGACCAGATCGCTGCGCTGCTAATTTGCAAAGCCTTGCGATCAGGTAATAGGCACTCAGCCTGTCAATGACGTCCGAAAATTACACCGATGGGCAATTAGCAGCAAATCCATACACAAGCAGCTCGCCATCTGTGTGTAGTCCATGAATTACTCGGTGTGCATGTGGTAGAAACAGGCTGATCGGGGCCGGAGCTGATGTCGCATGACTTCAAATGCCTCAGCATGCCTGTGTTTTCCCTTACACTGACAGAAAATGTCTGCTTTCTGTCAACGTGCGTAGGCCAGTGAAATAAGTAGCAGAATTTTATTGCGGGATGGCCTTGCGAGTGCGTACTACCAGCCGTACGCATACCCCAGTGTTAAATTATCGCCCAGCCTGCAAAATTGCAGGTGTGCGATCAGGTCTAATCCCCATGGTTAAAGATGTTGTTAAAAAAATGTCTGAGCCAAGCACCAGTCTTTTTAGAAATATTAATTTGACCCAGAGAAAGTCCATCTTCCCTGTGTGTGAGCAGCTGGGGGCACTGTCTGTGTACTTATTATTCTTCACAGCTATTTATCTATACTGCTCTCTTCTATGTTTTGTACTGTAATATTGTAATGCTCTCCTTTAGTCAGCCTCTCTTGCAATCTTTGGTATTTCTTTAATTTCTTATATTGTTTGCCTCTAGGCATTAAAGGAAAAGAAGGTCGCCAGGCTTCAAGAAACAGCGACTATGCCGTGCCAAAATTTAAGCACTTAAAAAAACTCCTTTTAGTTCATGGACATTTGTATTATGTGAGAATAGCGCACCTTGTACAGTATTTCTTTTATAAGGTAAGGTGTTCATCAGTGTGACTATGATTATAGTTACAGCCCTGTGGGTAATACTGTCTATCATTCCGCATCTGTAAATAAATGTATCCTAACCGTCACTTACACACACCTCCCTGCAGATGAGAGGGAGAGGGGGGCATACAAATGAAGGCTAGGGAGGTGGGTATTTGTATTACTCATTTACAGTAACTGCTATTTCAGCTGGTATCTAAACCTTTCTGTATAATATTTTAATATTCATTTAGCAACATTCAGTGGTTCTCAAAAATCATCCCTTAAGTACTTCCAACAGGTCATGTTCTGTGGAAGCAGGAGGGATAAGTACTGACAAAGCAATATAGATTAACTCAGCTGTGCTCGGTTAAGGAAATCCACAAAACATGACCTGTTGGGTGGTACTTGGACTCGAGTTTATTACTCATGGTATAAGTGATAACATGACTGCAAATTGTTTCGTACACTGTTAAATTAACCCTTTGAGTGCCAAGTGAATTTGTCAAAATCGTTGTGACCATTTCCAAGCAAACATTTGTATTCATTATAATGACCTGTAATGTTTATCTTCTATAGGAAATATAATCTTTTTTTTTTATACACCATTTTTTATTTGAATTTATATAACAAATGTGAGCATAGCAGGCATTTTTAGTGGATATTTTTGCACATCTCAGAGATGTTGGCACTCAAAGGGTTAAGAGCCAATATAGCACATTTATATATTTAAAATAAATGGTGCAAAGTAAAACTGCCAGGGCAGTTCAAGAGAAGTCTGATGCAATGCTTCACGGGTGCTAAAATTTTGCACCTGACTGATGCATCTTATGTGCATCACGTTTGATTCCGACCCGATGTGCACTGGACTGCACGTCTGGTCAATTTGAATGTCATACGATTTCGCCTAATTTCTCGATCCGTCGGAATCAGGAGAAAACAGGCCTAATCGCAGTAGTCTATGGGGGTCTTTCAGAACACACCACAGCTGTAATTGGTTAGAGCAGTGCTGCTTATCCAGGTTATTCACTTTTTTTTTCTTTTTTCAGAACTTGTGCTTCATTTTGCCTCAGTTTTTGTATCAGTTCTTTTGTGGGTTTTCACAACAGGTAAGTACATATCCATTTCTGCTTCCTACACAGGGTTTGGTATTTGGGTTACTCAAGCCTCAAAATAACTTTAGCAACATGGCTAATTTGAGTAAGTGACACTCCATGAGTTTGTGGGTTGTAGCTGGGAGTGGGAGTACTTAATCACTGCTCCAAATCAGGGGAAAAATTATGAATCGCCATTCTATTGAATTCTAATTTTTCCCCTGATTTTTTACAACCAGGACGGGCTCTGTGAGCCTGGGGTTTTTTACATTTTTTTTCTTTTTTACACTGAAGCCAATACAAATTCGTATTTTAAAATACGAATTCGTATCGGCTAAAATTCGAATGTATACGCCATCGGAAAATACGAATCAGTCAAATACGACTGATTAGTACATTTTCCTCAGGAATACGAATTTGCATACGGCTAAAACAGCCGTATGCAGTCGTATCCATTCATATTAAGAATACGAATACTATTTTTCGTATTCGTATTCTTAGTAAATTTCCCCCATTGTATATTATACTTTCCCTGGTCCCCAGAAAAACATAACATAAACAAACTGTTTTGTGGGCTTTTATTTTATAGTAAAGTTTTCTACTTTGTTGCATGTAAATTAAAATAGCTAAAAACAAATCGATATTGAGAATTTATTTTTAACTTTGTTATCAGTTGCAGAGCATACAGTATAGTGCAGGGGGGCTTAGCACACATAAATATATGTACTGATTTACAGATGTAGCTATGCTCATCGTTGCTGCATCAATCTCCATGTGCGACTCCCGTGGTGATTGGTGCTATCACGTACGTGCATGCATCTAATTAGCTCCCATTGAGTGGCATAATTCTGCACAATGGGTGCAAATTTGGCGGGAAAAATTGAGCAACCGGATCATCGCAACGATGAGTGCTGCTGCACCCGTATATATAATATGATATATGTGTTGGCGGTTATCCCGGTGGTCAGCACGGCTGTGTTTATTAAGCTGCCATGCTGGGACTCAGCAGCATTCAGCTTCACTTTCCTTCTAAGCCTGCACCCGAGTCCCTCACTTATTTCTGGAGTCAAAGGAAAGTGAAGCCTTATGCTGAGTCCCGGGCACTGCACTGTGATTTAATACACAGTGCCACTGACTGACCCCCGGCATAACCAGCCAGCATCCTACAATGTATGTTTATCTGTGCTAAGTTGCCCCCCTACACCGTGTGGTCAGGGCAACCGCCAACGGCGGTTGCACTTTTTTTGGATGTGTGATTTCAGCACTGTACAAAAGAAATTGATGTAGAGAGTGCTTATTTGTCAATGTCAACACAATGCAGATCACCATAGTTTGAAGTGTTATTCAGAGTATCTTTCCTACCCAACATCTTAGTAGGGCCTGTTTAACAATATGGTGTGATGTACACAACTTTGTAGTTACTATAGCAACCACATATTTAAACTTAAAACCCACTATAATGTGATTGTGCACATTAAGAGCATAGCATCCTGTGACTATTATGTAAGACATGTTTATTCATTTAGCAGTTCATTTCCTTTTTTAATTCTCTGTTAATCTTCCCTTTGTGTTTTAGCCACTTTATGATGCTGCTTACCTGACAATGTACAACATCTGCTTTACCTCATTACCAATCTTGGCCTACAGCCTGTTGGAGCAGCACATCAGCATCGAAACCCTCCTCGCCAATCCTAAGTTATATATGTACGTTTCAACAACGATCTGTACATTTTTGTATACAGTTTCATTGCTCTTAAAATTAAGTAGTTAACAGTTTTTAACAAAAGCTGAAAAAAAGACCCACAGCGCTAGTTGTGTGCTGTGAAAAGTCTGTAAATGCACCTATTTATAGGGGAAAGTACATCCAAGTAATGCTCCTTCTAATCAGAGAAGCTGGGCGGACCCATAGCCTCCCTTACCAGGGCTGAAAGTCCCCTGAAAATTGGTGCTGGAGATAGTTTGCTGTCCCCCTTTACATTTTAGCATAGCAGTCACCACATATTTCTATAAGGGGACTGCAATGTGGCTTAAATGTTTAAGTTTCAAAGCGCGTAGCTTTCTGGAGCTTGGACACCGATGGCAAATGCCATTGTCGACACGTTTGCCATTGTATACTATAGGTTACTATACTGTCATTGTATTTGGAGAGGAATTCTTTCTCTCCCCAGTAGTGGCCTCATAAGCAATCACTTTGCAATGACAGCCCCGTACCTGAACCCATGTCCCTGCAAGAGAATACCGACACGTACCAATTTATTGCCCCATTGTGTGATCATAAGACGTGTGAATATTAATACATGGCCCGATATCCGTGTGATTTAGGTGCATTCATGCACCTTGTACTGCGGCTACATACAAAAGCCAAATATTTTACAGGGCCATTTATTTATATGAGATTCAAAGTTCTATTAGAGAATGTGCTTCTGTGCTTTATTCCCTGTGTTAGCTGGTTGTAACAGAGCCTTTCTCCTTACAGTACATGGGATAACACAAGGATACTTCTCTAATAAATAGATTTAAACGTAGCGACACACATTCCTCATTTCTCTTCACTATAGGCATTTGTGAATATCAAATATAAATAAGGGTGCAATCGGAACTTAAATGAATGAAGGTTGTGTTAATGCAATGTTATTGAATAGCGATTTTCATCTGAACCTGAAATACATAAAAATTCACACAGAGCCTTATACTAAGGGCGGCCCCCAACAGTCTACAGCGTATTGAGGGCATGTACTTATGTATGCGTTAGGCTGGAAAGTATTCATTCACAATATTTGGGCATAGCGTAGAGTGAAAAAGTACCAAACATTCAGCTCCTAACTGCCATGCAACAGACTGGGTCAGCAAAATGACAGTTATGAGCCAACTGGTTGGTCATTTATCACTCTCCATTTTATCACTTTTCAAAGCTTAGGACATCTGGGCCATAACATCATAAAATACAAGTTGATCTGGTGGAAGCAGGGATCCTGTAAGATCAGCTAGGACATTCACCATTATATACATTGATATAACATGATACATTGGCAATTTACTTTATATTTGCTTCATAGATGAGTGCAGCCAATCAGTCCCTCTATAGACTTTATTACAAAAAAAACAACTGGGCATAGAAAAAGTAACTTTACAGTACAGTGATCGCAAAATACGTTCTATAGCACATTTTTACATGCTACATCCCCTCCCCAATAATGTTATGGGTACCAGAAACCACGGAGTAGGACCCAGCTTTTTAAAGTGAGGGCTCCATTTGTCCTACTCTCCCCCCCCCCCCCCCCCCCCCCCTGTGTGATCACTAACTGTACCTTAAATAACTGTTCCTAATAAATGTACTTTATTAGTACTAAATTTAATTTACTCTCCCTGTGATTGTTCCCACCACCTGTTCATGTAAGGTGATTATAGATGATTGAACCTGATTTTTGTGTATGTATAGCTACATACTCTTAGAAGGGCATTGTGTGCCTTTGCAAGGCATCACCTTTGCTAAGAGTATATAGTCATGAATGTTGTAACTGTTTTGTTGTATTATCACCTTACAGGAGAATATCGGACAATGCAATGTTACAGTGGTTGCCTTTCTTATATTGGACTATACTGGGGGCTTTTGAGGGACTGGTGTTTTTCTTTGGAGTTTACCTGCTGTTCCAGAATCCATTGTTGGATGGCAATGGGCAGGTACGATGTCCTTTTTGTTTGTTTTTTATAAAATATTAATCATCTTGTATATGATTCAACATTTTTCCCAACCTAAGAGTATATTTAATATTTGTTATTGGTTTATAAGCATCTCCTCTACAAGGAACAGTAAAATAGCATTTATAATGCGGTAATTTCTCTGTTTTACCCGCTGGCTAGTCTGCGTGTGATGCAGACGACTGATGACAGCCTGTTTCACCCTTACAGTGTAGAACAGGGGCTTCCCGAAGTGTTGTACTATAGAGCGTGTCTCGCTGATATAATGAAAGTTGTTTATATTGTAAATAACTCCACGGTAACAATATTCGGTACTTGTTTCCTAGCACGGCCACACCGATTTACATCGGGGTGGTCGTGTTGGAAAAATCGCGTCGATCGCATCGCATGCGATTTGGTCGCATGCGATGCGATCGACGCGACCGACCCGATTTTTTGATTGAATAAAATGTAAATCGGGTCCCTGGGACCCGATTTTACATTGGATTCAATGTCAAATATTCCCTACACCCCCAAATTTAACGACGTAAACCCCACCCCACGATAGACGCCAACCCGAAGCGTGGCGAGCGCAGAGAGCCCGCGAGGGGCAGCGGTGCGCGTCCTCCGACCTTTTCATTCCCCTACTATCCACGTCGGCGTGGAGTTGAGAATAGAATAGTGTGGCGAGCGCAGCGAGCCACCGAGCCTGAAGCGTGGCGAGCCCCGCGAGGGGACGCGTATACCTGTGAAGTTATACGCGTCCCCTTGCGGGGCTCGCTGCGCTCGCCACGCTTCGGGCTCGGTGGCTCGCTGCGCTCGCCACACTATTCTATTCTCAACTCCACGCCGACGTGGATAGTAGGGGAATGAAAAGGTCGGAGGACGCGCATCGCCGCCGCTCGCCACGCTTCGGGTTGGCGTCTATCGTGGGGTGACGACGGGGACATCTATAATGTGAAATGGGTCATATTGGCCAATTTCACATTTTTCACATTTTCTCACGATTTCAATGTTAAAAAATATTTTAACATTGAAGCCTATGGCAAAATCGGGGGCATCGCGTTGGGACCAATGTTAATGGTCCCGACCGACGCAATGCCCCCGATATTGTACCTTTGCCGACACGATCCTCACGATTTCAATGTTAAAAAATATTTTAACATTGAAGCCTATGGAAAAATCGGGGGCATCGCGTCGGTCGCGTCGGGACCAATGTTAATGGTCCCGACCGACGCGATGCCCCCGATATTGTACCTTTGCAGGCAAAATGGACCTGATTTCAAAGGAAATCGGGTCCATCGTGTGGATCTTGTACCTTAACTTAAAGGTACACGATCCACACGATTGTGGCCGTGCTAGGAAACAAGTACCCAATATTCAAATTAAATTGAGGTTGGAAGATATTTAGAGCTAAGAGAAGAGATGTTTGTTGGTGTAGATTGGTTTATGGCCTTGTGTGTAAGTTAAAGTATTTTGTATTGAATACAGTAGGATACAGGTAACCAATGTGTCAGAGGGATTTGAATCCATAATTTCCATACTGTAACATTTAGCATAGTTTACATTCCTGCTCACTATATGCTTCAAGTGTTTCGAATAATGAGTTCTAATAGTAATTAGCAAACCGCCAGTGTGAATCATAATAAGCTAATTAGAATTTTGTGATTTTTAGGTATTTGGAAACTGGTCCTTCGGAACAATAGTGTTCACTACATTAGTGTTTACAGTTACTTTAAAGGTAAGAGCACAATTTACTACTACCATGATTCATGGCGTTGGTTGTAATGGGATCTCAGGGACTTTACATTCATTCCCTGTGTATAGTGTACATGTGTGACCGTTGTACACCCTTTTTCTATAGATGAAAGC
Organism: Crinia signifera; assembly: GCF_055691185.1. Taxonomy (NCBI): domain Eukaryota; kingdom Metazoa; phylum Chordata; class Amphibia; order Anura; family Myobatrachidae; genus Crinia; species Crinia signifera. The sequence goes on from NC_139225.1 coordinate 107,434,768, forward strand.
GTTTAGAATATAACTAACCATTTACTACTTGTGCTTAACATGGGCATTACCTGCTAATGCAACAAGTACATACAACATACATGGTCTGTTCTTCCGTGTATTTGCCATTTGGAAACCTAAAGTCATCAAACAATACATGTAAAGTTACTGTTCAGTGTGAAGGATGATACATATTTACTTTGGTAAAGTAGCATTTCAGCTCTATATAGAACTATCAGCAGCCTCCTGAGATTTCCTGTAACCACAGGCGTTCTAGGCTTTGTGTTTGTACTATTACATGTATCTACACTGTGCTGTTTATCTCAATTTTAAGGTTGGTAGTACTTAAAATAAGGAACCTCGACAATTGCTCAGATAGATAATAGAGCTTCATTGTTCTGCACGTCTAGTATATAAATAGTAATGCATCTTTCTTTCCAGCTTGCATTAGATACACGATACTGGACATGGATGAACCATTTGGTGATATGGGGTTCACTGGCATTTTACGTGATCTTCTCAATATTTTGGGGAGGTATCATTTGGTAAGTGTGTCATTTATTACCTAAAGTTATCTTTTGTCACACCTCATTACCAGCTCGCGGTATGCAATGTCTAGGTCAACAGTCAAAAGGTTGACAATGATTGGTAGACTGTCAAAAGGTTGACATTCAGAATGTCTACATGAGTTTTTAAAATATATTTTTCAGCCGACATGTGTCGACAGGCGGTATTTCATATGCTACCATCCACTACGGTGTGGTGAGAGAATATAATAGTGTGCTGAGTGCAGCCAAAGCATGGCGAGCTGACGCGGTACACTTAGACGGTGTCCATACCGACCTATGTCGACATAGACACCCAAAAAACATGGTAAAACTTTTGACCCTGTTGACCAATAGTGGTCGACCTTTTGGCTGTAGACCAAGATATTGTAGATCTAATATACCGCAACCGTTTCTCGCTGGCTGCCTGCGTCACTCACAATATGTTTAACCTGCAGTTGCCCGTGTTCTAATGGATTCCCGGTATTTACCGAATTAAAGAGAGCCAGCTGTATGGTCAAGTCGGCAGCTTCTCACTGTGTGATTAACAGGTTCCCGGTAGCAGATAAAATGTTTCCTTGCACTTCCGCTTTAGGCCGTCAGGCTCAGTGGTCCATAAACAATGCAATAGACCAGGGGTGGCCAACCGGTCAGAGGTAAAGAGCCGAAAATATTGGTAGTCAAGCTAAAGAGCCGACATCATGCGCGCGCCGAAGGCGCATGCGCCAAAAAAGGGGCGTAGCCTATTTTGACCCCTTGGGTGAGTGTGATACAAATATGCCTCCAATAGTGCAGTGCCATATATACATATGCCCCCAATAGTGCCAGATACACATATGCCCCCAACGGTGCCAGGTATGCACCACACAGTGCTGGGTATGCCCCCACAGTGCCAAAAAGCTGGTATGCCCCCACAGTGCCACAAACTGCTATTGCCCCCACAGTGCCACAAACTGCTATTGCCCCCACAGTGCCACAAACTGCTATTGCCCCCACAGTGCCACAAACTGCTATGCCCCCACAGTGCCACAAACTGCTATGCCCCCACAGTGCAAATTTCCCAGCAGCAGCACTCACCGTTGTTGCTGCTGCTGCCAGGCGGGGAGAGGACAGTCTGGTGTCCCCCTGCAGTCCTCCTGTCATGTCACCGATGGGAGGAGAGCACAGCACACCGCGCGTCTCCTTCCCCCTCCCTTCCCTGCGACTGGGCCGCCCACCAATCAAAGCTCACTGGCCGGCTCCTGATTGGCTGCTGGCCCACGAGCTCTGATTGGCGGACGTCCCAGTCACAAGGATGCACAGAAAGGGGTAGGAGAGATGCTCTCCTCCCCTCAGAAGGAGAAGGGATTCAGGGAACCGGCAGCAGGGGGGACTGGGACAGACGGTGGGCGGCGGGCAGCAGTGGGAGCAGGAGCCACACTTTACAAGGGGAAGAGCCGCATGAGGCTCAAGAGCCACAGGTTGGCCACCACTGCAATAGACAATCTCCAGTACAGCTTAGAACAATGGGAGAAGGGAAAGGGGGACATGATAGAAATCTTCAAATATATCAAGGGTTTTAACATAGTACAGGAGGGAAATTTTCCTCAAAGGAAAAGAAGTAATAGAACACGAGGACATGCACTGTAACTGGAGGGAGGTAGGTTCAGGGGAAATGTTAGAAAAAATGATTTCACAGAAAGGGTAGTGGATAAGTGGAATAGCCTCCCATCAGAGGTGGTAGAGGCTAAAGCTGGCCATACATCAGAAAGATCGATCTTAAGATCGATTGCGCTCATGATTGTGTACAATTTCCCTTGAAATCCCCGGCAGTCCTTGGTGGTTTTTGGACACACAATCTACACACAATCTACACACAATCCATCTTACAATCAGTCATACAATCCATCTGCTGTATGATTGTGTATACAAGATGTGCACACAATCTGCATACAATCCATCATACAATCAGTCATACAATCCATCTGATGATTGATTGTATGATTTGTGTACACAAGATGTGCACACAATCTGCATACAATCCATCTTACAATCAATTGAGATTGTATGATTGGGTACAATATCTTTCTGATGTATGGCCACCTTAAGACAGTAGAACAATTTAAACATGCTTGGGATAAGGCCCCCATACACTAGCCGATTTTGGTCAGATTTCTGCCAGATCAGTCGGATCTGGCAGAAATCGGACCAAAATCGGCTAGTTTGGATGTCCCCTCAGATCCGATGCGCGGTCCCGTGCGCATCGGATCTGCGTCGGGTGGTCGGACCTGCTGCACGTCCGACCACCCGACTTGGGACCTAGTGCGGCGGTAGAGGGAGCAGGGGGGGCTGGGGACGCTGCGGGGGACACAGGCGGCATAGAGCCGCGCAGGGGGAGACGGCGGGAGCTGTCAGTATTGAATAAAAAAAAAAAAAGCCCATACAATGCATGGGCGGCCTGTGATTGGCTGAGCGCTCTCTCAGCCAGTCAGCAATTGGCTGAGAGAGCGCTCAGCCAATCACAGGCAGCCCATTCATTGTATAGGCTTTTTTTTTCTACCATTGACAGCTCCGAGTCCCGCCGGCTCCCCCTGCCCGGCTCTATGCCGCCTGTGTCCCCCGCAGCGTCCCCAGCCACCCCCGCTCCCTCTACCGCCTCGCCGCACAGACGCTGGGGGGACACAGACGTGTCACCCGCAGCGTCCCCAGCCCCCCTGCTCCCGCCTCGCCGCACAGACGCTGGGGGGACACAGACGTGTCCCCCGCAGCGTCCCCAGCCCCCCCTGCTCCCTCTACCGCCTCGCTGCACAGACGCTGGGGGGACACAGACGTGTCACCCGCAGCGTCCCCAGCCCCCCTGCTCCCTCTACCGCCTCGCCGCACAGACGCTGGGGGGACACAGACGCTGTCCCCCGCAGCGTCCCCAGCAGCGGGGGACACAGAGTCCCCAGCCCCCCCCCCCCCCCTGCTCCCCGGTTTTTTTTACATGTGATAAATCGAGACGATTTATCACATGTAAAAAATGGCACATCAAGTGCCAGTCTAATCAAGCTCCCCCGGGGAGCAGCCGGGGAAGCTCAGGGGGAAGTCGGGGGCGACTTGTCCTAAGGACAAGTCGCCCTAGTGTATGGGGGCCTATAGGCATATGAATATCCTTACAAAGAAATAAGGATTAAAAAGGGTTGAGATTACCTGAAGGGTAAAAAAAAGGGAGCAGACTAGATGGGCCAAATGGTTCTTATCTGCCGTCAAATTCTATGTTTCTATGTAATGGCATCATTTTAAAAGTGGACTAGCAAGGCAGTAACATTGTTAGATTTCAGTCTCAAGTAGTAATTACTTGTTTGTACTTGTGCGTTATCACACTGAATAAAAATAATAGCCACTTAATTGTTCTAAAAAAATATAGATGATGATGAATATCTTCAAGGAAAAATCTGAATGATTCTAATGCACTTCCTACCTTGAAGAAATGATCCCTGGGATTCTCCCTTCATTGTTCCAGTCTCCATTTCTCAGAAACATAGGATTAACCTGTTGCTACTTAAGACTTAGTTGTTTTTTTTGTTTTTTATAATGTTTTGCATTAAACCCACAATGCTCCCCAAAGAGTCCATGTTGTAAAATGACCTTCTAGTATTTTGTGTTTGCAATACACTATGTCATGTAATTTATTGTGCCATTCTAACTTGTAGGTGCATTGTTTCATTGTGTTGTAGGCCATTCCTCAGACAGCAGCGAATGTACTTTGTATTCTCTCACATGCTGACATCTGTGTCCGTCTGGCTTGCAATAATTCTTCTGATTTTTGTCAGCCTGTATCCAGAAATTTTACTGATACTTCTAAAAAACCTTAAAACTGCTGGCCAAAAGGTGAGATAACATGTATTTACTTATTGTACGTGAAAAAAGTATTAATTTTAGCCTGTATATCCTTTCAGTATATATACTTTAGTGTATATACCACTGGTTCCAAAACTGTGTGCCGTGGCACCTTGGGACACTTGCAGGAGTGCCCTTGATTGGTGGTCCAGGACCAATTCAAATTGTTTATATTTATTATAATAGACAAAACCAGTGGTGGTTGCTACCAATTATAAACTATATAGACAAGCAGGGGTGAAACTTATCCCTCACCACATAATTGAACCTAAGGATGATCTATCTAACACAATTTACTTCATTTAATATTTTACTTCTACCTTTCTTAATAAGAAAGTTCTGCACTGTGGTGCCGTAAAATCAATTGTCATACTCAAGGGTGCCATGATTGAAAAAGTTTGGAACCCACTGGTATATACTAAATTGAATAATTACAATCCGAACCATTTCATGAAACCTATACTGTACGTTATAAACCAGATTGTAGTTTATGAATAGTAGGCCATGGATATCACCCCTACATCATTGCTTGGCCATTTCTAAGGAATATGGCAGGATAGTAAAGTAACTCATTTGCCTACTAATCCAGTTAAGAGTTCAGAAATTGGTAATCTCCACATGCACTATATGGACAAAAGTATTCAGATACCTGACCATTACACCAACAGGGACTGTAACAATATTTTATTCAAAAACATTTTCTTTAAACTGGAGTTGGTCCACCTTTTGCAGCTATAACAGCTTCCACTGTTATTGGAAATCTTTTTACAAGATTTTGGAGTGTTTATGTGCGACTTTGTGCCCATTCTGTAGAGTATTTGAAGTCAGGCACTGATGTTGGATAATGAGGACTGGCTCACAATCTCTCTTCCATTTCATCCTAAAGAAGCTCCACATAGTTGAGGTCAGGACTCTGTATGGACCAGTCAAGTCTTTTAAAACCTAACTCCTTAAACCTTGTCTTTTATAGTACTTGCTTTGTGCACTGGAGCACAGTCATGTTGGAATAGAAAAGGGCCTTCACCAAACTGATTACCCTTCATTGGTGACAAGGGCCCTAGCCCAAGTCCTGAAAAACAGCCCCACCAAAGTTTCCTTGACCAAACATCACACAGTTTATATAATACAGTCAGTGTTCTCCCAACTTCTTACAAACCCCAACTTGACATCTGCCTGCCAAACAGAGTAGTGTGCTTCGTGACTCCACAGAACACATTTCTACAGTCCATTGTTAGTGTTCTGTAAACCACTCCACCCAATGCTTGACATTGGACTTGGTGGTGTGAGGCTTGCATTCAGCTGCTTGGCGATAGAAACCCATTCCACTAAGCTCCGGCCACACAGTTCTTGACTTTTATGCACTATGTGCCTTAGCAGTGCATGACACTGCTCTGTCCTTTTACATGGTCTTCTGTTTCGTGCCTGAGTTACTGTTGTTCCTAAACACTTTCTAATACTATCACTATCAGTTGACTGTGGAATATCCAGCAGGGATGACATTTCACGAGCTGTCTTATTGCAAAGGTGGCATCATATAACAATACCTTTTTTGAAGTCACTGAGCTTTTTAGAAGGACCATTTTGTATCACAAATGTTTTGAAATGGAGGCTGCGTGGCTAGGTGCTTGATTATATACACCTGTGGCAATGGCCCTGATTGAAACACCTGGATTCAATAATTAATAAATGTAGCCAAATACTTTTGTTCATTTAGTGCATGTGGATGCTTTGCACACAAAAGATGACTCGGCTGGTTCAGCTTCTCTGTCCCATTTGACCAATTCTTTATACCGGTATCCCAACCAGTGTCTTAGTAAAAAGTCTTTAACGGAACAATATTTATGTACTGTCCCTCTCAGGAACTATCTGCATCGCTAGCAATTACATTGTCGCTTAATCTGCTTCTCTTGCTTAATCCTACTATGGGGGAATTCGATGCTGCACAGTATTTCCTATAATCGGAAATCTTGTCCAGGACCTATTTACTTACAGCTGCAGATTCAAGTCTTTGAAAAGCCGAATCTGCATTTGTGGAAATGCCGCTAAATTTGTTAATTCGCATCTGTTTCCATGAAAAAGTTGTTGATTCGCCGATCCACATCTTTTCTGTCTTTCGGAATGTTTCCAAACGTCGGAAAAAGAACGTTGAATAGATCGGATGCAAATTCAATCTATTCTACAGGAGAATGGCCAATATTTCCGAGGAATGTAAATATTTGCCAGGATTGAATACCCCCTTTAGTGTGTGTGTGTTTTACTCTTGTTACTTATGTGCATCTACCCTTATTGATCCTGTTGCTTTCCCTGTCCTCCTCTGCTTCTGCGGAACAGGTTGCAAAACACTTACCTTCCTCAGGAACCTCCACTATCTTCATGCTTTCTCAAACCTCCAGCACTCACAGTTTCCCTTGGAGCGATTAAGGTGAATTTCCTTTCCTTACCACTGTCCTTGTCCTAATTATTCCTGTCTATGATTTCATAACTATAACTTGTATCTACCACCTTTACTGACATTTGCTATTTAAGTAGAAAATCGCACAGGTTTTTATCTAGACAAGTGCATTGTACAATTTTGTCCATAAGTATTGCTATATTGGGTACTTATGTAGTATCTGGGCGCCCGATTTAGAAATCGGGTCGGATCGGGCACATCGCATCGCATGCGACCAAATCGATTTTTCCATAGGATTCAATGTTAAAATTGTCTGAGTCCATTTTAACATAGAATTCAATGGAAAAAAGGGGTCCTGTTCCTTGCCCCACTATCCAAGTGGGCATGGAGTTGGATATAAACCTGTGGCGAGCATAGCGAGCCACCGAGCCCGAAACGTGGCGAGCGGACACAGAATACCGTTCGCTCGCCACGCTTCGGGCTCGGTGGCTCGCTACGCTCGCCACAGGTTTATATCCAACTCCATGCCCACTTGGATAGTAGGGGTATGAAAAGGACCCCTTTTTCCCATTGAATTCCATGTTAAAATGGACTCGGCCCATTTTAACATTGAATCCTATGGGAAAATCGGGTCATCGCATCCCATCGCACTGATTGTATGCCTTAAGTTAAGGCATACAATCAAAAAATCGGGCGCCCAGATACTACATAAGTACCCTATATTGAATCTGTGAATTGTCTATTGTATGAAGTGCTTAATGCAATCCCGGATCACGACTGTCAGTCTGTCCCGACAGCCATGATCCTGGCCCTTTTGCATTTTGCTCGACAGCAAATCAGCAAGCGTAATTCAATGTCCTGGCTGTCGATTGGCAAAAGGGGGGCCTGGCCGCGAGATCCGGCCATGGATCGTCGACATCCGACCGTGAGCTCGACAATCCACGGCCATTCTCAGCAGAACGGCCTGACAGCTTTTAGAAACGGGTTCGTTCTGCGGAGATGGCTCTTCAATGCTGTCAGGAAAGACAGCATTGAATAGGCACCTGCCGCTATTTCCCCCCATCGAAAAAAGCGGCGGGGCATTGCATACCCCCCTAAGTGTAACTAATTTACTTATTAATGCTGCATGTAGAAACAATTATTCCCTTTAAGGTATCTGGCCAACTGGAGACAGCTATTTTGTGTTTATTCCAATAGCCAACTTCTACCCTTAATTAGTGGTCGGATTTAACTGACCTGCAATCAGCCTGGCTAGTTAAATCCATTTGACAAGACCACCAGATATGGATAAAGGTGCTCTCCTCAGAACACATCTGTTTGAGTCTTATGGAAGCTTGAACAGAAACCCACCTTAAATGCCCATCGCTTGGGTGCCGCAAAAACATTAGACCATATCTCCAGGTACTTATGGGAAAAGAGGAATAAGGAAAAGAGACTGTGATCGAATAGCCCCAGGTATAACTGCCCTATGCTACCACCCTTTTTCCTGTGCTGTAAATTACAGCGGATAATTCAAACCAGCCCTAGGATTTAGAGACCACACTGTTTTTCCGCTGTGATGTCACTAGTTCCTTTTGCGCTGATAAGTAGCACTTGTAAGGATATTTGTTCAACCAATCAAATTGTCTGCCGACCCTGTTAGTAGGGGGTTGGTACACTATTGATATGATCTGCATTGATCGGTTTTAGATAAAGGGCTACCCTCAAACACACACCTTTATATAATAAAATCTCATAGCCGCATACTCCTTATTTAGCAATATAAAAGCAGCGACTTGAGCCTGAAATTTTCACCTACTCACCCATCTCATCCATAATTTTTTTAATAGGCATCAATTTATTATTTCACTTTTACATCTCTTCAGTCATTATTGTTTATTATAAATAGTCATGGATTGCTTGTTAGGTTTGGTTTTCAGGTCTAAGATAAATCGCACAGTGACCACATCGGTGACCCGTTTTCATCAGCGACCAGCGATGGTCAGTGCAGAAGAAAGCTGCCCAATACTGGGCTGGTCATGGGAGCGCGACCGTTGCCCCATACAAACGGGGATGCATGGGGCTTTAGAAAGCAATAAACTCACTATTAGACATAAATTGACTCCAATAAACCATACACCTAAAATAATGAATACATTTTTTTTGTTAACTAAATTTGTTTATTTGGCTAGATTATCTTTTAGAAGTTTTTTTTAGATTGCAGGTTTTCTACCTTCATTCAGGGATAGAACAGACGTCTGTTTGACTTGCAGCCTTCTAGGTAACAAGTTTATGAGCAGACTAGATAGTCTAAGTGATTATCTGCTGTGTTTAAGTAGTGTGCAGATGTGAATGAACAAAGTATGAATGGGGGTGATCTAGCAATTGTTACTGTTACTGTATGCAGTACTTTGCTATTTGAGATTTTGGCTGTATAAACAGCCTTGGGGACATTATTTAAGAGCTGTCCGTGTGCTTTTGCAGTTCGTGATGAAAAACAAATACTACATACTGCAGTATAAATGCCATTGTAAAACTAATATACTATTCTGTCATATATGTACATTAGACGACTCGTTCCTTTTGTGAGAGCTCCTCTTTTGTTAAGTACAGGAAACGTAAATCCACACCGTTAGTCCAGATGTGCTGCAGTTTGTGCCTTCTGTAATTAGCATGCTAATCAGGCTGTCTACTATGCTAATTAACCAGGCTAGCCTACTAAACTGCTTTAACAAACATACTTCTTCCAGCATCTGCTGTCCCTGTGCACTGTACATGTGCTATACACTGGCATGGTGCTGTGGGCTGCAGGGGGAATCAGTATGTTATTGGCCTACTGAGCTCGCTTTTTTACTGTCCCTCTCCTGGGCAAACCAGGTATTGTTTGTTTTTACTCTTTTACATAAATAGCCCTGACTTAACAAAAGAGGATGTTTACTTATCACTCCAAGGAGAAATTCTTTACTCTATTGTATACATTTGTTTTGAGCTATAACAGAGCATGTTCATTTTGATATATTTAATTTTGTTTATCACCATTTTAGAAGAATATGAGCACCAAAAAAGTGGGTTCAGAGTCTGCCCGTTCAACTGTCACACCTCTACTGTTACGGACATTCTCAGATGAGTCTAATGTATTGTAAGAGGTACATCGTCATAATCCAAATTATAGTAATCATTCCAATCAACTCTAATCAATTTCATTTTTTCTGATTGATGCTTAATTTTAGAGTTGGGTGAGGCCACCAAATTACCTTGTGGTTCTGCCCAGTGAAGCTGTTTAATAAGTTTCCGTTTTTGTTTGTTTACGTACATTGTATACACCCCCTTGATATTTTGGGGGAAATTTACTAAAGGAAATTTGTAAAAAAAATAGTTGTATTTGTATCCAGAAATACACTTATTTACTATACCGAAAATACGGCAATTCGTAGTCGTATTGATGTGCTATCAATACGAACACGAAGTGCCGTATTTCCGGGATAGTAAATGACAAAAATTAGTGTATTTCTGGATACAAATACACCTATTTTTTTTACAAATTTCCTTTAGTAAATTTCCCCCGTTATGTCTACTGTAGATCACAAGGGTTTTTTTAAGATTTGAACAATGCTAAACTAATGTTAACTAATAAAGAACCGAAGGGATTGTGTCACACACATTGTACTGTGGTATGACTGAGCAGGAAAACTTGCAATGCATGCATAGTGTAGAAAGTTAGGTTGACCGTTCTTATGTGGACAGGGTCAAAATGTCACCATGCAGCATGTCGACGTGACCATATCACAGTCATCATGTTTACACAGATGACACGATAGGATGTTAACCTAACTTTTCTGGTTGCCCAGCAGTCAAAGGGGTAATTTGTACATTACTTCTGGCACAGATGCGTGAAGAACAGCGGTTCTGGGTTTTTTCCCCAAAATCTTTCCCCTAGTGTGTCTCCCTTACCATGCAGCTGAAATCTATTTCCCCACATGCAGTCAAACCCTAGGGATTCATTCCGAAGTCGCAACGAATACCTGGCACTCCAGTCTGCACCCAAGTCATATAGAGGCTAAATGACAATATTGAAACACAGTTGTCACTAAAGTATTTCCTTTTTTCCTATAAAAATGACTGTGCAAAATGCTAAATTTTCTAAGCGGATATGACAAGATGTGGTCAGGATACTGGTGTTCAATATACCGACGCTGGCATCCCGACTGCCGTCAGAGCACTGGCACAGGAATACCAGCAGCCAGCATCCTGATCAGTAAGTATGCCGGGCAGGTTAGCGAGTGGCCGGAGAAGGGTGGTTAGGTTTTTGGCACTTGTAGAAGGACATTTATTACATAAATCACAGTTCTGATCAAAGGTGGGCTTTGAAAATCACATATTTAGAAAATCAAAACACAAATATATATTGGCTCTTATAGTAGCACTATTATAGTGTTTTGGATTTAATGACTTACTGGTGTAGAAAATGTACTATATACGCAGGTGTAGTGCTGTCATTGGAGATACTGATCAGTAAACACAGAGGTTCATTAAAGTACTGAACAACTCATATAGAATTGTGATATTATAAATTGTATACAGACTCCACACAGTTGGGGCCATGGTGGGAATTAAATCCAAAACCTCAGTGCTTTTGAGGCGGTAATGTTAGCCATTACACCAGATATGAACATGAACTTGCATTTTAAAGCTTGTACCATCGAATGTCCACAATAAATAGTATTTACAAAATGCCATAGACTTGGGTATTTCACCTGGAGAACTCTTATGTTATATGGCACTGATGGTGGTCACCTGGGTAGATTTTTTTTGCTCATGTCCTAATACATTGTAACTTAATTTCCCCATCCTTCCTTAAGGTCGCCACAACTTAATTAGTTTATGGTTACTCTTGAATTCCATATGCCACTTGTATAATCCTAACATACTCTTGATTTTCATTTTAGCAGCTTATCCTTTGGTTTGGGATATTGTGAACAACCTTTCCCTCACTTTTTAATTTGTTCCTTTTTTTGCACGCCCCTGAGATTCCGTTTTTACATAGACCCCCAATAAAATCTGCCACACACCAGAGGCCCCTTACACAATGTGTGAAACACCATAATACCCTTACACATTATGCAACACACTGCAATGGCCATTACACAATATACAACACACCCCAATGCCCCTTACACAATATGCAACACACTGTAATACACTTACATATTATGCAACACACTGCAAGGCCCATTACAAACTATGCCAATATTCACAGCCTGATATGATAAACACATCAAGAAAAAAAGGTACTTATGTAGTATCTGGGCTGCCGATTTTTTGATTGTATGCCTTAAGTTAAGGCATACAATCAGATGCGATGCGATGCGATATCGCATCGCATCGCATGCGACCATCGGATGTGATGACCCGATTTTTCCATAGGAATCAATGTTAAAATGGACTGAGTCCATTTTAACATGGAATTCAATGGGAAAAAGGGGTCCTTTTCATACCCCTACTATCCAAGTGGGCATGGAGTTGGATATAAACCTGTGGCGAGCGTAGCGAGCCACCGAGCCCGAAGCGTGGCGAGCGAAGCGAGCCCCGCGAGGGGCCGGTATTCTGTGTCCCCTCGCGGGGCTCGCTACGCTCGCCACGCTTCGGGCTCGGTGGCTCGCTACGCTCGCCACAGGTTTATATCCAACTCCATGCCCACTTGGATAGTAGGGGTATGAAAAGGACCCCTTTTTCCCATTGAATTCCATGTTAAAATGGACTCAGTCCATTTTAACATTGATTCCTATGGAAAAATCGGGGCATCGCATCGCATCGATGGTCGCATGCGATGGTCGCATGCGATGCGATGCGATGTGCCCGATTCGACCCGATTTAGAAATCGGCAGCCCAGATACTACATAAGTACCGAAAAAAAAAAAAAAACAGAAACGCAGATCAACACAAAAAAAAAAAAAAAAAACATTTTTAAATGGTGCTGCTACAACATGTTTATCTCACCATCAGCAGCCAGCCGGACTTCACCCATACTTTCTGTGGAGGCCACACAGTTAGTAAGTAAGTAAGTAAAATTTATATAGCGCACTTTCTCCAGCAGGACTCAAGGCGCTTACAGACATTAAAAAAAACAATGCACATAATACAGAGGATGTTGGAGGTACAGTAACAGACATGTCACAGACAAAAGCCCCTGAGCACACAGTAAGCATAATGCAGGAGTGATGCAGCATTTTGGATAATAACTTCCATGGGTTGTGTACTCCACCCTGACAAGGTACCAAGTGCGGCAGCCATTTTAGGCGCTCTGCGTAGGATTACCCAGGGTGAGATAGATTACCCCTAAAAGAAACTACCCAAAATGGATGATTTCAATGTATACTCAGGTCCATGTATTTTTCATCCCATTCACAAGTGTACCAGATGAGGCAGCCATGGAGGGCGCACTACGAAGGTTACACTGTAAGGGGCGAGCCATACAAGGACCCAATGCATATATTGGAAAGCAAATACTTCTGTAGTAGTATGATAAACCCTGCACAGAAACATCCACATGATCCACATCCTGTCCGCGGAGATACCATCTGAGGCAACCAGCTTGGTGCACTGCATAGGTCAGCGCTGGCAGGGTGTGCAATCTGCGGAGGTACACAATACAGGAAAAAGCACATGGTGGGGTTGATGTGTGCTGCAGGAGAGGAGGGGGGGGGGAGAGAAAAGACATGAACACACATTTGCAGGGGACTGACACTTTTACAAGGGATTGATGGGTGAAGTGTTGGTGCATAGGCTGACCCTGCTGCTTCCCCTCACAGCTCCATGCTCACCATGAGGGGTAGGGCTGGGGGTAGTCCAGGTGTTCTCAGCCGTAGGGGTGGTGGGCCTGGTCCACTCATGGCAAAGGTGAGTTGAGGCCACATGATATTCCTGAGTTTTTTGGGTATAATGCAGTCCTTCAGCAGTAATGATGGTTTGTTCTTTGCCTTCTGGTTTCCTTCGGGTTAACGCGGGTATAACGCTGCTATTAATTTTAAGATGACCCTTTATAACTAGACCCCTAACGTCCTAAAGGACTGACGTCCCAAACTATACTCAATATATAAGCCTAAAACAAACATATGTCCATCCTGAATTAGCTGCCCCTCCCAATACACCTCCCCCACCAGCAAAAGGTGCTAATCAGACCAAACCAATGTAAGAGCAGTAGCACTATCCCAATATTTCTAAGTTCTTCACATAGCACAGATAAAACCACAATAGCAGCTTTTACAGATTTAAAGCGATGTTCTGCAGTAGAAATCTGAAATAGGTTTACCCCGTTTAAATCAGTGCAAACAGCTGCGATGTTCTGCAGTAGAAATCTGAAATAGGTTTACCCCGTTTAAATCAGTGCAAACAGCTGCGATGTTCTGCAGTAGAAATCTGAAATAGGTTTACCCCGTTTAAATCAGTGCAAACAGCTGCGATGTTCTGCAGTAGAAATCTGAAATAGGTTTACCCCGTTTAAATCAGTGCAAACAGCTGCGATGTTCTGCAGTAGAAATCTGAAATAGGTTTACCCCGTTTAAATCAGTGCAAACAGCTGCGATGTTCTGCAGTAGAAATCTGAAATAGGTTTACCCCGTTTAAATCAGTGCAAACAGCTGCGATGTTCTGCAGTAGAAATCTGAAATAGGTTTACCCCGTTTAAATCAGTGCAAACAGCTGCGATGTTCTGCAGTAGAAATCTGAAATAGGTTTACCCCGTTTAAATCAGTGCAAACAGCTGCGATGTTCTGCAGTAGAAATCTGAAATAGGTTTACCCCGTTTAAATCAGTGCAAACAGCTGCGATGTTCTGCAGTAGAAATCTGAAATAGGTTTACCCCGTTTAAATCAGTGCAAACAGCTGCGATGTTCTGCAGTAGAAATCTGAAATAGGTTTACCCCGTTTAAATCAGTGCAAACAGCTGCGATGTTCTGCAGTAGAAATCTGAAATAGGTTTACCCCGTTTAAATCAGTGCAAACAGCTGCGATGTTCTGCAGTAGAAATCTGAAATAGGTTTACCCCGTTTAAATCAGTGCAAACAGCTGCGATGTTCTGCAGTAGAAATCTGAAATAGGTTTACCTGTTGATGGAATATAGAGAGGAGTCAATTCACAATCGATATCCAAGGAAGTTATAAATAATATAACGCGGGTATAACGCTGCTATTAATTTTAAGATGACCCTTTATAACTAGACCCTTCAGATACTAGACCCCTAACGTCCTCAGTGTGGGCCAGTCTGCCATGCAGGATGCGTGGCGGTCATCCTGCGCATCACTTATTCTCTCCATGTTCGGGCTTCACATGGTGACGGCACCCCCCCTTTCCCTTGCGGCTCCTTCTGCAGTCAGTGGCGCACAGCGCCAACCTTAACAACCCCGCCAGCCTCCTTCCGCATGCTGCCACCTCTCGCCTGACTACTACTGCATGGCGCAACCCCCCGCCCAGCTCCTTCCCCATGGTGCAACCCCCAACTGGCTTCTTACTTGCCGCAGTGGAGGCGCACTGAAGCAGGTGGCCGCGGCAGCTTTATAATTAAATAACTTAACGACAGAGGGTGCAGGGGACTGCTTGCTGTCCATTGGCCCCCCAGCCGCCGGGCCCCATAGCAGCGGCACCCCCTGCACCCTCGGTAGTTCCGCCACTGCCACCCACATGAACTGCCTTGCAGTGGCTTACCATTGGAAGCGACAGGCAGCTAGACAGACCTTCAATGGAGTAGTAAGAATTCTCTCACTCTGGGACTGCCATCTCAAACCATGATAGCAGAGAGTACTTTTCATGGGAAGCCACTCCCCTGCTATTGCAGCAGCCTTATCTGGCTAATATGGTCTGCAGCTGCTGCAGTCTCTGGAAGCCAGCCTGTTTGCTAAGTTGTGTGCTTGACTTTAGCCTCAGGCAGGTAATACCCCTTTTACACCAAAATCCCTGGTCGGACCCTGGTCTTTGAACATGGCAGTTTCCAGGGTTGGACCCAGATTCATACCCCATTTACACAGCACTGTGACCCAGGTCGGACCCAGGTCTGCGCCGTTTACACTGAACCTGGGTCAGCACTGCGTTTCCCTATGGATGACATAAAAAATGTCCATTTTAGGATAAACTGCCATCCAACTTTCCCTCAATGATTTAAAATAAAAATTAAAAGACATGACAAGTTAGCTTTGAAAAATGTTTGTTTGTTTATTTAGTAAAATATTTTTCAAAAAGTTTTATTCATTGCTCAATCATACATAGTGGTATAAAAGTGCAGCATCATCCATGAGCTCTCCCCAGCCCCTCTCCCTGCAGCCACAGACCGAATCTCCCATGTGCCCCCCCCCCCCCCCCCCCAAAATATAATAATAATAATATGAATGATACTGTATCCAATTATGATTTCTGTGTGCACTGCCCGTATCCTTCCTGGCTGCTGTCTTTTGCCACTGCAGCGCACTGTGGAAAGGCGTCCAGCACTTCTGGTATCCTTTGAGCACTACCCAGATGTCCCAACCTGGGTTGGGACCATTTACACCGCCCACGACCCAGGTCCAACCAGTGTTCAACCCTGGTCAGGACCTGGGTAGGAGACCAGTGTTACTGGACCTGGGTTGACCCCTTTTACACCAACGCTGACCTGGGTCCAACCTGGGTTATTCCTTGGTGTAAAAGGGGTATACCTCCGCTGGTTTCCATACACTAGCGAGTCTTCGATTTAATTATTGTTTCATCTCAAGATAAATGTACACTAAAAGACAATGTTAGTAGCAGTTGAGCTTTGTCAAGAACCTGAAATTGTGAAGTAGACTGTGCAGACACCATGCCATAACTTTATAAAAAGCACTGTATGCATTGTACAAAGATAAAGGGTGTGTTACATAAAGGCCTATACGTATAAGCAGGTTTTCTTTTCTCTTGTTCCATGATGCATCTGCTTTCATATGAAATTAGATTATTTTACCTGGAAGAACATTGTTTATGTCTACTATATGTTTCCCAAGACTCTGCTAAGCCTACAAACAATTCTGTGGTGCCCGAGGCGTTGTTAGATAGGGACTTTCCAAAAGTGAGGAAAGTTTTTTTGGAAAGCATTGTTGTATATTACTTTTCATTAACAACTCAAGATGTGCTTTTGGTTGCGTTAGGAAATAATTTAAGAGTTGAATGTAAGGGAACCATTTAGTGTAATAGAAGTGCGCTAAATTACAATATGTTCATATAGTCAGTGTCTGTAAAAGGCCAGCTTCTTATTTTGTGTATGTAGGACTGTTCTAACTGTGCTGCTGTCTTACTTCTGCTATGTTCCTCCTGATTAATGTCCTTAAGTTCTAGGCAGGCATGTGTGGCATTATCAGTGCTGTTATTGGTGATAAATCACTATGACTACACACATACACTCTCTGTAAGATACCAATAGTGCCCACAGTTCTCCTTCAACCCTCCTGTTCAGATATAAATGTCAGTTTTCCATCTTTGGCAAACAATGCTTACAGTATATTAACCTAAAGTACTGTCTATATAAATAGGGTGTGATTGTAGTGGTTGCAATGGCTATGGGGCCCAGATATTTAGGGGCCTAACTCAAATGCATCCAGATCATAAAGTTGTCTGCCAGGTTCCTGGAATTGATCACTAAGCACTGTGTGGCATAATGTGAATTTAAGGCACTGTGTGGCATGTGTACTGGCTGCAAGAGATGAAGGGGCTTGTGTGCAGGCTCCTTACATGCCCCATCCTCTCTGTACGAGACTGCAGTCTACTGTGCATATGCAGGTCTCTGGGAAAATGGCGCCTGTATCCTATTCCAGGGGGCATAGTTACTGCACATGCGTAAATCATTGGGAAAATAGCTGCCTTGCCATTTCCCTGGGAATTTATGTCTCCAGTGCCAGCCACCTCAGGACTGTTTAGAGGTAAATATAAATATGTGTGTGGTGTGGGTCCTCCTTGACCCATGTTACCTTGCACCTTTCACCCTCCAACCATTTTAATAGCACCAATGCTTCAAACTGACAATATGAACTGAAGCTACTCTGTAGTATAATGTGAACTAGGGCACTACTGTTGGCCATAGCATTAACTAGGGCACCACTGTGGTGCACAAAATGAACAACCATATATTTTTGAAATTATGAAATGGCAGCAACTGGTCAGCAGGAGCAGGATCTCATTATCGTGGTTTGATATTCTATATTATCTATCTGTTGTAAGATTGCCAACTATCTGCAAAGTGCTGATCACAAACATCATCCTGGTATATATATTCCTAGAACAAAACAAAAGCTGCACAAACTCTCATCTGTAGCCTATGGCACTGCTCACTGTGTGTACAGTAAATTATTAGACAATGCAACCTTTTCATTGAAGCTAATTATTAATTTAATTATTGTCTTTTTCAGAAATTACAATTCAAGATGCCAATGCTGGTTTCCTACAAAAACATGGAGAATGGGTGCGTCTCTCAAATGATAATTGAGGAATACAAACTGAGCCCTTTGTTGAACTCTCAAGACCTTTACCAATTAAATAAATAAACACACCGTGCAATGCCAACCACTAATGACTGACAATGAAAAAGATGGGGGGCAACTTTGAAAACAGCCCCCTGACACATACACACACTTCTTTTATCTAAATAGGTCACACATGCCTGAGCTTTTATCTGTGACCAGAACAAATACTGAAGCCAGGAACCCAAAAGTCCACAAGGCAACACGGCACTAACCAAGTACAGGACCCGGGTTGTACACCGCACCCACACATGTCTGCTCTGTACTTGCTGCACAGACGTCTGCTTATCCAGGCAATGCTGCTTCTTTCAGATTTAACTACTTTCCTCAATATCTTGGTGCATGAGCTGTATATAATAACTTCTCATATATGCAAAAATATTTCACATCCCTTGCCATTTAAAGATGCGTTTCCCGCTATTATAATTTTTTTTATTTTTAAACACGAGAAGAGAATTTGTGACGGACTAACCATGCATGATTGCACTGAGAATACCATTTAATTTATTTTTTCCATACATTGTGCCTGAGTCGGAGGTGGAGGCAATGTTAGTGTCTGACGCAGTAGGTCAACTTTTTGCCACTGCGCCCATGCCAAAGCCGCACTGTGCACATTCAGCATAGCGATTGCAGACACACAGCGTTTTCATTTGCAGAGTGAGTGACTGGTAGTGTTTGGGGGGTAATTGGTGGGGGTATTTAGAAAATGCAGGTGTGTCTGGACTGCGTTCTGGGTGTTTCCTAACCCCAGCCACTGCCATTTCGTTCACAGCCATAGAAGCCCTGGCATCTTAGGAGAGGCCCTCTGTCCGATACAGCATGGGTTTGCTCAGTGGTCTGATTTGAGGTGTACCCGATGTTCCCGCTTATGTACGTGAGCGGTGGATGTGAGACGCCAGCAATGGCCTCCTCTGTGCATAATACAGTGGCTAAGTCATTAGTATATTTTAAGAAAACTCGGTACTTGTTTCCTAGAACGGCCACAATCGTGAGGGATCGTGGCTCTTAATTAAGGGACACGATCCTCCCGATGTGGCCGATTTTTTACTAATTTTTCACTTTGATTGACAGAAATCGGGTCAATCGGTCGGTCGCGACCAATTAAAATCGGCCGCGATGCGACCGACCGATTCACCCGATTTTTCCATAGACTTCAATGTTAAAAAATCTTTTAACATTGAAATCGGTCGGTCTTGTGCCATTATAATGGCACAAGATGAGATGGACTTGATTAAGTCCATCTCACATAGGGAAAAATGATAAAAAAGGTGAAATGGGTCAATATGACCCATTTCACATTTTTTATGTGGCCGCCATGACCCCACGATAGACGTGAACCCGAAGCGTGGCGAGCGCAGCGAGCCCGCGAGGGGCGGCGGTACGCGTCCTCCGACCTTTTCATTCCCCTACTATCCACTAGGGCGTGGAGTGAGAATATAATAGTGTGGCGAGCGCAGCGAGCCACCGAGCCCGAAGCGTGGCGAGCGCAGCGAGCCCCGCGAGGGGACGCGTATACCTGTGAAGTTATACGCGTCCCCTCGCGGGGCTCGCTGCGCTCGCCACGCTTCGGGCTCGGTGGCTCGCTGCGCTCGCCACACTATTATATTCTCACTCCACGCCCTAGTGGATAGTAGGGGAATGAAAAGGTCGGAGGACGCGTACCGCCGCCCCTCGCGGGCTCGCTGCGCTCGCCACGCTTCGGGTTCACGTCTATCGTGGGGTCTAGCCCACTTACTAACATTTGGGGGGGCAATTACAAAAAATCGGGTGAAAAAAAATAAAAAATCGGGTGAAAAATCGGTCGATCGCATCGCATGCGACCAAATCGCATGCGATGCGACCGACCGATTTTTTATCTTCCGACCACAACGATCTAAATCGTTGTGGCCGTTCTAGGAAACAAGTACCGAAAACTCTATGGCCAAAATTGCAGCTGTGCATGCAACTGCTGGCACCTCTGAGCCAGGCCCATTGCCGGATCAGTTTATGCATTATTGATACTGTCTTTCAAAAAAGCTCATTGAGCACAATCAAACTCTTTTTTTACATCTAATCTCTTATATATTATTAGATATAATCATAAAACTTTTTTATATTGTCATGTTTGTTTTTTTTCATGGTGTTTTATATCTGCTGTCAACATTCCATTATGCCTTTTTTGTATTACTGTGCTATTGATTTGTGTAATTCCAGGTATTTATTTTTTATTTTTTAACCCCTTCACGACAATTGACGTATATATACGTCATGGCCGGGAAGTACTTCCCGACCGTTGACGTATATATACGTCATGGCTTAAAACTGTCACTGCGTCTAGAGACGCAGTGACAGAGGGACGATGTCTGCTGTCCCTGACAGCAGACATGTCCGTGCATGCCCAGGGGGGGCGGCGATGCCGCCCCCCCGTCGCCGATCGCTGTGATTGGCTGTTCAGTGTGAACAGCCATTCACAGCGTTTTCCTGTGTCACCGGCGAATAACGTTCGCCGGTGACACGGGATCGGAGGTGATTGGTGCTGTAAAGTACAGCACCAATCACCGCGGGGTGTAAGGGTGACACTGGTGTCACCCCACCTCACCCCGCCCGCCCCCAAAGGCCGTGATTGGTCCGTCGGACCGACGGACCAATCACAGCCGTGGAGGGGGGTTTAAACTAACGGTGACTGCACTGCAGACGCCATTCCGGTCTGGAAAAGCGTGCAGTGCGGTCACCGTGCCCCACCTGCCGCCTATACTGACCAGAACCCTTACCTGATCATTGATCATTGATATTGTGACATTTTGTGACATCCTGTGCTGCATCTTGTGCTGCATCTTGTGCTGCTGCGATTTATTAGATAGATAGTTAGAGAGAGTTAGAGAGAGAGAGATAGAGAGAGATAGAGAGAGATAGAGAGGCCTAGTGCTATATTTTGTGCTGCTGCAGTGTGATAGAGCTATAGATAGAGAGATAGAGAGAGATAGAGAGAGAGAGATAGAGAGAGAGATAGTGACAGATTGTGCTATATATTTTTTATATAACTGAAAGAGATAGAGAGAGATAGAGAGAGATAGAGAGGCCTAGTGCTATATTTTGTGCTGCTGCAGTGTGATAGAGCTATAGATAGATAGAGAGAGATAGAGAGAGAGAGATAGAGAGATAGTGACAGATTGTGCTATATATTTTTTATATAACTGCTGCAGTGTCATAGAGTGATAGATAGTGAGAGATAGAGAGAGATAGTGATAGAGTGCTAAATTTTGTGTCGGCTGCCCCCGCCTTTTTGTGCTGATCACTATATCTGAGGTGATCAGCAACTTTTTGGGGGTACAGAGGTTTTTTTTTTTTATATATACCTGTCAGTACCACCAAAGGTTGTGCACCTGCTGCCCCTCACTGGTAATCAGTGTCGCATCACTGATCACCTTTTTTTATTTTTTGTGAGTGCTGTGGGGTCTTTTTTACATTTTTTTTTTACACACACTGTGATTTTGTGTGTGTCCTGTGGCCACTGTGCACTGATCAGTGACGTACATCACTGATCAGCTTTTTCGGCATAGGGTTGATCTATTTTTTTTTTTTTTTGATCAAATTCCTGTTGCCTTTGAGCGCTGTTCAGTGACGGACGTTACTGACCAACATCTGTGCTCAATTTTTGGCGCAGGACCTTTTTTTTTTTTTTTAACCCCTTCCATTTTTTTTTTTTTTAACCCCTTCCATTTTTTTTTTTTTTAACCCCTTCCATTTTTTTTTTTTTGAACCCTTCAATTTTTTTTTTTTTGTATTTTTTTTTTCTGCACTACATACACAATACACACTACATACCCCCTGGGTTGAAATAAAGTTTGTACCCCCCCCTACACTATACACGTGTTGAAACATTTCACTACCAGTAACACAAAAATATAAATGGCATCCCAAATGTCATCCCAAATGTCGTCCCAGTCATCCAGGAGAATGTATTCGGTGGAGGAGGCATATGCCATGCTTGCATCTGACTCTGACACAGCCAGTGAGGCAAGCGGGGAATTTGAAGGATTTGTCTTAAGCTCCTCTTCCTCCTCTGATGATGAGGGACCCCCTCAAAGACGCCCCCGTAGAGCAGCTGAGACCCCCCCCCCAATAATTGATCTCGTATGGACCCCACCACCAGACAATTTTGAGCCCCAGGTTCCTGAGTTTTTGGCCATCCCAGGAATCCAATTTGATTCAACAGGTCTCAGAGAAATTGACTTTTTCAAATTATTTTTCTCTGATGATTTTATAAATTTAATGGTGGACCAAACTAATTTATATGCCCAGCAGTTTATTGCTCAAAACCCCACGTCATCATTTGCTAGGTGGACCCCTGTAGATGCAGTAGAGATGATGACGTTTTGGGGTCTGGTGTTACATATGGGCATAGTAAAAAAGCCACAAATTAGGCAATATTGGAGTACAGATGTTCTGTACAGCACCCCATTTCACCGTATGGCCATGCCCCGGGCTCGTTTTGAGGCAATCCATAAATTTATACATTACACCGATAATGCACAGTGCCCACCCAGAGATGATCCCACCTTTGACAGGCTATTCAAAGTCAGGCCGGTCATTGATCATTTCAGTGCCAAATTTGCAGAGCTATACATCCCTGATAAATGTATTAGTATCGACGAGTCCCTTATACATTTTAAAGGAAGGGTTAAATTCCGCCAGTACCTTCCCAGTAAGAGGGCAAGGTATGGCATAAAAATGTATAAGCTGTGTGAAAGCACCACAGGGTACACCCACAAGTTTAGGGTATATGAAGGGAAGGATTCAAGAATTGAACCACCAGAATGCCCCCCCTCCCTCGTAGGTGTTAGTGGAAAAATTGTCTGGGATTTAATGCACCCCTTCCTGGATAAGGGTTATCACCTCTATGTGGATAACTTTTACACCAGCATCCCCCTGTTTAAGGCCCTTGGTTCAAGAGGTACAGCAGCTTGCGGTACTGTGCGCAAGAACCAAAGAGGCCTCCCCAAAACGCACATTGCCCAAGTAATGAGAAGGGGTGAAAGCAGGGGAATATGCACCGAAAATATGTTGTTGGTCAAATATAAGGACAAGAGGGATGTCCTTATACTGACAACAATTCATGGAGACAGTACCACCTCCATCCCTGTACGAGGTACCAGTACCCACACCTCCAAACCAAATTGTATCCTAGATTACAATAAGTACATGGGCGGAGTGGATCTTTCAGATCAGGTACTAAAGCCGTACAGTGCCCTGCGGAAAACAAATATCTGGTACAAGAAGCTGGCCGTGTATATCATCCAGATGGCACTGTATAACGCTTACGTGCTATTCCGTTCTACCGGCCAGAGGGGGACATTTATGCACTTTCAAGAGGAAGTCATAAAGAGCCTAACATTTGGGAATCAGCAGGCAGAGGGCCCCAGTACTTCTAGTACTGGCCCCCGTATTGTACCAGGGCAGCATTTTCCCAACGAAATCCCCTCCACTGCAAGAAAGGGCAGGACACAAAAAAGGTGCAAAGTTTGTTATAAAAAGGGAATAAGAAAGGAAACTATTTTCCACTGTGAAACTTGCCCCGACAAACCCGGCCTATGTATAAAGGAGTGCTTTAAAATATACCACACATCTATGGATTATTAGGTTCATCATTTCACCGTGCTTCGGGGGTCTTGCTAATGCCACATAGCACCCACCATTCATTCCACCAGAATCTGAGCTGCAAAATCCAAAAATCACTCCTTCCCTTCTGAGTCCTGCCATGCACCCAACTGGTATTTTTTGGTCACATGTGAGGCATTGCCGTACTCTGGAGAAATGGGGGCACAGATTTTGGGGTGCTTTGTCTCCTTCATTCCTTGTGAAAATGAAAAATTTTGAGCCAGAAGTACATTTTTGTGTAAAAAAATGTATTTTTTTCATTTTCACTGCCCAGTTGTACCAAAATTGATGAAACCCCTGGGGGTTTGAAATGTACACTATACCCCTAGATGAATTCCCTGAGGGGTGTAGTTTGCAAAATGGGGTGACTTGTGGGGGGGTTCCACTGTATTGGTAATGCAACATAGCACCCACCATTCATTCCACCAAAATCTTTGCTGCAAAATCCAAAAATCACTCCTTCCCTTCTGAGTCCTGCCATGCACCCAACTGGTATTTTTTGGTCACATGTGAGGCATTGCCGTACTCTGGAGAAATGGGGGCACAGATTTTGTGGTGCTTTGTCTCCTTCATTCCTTGTGAAAATGAAAAATTTTGAGCCAGAAGTACATTTTTGTGTAAAAAAATGTAATTTTCCATTTTCACATCCCAGTTGTACCAAAATTGGTGAAACCCCTGGGGGTTTGAAATGTACACTATACCCCTAGATGAATTCCCTGAGGGGTGTAGTTTGCAAAATGGGGTGACTTGTGGGGGGGTTCCACTGTATTGGTAATGCAACATAGCACCCACCATTCATTCCACCAAAATCTGTGCTCCAAAATCCAAAAATCACTCCTTCCCTTCTGAGTCCTGCCATGCACCCAACTGGTATTTTTTGGTCACATGTGAGGCATTGCCGTACTCGGGAGAAATTGGGGCACAGATTTTGGGGTGCTTTGTCTCCTTCATTCCTTGTGAAAATGATAAATTTTGAGCCAGAACTGCATGTTTGTGTAAAAAAATGTAATTTTCCATTTTCACATCCCAGTTATACCAAAATTGGTGAAACCCCTGGGGGTTTGAAATGTACACTATACCCCTAGATGAATTCCCTGAGGGGTGTAGTTTGCAAAATGGGGTCACTTGTGGGGGGGTTCCACTGTATTGGTGCTTGGGGGGTCTTGCTAATGCGACATAGCACCCACCAAAATTCCACCAGAATCTGAGCTGCAAAATCCAAAAATCACTCCTTCCCTTCTAAGTCCTGCCATGCACCCAACTGGTATTTTTTGGTCACATGTGAGGCATTGCCGTACTCGGGAGAAATTGGGGCACAGATTTTGGGGTGCTTTGTCTCCTTCATTCCTTGTGAAAATGAAAAATTTTGAGCCAGAACTGCATGTTTGTGTAAAAAAATGTAATTTTCCATTTTCACATCCCAGTTGTACCAAAATTGGTGAAACCCCTGGGGGTTTGAAATGTACACTATACCC
Organism: Crinia signifera; assembly: GCF_055691185.1. NCBI lineage: Eukaryota > Metazoa > Chordata > Amphibia > Anura > Myobatrachidae > Crinia > Crinia signifera. The sequence continues at coordinate 107,460,146 of NC_139225.1, forward strand.
CTAGATGAATTCCCTGAGGGGTGTACTTTGCAAAATGGGGTGACTTGTGGGGGGGTTCCACTGTATTGGTGCTTGGGGGGTCTTGCTAATGCGACATAGCACCCACCAAAAAACCACCAGAATCTGAGCTGCAAAATCTAAAAATCACTCCTTCCCTTCTAAGTCCTGCCATGCACCCAACTGGTATTTTTTGGTCACATGTGAGGCATTGCCGTACTCTGGAGAAATTGGGGCACAGATTTTGGGGTGCATTGTCTCCTTCATTCCTTGTGAAAATGAAAAATTTTGAGCCAGAACTGCATGTTTGTGTAAAAAAATGTAATTTTCCATTTTCACATCCCAGTTGTACCAAAATTGGTGAAACCCCTGGGGGTTTGAAATGTACACTATACCCCTAGATGAATTCCCTGAGGGGTGTACTTTGCAAAATGGGGTGACTTGTGGGGGGGTTCCACTGTATTGGTGCTTTGGGAGTCTTGCTAATGCAACATAGCACCCACCATTCATTCCACCAAAATCTTTGCTGCAAAATCCAAAAATCACTCCTTCCCTTCTGAGTCCTGCCATGCACCCAACTGGTATTTTTTGGTCACATGTGAGGCATTGCCGTACTCGGGAGAAATTGGGGCACAGATTTTGGGGTGCATTGTCTCCTTCATTCCTTGTGAAAATGAAAAATTTTGAGCCAGAACTGCATGTTTGTGTAAAAAAATGTAATTTTCCATTTTCACATCCCAGTTGTACCAAAATTGGTGAAACCCCTGGGGGTTTGAAATGTACACTATACCCCTAGATGAATTCCCTGAGGGGTGTACTTTGCAAAATGGGGTGACTTGTGGGGGGGTTCCACTGTATTGGTGCTTGGGGGGTCTTGCTAATGCGACATAGCACCCACCAAAAAACCACCAGAATCTGAGCTGCAAAATCTAAAAATCACTCCTTCCCTTCTAAGTCCTGCCATGCACCCAACTGGTATTTTTTGGTCACATGTGAGGCATTGCCGTACTCTGGAGAAATTGGGGCACAGATTTTGGGGTGCATTGTCTCCTTCATTCCTTGTGAAAATGAAAAATTTTGAGCCAGAACTGCATGTTTGTGTAAAAAAATGTAATTTTCCATTTTCACATCCCAGTTGTACCAAAATTGGTGAAACCCCTGGGGGTTTGAAATGTACACTATACCCCTAGATGAATTCCCTGAGGGGTGTACTTTGCAAAATGGGGTGACTTGTGGGGGGGTTCCACTGTATTGGTGCTTTGGGAGTCTTGCTAATGCAACATAGCACCCACCATTCATTCCACCGAAATCTTTGCTGCAAAATCCAAAAATCACTCCTTCCCTTCTGAGTCCTGCCATGCACCCAACTGGTATTTTTTGGTCACATGTGAGGCATTGCCGTACTCGGGAGAAATTGGGGCACAGATTTTGGGGTGCTTTGTCTCCTTCATTCCTTGTGAAAATGAAAAATTTTGAGCCAGAACTGCATGTTTGTGTAAAAAAATGTAATTTTCCATTTTCACATCCCAGTTGTACCAAAATTGGTGAAACCCCTGGGGGTTTGAAATGTACACTATACCCCTAGATGAATTCCCTGAGGGGTGTACTTTGCAAAATGGGGTGACTTGTGGGGGGGTTCCACTGTATTGGTGCAACATAGCACCCACCATTCATTCCACCAAAATCTGTGCTGCAAAATCCAAAAATCACTCCTTCCCTTCTGAGTCCTGCCATGCACCCAACTGGTATTTTTTGGTCACATGTGAGGCATTGCCGTACTCGGGAGAAATTGGGGCACAGATTTTGGGGTGCTTTGTCTCCTTCATTCCTTGTGAAAATGAAAAATTTTGAGCCAGAACTGCATGTTTGTGTAAAAAAATGTAATTTTTCATTTTCACATCCCAGTTGTACCAAAATTGGTGAAACCCCTGGGGGTTTGAAATGTACACTATACCCCTAGATGAATTCCCTGAGGGGTGTAGATTGCAAAATGGGGTGACTTGTGGGGGAGGTTCCTAACTTTTAGCACTTATGGTGCCTAGAAACCTACATGGTGCCTAAAAAAAAATCTCATAAAAAGGAGGCTCCAAAATCAAGTAGGTGCTCCTTCTATTATGAAGCCTGTGGTTTGGTCAACGTGCACACTAGGGCCACATATAGGATATTTTTGAAAACAAAAGAATTGGGGGAATCAATTTTTAGTCACATTTCTCTAGTAAAATCTACTGTATTCGTTAGAAAAATGTATTAAAATTGAAACTCTGCAAAAAAAAAGAAATTTTGAAATTTCACCTACACTTTGTTTTAATTCCTGTGAAACACCTAAAGGGTTAACAAACTTCCAAAATGCTGTTTTGAATACTGTGAGGGGTGCAGTTTTTGAAATGGCATCATTTATGGGGGTGTCTCACATACAAGTCCCTCAAAGTCACATCAGAACTGAACTGGTCCCTAAAAAAATCAGTGTTTGAAATTTTCATGAAAATTTGAGAATTTGCTATTCATATTGTAAGCCTCCTAGTGTCCAAAAAAATTAAAAGGAAGTTGAAATAATGATGGAAACATAAAGTAGACATATGGTCTATGTTAGTTATTAACTATTTTGAGTGGTATGATTATTTGTCTCACAAGCAGAAAATTTAACATTTTGCAAATTGCAAAATTTTCCATTTTTTCACGATATTTTGGTATTTTTCACAAAAAAACACAGACTGTATCGACGAAAATTTACCACTAACTTGAAGTACAATGTGTCACGAGAAAACAATCTCAAAATCACTGGGATAAGTAAAAGCAAAAAAAAGTTATCCCCACTTAAGTGAGACATGTCAGATTTGAAAAAAAGGGCTCTGTCATGAAGGCACAAACTGGCTCTGTCATGAAGGGGTTAATCTGTTCTGTGCAGTCTTTTATATATGGAAGTAGGCGTATTGGCACTAATAGAGTACTTGGATGCAGTGTTCTCACCTCCCATAGAGAGGTTCTGAACAATGCAATGACGTTGCTAGAATTTAAATGTGGTTTGTTACGGACTGCTGTGAAAAAATAAAAACTATTTATTAAAAAAAATATATTTTTTTATGGGCTCTCAAAACAGAGCAGTAAAGAAAATGCTATTTGACTAATTGGCATACATTTGATTTAATAGTCCTATTACAAAACCCTTTTTCATAATGCACAATAAACGCACAATAAAGTTTGTGTTTACATTTGCCCATCAATAGCATTCCAGATATTAGTATTGTGTAACCTTCATGAAAAAATATTATTTGTTATCTTATTAGTCATGAATACACTGCAAATTTTAACTTTTACCTGTGTGTGTTAGAATTTCCCAAATTAGTAAGAAATCTAAAATGTTGATTATAAATGGGTCTTTTTTATTAGAGATGAGTGGGTTTGGTTTTACTCAGCTCTCAAAGCGGGATCTTATTGGCTATCCAAAACACTTGACAGCCGATAGCCAATCGGAAAAAATCCAAAATTTTAATAATTTTGCTATAGGAATTGAGTAAATCAGAGTAAAACTGAACCTGCTCATCTCTTCTTTTTATGTAAAGAAAATTTTAAGATAAAGAAAGGTAATAAACCTCTATTACATCTCCCATTATTGTATATGGTAGTTGATAATTGTAGCCTTTTGGAGAAGGTGTAACTTTATGCTTTAGTTTTGGAATATTGGAGTGAATTGCAAGATGTGTCTTGTAATGATTGGAAAGTATGATGTAGTCTCTGTATCAGTAAAACAAATTTTAGGGTTTTTAACTAAATATTTAGCATTTAAAAACTGAAAGGGTTCTTAATGGGGCGTCAAGTGTGGCTATTTTTTCACCAAAGAGATACTTAATCAATCCAGTTGGTCTAGGTAGTAAAGATAAATCCCTAGTTAACCTTAGTTGGCTAGATAGTATCTAGCAGAATATCTAACGGCACTTCTGGGAGAAGATTCTAAAATATAGTCTCTTTAGTAGGGCATTTCTGGTAGTCCTCTGTGTATACCCAGTCCCCACCACTGCATCATCTGCCAAACCATAGCAGTACTGACATACCCAGCATAAAAATCTGTTTTGTGCTGGTGATTTTATAGCTAGTACCATATGGGGCTGGATTTATGCAGAAGACTGCGTACGATCCACTCCTCTTTGAGTAGAGAACTATACCCAACCAAGGGAATCGTGGTGATAGGGTGACAGTTTCTTGATCAACTGTTAATAGTTTGACACCAAAAAGTTGACATGAGTTTTTTTTACAATTACTCATTTTTGGGGGGAGTTTTCCAAACTTTTTAATCCATGTGGCCACTGATTGGAAATGGTAAAGTGTTCCGAGTGCAGTAGTAGCAGAGCAAAGTTTCTGGCCTAGAAGCATGGCAACTTTGACACCAAGAAAAAAAAAAAGCTTAGGTGTCGACATCGACAATTGTGTAAATGTTGACATGTCAACTTTTTGTCAATGTTGATCTGCACGTCAACCTATTGATTAATGACCTTTATACTGTTGACCCTATGACCCACACCCTCTACCCTAGTACTGTCAGATAGCTTCTGCTAATTAATGTATCTAACCAACTGCTGGCATCTGGAAAAAGGCTTTATTTATTGAATGCTCATTGATGTAGTGTACATTACCTCTATATTAGGATTTTCTTATAGCTATGTTAAAAAGTATTAGACCTCTTTAACTCTCATACTGTACAAAAAGAGGACAGTGTAGTCCGAGCCATAACTAGGCGTTTTAGTGCCCTGGGTAAGGAACAATATTATGCCACATTTTGGTTGGGTCGAACAAAAGCTGTTCAGGATGTGGTTATCCTTCTACCAGATGCCCTGGCAGATCCACGCTTCACACAGAGGCATTGCGCTGATCTCCAACAAATACAGCTCCATGATTTACATAATGTAAAACTTCTCACAGGAGACACCTTTTAAAAATGCTCAAATTAACTCCTTTATCTCCATTCTTCCCAAATGCTGAGAGATGTTGTGCAACACATGGGTCTCTGCACAATAATGTCTTACTTACTGAGGTCTCGGTGGCCCCATTGTACTGAGTCTATCCTTGTGCCCATCATTCTCACCTCATGTCACTTCCATCGCTTTAACCGCGTGGACTAATAGTAAAGCTTTTGTGGAACTACAGGTCCCAGTGTGCTATGCATGTGGTCTATATTGGGATTACATTTTGATTGCTTCCCATACCCTCCCTCTGCTGCTCTCCTTGAGCTTTTGTGCCAATTGTCTCCGTCCTGCTTACTGCCCAGCTTGCTGCCTGGCCACAGACTTGAACTAAACAGATGCATGGTAAACTTGTGTGCAGCACAAAATAAAATGTGGTTTGTAAAGTGCCATTTTGTGTTTACTGGGATGTGAAATTAACTTGTACAACCAACTCTCAGTATTGTGCCCTAGGCAGAAGCACATTTTACATTGACTGAGTTGCTGCTGAGAGACATTGGGTTAGAGATACAGAACAATGGTGGTGGTTATAGTGAGGTCTGGTACGCAGGTCATGTTATATTAAGGGTAAGTGCCTGTGTGTGCCAGTAGTTCCCTATGAGCCAACATAACCCATACACTTGCTAGGCTGTGTATACAGCACCCACATTCATAGCTTAAGGCAGTGGTTCCCAAACCGTGCGCCTAGGCTCCCTGGGGTGCCTCGGAGCAGTTGCAGGGGTGCCTCAGGTTGGTGGTCCCGAACTAATTCAAATTATTTATGGCCAATGAAACAGGCAAAATCAGTGCTTGGGGCTTCCAATTATAAAATATGTGGGGAAACAGAAGTGAATTGTGTTCCTTCACCACATAACTGGACCTAAGGATGACATTTAAGCACAACTTATTTCATTTAATTTTTTTTTTTTTATTCTTGGTAACAAACTTTGTTCTAGGGGTGCCCTGAAAAACATTCTGATACTCTAGGGTGCCGTGATTTAAAAACTTTTAGGAACCTCTGGCTTAAGGGGTTGGGGAACTCCTAAATACATCCACTTCATGTGCAGCTTTGGGAGAGGGGAGGGGTGGAGCTTTGTGTTTGCTGCACTGTATCTGCCTTCTAAGATAGAGAAGCACCTCCTTCCGAACATGCCAATATGTGCCAAGGATGCTTGGTGGACTTACATAGTAACTTCATGTATACCGTTCAGCTCCGTAATTAATTACGTTTGGCATGTAACCATTTCAAATCTCTGTTGGGTGGTTCAAGATGGCCTTGATTTCCCAGAGAACGCTCAGAATGATGACACCAAAATCCCACATTTTCTCAGCACTCCATATTGGTGCCCAGGAAAAATGTACCAAGTTGAATAAGCATCATTTTTGGGGATGTGAACAGCCAGAAATTTCCCAATAATTGAACTGCCCCCTAAGTATAATTTAGACCTACCTGGGCAATAAGAATAAAAAAAAAATCTCACCAAGATAATCATTTTAATGTAACTTGGGACCAACTTGTTGTAAATGATCTACTATATAGTTACTATTGTGTTCTTAAACTTGCACCTTCTACAAATGAGTGGTATGTATATTTGATAGTAAAGTATTAAGTTAAAGGTAAGTTATTTAAACCATTGTTTGCAAACCAGAACCACAGACCTAAGTAATGCATAGCACCTGGTGTAGCCGAATACCGAACAACAAAATTATGATTTCTTTCTTTATACTGCATACCCTGGCTGGTTTTGGCTGCTGTATATCGGCATGACTAACTTTCAGTAGATTCTTCTGAAATTGTAAATAATGTAAACATTGAATGGATATAGTATTAAAAAATTAGATAATTGCAAACATTTATAAATCCAAGACTTATGTTGACGGCTGACTGCGTGTCTGTGTTAGCATGTAGCAGTATGTATGTGTATGTTTCTGCTCCTGACACTAGAATGTCCTGAGCAATTGCCGCTCTATTTTTCTTTGTGAATGAGCTGAAGTATTTAACTCAAAGTTGAAATCAGGTTGTTTTTATACCCAAAGTCACACTGCAATGTAATGCACACTTGTTTGTACACACAGATATGTATAAAATACAAAAAAAAAATAACTAGCATGGCAAAAAATGTCTGATCTAAAATTTTACCAGTTGCCTTGAATAAATAAAATAAAGTATTCTTTGTATAGATGTATTAAAATTTTATATTTATGTTTACTATGTTATGTCAACATAACATTGGATGGTTCTAATGCATGTAAACTACTTATACACTCTAGCATGATGTAAATTTGTCCAAAATAAAATAATTGATGCCCCAAAGATAGAAATCAACAAATCGTTATGAAAATAATGATCTGCTTAAAATCTAAATAATTCTTTGTTTTAGGGCTATACTATATTGAACAAAATCCTTTAGGTACACAGCCCATGTGTTCTCTTTAAAGTATACCCATCGCCTACACCCAAACCAGTTTTAGTTATTATGGGGTCTGTGTACTAAGCATTGGACAAATATAAAGTACTAGCCAACAACGACAGCAGCTGGTTGGTTGGTACATCACTGCTGCCTACTTAGGAGAGTATTCCGTATGGGATTCCGAATGTCCTAGCCCGTTTTCACCTAATTCGCCTGTAACTTGACAGCCGTCATGTTTTGGAAAGTGGGCATGTCTGCGAAAACGGCTTTGGATTGTTGGAAACGGACGTGAATTCGACAATCTGCAGCTTTTTCTGACCAGACAGATCCAACTTGTTTCACAGTCTGATCTGTTTTGTCGTAATCCGCCTTCAATGCTGTCGAAAACAGCAGCATTGAATAGGCAGCCGCTATTTTCGCTGGTGGAAATAGTGGCGATATTGAATGCCCCAGTTAGTCTCTCTCCAAGGTCTAGTATATAAAACCCTATGTATCCTATTGAATTATTTGGAAATAACTGCTCTTAGTAGAGCACCTGAATTCACTAGAAATCTATGACATGACAGAGGAACTGTATGATGTCAATGGCGAGGAAACGTTACACTTGTTACCATGGTTACTAGCACCATGAATAGTGATTTTAGGCTAATTATTTACATCTGTCCCACCAAATTGTCCATCTCTGCTCATGTGCAGAGATCCAACGTTTGGGCTTGTTCCCACTTTTCCATAATACGTTTTTTTTTAAATCAATAAATTAAATATTTTTCAGGCATATTTGTAATGACCTTAATAGTCAATGGGAGAATCTGAAGTAAGTTGACATAAAATGTTGCGCAGAAATGCTCTGCATCGACTACACAAGTAGGATCAGTCCCTTTTTTTTTTTTTCACTTTCATTTATTTTGTATTACATTTTTACTTTCTAGATGCTAATTTCCTGTCTGAAAAACACTATTGTGTGAACAACTTGAGGGAGGGCAGACTGACACTAATCTCATGAACGATCTTTGATCTAAGAATGTAGGAACTAACCATGTTAGAAACAGCCTATTTTTTACTTTGTAATATGCTGCAAATACTGGATATATGTCTGCAATTTTTTTAATGCTTGGATTTAAATGTATCCCATTCTTGCAAGCAATTTTTATATAGATGTATATTACAATAAAAAATTATGGATTTCAATTTGCACTGCATTTGTCTCATGTTATAATAATTATAACAATAATGGGTAAAACGTAACAAATGGTAGTATTTTAGGAGGTTGTAGAAAATGCTATTTTATAATAGTTATTATAGTGCTTTTCTCTAGTAGGCCATAACACAGAACACTATATTAGCAGGAGAAACAGAAGCCATGGACATAATACACAGATGATTTTGAGAAGTAAGTTCTACAGATTGTTCATCTTACTGTATGCATGAAGGTACATGGTGAGGCAGCCATGTTGGGCACACTATGTAGCCTACCATGGGTGAGACTATCAATACATGGATATGTGAAATGAATTGGGGGAATATGGAATAAGAAAGCAGAATGCAAGTTACTGAATCATTAAATCCATAGATTGATAATTCTACGGCGATATAAAGGGCCTTATTTTGGTTCATTCTTTCTGACAAAATCCTTCTTAGATGGACAAAACCATGTGCACTGCAGGGGGGGGGGGGGGCAGATGTAACATGTGCAGAGAGAATTAGATTTGGGTGAGTAATTTTGTTTCTGTGCAGGGAAAATACTGACTGCTTTATTTTTACACTGCAATATAGACAGGGCCGGTGCAAGGCACCTGAGCGCCCCAGGCGAGTCGGGCTGGGGGCGCCCCGGTGCCGGGGGGGGGGGGGGGGGTACCTGTCGTTCGGCGCTGTCTATTTAAATCTGGCGGCGGAGGCAGCGGGGGTCCCTGCAGTCCATTAAAAATCACGAGCGCTATCCGCCGGGCTATGCGGAAGCGCTTCTAGTGTGAAAACACTGGCAGCACGCTGATTGGCTGAGATCAGCGTGCGCCGTGCTGCCAGAGTTTTCACACTAGAAGCGCTTCCGCATAGCCCGGCGGATAGCGCTCGTGAGTTTTAATGGACTGCAGGGACCACCGCTGCCTCCGCCGCCAGATTTAAATAGACAACGCCGTAGGACAGGTACCCGGGCGGCACAAAATGCCGCCCTCCAGTGGCCGGCGCCCTAGGCAAATGCCTAGATTTGCCTAGTGGTGGCGCCGGCCCTGAATATAGATCTCACTTTGAAGTAAAACCCCACCCAAATCTAATTCTCTCTGCACAAGTAACACCTGCCTCACCTGCAGTGCTCATGGTTTTGCCCATCTAAGAAGGATTTTGTCAGAAAGAATGAACCAAAATAAGGCCCATGGTGAGGTAACCATCTTGGAAGGGGAGTAGGTACTTGTGTATTATAGCGGCGCCCATCGCATCGCATACCATAAGGCATGCGATGGTATGCGATGCGACGCGATATCGCGCGATATTGTACAATGTCATACAATTTTTAAATTGTATGACATTGTGTTTGACATACAATGCCATACAATGCGATGCGATAAAAAAATGTATAAGCACCCTAATGGGTGCTTACAATGTGAAATTCACCCCCACGCCACCCCCCACTATAAACGTGAACCCGAAGCGTGGCGAGCGGCGGCGGTACGCGTCCTCCGACCTATTCATACCCCCACTATCCACGTCGGCGTGGAGTTGAGAATAGAAAGTGTGGCGAGCCACCGAGCCCGAAGCGTTGCGAGCGGACGCCGATACCTTTACAGGTATCGGCGTCCCCTCGCGGGCTTCACAGGTATCCGCGTCCGCTCGCCATGCTTCGGGCTCGGTGGCTCGCTGCGCTCGCCACACTTTCTATTCTCAACTCCAAGCCGACGTGGATAGTGGGGGTATGAAAAGGTTAAATGTCCCAATTGACCCGATTTTCCATAGGGAACAATGTTAAATGGCCCACAGAGGCCAAATAGGCACCCTGAAGTGTGAAATGGCCCCCCCAATTGTTAAAGCCACCCCACGATCAACGTCAACCCGAAGTGTGGCGAGCCCGCGAGGGGCGGCGGTACGCGTCCTCCGACCTTTTCATACCCCCACTATCCACGTCGGCGTGGAGTTGAGAATAGAAAGTGTGGCGAGCGCAGCGAGCGGACGCGGACACCTGTGAAGCCTGCGAGGGGACGCGTATACCTGTGAAGGTGTCCGCGACCCCTCGCGGGGCTCGCTGCGCTCTCCACGCTTCGGGCTCGGTGGCTCGCTGCGCTCGCCACACTTTCTATTCTCAACTCCACACTTCAGGGTGCCTATTTGGCCTCTGTGGGCCATTTAACATTGTTCCTTATGGAAAATCGGGTCAATTGGGACATTTAACATTGTTCCCTATGGGAAATCGCGGTCATCGCTTCGGTCGCATCGCATGCGATTTTTTTAGTACATGCGATGGGCGCCCTTCTAGGTAAAGAGTACCTACACAAGTACCGGGGAATATATATATTTTTTTTTTGCAATGGATGTGATTTGCCATTCCAGAATGTCAAATAGCATTCATCTACATTACAAGTTATGCCTTACTCCTACAATGGCTGGATATTTTTATTGATCAGTATATGCACATTATAACTGGGCATGGCCATGATGCCCAGCAGCACATTAAGTTGAACTGAATTCCTGTTTTAGGTGGACTACATAGGTTAAAATGTTGAAGATGAAACATTACACAGAGATCGGAAACACATTGGGTGAGTATGAGAAGTGACTAGTAGCTTCAGGAGCTGTCCATTCTGTACAGGTACTCAATAATAATAATAATAATTATAATAATAATTATTATTATTATTATTCTAATGTTTATTTATATAGCACCTTTCTCCAAAAGGCTTTAAAGGGATTATAGAAGAAAGTAAGAATGAAAACCATATTATACCTCATTCATACTGCAAATGCTGGAGTCGCTCCCAGGAGTGACCTGGCATTTGCGGTCTGCAAGGGGTCGAAGGAGGCATACTTTGAACGGGACCCGGGTTATCCGTTCACACCGCACCATACCCCGGGAAGTTCCTGGGAGCAACCCTGGTAGATACCAGGGTTGAAATGCTGGGGCATTTGGACCCAGGACCCATTCAAACCAGCACTACACCCAGGTTTTTCCTGGGGCCTACCCAGGAAAAAGGGCTGGTGTGAATAGGGTATTGCAAAGAAGGTAGTTACTCCAGTGGTTACTGTGTGTAAATCACATACAAAGTTTAAAATGAAAAGATCAAGATACACAATGCCCACAGAATATGCAGTTCCGCAGATGTCTCATCCCATGAAAGAACCAAATGGTATATTGGGAACACTACATAAGTTTCAGTGGGAGGCTAAATCAATATGCACAGGTATTATTTCAATTTGGGGGTACAGACACTGATGTGCATTATATGAACAGTAAGAAATCCCCAGAATGAATCATCATTTCATCCCAATAAAGGCTGCCATCTTGTGCGTACTATATAGGTTACCAGGAGTATTTTTTGTGATAAGAAGCATGGAATTACACTTCAAATCATTGCAAAAAATAGAGAAGCAATCTTTTTTACTTTTTATAAGACTGTGTTTTCTGAGGTGGGGCTGGATAAAGTAGAGGTTTTGGTGGTAATGAGATCTAGAGAAAAAGAAAATGCAGAAGATTTGGATGGTGATGCTCTTTCAGCATGGCTGGATAATAAACTTCACCAAGACTAGTTCCAACCCAGCGGATTTTGTTCCTGGGTATGATTCTGGACACTGTCCAGCAAAACGATTTTCTACCTGCAGACAAGGCACAGGCTCTTCAGGCCTTGGTCCATGTGGTTCTTCATCCCAAGAGGGTCTCCTTTCATGTCTATCTGTTTACTGGGAATGATGGTTGCAACCTTCGAGGCAATGCTTTCTGTGAAGTAATTACTCTTTCTGTGAAGTAATTCTTCCTCAAATTTCCCCTGAATCTTCTTCCCTCTAGTTTCAGTGCATGCCCTCCTGTTCTGTTGCTCCTCTTCCTGTGAAGAATGTCTCCCACCTGGACCTTGTTAAAACCCTTGTTATATTTGAAAGTTTCTCTGCTCTAAAGTATACATATTAAGATATTTTAGTCTTTCCTGGTATGTTTTGTGATGTAGGCCATGCACCATTTTAATTGTCCTTCTTTGTACAGTCTCTAATGTATTTATATCCTTCTGGAGATATGGCCCCCAGAACTGAAAACAGTACTCTAGATGAGGTTGTACAAATTACCTATACAGTGGCATTATTACTTCTTTCTTTCTGCTGATTTCTCTTCCTATGCAACCAAGCATCTGACTTGCCTTCTTCATTGCTTTGTTACATTACCTACCTGCCTTTAAGTCCCTTGAAATAGTAACACCTAGATCCCTCTCATCCTCAGTAGTTTCCATTATAATTTTGCATTTTTGGGCATTAAACTATAGTTGCCATGCTCTTGACCATTCCTCTAATCTACCTAGATCATCAATCATTTGTTTTACCCCTCCTGGTGTGTCTACCCTGTTTCATACCTTTGTGTAATCTGCAAAAAGGCACATTTTACCCTCAATTCCATTTGCAATATCACCAACCTAAGGTTGTTTCTGCACATCAATCAACTGATTGTGGTTCCAGTTTTACCTCAAGATTCGCCAACGGCTCAATCTTTGGTACAGGCTCTTTGAATTCATGTACACTTAATGGCTGTTTTAAGCCATATAATGCAAATAAGCTAGGATGGCCAGCTTCAAATCTGTCATCTGCCATCCACAAAAGCTTACACCGTGGCCTCGCGCCCAGTGCTGGATTCAGTTTGGGCTCATTCCACCCATTCGGTGGGTTCTTTCTGGGCGGCTAACCGGGAGGGGGGGGGGGGGTCTCTACTTTGCAGTTGTGTCATACGGCCCCTTGGGCAGGCAGACACACTTTAGTAAAGTTTTATCATTTTGACACGTTTGTTGTGGCTGAAAGTCAATTTGGCTGTGTGGTATTGCACGATTCTCATCGCTCTCCCGCCCCTGTGGGAGGATATGGGATGTCCCCATATTATGATTTCCAGTTTACCCTATGGATTTAACGAGAAAACAGGATTTTGGTTGTTAAAAGTGAAGGAGCTATGAATATGATTTAAGGAACCCCTAGTTTTCTTCTGATTCTTAGATTTTCCCATTGACCTCAAAAGCAGAGGGATATTCTGGGCAGCAGAAGGTATCATTTTGTGTTTGCACCCTTTTTTACCTAAACAACAACAAAAAAAGAAAATTCTTATATTTAAAAATACTCTTCATATTCATGATGCATGAACTTGGTGTAACACCGGAGTTTCCACTATAATTTAAAATAAACTTTGTACTATGTTGTTTAGGTAAAGGACGACATGCTGATAGGTTGACATGGGTGTAGGTTGACATGGGTCTAGGTCGACACAAGCATTAGGTGGACATGGGCAAGGTTGACAGTCAAAAGGTCGACATGGGGTTTTTCACTGTTTTTTGAGCCGATATGTGCCAACAGGTGGTATTTCATGCCCTACCATCCACTAGGGCAGGGCTGGGCAATTGCGGCCCTCCAGATGTTGATGAACTACACATCCCAGCATGCCGTGCATCAGTTTCAGCATGACCACATAGCAAAACTAATGCAAAGCATCCTGGGATGTGTAGTTCATCAACATCTGGAGGGCTGCAATTGCCCAGCCCTGCACTAGGGCGTGGTGGGAGAATAAAATAGTGTGCCTGAAGCATGGCGAGCTGTGTACATGTCGACTTTGTTGACATTCGGGTAAAAAAACTGTAAAAAAAATCCCATGTTGACCTTTTGACTGTCGACCTTGCCCAGGTCGACCTAATGCTTGTGTCGACCTAATGACAGAGTATATAAGTAAAGCCAGGAAAAACCAAGGAAAGGTTTTCCAATAATGCTTACCACCTACTTGCTTCAACTGCTGGTCTGCTATGCTTCTTACAGAGCCAAGTGCCTGAAGAAGCCGACCTTGGCTCACATAAATGCATAGCAGTCTGGCAATTGAAGTGAGGTGACATATGTGTTGGAAACCTCTTTCCTTGTATTTTGTTTGTTCTCAATGTGCTGTTCATCAGTTTCACATCACCACTTTCAGAATCCCTTCCTCATCCTCACTTATCATGCTTCGGCTGAATCGCCATCTCCTACCTCTGGCCTGCATCCTCCTGTCCTGCCTCCTCTTTTGCGTGTCAAGGCCCCCCACAGACTACACGATCCCTGCCGTGGTCGATATTGGTGGTGGCATGGCAAGTTTACTGCTCCAGAAAGAAGCTACACTATTGGGGTTTATTGGGAATTATTAGCAATTAAATTGGCATTACAAGAGTGGCATTATTTACTGGAGGGAGCGAAATTCCCAGTGATAGTCTATACCAGCAGTTCTCAAACTGTGGGTCCTGACCCCAAAGTGGGTCCTGACCTTCTCAGAATGAGGTCACGACTCCATGTTGCTGACCATCAGGCTGATGACTTTTCTAATCTCAGTCAGTGATTCAAGGAGTCTGTTGAATTGTCTGTTATTTTAGACTCCTCACATAATTTTGTGCCTCCACAATGCTGCCATGTGTGTGCTTTCTGCAGACCTCACATGTTTTAGGAACCCTGGTCTATACAGTCCGGTTATTTCACTGGAATTATATTCTTCAACTTAAGTCCACTGAGTCCAGTTATTTATCTGGAATTATTATTCTTCGCTCTTCAGGCAGTAAGTTATTTGGACTTACATTATTCCTCCTCAGTTTCTTCCTGTATTTAAAAGTCCATCCCAGTGCCAGTCCAGTTAGAGAATACAGGGAATTAGCTACCTGGATAGTAGTAGCCGGTGCTGTCAGGGGTGATTTACCAAGAGCAGCCACTTGGTGGTGGGATAGTCAGTTCCACACTGAACCAAGATATATAAAAACAGAAGAAGTGGTGCTTGGTTTGATGAAAAACATTGAATTATACTGTACTTATAATAACATAAAATGACACATATAAAAACAATGACAATTAAGGTGGGTGGTGAATAATATAAATGATAAAAACTGAAATAAAAATAAGGACTCAGACTATGTAAATGGAATCCTGAAAATAGTGGGGCAGATGTATTAAGGTGATAAGGAGAGATAAATGTCCAGCCAATCACCCGCTAACTGCCATGTTACAGGCTGTGTTTAAAAAAAGTCAGTAAGGAGCTGGTTGGCTGGACGTTTATCTCTCCTTATCACCCTTGCATTTATCTCTTGTTAATACATCTGCCCCTTTATCCCATTCCTTTTTGGCTGCCAAATAATGAAAGAGGAGGAGCAAGTTGAAACAGTCAGAAATGGCACATTCTGGGCCAAATGTAATAGGGTGAGAGTTTCAGAAAGTGAGAGATTTTGGAAGAGTTTTCCCATTCTTTTTAAAGCAGCAATCAACTACCTGGCAAAATCAACCTGGTATTTGCAGTGTAATTGATTGCTGCTTAAAAAAAAAAAAAGGGAAAACTCTCCCAAAATCTCTCACTTTCTGAAACTCACCCTATTACATTTGACCCTCTGTATTATGATGTTTGCCCCACAAGGGTGGATATTTACCCAATACCGCCAGAGGCTTAAATCCACTTGGATAGCATTGCAGCAGTCATCCTCAAATCATGTGGTTTGGTGGCTGGTAGGGCACTATTTGTATTCCAAATGGAAATGGGTACTGATGTCACCTCAGGCAATGTGGTTGATGGGTATACCAGTATACAGATTAAATAAAACCAGTATAAATTGCAAGCTGGTCCGGGCAATTTGCACAGTAAGATTCTTGGGTTCTCAGTTAGAGAACCCAGGCAAGGCTCCACAAGCTGCATGTCTGGTGCCGCAAAAATTCCACACTTCCTTCCAGGGTTTGCTGGTGAATACCCATAAATACCCATATATTATTTGACCCACATATTTAGCAGGCGCTCACCACTGAGGTGGACACTGATCAGACATATAGCCCAGGTACCCACCCCACAATTTAGCAGAACCAACCCTGGTATACCCACTATTATGCAACTTGGTAACACATATAAAACTTCCCAAATTGTCAGCTCGTTATCACTATGCATAACTGTTTGTACGCATAGGCCTATTGTATTTATTTCTTAAGGGTGCCCTGTATATGTCCTGCTTGTGTACTTTTGTGACAGTCTACCAGCATTTTGAAACAATTCATAATGTAGTATCCATTGTATAAATCAGTGATCTCTTAAAGAACATACACACGTTGAGATGTGCGCTAAGCGTTTTTGCTCAGTTATTTAGGGTAAGTGATTTCCAATAGTCTAGATTGCCCATAGAGAGCACAAACACATGCAGCAATGTGTGCTAAGCGATTTTACTTAAGCAAAATAAGTAGTTCAGGGTGACATAGATCGCGATCACCATCGCTCATTCTGTATACACAGAGGCGAAACCATGTGCCCTGCAGGCAGGGCAGATGTAATATGAGAGAGAGTTAGATTTGTGTGAGTTATTTTGTTTCTGTGCAGGGTAAATACTGGATGCATTCTTTTTACACTGCAATTTAGATTTCAGTTTCAACACACCCCACCCAAATTTAACTCTCTGCACATGTTACATCTGCCCCACCTGCAGTGCACATGGTTTTGCCCATTTTCCAAACAAATTTGTACTGCAATCAGATCTGAATAAGGGCCAGAGAGATTTGCAGTCACATGTTAAGCAATTTGACAAGATTACTGCATGTACTGACTTAACTAGTTGGCGATCACCATTGCTCAGGGGCATACACACAGAGGGATCTTGCTAACTTTCGGAAGCCGCAGGGGGACACAGCTGTTGGCCGGAAAGCCACCAGGAGGTGCCCACGGGGATATAGTCTGGGGATATAGCTCAGCGACCATACCCCCAGCGATTCTTACTAGAATCACACCGTGTGTACGGGGCTTAAATCACCTTCAGTAGAAAAGAGCACAAAATTGCTCTGTGTTTATGCCCCTTTACTTGTGTTGTTATTAAACAGCATCTCTAAACAATAACATTTGCAAAACTGTTTCACGTGCAACAAAACATTGTTTCTTTTGTATCAAGCTACATATGTCACAATAATATGCTACAGTATATGACCTACACTACAATATCAGGCACTCACAATGGGTTCACCTGTGAGGCGAATGTAAGCTACGATATGGGAGCGGAGATGCAATTATTTGACATCATTGTTTGTAAACACCTTTCCATAGGCGATCAATTCATGGTTACCACTATACCCTAAGAACTTTAATAATTTTCCTCTTCTGTTCTTATTCTATACCACTATGAAGACTTCACGTACTATTCCAGGTGTAGCCAACTCCAGTCCTTGAGAGCTACCAACAGTTACAAGTGTGGTAATTAGCTCCACCTGTGGATCATTTATAATGTGTCAGTGAGTAATGAGTACACCTGTGCCCCAGCTAGGAAATCTAGAAAATGTGAACCGTTGATTGCTCTTGAGGACTGGAGTTGGCTACCCCTGTCCTATACCAACTGGCAAGATGGAAACAAAGCAGAAGAGACACAGACAAAACGACTGTATCGCTATTTTTCTGCTAGTAACCAATTTCACTGGGCATTAACCATATGCCCTATTACAATGGTCAGGGAACTCGGTCCTCATTACCCCACGCAGTGCATGTTTTGTAGGGGATGCAGTTAAAATCCCGGCGTTCGGAATCCCGACGCCGGAATCCCGACACTTTCTCCCTCCGTGGGTGTCCACGACACTCCTGGAGGGAGAATAAATTAGCGTAGCGAGGCACCGGTTCCGCTGCGTGGCGAGTGCAGCGAGCCCGCAAGGGGGGGGGGGGGGTGATCCACATCCCCCCCCTTGTCAGGATTTTGAACGCTGGGATCCCGACCGCCGGGATTTCATACTGAATCCTTTTGTAGGTCTCACAGAATCACAAGTGAAATAATTAACTCCACCTGCGGACCTTATAAAATGTGTCTGAGTAATTAGTACACCTGTGCACCTGCTGCGTTACCAGCAAAACATGCACTGTGTGGGGTAATGAGGACCTAGTTCCCTGACCACTGCCCTAATATCTTACATTAGATTTAAGCTGTCTCTGTTAAGCCCCGTACACACGGGGGAGATATATTGCTCAGCCATATATTGCTACCAGAGCTGGTCGCTGATGAAAGGGATCCTCTGCCGGCGGTGCAAGCTCCTGCGACCAGCGATTAGAACGGGCTGAAAATGGGAGCGCGCACCCCGCGATTTATCGCCAGGGCACACTCCCATCACTGGCAATATGGTCGCCTGCGACCATATTTCCAGCAATTTCAGCCCCCATCACCCCCGTGTGTACACAGCTTTACTACCACCAATTACATTCCAGCAAACATCAATGTCATTCTGCTACTATTAGAATCGGCTACCATCTACATTACACCAACTTTATGCCTGTATTATCATCGGTCTTGCGAGACCCAAAATACTTGATATCTGCTGTTGTTTATTAGCAGTTGTACTGTTACAGAATTACAAAAGGATATGATATTACAGAATGCGCAAATAAAACCACCGTGCTGCTACACCACAGATACACAGAGTAGAATTACACCTCGTAACTACTCGGAAAGGTTGACATATAGTAGAGAAAAAAAGTGGATCTGAAAAGTAGCGCTCAGTGATTGCTAGGTTCAAGAAAAGGTGATTAGCCTTCAATACAAATGGAATGATACAAAACCAAATACTCCGTTATCACACTTGAATTGGTTTCAGGTGGAAAACCATACACTCCGTTTTCACACTGGAGTAGTTTCCTTATTGTAGTGGCTTTTCAACACGATCTCCCCTAATCTACATGCAGGGGAGACATAATAGGACAAGGCATAATGCAGACCAATATGATAAAAAGGTTTTTAATCTAAAAGTTGCACTTACAAAGTGTAGAAGGTAAAAAGGGCACAAAACAATGGTTCCCAGGCAATACAGCATGCAGGATGGTACAACGAGTCCTTCTCTGTTCTGGGTCCCTTGGTCCGGTGCCAAGGGGGGCTCAGTCCAGGGTTCTCCTTAACTGCTGCGCTGAAGTCCGGTCACCAAAGTCCAATGTCTCTATACCACGCTTAACGCGTTTCGGAACGCCAGTTCCTTCCTCAGAAGCCTATGTACGGGACCAAGGGACCCAGAACAGAGAAGGACTCGTTGTACCATCCTGCATGCTGTATTGCCTGGGAACCATTGTTTTGTGCCCTTTTTACCTTCTACACTTTGTAAGTGCAACTTTTAGATTAAAAACCTTTTTATCATATTGGTCTGCACTATGCCTTGTCCTATTATGTCTCCCCTGCATGTAGATTAGGGGAGATCATGTTGAAAAGCCACTACAATAAGGAAACTACTCCAGTGTGAAAACGGAGTGTATGGTTTTCCACCTGAAACCAATTCAAGTGTGATAACGGAGTATTTGGTTTTGTATCATTCCATTTGTAATGAAGGCTAATCACCTTTTCTTGAACCTAGCAATCACTGAGCGCTACTTTTCAGATCCACTTTTTTTCTCAGCAGTTGTACTGTTGGCAGAGTCTTTATAAATGGCACTTGGAGTGTGTTCAAAGGAATTAATTATGTCCTCAATATTATGACCACACTGGATATACCCAAACTCTTCTGAACTTGGAAGCTAAGCAGTGTTGGGCTAGATCAGTACTTTGGAGGTTATTCAGGTTCCTTCTAACCATTGTAAATTCGCAACAGTGAGCGACTGCGCATAAACATTTATGTGCATGTGCAGCCGCTTGGTGCGAGCGGCCACGGCAAATTGATTATTCACCAGCTGCTCACACACAGCAGTGCAGGAGGGGGGTGCGTGGGGCAACGTGCCGTCGTTGCGCCCATGGGAAGGCCCTGCATTTCAAGGGTGTTCCTATGAAAATGTTGGGCATTCCCATTGAAATTTGCCCATGACGCGGGTGTTGGAAGTGGGCAGCTGATGTCAGTTGCCCGTCCGCTTCCCGCACAGGGCGCTAGCAGATGTAAGACACCAGAGAGGCTTGCAGAATCATTCAATGGTCGGTGACCATCTAATGATTTTTCCCCTGAATGCAAGGCTGCAAATGGATGTTTATACAAAACTACTGTCGGCAACTGGTGTGGGCATATGTATAGGCAGCGCTACTACTGTCAGCAACTGGTGTGGGCATATGTATATTCAGCCCTACTGCTGTCGGCAACTGGTGTGGGCATATGTACAGGCAGAGCTACTACTGTTGACAACTGGTGTGGGCATATGTACAGGCAGAGCTACTACTGTCGGCAACTGGTGTGGGCATATGTATAGGCAGAGCTACTACTGTTGGCAATTATTGTGGGCACATGTATAGGCAGAGCTACTACTGTCAGCAACTGGTGTGGGCATATGTATAGGCAGCACTACTACTGTCGGCAACTGGTGTGGTCATATGTATAGGCAGCACTATTACTGTCGGCAACTGGTGTGGGCATATGTATAGGCAGAGCTACTACTGTGGGCAACTGGTGTGGGCATATGTATATTCAGCCCTACTGCTGTCGGCAACTGGTGTGGGCATATGTATATTCAGCCCTACTGCTGTCGGCAACTGGTGTGGGCATATGTATAAGCAGTGCTACTGCTTATGGCAACTGGTGTGGGCATATGTACAGGCAGAGCTACTACTGCCGACAACTGGTGTGGGCATATGTACAGGCAGAGCTACTACTGTCGGCAACTGGTGTGGGCATATGTATAGGCAGCGCTACTACTGTCAGCAACTGGTGTGGGCATATGTATATTCAGCCCTACTGCTGTCGGCAACTGGTGTGGGCATATGTATATTCAGCCCTACTGCTGTTGGCAACTGGTGTGGGCATATGTATAAGCAGTGCTACTGCTTATGGCAACTGGTGTGGGCATATGTACAGGCAGAGCTACTACTGTCGACAACTGGTGTGGGCATATGTACAGGCAGAGCTACTACTGTCGGCAACTGGTGTGGGCATATGTATAGGCAGAGCTACTACTGTTGGCAATTATTGTGGGCACATGTATAGGCAGAGCTACTACTGTCAGCAACTGGTGTGGGCATATGTATAGGCAGCACTACTACTGTCGGCAACTGGTGTGGGCATATGTATAGGCAGCACTATTACTGTCGGCAACTGGTGTGGGCATATGTATAGGCAGAGCTACTACTGTGGGCAACTGGTGTGGGCATATGTATATTCAGCCCTACTGCTGTCGGCAACTGGTGTGGGCATATGTATAAGCAGTGCTACTGCTTATGGCAACTGGTGTGGGCATATGTACAGGCAGAGCTACTACTGCCGACAACTGGTGTGGGCATATGTACAGGCAGAGCTACTACTGTCGGCAACTGGTGTGGGCATATGTATAGTGAGAGCTACTACTGTTGGCAATTATTGTGGGCACATGTATAGGCAGAGCTACTAATGTCGCCAACTAGTGTGGGCATATGTATATGCAGCGCTACTACTGTCGGCAACTGGTGTGGGCATATGTACAGACAGAGCTACTACTGTCTGCAACTGGTGTGGGCATATGTACAGGCAGAGCTACTACTGTCTGCAACTGGTGTGGGCATATGTATAGGCAGCGCTACTACTGTTGGCAATTATTGTGGGCACATGTATAGGCAGAGCTACTAATGTCGGCAACTGGTGTGGGCATATGTATAGGCAGCGCTACTACTATCGGCAACTGGTGTGGGCATATGTATAGGCAGAGCTACTACTGTCAGCAACTAGTGTGGGCATATGTATAGGCACAGCTACTACTGTTGGCAATTATTGTGGGCACATGTATAGGCAGAGCTATTAATGTCGGCAACTGGTGTGGGCATATGTATAGGCAGAGCTACTACTGTCGGCAACTGGTGAGGGCATATGTATAGGCACAGCTACTACTGTTGGCAATTATTGTGGGCACATGTATAGGCAGAGCTACTAATGTCGGCAACTGGTGTGGGCATATGTATAGGCATAGCTACTACTGTCGGCAACTGGTGTGGACATATGTATAGACAGCCCTACTGCTGTCGGCAAGTGGTGTGGGCATATGTATAGGCAGCACTATTACTGTCTGCAACTGGTGTGGGCATATGTATAGGCAGAGCTACTGCTGTCGGCAACTGGTGTGGGCATATGTATATTCAGCCCTACTGCTGTCGGCAACTGGTGTGGGCATATGTATATTCAGCCCTACTGCTGTCGGCAACTGGTGTGGGCATATGTATAAGCAGTGCTACTGCTTATGGCAACTGGTGTGGGCATATGTACAGGCAGAGCTACTACTGTCGACAACTGGTGTGGGCATATGTACAGGCAGAGCTACTACTGTCGGCAACTGGTGTGGGCATATGTATAGGCAGAGCTACTACTGTTGGCAATTATTGTGGGCATATGTATAGGCAGAGCTACTAATGTCGCCAACTGGTGTGGGCATATGTATAGGCAGCGCTACTACTGTCGGCAACTGGTGTGGGCATCTGTACAGGCAGAGCTACTACTGTCTGCAACTGGTGTGGGCATATGTACAGGCAGAGCTACTACTGTTGGCAACTGGTGTGGGCATATGTACAGGCAGCGCTACTACTGTCGGCAACTGGTGTGGGCATATGTATAGGCAGCGCTACTACTGTTGGCAATTATTGTGGGCACATGTATAGGCAGAGCTACTAATGTCGGCAACTGGTGTGGGCATATGTATAGGCATAGCTACTACTGTCGGCAACTGGTGTGGACATATGTATAGACAGCCCTACTGCTGTCGGCAAGTGGTGTGGGCATATGTATAGGCAGCACTATTACTGTCTGCAACTGGTGTGGGCATATGTATAGGCAGAGCTACTGCTGTCGGCAACTGGTGTGGGCATATGTATATTCAGCCCTACTGCTGTCGGCAACTGGTGTGGGCATATGTATAAGCAGTGCTACTGCTTATGGCAACTGGTGTGGGCATATGTACAGGCAGAGCTACTACTGTCGACAACTGGTGTGGGCATATGTACAGGCAGAGCTACTACTGTCGGCAACTGGTGTGGGCATATGTATAGGCAGAGCTACTACTGTTGGCAATTATTGTGGGCACATGTATAGGCAGAGCTACTAATGTCGGCAACTGGTGTGGGCATATGTATAGGCAGCGCTACTACTATCGGCAACTGGTGTGGGCATATGTATAGGCAGAGCTACTGCTGTCAGCAACTAGTGTGGGCATATGTATAGGCACAGCTACTACTGTTGGCAATTATTGTGGGCACATGTATAGGCAGAGCTATTAATGTCGGCAACTGGTGTGGGCATATGTATAGGCAGAGCTACTACTGTCGGCAACTGGTGTGGGCATATGTATAGGCACAGCTACTACTGTTGGCAATTATTGTGGGCACATGTATAGGCAGAGCTACTAATGTCGGCAACTGGTGTGGGCATATGTATAGGCATAGCTACTACTGTCGGCAACTGGTGTGGACATATGTATAGACAGCCCTACTGCTGTCGGCAACTGGTGTGGGTGTTATGTATAAGTTGTGATACTACTGTCAGCAACTGGTATGGGTGTTATGTACAGTATAAGCAACGCTACTACTGTTGGTAACTGTGGGCATTATGTATAAGCAGCATTACTACTGCTGCCATATGCAGGAGTACTCTGAGGCATTGCGTGGAGCATAAAGTGTGTCGTATTATCATATGGGCATTATGGTGTGTAGCATATTGTGTAAGGGGCTTTACGGTGTGTGGCATAATGGGCATTAGAGTGTGCTGCGTATTGTGTAAGGGGAATTGCATAGTACATAATGGACATTACTGTGTGTGGTATAATGTGTTATGGGCATTACGGTGTGTAGTATAATGCGTTATGGATATTTCAATGTTAGTAGTACTTTTATATGGCCATGCCCCTTCCCCGTGAAGCCATGCTCCTAGGCACACACTTCCCCTATTTTGCCTGTGGTAGTGGAGCAGTCACCAATTCTGTTTCTGGCACAGGGTACCAAAATGTCTAGTTCCAGCACTGGTTCTGTTGTGCTACTGTGTGGTGTAATTTGGAATGGGAGTACTATTGTGTGGCCACGACCCTTCTTTGTGAGACCACACATTTTTCGGGAGGGCCAAAATTTATAGTTTGCAGGAGGTCGCCGAACACCCTAGCACCGGCCCTGAGTGCTGCCCTTGTATATCCTGTTATACCTGGTGTCTATATACCTGGGAGGGCACTGAGCTATTGGTTACAGAGTTATGTGGAGTGCCGGGTCGTAACTGTGAGCCTGTGAGTATTTAAAGAACACTGTTTGGGAGGATGGAATACTTGTATAAGGCAGCCAAAAATAAACATTAATTGGTAGAAACTAGATAGTCATAAAGCCTGGGAGCGGCATGAGCCATTTCATTGTACACCTGTAAGACATTGTGATGTGCACTAAGATGCATCACTACTCATCATGGTAGCATAGGTTATGAAATAGAAGAACATTTGCCACAGTGTAAAAGTTTGACTATTACTGTCTTGCTATTTACCTATCATTGTGACGATGGGGTGGATTGATAATGATTGGACGAGATTATTAAATTATTGTAAGCCAATTTGCCTGTTAACCTATGATCATTGCAGGGGTGTAATTAGACCTTTGGGAGCCCCACAGAACATTTTAAGGTGGAAACATGATGGAGACTGAGGTGTCTGTATATCTTCAGTGTGTGTGTGTGTGTGTGTATATATATATATATATATATTTATTTATTTTTTGATACAGAGTCCAGCACTCCACTTTATTAATACAGCTGCCTCTGGTGCTCATCCAAATAATGGGCCTTATTCTAGTTTACTCTTTCTGACAAAATCCTTCTTAGATGGACAAAACCATGTGCACGGCAGGGGGGAAGATGTTACTTTTGCATTAGATTTGGGTGGGGTTTTACTTGAGAATTAGATTTAGTGGGGTTTTACTTGAAAGTGAGATCTGTATTGCAGTGTAAAAATAAAGCAGCCAGTATTTACCCTGCACATAAACAAAATAACTCACCCAAATCTAATTCTCTCTGCACATTTTACATCTGCCCCCTGCAGTGCAGCATGGTTTTGTCCATCTAAGAAGGAATTTGTCAGAAAGAGTGATCTAGAATAAGGCCCAATATGTAAGTCCAAATAGTAAGATGTCACTCAGAGTATGAAACACAATAATACAGAGACTGTTTTAAGTAGCCAACGTTTCAGAGAGTTACCCCTTTTATCAAGACCTGAAGTGCAGTGAACAGACCAATGTGTAGGGAATCCAGGTTCCATAATATAGTAACAGTTCCAGTCCAAGAACCAGAAAGGGCACTCACCACCAAATTACCTGCATTTGGTGGCGAGTGCCCTTTCTGGTAAATTATTTTTTTCTCTCCACTTCACTCCCTCTCCCACCCTCCTTCTATCTCCCTCTCACCATCTCCTCCTTCCAATTACATGGTCATCCACACTAAAAAGGGTCCAAGCAAGCTGCAGTAGGTAATTGCCGCTGGTACAGTTCCTGGCTCCTGCCCAACAGTGGCGACTTAAGGGGCTTCCACCAGAACTTTGACTGTATTTTATTCATTTTTTCACCCAGTGGGCAGAGGTCTTTAAGCACTTTTTCACGGCCATGACCCCTCCAGACATATTCTTCGTGCTTCATGCGGAGGGCATCGGCCTTTAAGATTTCTCTTTTTGGTTTTCCCCACATGGGAGGGGTAAGTGCGGACACTGAAATCCCGCAGCCCAGGATACGGTCCACATTACCCCCTTAGAACGGCAACATGGGTGTACAATGTTCATTTTCAGACTGATATCTTGCATGTGCATTAGACATTAGGCCCACATTTTAGGCTGCTGGTAACACATTGAAGGATACCGTCAAGGAGGGGCCATCACTCGAATAATGGGAGCAAATTTGTTGCTCTGATTCTAAACAAAATATGCTGTGGGTAATAAGTATTAGGAGTCACTCCTATTGTTTGCGATGGGTGCGATGTTGCTACAGGAGTTTAATGCCAGCAACTGTACCCAAACTCGCACGTTCTCTGGCTGAAATCAGCTAGACATCGCACATAATTGCCCTGAGCCTTATGGGGCAGTGAGCACTTTGGTGTGAATTCCGTAAAGTGTGGCCACTGCCACAATGCCTTGTACCTGTGAGATCATCGCAGATAATAGGAAAGATGTCCCAAGGTTGTAGCAAAATGCTCCTCTGAGAATGTTTTGGATAGCCGGAATAATTTAAGGGGCCCTCAAGATGCACTGACTGGGCCCTATGCAGGCATCTAGGCTGTATTGCAGCAAATCTGCATCTGTCTTAGGGGCCCATTTATCATTTAATGTTTGTGGCTAAATCCCGCAAAATACACATTTTCAGGGGTTAGCAGCAAATATTAAGTATCACCTCAAAGTATCGGGAGGGACTGCAGCAGGAATCTCTGATCCCTGCTGTGATCCTTGCTGCACCGCCGCATCCCCAATAGGTTACTATGGGGATGCAAAACTGCCCGATGTATCAACATCGGGCAGCATCGCTTTGCATCCCTAGGCTGCCGCTATTCTGAGATGGCAGTAACCCATTGTAGCCTATGGGCTACAGACCACGCTGCTGCCGATGGAGTGCAGTTAGCGTTACCCACGCATGCGTAGGGCACCCGGCTGAGCACATTGCGTGCGGGATGATACATGCCTACAATAGGATTGCATATTACAACGCGATTCTGGGTGGTAATATTCCGCCCAGGTCCTTAATACATGGGCCTAGTAGAGCGCTGTATTCTGTGCGGCCGCGCCACTCATTCACACACACCCTACTTCCAGACTTGGACTGGCTTTAACCTTGTATATTTATAGATTCTCACATTAGAACA
Source organism: Crinia signifera (assembly GCF_055691185.1). Taxonomy (NCBI): domain Eukaryota; kingdom Metazoa; phylum Chordata; class Amphibia; order Anura; family Myobatrachidae; genus Crinia; species Crinia signifera. The sequence goes on from NC_139225.1 coordinate 107,487,378, forward strand.
AGGTAGCCACACAAAAAATATACCTCTATGTGTTGTGTCCCAATAAGAATCTGCCTATAGTCAGGGCAATTCTACGTCACTTCTGGGATGGTTACCGTATTGGGCTACTGCTACTTTTTAATTGAAAAATTCAAACTTGTGCAGGAACAGTTGATATTGTAACAGTAACTGTAATAGAGGCAACATCAAGCAATGCCACATCCATGTCTCTACACGCTGTGTGCACCACACTGGAATGTACGGGGCTGTGTGAATGCCTGTGAGTGGTGAGGAGATAGCAATTCCACACAGGGAGAGACAGAGGGAGGAGTAGGAGCTCCTGCAGCACACACACACACACACACACTCTGATCTGCCCGGGTGTGTGCGAGTCCCACTCCCTGCTGCTGCTGCTGAGCCTGTCACCGGCACACTGCTGGGAGTAAGTGCTGCTGCTGCTGCTGCTATACTGCCGGGAGTGAGTGCTGCTGCCAGGACGCGACGTGGGACTTCTCCCTGGACTATCTGCTGGGCTTGCCCTGGTGGAGAGTATGCGTGGAATGGTCACGCGTGGAGGATCTCAGCATCTCTGCCTACACAGTGTTCTATATTGTTTCATGGACTGTCAGACGTGCAGCCTCCGCATGGCACCTGTGCCCCGGGTGATATACTAATGGGGTGCCCCAGTGGGGAGACTCCTACTCAGTGCTAAACTGTCTGTGTGTGACCGGGACAGGGGTGCCACAAGTGGTCTTCCTCCGTAGTGGCATCAGCTCTGGGCTGCTGGGTGTCACCACTGCTCCCCTCCTGTGCTGCCTCCCACACAGGGCTCCCTACAGACGTGCCCCATATGTGTCACTGCGGCATGGCATGTGGGCAGCCCTGCACTGACCCTGCCCTGCCTGCTACTGCTGCCTGCCCGCAGTGACCCCCGGGGCAGCCATGACCACAGCGGACGCTGCTATCCGGACCTCGGCTCTGGAGATGGAGAAGTACTACAGCCTGCAGCAGGCGGCCTCACTCATTGACACTCTGCTGGAAAGTAAGTGCCCACTCAGTGAGTGCCCCAGACCTGTCCTGGGATTTCCCTGCAACGCAAGTTTTCAGCATGTATGTGAACATATGTGTGTGTGTGTGTGTGTGTATATATATATATATATATATATATATATATATATATATATATATATATATATTCTGGTATATTTATGTGTATCATACCTCCCCTGCTGTACTGTGATGGCACTGTGTTTATATTTGTTACCTTGATGAAGGACTGATGATACACCTGTTTTGTTCTGTCCGGGACGTGACAAGTGTATCTGTGGATGCAATGGACCCACAGGGTAAGTTGTCACATTGTACCACAGGACCTGCCTCTTCATGAATGTTAATAAGCTGTTCCTAGTGCCAGGTGACTGTATTACAAGGCTACATCATGGCACAGAACTAGCTTTTTTCTTATTGTGAAATACTAGTTTATGGAGAAGGAAAGGTCAAGTACAGCATTACATGTCACTATGCACATGAGGATATATAGGTTGCGGGTGCTGTAAAAGTGATGCTTTTGCTGGGATTTTGCAGCAAGGTTTAAAACGGTGATTGTTTGTGTTATGGCAGAACCAGTTGCATTTAAATCCTGGTGCAACATTGCAGAAAATGACATTACCCCTAGTGTGTACAAATGATTATAATAGGAACAAGCATTCGGTAGCAAAGAAAGTCAAACAAAATGAAGAAAAGAGAAATCGATCCACACTCAGGGACTATATATCAAATACTATTATTTTGCAGTTGTAACTTCCATCTACTGCAGAGGTGCTGAGTAAGCTACCTCTCTGGCGGTGGCTTTTCCTCCATTCATTGTAAGGATGTGGAAATCCTGTGCCTAGGAAGTATGTGGAAGGAAGGTACACACCAACAGGCGGAGGAGGGAGGTGCCTTTGCTCCAGCCTGCTGGGAGTGGAGGAGAAGGCTCTTCATATTTGCAGGGGCCCAGTAAGTATGCATAATGCCATCCTGAAATGGTGTTGTGTTTCTTCCCCAGACTACGACGAGGTAGCTACTGTAATTACAATCTGATTCATTGTAAACACATCACTGTCCCCATGATAGGATGGGTGCTGGATGACTACCCGACAGGGGGGATTCCCGACGGTCAGTATCCTGACGCCGGAATCCCAACTGCCGGTGCACCGACAGGGGAAATCCCGAATGACAGGGGCTATTCTCCCTTGTGGGGGTCCATGCCCCCATAGAGGGAGAATAGAACCTGTGGCGAGCGTCGCCCCCCTGTCGGAGCACCCGCAGTTGGGATTCCAACATCAGGATACTGACCGTCAGGATCTCCTCTGTCTGACTGCCATACCACACCCGATAGGATATGGGGACGTGGTAATCTCAAATTTAATAAGACTGCATGGAACTCATTGCTTTCTCTGGAATATCCCTTGCTATAAATAGCAGCGTGCATTGATAACCTCTATTTCCATGGAAAACAAACAAAAAAGGGACATCTTGAACGTGATACATGATGCCAATGATCACACGCATAGCAGCGCTTAGTAATACTGTTTGCATTATAATATAATAATATAATAATCACAAAGGACAGGTCTTCCGATAAGAGGGATCCTATGCAATTAATGAACTTTGGTTCATAACCCAGGAGTCCTGTAGCACATGTGTACCCATAATGCAGCACACACAAGAGCAGCCTGGGGAACTGGGAGGGATCCTGCCTGATCCCTCTTGGGAAATTTTGCGTTGAGAACCCCAAAGGCTTCTATTAGATTAAATTAGATTAGATTCAACTTTATTGTCATTACCCCAATGCAACAGGGCAAAAAAGGAAGTTTTTACATCCATCCAGATTACAGTATACGACAATATAAAACCTATTCCCAAACTCAAAATATTAACCAACGCTTATTGCCTATTGGGAACAGGCTCTGGAAATGTTTACTAGTAATTATCCCAGAGGACCCGGAATTGACAATCTTCCGTACACCTTTTGTATAGAACAATGTCTCTGTAAAAATGTTATGCTGCTTTCCCATGTATGTCTATACAGTGAATGCTGTATTTATAATGTATATGTAATATATCAGCTTTAGTGTGTGCTGCTGTCCAAACACGCCAGTAGCAACTTATTTGTATATACTACAGATCTGGTGTGTGTATATTCAGTAATGGTACTAGATGTTCTGGCATCCTCGGGGAAGGTAACAAATCATGACACAGGCACACCCCTCAGTCAGCATAATTGTTTTATTAATAGCTGTATCATCCTTCCATGCTAGACCATGTCCTGCACCTATATATTATATCGGCATATAGATCACAAATAGAAGTCTAGCAGTACTGTGACCCCAGAAAACCTTTTGATAATAAGTGTACAATATAGACCTTTTGCTTTGTGATTAGTGTAAAATACAGGGCTCATTGCCTAGTGTCTACTGTAAAATATAAAGGGCAGGACAGGAACATATTAGGGGGGTTATTTTGATTTACTCGGAGAGGCACAATCACTCTCTAATGGACAAAACCATATACACTGCAAGTGGGGCTGATGTAACATGTGCAGAGAGAGTTACATTTGGGTGCGGGGTGTACTTCAAAGCGAGCTCTATATTGCAGTGTAAAAATAAAACATACAGTATTTACCCTGCACAGAAACAATAAAACACCCAAATCTAACTCTCTGCACATGTTACATCAGCCCCACCTGCAGTGCACATGGTTTTGTCCATTATAGAGTTATTGTGCCTTTCCTTGTAAATTAGAATAACCCTCTAGGAGAGGAGTGGGCCCACTTTGGCTTTGTCAGAGGGCCTTCCTGAAAAAAAGCCTGCGTTTTTCCGTGACACTCCCATTAAACGGCCATTTGCCACCCCCAAACATCAGCCTTCAGTTAATCACCTTGCAAAATGCCAGTGATTATAGAAGATGCTGGATTTCAATATGGAGTCCTTGAGCATGCACACTAGTTTCCATGCGCATTCATTCGATTATTGCTCAGGCTGCAAATTTGCAGCTCCACAATTGTGTCTGAATTAGGCCCTGAGTGTGCAGGAGTAAGTATAATTATATAAGTGCAGGGCATGCGGTGTGGGTCCATGTGCTCCGCACACCCTGCATCCATTATAGCTATGCCAATGGGGTGGGATGTATAAGTTATTGTATATTGTATGTAATACATCCCACCTAGTATCGCACGCATAGCGGTCTTTGCATGAATACTGGTGAATATAACCACGTAGGACAGCTCTTCTGACGAGGGCTTCTGGGTTTATGACCCATAAGTACTACTGTGCAGCTATTGGCCTGCAATGTATAAGCCATGAGGGATTGTTCTTGTTTGTTTGTTTATTTGTTTTAACCTTTTATTGGAGAGATCGTACAGAACAATACAGTTAAAATCACAATAACATAAGAAAGAAAATCAAACTAAAGGTACCCATACACGGTCCGTTAAACGGATCCGTTTGGGTCTTAATTAGCATGCATCGTATCGGATCGCATGCCTAGTGCATGCCTAGTGCATGCAATGCGATCCGATACGATGTTTAGCTAGTACAAAAAGTATGTGCAGCACATACTTTTTGTACCGTACTATGTGATGCGCGGGAGCGCGCATCGCATAGTACAAAACGGACGGTCCGGGAACGGACCGTCTATGGGTACCTTAAAGGTCATGTCCATACAAAAATGGCAAAATCATGATCTAATTTGGAAATATAACACAGGTTACAAGCAAAAAAAAAACATGGCATACACTGCAAAGAGATAGGCAAAATGATGAGAAAAGAAAAGCACGGTGAAAGGAAAGATATGGGGCAGGATGTACTATAGATAAAATGTGGGCAAATATGCAAAATCCACAGTTGACACATTACCCATATGTACCAAGTTCCGGGAACTAAATATTTTCCAGAGCCTGGAATGGTAGGTAACGCCATCTTTATGTGGCTTTACCCAATAAAACGATGGTCTTTCACAATTCCCCCTGAGAGGGATCCAAGTGGATCCCTCCCAGTACCCACTGAGCTGCCACGTCACGCTGGGAATGTGCAGATAGACTGCTCCCATTGTAAGGACTGTGCTTTGCAGATTTCTTTGTACATACTGTACTAGAGGTAATTACTCCAATAAGTGGTGGGACGCACTGCATCTCAAATGCGATGCTTAATGCATCCTGCCCAGAAAGAGGTAAAAAAACTAAGAAACGAAGGACCCCTGGGGTGGATCCTACAGGTAAGAGTGGGCATAATTCAATATTTATAGTTACCAATTACAAAGCAAAAGGTGAAAGGGTGTTTTGGGAGGTCAACCTAAGGTTCAATATATTCTGCATGTGATGTACCAGATGTGAGATAAGACAATGCACAGAAGGAGGATTTAGTTGTTTCTATAAACTATATATGGCGCATTCATTTATTTTGATGTCTATTCAAAATAGGCCTAGAGAGAGAGGAACATATTAGGTGACTATTTACTAAGCCTTGAAGAGAGAGATAAAGTGGATGGAGATAAAGAGCCTAATTCAGTACTGCTCGCTAAGCAGCGGTCGTTTACTTTGGGCCATTCGGAGCCGAGGTTTGCACATGCGCAGAAATGCGTATATGCGCAAAGTCTGACCTTCGGGGGTGGTGCCTAATTCAGATCACTACAATCGATCCTGAATCGGCCCCAAAGTACCAACCAATCAGCTCCTGTAATTTTTTCAAACACAGCCAGTAACATGGTAGGTAGGACATGGTATTTCTTCTTACTTTTTCTTCGTATTTCTTCTAACTGTGTGGTCAGTGTACAAGACAGCATTCCTCACTGATTCAGTGGAGCTCCTCTAGTGACTTAATAATAGGGACTGATAACACAGTGCAAAATCTACTAACCGCTGGCCTTACTAAATCCAAAACTAATAGAAATCTGAACAAAAACTTGACTTTAGAACATTGGGCCCGATCCAGACATATGGGCTGCAATGTGTGTGCGCAATGCCTGCTAGCGAAGAAATGCGGCAACTCCTTCTCTAGTTGTTCGTAAGGTGATTGACAGGAAGTGCATGTGGGTGTGGTAACCGGCTGTTGAATGGGAGTACTTTGAAAAATGCAGGCGTAAGTGACGTCCGCTCTTAGACGGATAAGCCTGTATTCATCGCAACCACTGAGTAAGTCCCTGGCTAAATGGTAATAGATTAAGGTACTTGTGTATTATCACGGCGCCCCCGATGTTGGTCACGCAATGTTTTAATCGCATTGCATGCCATGCACCCGATGCGATGCGACGCGATTTTTGCCACCTATGCGATGAAAGATTGTACAAGCACCCAAATGGATGCTTACAATGTTAAATGAACCCTCGCGGGCTTCACAGGTATCCACGTCCGCTCGCCACGCTTCGGGTTCGGTGGCTCGCTGCGCTCGCCACACTTTATAAAAACAACTCCACGCCAATGTGGATAGTGGGGGTATGAAAAGGTCGGAGGACGCGTACCGCCGCGCTTCGGGTTCATGTTTATAGTGGGGGGGGGGGGGGGCGGGGGCGTGGTGGTGCGTTTAACATTGTAAGCACCCATTAGGGTGCTTATACAATTTTGCATCGCATCGCATTGTATGCCATATACAATGTCATACAATTTTTAAATATCGTACAATATCGCGCGATATTGCATCGCATGCCTTTTGGTATGCGATGGGCGCCGTGATAATACACAAGTACCAAGATTAATGTGACTCGCTGATACACCACAAGATGCTGTGCAGGTATAATGGCAGCTCTCTCTCTGCTAGCCTGGCATCATGGGTATAGGGGCATTGGGATCTCTTGTCATTGGGAAGCAGTGCTGAATACAAATTAAGCATGGATACACAAATAGAGGGACACTGAGTTTGTCTTTATGGTATCCATCATGCTGTTGCATCTACTAAAGGTATAGGGCGAAAATAACATAAGTGGTGGGATGTTCTACGCATCCCCTCCACAATGCGATGCATGCATCGTGCCTCTTATCAGGCACATAGGTTTAGAATGTGCATTGTAATGCACGCACACCATGCTGGGTGCTTGGAAGGATCTGATTGGATCCTTCTCGGGAAACTTGAAGGGGAACTATGGTCCTGATGACTAACGCCAAGCCAGCTTGGTACATATTGTAAATGCAGCAAAACTCAGGCTTTTTGCAGAGGTGGGAAGTTTCGATCATATGGGGCTGATGCAGGGTTGAATGAACATCTGATTGCAGATCTACAGGTATTGTGTAATATAACTGATCTGTATTTGGTGCACCCGGGTAATTATCAGTGGTTGTTCCTTTCTGCTTATTGGTTAACACTCCTATGAATCACAGGGAGAACTGCTCTGTACTGTTGCATTTAATAATGGGTTTTCTCTTCACATTTGCTGATCATTATGGCTCTGACTGAGTTCTCAGTGCAATGCAAAGTATGCCCATTCAGACTATCATAGCAATAGGCGCTCATACAATCTATCTTGATTTGATGTGCCACCATTGCTATTACTACAGGTTATTTTTTGTTTCCGTCTGCTGGCTACTGCCTCACACCACTATTAATCACTGTGTAGGTACATACACACTGGGGGATTTTGAGCTGAAAGCAGCTCAGTTTCGCCATTTAAGCTGCTTTCAGTGTAAAATCCGCCCAGTGTTATTGCACCGTGAGAATTGCTCAACGATCCAAAACGGTTTGAAAAAGAAAACATGAAATGCCGGCACTGAGCTGTTATTTCCAGCAAGTTGGCTCTAGTGTTAATCAAATGTGGCTGAGGCAGATGAGTGGTGCTGTTCTTTATATCGCTTAACCCTTTGAGTGCCAACGTTGCTGTGAGCGATCCTCAGCATATCCGCTAAAAATGGCAGCATCGCTCACAGCGACTGTTCTTTTAGTATAAATAAATACAAATACGGACAAGTCAGTTCATTGAAGTTGAATTACATATTGCACCCAAAAAAAGAACAGTCGCTGGCATTTTTAACGGATTCTTTATGAGGATCTCTCACAGCAACGTTGGCACTCAAAGGGTTAATCAGGATAGGAGGTGCCAAGCCATAGTTGCACGCATGGAATCTCATTCTGGATATTTAGCAGTTTGCGGAGTTGCACGGAACTATACACACACACACACACACACACCCCCTCTATCCATATACTTGTGGAAGTAGCTCATCACATCATTATCGGTGCACACTTCCTCCAGCTTTGTCCATCAGATGGGTCTCTGCATTTGCACATCTCAGCATAGACTGTCATTCCAATTTCAACGCCATGTCCTCACCCAGCTTGGTCTACATACAAAGGCCTCATTGCTACCCAGTTATGTACAGATTTGTTCATAGCTGCATTGGTGTGCGCATAACTATGGTATGTGCGTGATGCTATGGAATGTACGCATGGCTATGTAGTGTGGGCAGAGATGTTGCATGTGCAAAGAGCTATGACGTGTCTGGAGTGTGCGCAATGCTGTTGAATATGATCAGTGCTATGGAATATAGGGGCGATTTCGGTTAGGACCATATAAGTGCGGCTGTATGCTGCTATGGGACTGACAAAGTTAGCATATTGTGGTATATAATTCCATAGGACTATGTACATAAATCGGCAGTCCAGGGTGAGATCAGGGCGCGATGGAGGGGGGCCTGGGGTTTGGGGTTCTGCTGCCTTTCCAGCGTTTATATGCCAATGCATCAGCAGCTCATCTACCTTGCCTGTGTATGGGAGCATATGAGTGTATTTACTAAGATGGTAGTTCTATTGAAGATGGGATGTTGCTATGGGTGATCAATCAGAATCTACTTCTTATTTAGGGTGGGATGTATTAAAATACATCGCCGCCTGGCCGCAGCGATGCTAGCACATAGTATTAACATATGCGGCTAGCATCACAGTGTGGTGATGGAGGCCCCCCGCGATACCTGTGATGTGTGAGCGGTGTTCTCCATCACATCCCGGCTCAGCGCGGCTGTCCCCGGCGCCTTCTCTTCCCCCCTGCAGCTGGAAGGACATCCGGCTGTGACATATGCTAGGGGGAGGAGGAGTTTCACAGAGGACAGGGAGGGGGGTAGGAGTCTGCGGGGGGCAGCATGCGGCGAAAGAAGCCCATAGGCTTCTATAGGGTACCACCACCCAAAGGTGGCGATACCTTGCCCTGCGATGACACGGCGGCCGGGTATTAGTACATTTGAAAATGCTGTAAAACCCCTGAAAATGGGCGTTTTACCGCATTTTTAGTATATCCCGCCCTTAGCACCTTCTAGATAGAATCTGATTGGTTGCCCTTAGCAACACTCCATCTTCAATAAACTTCCATTTTAGTTAATAAACCCACAGAGTGCACATTTTTATATCTGGTCATCCAATAAATTGTATATGCTGTGTTTAAAAAGTATGAGTTGTGATATGGATATTGCACATTGTTGTACATTTTTTTTAATGTTGTTATGGGTGTATTGAAAATGCTGCTAAGCCGTTTTTATGGAGAAAGTTATTTAATGTAAACAACTAAATGTCTATTTACCTTCACTTCTTAATTAATATAAATAGAACCTCTGTTATTGGGCCAGATTTAATTGGGTAAAACATAGCTCAGGTTTGTTGCCAATACATATACAATCATATCCTTTTTATCTCCGTCCTAACCTCTGCCACCTGCAATTATCACTTACTTGTACGAGTATAATCTATTTCTGTGTGATTGATCTGCAGTGGCCAGTTTGCTGCCAGCTCTGTCCATAATGCAGAGGAATACAGAAATAATATCAGATTTCTATTTAACTTCACAGGTCTGGAATGTACATACAAAGCTTCCAATAAAATCTTTAGTATTCTCTGCAACATAACAGTTTCAAAGGTCGATGTCACACGGGCGTTTTTTAAACCTTTTTGTGTCCCACCCAGAAAACCTTTGTGTTCCAGTTATTAAATGTTACAGCAGTGGGATACAGAGCATTGGTGCAATATGCAGTGCTTTGGTGTGACAGGGACAGTGCTTTGGTGTGACAGGGACAGTGCTTTGGTGTGACAGGGACAGTTCTTTGGTGTGACAGGAACAGTTCTTTGGTGTGACAGGAACAGTTCTTTGGTGTGACAGGGACAGTGCTTTGGTGTAACAGGGACAGTTCTTTGGTGTGACAGGGACCGTTCTTTTGTGTGACAGGAACAGTTCTTTGGTGTGACAGGGACAGTGCTTTGGTGTGACAGGGACAGTGCTTTGGTGTAACAGGGACAGTGCTTTGGTGTGACAGGGACAGTTCTTTGGTGTGACAGGGACAGTGCTTTGGTGTGACAGGGACAGTGCTTTGGTGTGACAGGGACAGTGCTTTGGTGTGACGGGGACAGTGCTTTTACTACTTTAGCCAATATTTGTTGTTATTTTCTTTCATTCACCATTATTATTGCTAATTATATAAAATACAATGCCTCACAATAAATCTCCCTATTTAATTGAATTGTTTAATCTATTGGCCTGGAACATTGTATTTTGAGTAATTATTATTAATCTGATTAAGAATGGGGCAGGTGGAGTTCCAGGCCTTCACATAAAAACAGTCCCAACATCATGACCACATGTTGATGACCAGCCACCCAACTGCATAACCCATAATATTACAACTGGATTTCTATTTTCCTTACAAAATGATGCAATTTTTGGACCTTTACATACAGTATGAAAGGAGACATTGAGGCTAGTAGTGTATGGGGTCTACATGTCATTGATGTCACCCCTTCCTCTTCATATTACGGACCTATGATTCCACTGTAGCAACGACATGCCCTCCTATACTACTATCATGTGCTCCTCATAACAACCTTGTGCCCTCCACACTGCATAGTACTGTCCTGCCTATTGCTGTGCCTATGTCCTGGGTACAAAATATACCATCCTTACTCATTTTGTCCCCCGTATTTTGGGAACCAGCCCCGGCCCTTGAGTCTGGGGCTGGTTTTAAAAAATCAGCGAAGCCCTATTTGTTGGGTTGGTACTTATGTAATATCTGGGCTCCCGTTTTTCTTATGAGACCGCGTCCCCTCGCCACGCTTCGGGCACGGTGGCTCGCTGCGCTCGCCACTCCTATATAAAATCAACTCCATGCATAGTTGGATAGTAAGGGTATAAAAAAAATTAGGTGCATTTAACATGGGAGCCCAGATAATACATAAGTACCGTCGGGTTTCCTGATTTTTTAATACCAGCCCCTGCTCTTTCAGCCTGGTGCTGGTTACGGCAGTGGGGGGGACCCCACTCCGATTTTTCTTTTTCACTAAATACCGTTTCGGAGCCATTCCCACTGCCTAAAAAACGGCTCTGAAACGTTTAGGACTCTGCTTTTTAAACGTGTTGAAATACCGGTTAACTTTAACCGGTAAATCAACTCTGGCGCTTTCCCACTGCAGCCTTAAACGTTTAGAAAGGGGAAAAAAAACGGCAATATACCGTTTAAGACCTGCAGTGGGAAAGGGGTATTATGCTGGGCACTATTACGTGTTCCAATATTGGAACGCTGGAGTGATGTTTATGTAGTACAAAATGATCACTGTTCCATCCCTCATTAGCATGCACTACCAGTGGTTTGTTTTTTTATTTTCATGTTTAGCGGTTTTCTTAACACCCATTAAATGACCGGGTACCACCCACAGAAGCCAGCTTCTTGTCATGCACCTTCCGACTAGCGAAGGAAAAAAGTAGCCGGATTTCTTCAGTAGCAGGTGTGCCATGCGTACCACGGGCCATGAGCATGCATAGTGTATCGATAATCGGCCACTGTGCGAATTCGCACAGCAGCAATCAGGTCTGAATCAGGCCCATTTCCCCTTATGTCATAGCCAGAGCTCCGTTATGAAGTCAGGTTTTACTTACACTACAGAATTGCTGACTTGCCTACTATTTGGTGCTTCCCTCCCAGGAGACTGGATGCGATGCTTTGTGAAGTCAGGGGAGGACAGGAGTTGATGGAACTTAACACATCATTACACTGGGTCCATCCCTCCGCTTCTCATTCTGGAGATTGCTCAGTGTTTTGGGAGTCTCCTGTATAGTTTGGGCAAAATGTTTAACTGTAGACAGGATGACTCTACATAAATGTATTACTCTCCTATGTTGAATGTGTAATTATACCTTGTTCCTTATGAGTTCTCCATGAAGTACACAAGGTCATTCCATGCAGCTGGATAATACAGGGGCTGTCGAATGGAACTCTCTGCACAGAAGCGAATGGCATCATATCCTAAGTCGTACCGAACTCAGACAGATCTGTCTGTCTGTGTAATTGGTCATTTTAGGGGGCATCAATGCAATTGCACAGAAAGGCCCTGACATGGGAATGCCATGGGAGTGTAGTGGATGTGTATAAGAAGCTCAGTGTGATTTTGATTCATGTATATGGCGAAGGGTAACCTTCTTCTGATGGACCTCTGGAACCTGACTTGGGACAGCGGCAAGTGACGTTACTAATGATGACACTTGTCTGCGGGAGGGGCGGGATTTTCAGACCCCCACATTAGCTATTGCGATTCTCCCATGTGGCAGTAAATGAGCTTCCACAGCTCTGGATTTTATGGCCATCCTAAAGATGGTTGACAGTCATTAGGTCGACACTACTAGGGTGACATACTGCAAGGTCGACATGAGACAAGGTCGACAGGTCATTAGGTCGACACAAGCATTAGGTCGACAGTCAAAAGGTTGACATGGGGTTTTTCACTGTTTTTTTTACCCGAATGTCGACACAGTCGACATTGACACAGTTTTAAGTGCACCGCATCCCCTCGCTGTCCTCGCCATGCTTCGGGCACGGTGGATAGTAGGGCATGAAATACTGCCTGTCGGCACATGTCAGCTCAAAAAAACAGTGAAACACCCCATGTTGACCTTTTGACTGTCGACCTAGACCATGTCGACCTAATGCTTGTTTCACCCTAATGACCTGTCGACCTTGTCCCATGTTGACCTAGACCCCTGCCGACCTTGCAGTATGTGCACCTAGTGGTGTGGTGTCGACCTAATGACTGTCGACCATCTTTTGTTTGACCAGCCGATTGTATCCCCTGCTTCCTGTCACCCTTCAAATAACATAGGCACCCCCCCCCCACAACACCCCCAAATCTACCCATCACCGGCCCATAAACTGAAATCGAGTGGCGTTTCTATGTCACCTACCGTGTCAGGAGGGTAATCTCCAGTAGATAATGGTTATAGATATGGCTTCACTTATCATCTTCCATACTTTCCTACCCCACGCTGTTGACCCCTGGATCACTGTGGGCTTGCGGGCTCAGCTAGGATAACTATGGATCGGAGCATTGTGGCCCATTGGGTTAAGGGAAGGCAGGGTTACTGCAAATATAAAACTTCTCTAACACAAATGCTACAGAATATGTGTAACAACCATGTAAGTCACCTGCTCCCGATCAGATAAGTATTGTTCACAGAATGCAGAGACAATGAAACTCTCTCATCAATATTTTATTTTGTCTTTTGTACAGATCTAAAACTCATTAAAGTTAATGGTTGTAATAATTTAAGATGAGATATGAACTATTGACTACATAGACAGGCTTATGGAGAGAAAACCTATTCATTCATTGGGTAGGCATTCATGAAAAGCTGAAACATCTGTCAGCCTTCTTTGGACATACAATGCAAACTTGATGACTGTGGAAAATGTTTCCATCAGAACATTAAAAAACAAACTTGTCGCACGGTTTTACATCATGATTAGAAAAAAAAAACTTAAAGCGAGTAAAATAACTGAATTATATCGGGATCATCTGGGATATCGCTAAGTGGGCATCGGTGCCTGTGCAGGTCAGCGGGAGATATTGTGAAATGAGGTTTGAGATACAGTATGTAAAGGAGGGTTGTGGGTTAATAGATCAATTCATAGGTAAACAGCATTTAGATTGACACCATATGGTCGACATGCATTTTGATCGACAGCTACAAAAGGATCACAGTTGAAAGGTCAACATGAAAATGAGCAACACATTTTTGTTTATTTCCTGTTATCGGACCACCATCAGTATACACTTGTGCCATCGTTGGCCTGCTTCACTTGTCATGCTTCAGGCCTGATGGCTCTGCTCCTCTTTGCTCACCACAGGTTAGTTCCCAGCCGATATTCACGTGGTTAGTAAATTAAGTAAATCCTAAATTTGGAAAGAAGTAACAAAATAAAATATGCATCAACTGTGTGTGTGTGTGTGTGTGTGTGTGTGTGTCAACCATTTTTGCATTGACCTTTTGTGTTTTGGAACTTGTTGACCCTTTGTTCTAGTTGACCTTAATCACTGTTGACCTTTTGTATGAGTTTGGTATGATTGGCTGACAGTCAGGATCCCGACGGTCTGTATAGTGACATTGGATTCCCAGCCTCCGGTTCTCTGACATGCAGGGAGCGCAAAAAAAAAGCCTCTTTCGGGCTCGCTGCGCTCTCCACAGGTTCTATTCTCCCTCTTTGGAGATCGTGGACCCCCACAATAGAGAACAGCCCCATTGGTCAGGATCTCATTTGTTGGGCAGTGCAACAGTCTTGATTTTGGCATCGTTATTCTGATCGGCTAGTCAACCAGCACAGACAATGCATGTCGACCATATGGTTTTGACCTCACCAATATATACCGTAAATGAGTGTGTGGTGTTAAAGACTGTTGGTAAGTGGATGTGATCAGGATCCCAACAGTCAGAATCCCAATTGCTGCCAAAGATAAAGACTGGCTGGGGTTAGACATTACTCTGGGGGGGGGGGGGGGTGGGGTGGGGTGTTATGGATAGGCTGCAGTAGGGTTGGGTTATGGGTAGGGTAATAATACTTCCCATGATCCATCAGGATTCTTATTGTCGGGGTCCTGCTGATAGTATACTGACTGACGGGATCCCGACTGCCAGGATTTGGTACTGATTTACAGGTGGAGACAGCACTCTTGTTTTTATTTTCTACTGTGCATGCGTACCTCATGTGTCTGTACAGAGTCACAGATTTATTTTCTGGTGCATGCAGGGAAAAGTATATACGAAATGTAGTGGATGTACCTTTGAGATGAGAGGGAGGTGGCTTAATGTATGCACAGAGGGCCAAATTCAGATGTAGTTGGTAGTGCGCCTTGATGCACAAAATACCAATGTACTTGCGTGGTGCGAAATGGGTGCTGCAAGACCAGGATCTTGTGCATCACCATGGGTACTGTAAGTAGCCAGATGGTGTCTGAGTGGTCCGATGCTGTAGATTGGATCACTACTGAAGTAGGAGGTGTCTGCTAGCCTCCTGCTACATTACAATACAGCCCTATCACTGCTAATTCCAAGAAAGCAGCAATGACAGCAACGTCAACCACATCTGAATGACCTCAGAGATTATATTATGTGCGAGTTGTGCGAGTGTCAAAGGTATATCAGTGAAAGTGGCTGCTTACACAGAGGCTTCACCGCTCACATAGGAAGCCATACACGGACTAAGAAACTGCATCTACCATAATGCCGATTCAAGTTTCCATGGTACAACTAAGGTCACATCAATTGGTAATACTGTGTATATTACTGAACGTTCAGATGCACCAATGTTTCAATATAACTCTCTCTACCCCGAATACCTGCATGAGCTTCAGTTATGGGTTTTAGTTTATTTTCTCTATACTTACTCAACTTTACTCTATCCCCATATGTATAGTGTGTCTCTGCCTTGCGTCTCCTGTATGTGTCATTGGAGAACTGTTTGTTTTACTGCCTTTTGTGTTCCTATGTATTTTATATATTTGTCGCTTCTATGTTATTTAATCATCTGTCAGTTGACCCTGGTCCAATCCAAATATTTATGAAGGAAGTTATATTAATACATATTCCTTAATGTAGGTTTTTTGGTTTACCTGTAAGGCGGAAACATATTTTTGGTTAATAATTAATCTGATCAATCAAAATGACATTTCTCATGCTTGAATCAACATGAAAAGTGAGGAAGATAAAAAAAAGGGTGTTGGATAGGACAAGCTTGTATAAAAGAAGGTCCTGCTTGTTATGTGCGCAGTACAGTTTATTGCAACAGGTGCATAAGAATCACGCAGAACTGAACCAATTTAGTATTTTGTATTTCCTAGTTCATTTTACAGACCCCTGTGTGATCCGGTATGTGGGTACTCATGTAATTACTAGTGCTTGTGACTACTATAAGCTTCAGTTTAACCAGGTTACAAAATCATTTTAGATTGCTGCTTGATTATGTCCCGCTGCAATGCAAGGAGCCCACACATTAGTAGTGGGCTGCAGCCGCTGGTTCCTACCGGTTGGACCGTTTGGTGGGATGACCGGATTTCATGGTAAACACATACTTTTCAAAATAGTGCGCAGTCTCATAGAAGACCCACACATGCGCACTGCTGACCCTGTGCATGTGTAGATCTCTCACCATCGCTGTTTTACACAAACCATCGGGTTTATGTACACTAAATCTGGCTCCTGGTAGGGATGGAGATCAGAAACTGATGGTAAGTGACCATTGATGTTCCTGACCTGATATAAATGTTTTTCCCATTGAATTATGGTTATTTGAAAATGTGGACTACTGACCCCACATACAGCTATGGACACCTGTAAAACCCCATACACACGGGGCCAGCCCCCCCCCCCCGCCCCCCCCCAGATTTGTAGTAGGCGGGGCTCTTGCGCGGCGAAAAAGGGTCCCGCGGCCTAACATTATACCACACACCGTAATGCCCATTGCAAATTTTAGCAAACTTTGTAATACCCATTACACATAAAGCCACATGCTGTAATGCCAATTACACATAAGGCCACCCACCCATGATGCCCATTGCATACTATATAACAAACCGTAATGCCCATTACATACTATATAACAAACCGTAATGTCCATTACACATCTGACTGAAATAGCTTGTTGCCAAGGGGGACTGAAATTGCTTGTTGCCAAGGGGGACTAATATTGCTCATTGCCAAGGGGGACTAATAATGCTTCTTGCCAAGGGGGACTAATATTGCTCATTGCCAAGGGGAACTAATATTGCTCATTGCCAAGGGGGGCCCCCTCCCTGCCCGCTCCCTGCTCTGCCCGGCTGAGCTATCCCTGTCCGCAGCTATTTTCACTTAAGTCTCCCGCTAGCCAATAGGCACTTGCGGTCCAGCAGCCATCAATGCTGCTTCTGATTGGCCGCTGGAATGCAACACCTATTGGCTATCAGTCCAGCGGCAGACTTAATAGTGGTGGACAGGGCTGCTGAGCGAAGCCGGGCAGAGCAGGGAGCAGGTGGGGGAGGGAGCAGGAGAGAGGACTACACGGCTCTGGCGCCCTTTGATGTCTCTGCGTCTGGAGCTTGTGCTCTGCCCCCCCCCCGCCCCCTACGCCCCTGCCGACGTGCAGGGCCGTGCATTAACATTGCTTCTGGGCATACACACGGAGCATTCCGTGCTCATTTTCTAAGTGATCTAGTCATAACACTTAGAAAAAGGGCTGAAATCGCCCCATGTGTATGTGGTGTCTGTAGTTCAGCTTAGGTGTGCATGAAACTGCCTCTGTGCATGCTCACAAAGTATCCATCTATGGTTACACTTTCAAATGGTTTGGATGCAATGGCTACTAGTACACACATAGCTTGATTTGATGTTGGAAGCCTGTAAACTATTTCATAACAGGCTTCCAATATCCATCCCTAGGATGTAGTACATATATCATGTCAGTGGCAGATTTTACCGAGCCCCCCAGGTGAATCTGCCACCTAATGCTCATTTCATTGAGCCAGATGCAGTCCATTAGACAGCACTGGCATCACTATGGCTAACAGTGACTTCCTATTGAAAGTCCTACCTGCCAATCACCCTCAGGACAGGCAGTCCCTCTGGGAAGTGTTTTCTCCCTCTGGGACTGCCAGCCCGGGCTGTGATTAGCAGACCTAGCTGGCTTCTATGCACTATAGCCGATGCAGTTTATAGAAGCGAGGGTTTGCACATGTAAAGTACCGTCACCACTTCTGCACATCCATCTGTCCCAGCATCTGTCAGCTACATTTTCTTGGTGCTGGGACTTAGCCAGTGATATAGGCCAGGTGGTTGGGACCATACCGCAGGGACCAAGCAGTACAGTCAGCAGCAGCCCCCTTCTTCCACCCTGGTAGGAGCTGCTTATGGTGTATTTAAATATGGTTCATATGCTAGGACATATTGTGGAAATAATTCAGACCTGATTGCACTGCTGCGGTTTTGCAGGTTGAGTGATTATTGATAGACTGTGCATGGGCCCATAGTATGCATGCGAGAGGTCATCCTGCAATATAATCCTGCTCATTTTGTGATCACTGGCTGTGCGCAAGTTGAATGACAGGATGCCGGCATTTGGGGGTGGTAACCACCCATTTTCTGGGAGTGTCATGGAAAATGCAGGAATTACCAGGCGTTTTAGGAGAAGTCGTGTGACGTCAGCTCTGGTCCCGATCCGACTGTTTCTATCGCAGCCACGGAGTATGTCCTGGGCTACGCCTACCGGAAAAATCATTTGATGGTGAGCGGTTGCGAATGACTTTTCAGCTAATCGCAAGGTTGCAATATTTTCGCAAGCCCTGCTTAGCAATTTACAGGCTTGCACAGGGCGGGATTTCACTCTGGCGGGGTGGTGTATCCTGATCGCAGGGCCACAAAAATGAGCTGCCCAGCTATCAGGTCTGAGTCAGGGACATTGGTCAGATTACAGGTCATGCAGTATAGATGAATACTTTTTGGGCTTGGTTCATATGCTTTCACTATTTCACATTGTTTTTAAACCCCATTATATGCCTACATATAAATACATATACATATATACTGTCATTTTGTTCTTTCTATAACATCAAGTCATAAAAACATGTTTGCACCAGCAATCAGCAACTAGGTGTTCTGCAGATATCTCTGGAACCTGAGTCCCTTTAATGAATAAAGCTCATGATGAATAATGAATGTCCCAAACATCAAAGCATTGTCACTTTGTTATACTTGCCGTTTGAATATTGTTGTTCTGCTGCACTTGTTTGAGAAGAATACCCAAATGAGGACCGCTGGGTTTTACAGGTGCACAAAGTACTAAATAACACTCTTTACTTGCACTGACTCCTCTTTGCAGCTCAATATTGTCTTGTACTTTACAGAGCTGTGTGTGTATATGTGTATATATATATATATATATATATATATATATATATATATATATGCTTTGCAATACGGACTGCGAGTATTATTGTTAAGGTCCCCCATACAATTGTCCGATTTGGGCCGATTTCACCCAATTCCAATGAGAAAGCTTGTAAAATAAGGCCAAATTGGATGTGTGGTCTTGTCGGAAGTTGAAGGGAAGACCATAAGATGGGTCGGAATCGGACCCATCAGCTGTAAACCAATACATTCATATTAAAGAGAGATCATAAATAGGGATGAAGGGTTCGGATTTGGGGAATCCGAACACCGCAAGCACACCCGATCCGAGCCCGGACACGAGCACTGCTCTGGTATTCACACCAGACTTGGGCCTCAGAATGAGGTAAAATGTCATCATCCCGCTGTTGGATCTCGCGAGATCTGGACCCGATATAAGTCCCCACTACCCGCATCCATCCTTACTCCAGCATTGGAGAGAGAACTGGGAGGTTATGCTAAACATCCATTTGTAGCCGTGTGGGGGAACTCGGCGAGCTAGGGGGGCAGGCGTTCATGCGGACGGTGTTTTATCCACATGCCCAGTAGAAGCAGTGTCGTAACTAGACATTTTGGTGCCCCCCACACACACACATACACACAGCAGAATTGGGCAATGTGTGTGGCCATCTAAAGATATGATCAATATCATACTGTATAAGGAATAGGACATTATAGTATTCAAGGCTAATGTAATTCGGTTTAAATACACTGACTATTTCAGATGTAATAAACAGGATTTAGAACATATTAATGACCAATGGGTATTACTATTTAGTGTTCATGGCATGTACTGTATTTAAGAATATAGGCACTTTGAGTACTCCATAAATCTGGCGTACATTTAAGTACAGTTGAAGGGGTTGCATTTTTTAAGTCTTCTTTCCGTACCCTTAAATAAATTAATACTATACCCATCGGAATGAGTTGTTATTTATTGTGACAATGACCTTTTGTAGCAAAATGACACTGTATAATAACAATTTCTTATTGTGATCATATGACTTTAGTGTCTGAAATGTTCTTTTGATTCTCTGTCTTTTTTTCTACAGAAGTGTTCTCATGCCAGGTCCCATGTAACTCCGTTAGCGTTTTTGTGGTAAAAATGTGGCTTATTCAAATCACTATGTGTAGAAGACGAACAAGCACTGTTAGGTGATTACAATGTGCAGCATCCCTATATTGTGTGTGTGACTATGGCTGGATGTCGCATATGAAGTGAAACATTACACTGATTTCTAGGAAAACACTGTAATGTAACATCCATTTGCAAATACAGCTGCGGTCCCACACAGAATATAGGCATGTTGCATATACAGTAATTGTAATCAGTAAAAGCTGCTTGTGTATCCTAGTTGCACCATCTTAAGAATATGACACATTTTAATGGAAATTTTTTTATGAAAATATGCTCAGTGCTATCCAGTCACGCCAGAGCATGGCATGTTTAGAAGGGCTGTTTAACATGCAGGGAGACTAGATATTTGTGGATCTGTACATCTGTACTTTCCTAAAGAACAGAAAGAAGGTTAAAATAATGCAAAATATAAGCTTAGAGTCTCCAAGAAGAAATCGAAATGTGACCAAGGGGTTCCACATTACTTAAGGTTCAATTCTTTATCTTACAGCTACAATATATTAATGCAGAGCCCACAGTTCCTCAGTTACTAAACGATACAACGAAGATGTCAGCAAGTCTGTTATTCTCATGATTAATTTAGGCGAGAACTTAGAATACATCAATTTGTATTGTAGGAGAAAAGCTGAAATGGTTTTGGGAATAAAAGGGAAGTTTTATAACATGGTAGGAGGTTGGGCATTAATTTAACTGTAACACTATAGAGATCATATTTGCCGACCTTTTGGACCACCCAAAGGAGAAGGCTTAGGGACAAGTGTTTCTGTGACACCAGCATTTGCTCACCATGGACCCTATTCTGGTCCATTCACATTTCTGTGCATGGGCTGGGTGCGTGCACCCGCGGCAACCAAACTGTTCCTGGGTGCACGCATCCATCTTTGCGGGCTGAGGTTGGCGGGCTGCCCCATCACTTCATTTCAGTGATGTGCTGCTTTAAACTTTGCCGCCTCTAAATTACATTTATTTGTTTTATTATATCACATTAATAATAAATGAAGCAGGTCCTGACTTTAAGAATAAATTCTCAAGGTATAGAGCCATTACCATCCACCTTTCCTGTACATAATAACAAGGATATTATTGACTGAGGCATGCATCATTTTATCACAAGGACACCATACATTTGCATTTATAGATATTTCTGTTATCTCTGCCCACTAGATGTAACATGGGGGTAGATGTATGATGGTGCCTTTAAGGAAATATCAAGTCCTGCTTCTCCTGATGAAGCAGGCACTCGTGTCTCCTAAATGTATTAACGACCCTCTTGCCGATAAAAGAGCCGTTATGTCCTGCATCCATGGCGCTCCTTATCGGCATTCCATTGCATTTGATAACCCCCCCTCCCTTTTCCCCCCGGCCGGCTCAGTCACTAGGCATGTGCAAGATCTCGCTATTGTCATCAGATCTCGTGCGCAGCCCGGAGCCAGCAGCAGGGCTAGCATTGTCCCTGCAGTGGGAAAAGGACAACGCTAGCCCTGGGCTTTTGAAGTGGCCGGGGCAGCTTAATGAGTGATGTATGCATAGGAGGCTGTTTATACATCGCCCACGCTAATAATTACTGGGGGATTGAAGGGGACAGCTGCACTGAACGTAATCGGCGGTCAGTCCCTAACGCACGTTAGGTGCGCTGGTATTACATTAAAAAAAAAAAAACATTATCCCCCACGTTAACTAGCGTTAAGTGCAGCATATGGTTGATAAATGACTCCCCAGAAGGTATGATAAATTGCTCCCATAATTCCTTTGGATATACTGCTGTACTCCCCATGCTCTTATAGTTCTGACAACTGACTGCCATTCCTTAGCAATTAATAGCTGACATTTATATTATGCGGCATCATTGTTTTAGCTCCACTTGATGTGGGGAATATAAATCCTTCTGGATGTAATGAGTCACCACTGATGGGAATAGTTTGGAGTTATGTCAGTGTCACATTAAACATTATCACTGGTTTCGCTGCTGCCAATTTCTGAAGCCAGGTTCCAATTAAGTTAGGTCATACTTATGAAGGCTATTACCTGCCCGTAGTACAAATCATCTATAGGGTGACGCAGATGATCCTTGGTATTTGGGATGCTGCTCCTGAGATCCCTCTGGGATTTGCAGCATTATAGGTGTATGATTTCATTTTATAGGTTCTTACAGTTAATGAACTGTTGCTAGAAGTTTGGATCACTGTAATTATCTGTGATATTGGGGGTTATTCAGGCCTGGTCACATTGCTGCTAATTCGTAGAGCTCTGTGATCAGGTTTTTGCCACCCAGCCAGAGTGAAATCCCGGCCGGTGCAAGACTGAAAAAAGCTTGCAAAATATTGCAGCCTTGGGATTAGCTGCAAATCTGTTCCCAACTGCTCACCATCAATAGGTTTTTCCACTGTGTGTAGTCTGTGCAATAGAAACAGCTGACGACTGACGCGTTTCTCTGGGTATGACCTTTGAAAAAGCTGGGGTATACCCAGCGAAACACATCAGGCTTCTGCACCCCTGTCTTCTTCTTCACATTGTGGTGTGGAACTAAGTTTAACCCTCCACAAGGATACCTGAACCAGGACTAAAAGTGGACTTTGCTATCTATTGGGGCTCTACAAAAATACAAGTAAGGACAGTACATCAGTCTCACAGGGATCACCATCCATAACAACACGGAACAGTGGCAGCCATCCCGGATATGTGAGTTACTCAACTGTCCCCCCCCCCAAAAAAAAAAGAACTTGCCCATTTGGAGTCCAAGTAGGAACAGTACCGTCTATGAAGGACTAGCGGGGTGCTTTCCCTTATCATCCCCAAACTATTCAAAGGGGTTACATATTCCAAGCCTACAACATTCATATACTAAGCACCATTTTGATGTATGCAATATACTCATTTGAATGTGTTTTTTAATGTATTTTAATTTATTCATTTTTAATAAATTGTTATTGTGTGATTCACTTCCTCAAGAGCGCAGTTTCAATTTTATTTTCTTGCTTTTTACCCTAGGGGCTGACTACCCCTTTATCATAACTGCTGCTAGATTTAAACCGAGCTCTAAACAGCGCCTGTTCAGTACCCTAGAGGTACTACACAATTTTCTTCTCCCGTGTGTAAAAGATTGAATAAATAATTTAATAGATGCAATGCGATTTGAAATAAACAGTTAAAATCGCATGCAAGAATTGCACCGTATGTGGTTACCTTAAACGTATATTGGTTTCATTATAGTTGACCAAAGTCATTACAAGTTATACATACACAACTTTCCTTGTTCTTAAATGAGAGTGCGAAAACCTTGTTTGTATTATATTTTATTTTATTATTTAATTATTGTTTTCAGTGGGGCTCCTCCCCTCATTAAATTACCAAAGTAATATTATAAACACCTAGCTATTAGGATTTGAGAATGTCACTTAGGATCTTATTCTGATTGACTCGCAAGGCTGGAAATTTCGCAGCCTTGTGAGTCCATAAGATGCTGCCTGCAGAAATCGAAAGATTTCTCCAGCGCTCGCAGTTCAGAGACACCTATATAGTGACTCTAAACTGCGGGCAGCTGACATCCGTTTATGTCAGCTGCCTGCTCCCCCCGCATGTCTGTCATGGCCTTATTAGCCTGATAATACCCAGTGTACTCATGGGAATGCCCATGAAAAGCTGGGCGTTCCCATATGCTAATGGGGCTGACCGGCGCTCTCTGCCCCCGCATGCTGTGTAGGGTGCGTGCACCTGGCGAAACGAATGTTTGCCGTGGATGCAAGCACCCTGCGTCTGGATATGAGAACGCACGGAGGACCGAATGGATCTCAATAAGGTCCTTAATCACTCAATTTTTCCAATATGGTTCAATGTTTTATAATCTGTTTATGATTTTTTTTTTCTAGAGAAGGCCGGTTTGGATTTACTCGGTTCTTATCGCCAAAATTAGGGCAAGTTCAGATTTTTCCAATTGGCTATCAGCTGCCACATTTTGGATGGCCAATAAGATCTCGCTTTGAGATCCGAGTAAATTCTGGTAAAACCGATCCTGCACATCTCGACTTTCTTCCAATTTCTTTTTATTATTAACGTGCATATACAGTACCTTGTAATGACTTTATTATACTTTGTATAAATTGCTTAACTGAAGATAAAATCCCATATGCTTGGGTAATAATTATGCCTCAGTTAGGTCGAGCAGTTGCAGCTTTTAAATTAGCATCTCTGTACATTCCTGTTATCATCTCTTGTGCTGAGTGCAATACTGTGCTTGATCAGGGTGATGATGAAGAGGAAATGTTGGGCTCTTTATAGACATTGATTTGCTTCCTTGAGATTGTATGGTCTAGGTTAGATGATGTTCTTTATGGAACATAATCTACCTCTTGCATTGTTTACATCTTATAGAGAAGCTTAAAGGTGCCCATACACTAGTAAGATTTATCTTCAGATCTGGCTGGTTGGAACAAAAACATGGTTATGGGTGATTGACAGTTTGACAGTTTTCCAGCATCTCCAAGTAAATGGTCAACTGTCATTTGCTCTCATCCATAACCATGTTTTTGTTCCAACCAGACAGATCTGCAGATAAATCTGCGTGTGTATGGCCACCTTAAGGGACATACACATGGGGCGGTTCCGGCCCCTTTTCTAATGTGTCCCATACATTAGGCCGACTTGTCCTAGGGACAAGTCGGACCCAATTTACCTGCGAGCCGCCCGGCAGCTCCCCGGGAGGCTCACATACAATTTGGCACTTGATGTGCCATTTTTACATGGGATAAATCGCATGCGATTTATCCCATGTAAAAAAAACCCCGGGGAGCTGCAGGGCGGTGAGCAGTAGTGGGGGCGGGCAGCGGCAGTAGTGGGGACGGGCAGCGGTGGTGGGGGCGGCCAGCGGCGGTAGTGGGGGCGGGCAGCAGCGGCGTGGGGGGGGGGGGCGGTCAGCGGCAGCGGGCGGCGTTTGCGGTGAGCGCAGTGTACTTACACATAGCAGCAGCGGCGGGGACGGGACGCGCAGTGGCGGCTATTATATTTTTAAAATACTTGTCAAATGACCGGCCGCTCTCTGATTGGCTGAGAGCTCTCCGGCCAATCAGAGAGCGGCCGGTCATTTTACAAGTATTTAAAAAATATAATAGCCGCCACTGCGCGTCCCGTCCCCGCCGCTGCTGCTATGTGTAAGTACACTGCGCTCACCGCACACGCCGCCCGCCGCTGGCCGCCCCCACCACCGCTGCCGCTGGCCGCCCCCACTGCCGCTGGCCGCCCCCACCACCGCTGCCGCTGGCCGCCCCCACTACTCCCCCGGTGTCTGTATGCATATGCCTGTCAGGTGGCAGGCATATGCATACAGGGAGGTCGGACGTGATCGTATGTACAGACCGTCCGACCTCCCTGATCCGGTCCGATGCGCACGGGACCGCGCATCGGATCGGATCAAATGTCACATACCTACGATTTTGGGCCGATTTCAACCGATTATCGGCACAAAGTGCCGAAATCGGATGAAATCGTCCCAAAATCGCATAGTGTATGGGGGCCTTAAGTCATCTGATTAGATGCTTAGAAAAGGTACATGGAACAATCCGTGTGTATGCCCTGCAGTGATGCCGATGTGCAGTCTCGGGCGTTGGTATTGCTGGCTGGGAAAGCCAGTGCTTGCTTTTGCTTTCCCCAGATTGCCGCTCAGCACAAAGCATTGCAGTGTGCTGAGTGGGTGTCCCGCTATGTGCTGAGCATTCATGCTGCAACATGTCACTCAGCCAGAAAAGCCAGGTCGCCCCATGTGTACGGGGCTTTACTTTCAATGCAAAAATGAGTAGATCCTCTTCAGTTATCCAATATCTCTGAATGTATTACTTATGCAGTTGTTCTTAGATATTTCCTAGATATATTTTCTGGGAATACAAGATTAAAAATTACATGCGCCATGTACAGAAATATGCACCAGCAGCAATACATACAGTACATTACCCTTTTATTAGATAGGACAAAAAAAAAGGGTAATTAAAATTAGGTTGTTTATGTGCTACAGAATCAGTTTCTTCACCAGTGAAGTATAATGTTTAACTCATTCCAAGTTTGAAAAAAGTTTCATGATAATTTTCAAGCACAGAGCTATGTGCAGCACATCAAACCTACTGTTGCATCAACTGCTAGCAACCGCAGGAGAACGCAATCACCCATACACACTTAGCGATGTGGGTGATTTGACGGCACAAAACAACACATTGTCCCGAAATTACTCTGGGTGTGTACCCAGCTTTATAGTTTGCTAGTTGGGAGTGGGATGTGAGTGGGATTTATATGATTTATCTGTTTAGATAACTTTTGTGCCTGTTTTCCCTTTGGAAATTGTCTTCTACCCTGTTTTAGATGTCAGTTTGTCAGAGCAACAGGATTGGGCATCTTGCGCTCTTCACACCAATACACAGGTTATACTGATTTAATACTAATGGGGTTACCGGTCCTGGTGAGCCTTATTTGTGCCATTGGGGAGGGGGGGGGGGGGGGTGTTTAAATACCTTGAGTTGGTGATGGGCCGGCAGCTATCCCCCATCTGGCCTATTTTATTTATGTTTATAGATTATTTCTTCCTTTCCACCATACCTTATTTGATTTGAAAAAAATAAATCTGACCCATTTTATTTCCTCCATGTGTACATGTGTATTTATTTTGGTTAATTAAGTTGGCGTTCTGATAAATGTTGGGTTGGGCCGGATGACACCTGCTGTTTAGCGCTTTTAAGTTGTCCTCCTTCTGTCTGGGAGTACATGAGGGAGGTACAGCCAGCAAATGAGGGAGGACAAGCCACTAAATAGAGAAGACCAAAAAGTTTTTTTTCTTTTTAAATAAATATGAAGCTTGCATAGTATACATGTAGTTTCGGGGATTTTTCTGATTCATAGAATAATGAACTACAGAATATGAAATGTAATATATGAGGTTGTGAATGTACTATGAAAATTGTGTGTTGAATATTAAGGATGCCATGTAAAAAAATAATGGTATTCCTACACAGGACACGTGCACAGTGACTGCAGATAAAGCTTAGTGAGACACTTGTTATGACCCAATAAGGAATTCTGTTCCTCCCAAGGACCCAGTGTCTGCACCGTCAGCAAACACCAGCTGCAGCCCACACCTGTCTGCTCCACATGGCTAAGAGTTACAGCTGGGATTTATAGTGCAAATAAATGCATAGGTGGAGATTCATCTTAATTACAATGCAGGAACGTAGTGTTCATACTACTGTACCAGTGTTATGGGTAAACACATTTATTTTGCTTTCATTTTTTCATTCCAGTTAAAAACATTTATATTTAAAGAACATTAAAGTATTTGTCCAGTTCAATTCTCATAAGTACTTTCAAGGTAATGTGACTTTCAGTGTTTTCCATAACATGTCATATAGGCAACATAATGGGACTGATGCACAGTAAGCACTACACCAGTTACCGTAACTATCTTGAGTGAAATTTTCAATGCACACCAGGAAAATTGGAGGCACATATGCACTTATGGCCTTATGGCAGCCTTCTCTTGTAGACATGGCTGGGGTTGAGTACAATAAGTGCTTGTTCGTTTGTGAACACATGCAATCTGGGATAAAAATAACAGCTTAATTTGAGGATGGTCAGGATTTGGTGCAAATAACAGATGAAGGGGCATTGCAGTGTGTAGCATATTATGTCAGGGCATTGCAGTGTGTGGCATAATGTGCCAGGAGCATTGGAGTGTGTGGTATAATGTGTAATAAGCATTAAAATGTGTGGCATAATGTGTAAGGAGCATTTTTCGGTTATTAGCCAGATTTTATTTTTTAAATTTTTTTTTCCAGGAGGTATAATTAGTCTTGAGTAGATCACACCCAATTAAGGTTAGAGACCACTGTTCTAAGGCATATAGGTACCTGCCTCCCCCAGTCCTCTTCCCCAACTCTCTGTTCCTCTATGAATCTACTCCCTCCTGTCCTGACTAAAATCACTTCCCATCATCCCAGTTTACCCTTCTACTCCTCTAGCCTTGCTCTATATTACTGCGCTTACTCCAAAGCTTTGAAAACACCGAACCTTAATGTAGCTTGTCATAAAATAGGTATTTCCCTCACCCTACAAGCTTTTCAGTCTGTACAATGTTGAATGCTGCATCCAAGTCAGCGAGGGTGACTGCTATCTCGGCCTAGATAAATTAGATGTAGAAAGCGAATGTGACTGTAACTGTCAGACAGCCGTGTTCCTGATGTATTTTGTACTGAACTTTGTGTTTTGCAGAGACAGCGTCTCCCATCTGTGCAAAGGACATCAGTGATCTGTTGATGAAAGAATACGCTTTTCTATCAGGTAAGCAGAGCACTGGCCTCTATCTCCTTGTGTTAGCAGGTAATTATATCCCCCGCATGAACTTGTACAGTGTTTGGCAAAGTGATACCTAGAGTATTATTCTGTAGTCTCTAATGGCACAAGAAGTGTACTTAATAAAACATTATGGGTATTTAGAACATATAAGGTTTCTCTGAGAAGATAATGTCAAATATAATTTATTCAAATTACTACATGTGGGGTTCTATAAATGTTTTGTACTTATGCTGTGTTCTGTACTTTGCTATGGTTAGCTGCCGTGTGTTGTGCTTAATCTATTTAACTATCAACTATGACAACTATGAAAATCGGGTCCCCTCAGAAAGGTGTGAACCCCCCCCAGACCACCCCACATCTCCAAACTCTGGAGTTTGTGGGGGAAAGCATCTCAGCACACATAATGGCATGGATGGATGACAGAGGTTCTTAGCGTGCCCCTGTTATTACCGGCGGTGTTATATTTAAGATAGCATTTGGATGTTTGGGGGCAATTTATGAACAGTCATTAGCACTGACTGTTCTGACATCTATTGATTTTAAAAGCTGCAGTTGTTGTTGCCCCACTGCCAACCACTGTAGTGGCTGCTACAGCTCTCGGCTGAGCATGGGACATCTCTCAATAGTAACAGAGATATTGTGCATGCGCACTGAAGCTGGTAATAATAATAATAATGGTGATAAACAGTTGCCAGGTGCAGGAGCAGATGCATCATTAACCCCTTACCGACGCAGCCTGTTTTTGCCTTCCTGACAGAGGCACTCAAAATAGTTCATAACTAACATAGACCATATGTAAACTTTATGTTTCATTCATTATTTCAACTTTCTTTTATTTTTTTGGGACACTAGGGGGCAGCAGAGTCAAAATTATATACATAACACAGTAAACGCTGCAATTGGCTGTTCACATTTGAACAGCCAATTGCAACGATCGCCGATCGGGGGGGGGCATCGCTGCCCCCCCTGGGCAATGAGGGAAGATGTCTGCTGTCAGGGACAGCAGACATCGTCCCTCTGTCACCGCGTCTCTAGACGCGGTGACAGTTTAAAGTCATGACGTACATTTACGTCATGTGTCGGGAAGTACATCCCGACCATGACGTAAATGTACGTCAAATGTCGGGAAGGGGTTAAAGTATACTAGTTACCAGCCCATCAAAATGGCAGGAAAACATAACAATGTCAGTGCCGGCGGCAGTGCACTCCTGAACCGAGCAACACTTGAATTGTTCTGTTGGGCGCCATCTAGTGGCAGCGGAGTGCACAACACTAGAATTTCAAATACCGTATATACTCGAGTATAAGTCGACCCGAATATAAGCCGATGCACCTATTTTCACAACAAAAAACTGGGAAAACTTATTGACTCAAGTGGAACCCTCACTCGAATATAAGCCGAGGGGGGCTTTTTCAACATAAAAAAATGTTCTGAAAAAGTAGGATTATACTCGAGTATATATGGTACATAGAGTTGAGGAGAAATATTTGCCTTTTATTATATATGATGTTAATTTTCCAATAAAATATATCAGAAATAACAATCATTTTTTTTAATGCTGAATTTCATGGAGTTTCCTTGAGATTAAAGTATTTTACATAAAGTTGTTGGCAAAAGTAGCACATCGCATATGAGTATGATGTCTAGATCTGTTGCGCCAGGTGCACACAGGAAACAGATTTCTATAGATAAAAACAATACCACCCATCTCTTGTCTCACTACCACCCATCTCTAGTAAAAGATCTAGTAAAATATATACTGTATAGTGGCGGTATAGGGTTCTGCTTGGGAGCAGCTAAAACATTCTCCAAGAGTGTTTTAAAAGTGCAATTTTTTGGATATGATTTTTGAAGTGCAATTTTTTTTTTTAAGTCACGGCAAAATGTGCAATTTTTATTTACAGTAAACTTGCGTTTTTCCCCGTTTTTGACCACATTTACATTTAGCCCAGAATGTGAACAATTGGATAGTCAGCGCTCCACTGTAAAGTATATACACAACTTCTAGTGAAAAGGATTGGCGAATTTGATCACATTGTTTGCTTACATGGACATGTGCCGGATATACATATGAAGGTATCTTTGGGGTGCTGTTTGTATATAGCCTGAAAATGTTCTAGGAAACCAACAGGCACCATGTGGTAATATACACAAACCACACTCACTTTCTGCTTACATAAATGTAGTGTGTGACATCCTCATCAAGGTACAGTATCTTTGGTTCCTTCGGTGTTGGACCTCAACACTCTCTTTTGATACCTGTTGTTGTCATAATAATAATAATAATAATAATAATAATAATAATAATAATAACACTCATCATTAGAATAAGCTATGCTGCATCTGATATCTGGATGGCTGACAGAAATTGTCTAGGTTGATAGTTATTATGTTGACACACATGGTCGACATAGTCAAAAGGTCAGTACAAGCAATATGTTTAGATGGCAATGGTTGACATGAGTTTTTTTACCATTTTTTTTTTTTTTTTTACATTTTAGACTTTTTCATACTTTCATACCATCAACGGGGATTCCAATTGGAAATGGAAAAGTGAGGAAGTGGGGATCTACATGATCAGGTGTCAATAGTGATGGCTCCAAAGGTGGGGATGCAGCACAGTCCAAAATTCAATTAGGGGAGGCATACCAACTGTCACCCCAAACACTGCTAAACTGTTTGGGGATGTACTGGCAGTTGGTGTGTGTCCACTATTTGAATTTTGGACTGTGCTGCAGCTCCACCTCTGGAGCCGCCACTGATGTTGACCTTTTACCCGTACTGACCTTTTTCCAGTGTTGAACTTTTGGGTGTGACCTCGTGCCTGTCGACCTAGACATTGGGGGTTATGCAAATTAATGTTTTTTATCGGGCTATCCAATTAGATTTCTTGATAAAAAGCCTGTGTTCTCCCACCACAATGTGTTCCCGGCAGCTACAGACCCATCTTACATGGAGAATGAGGCTGCGTTCTGGGATTTTACTTTGCACGCCTAAGGAAGGTGAAATAATATACCCTATCAGCAGTGGCATGTGTCGGCTTATTGGCGCTAATTGAATAGCCTCTGGAAGCCATTTACACGTGATCAACAAGTAGCATGTGATACTATGATTTGCATCAACCGTTCATCATTTGCCATTATCCAATTAGGGTGATTACTTCCAATATTGGGAATTCCCCCTTTTTTCTGCCAGGGCTTAGCTGTTCAGATTTTAGGTTCCTTGCCTCTAGGTGTTAAGGCAGTGGTTCCCAAACTGTGTGCCTAGGCTCCCTGGGGTGCTTTGAAACACTTGCAGGGGTGTCCAGAACCAATTCCAATTATTTATGGTCCATGAAATAGGAAAAATCGTGCTTGTGGCTTCCAGTTATAAAATATGTGGGCAAACAGAAGTGAATCACATTCCTCACCACATAAATGGACCTAAGGATAAAATGTATTCCCAATGTATTTAACTTAATATATTTTTTCTGAAATTCTCAGTAACAAACTCTTTTGCCTAGGGGGTGCCGTGAAAAATATTCTGATACTGTAGGGTGCTGTGATTCAAAAAGTTTGGGAACCACTGGGTTAAGGACATGAAACATTTCTGGTAGTCCTGTGCACAGGTGGAAAACTTTAGTCCTATGTAACAATGATGTATTAGAAAAATCACTGGTGGGATAGATCACCTTTCACAGCGCCAGTGCACTAATTTCCTTATACTGAGCATCCTGGTGGTCTGATTGGCTGCAGGTTGCTGTATCTCCACACATGTCATACCTTCCCAAGGCATAAGATGTGAATCTGAAACATATTTTTTTGTTGCAATTTTGTAAGGAGTGCAAAGACTCTGATGCTCATTATAAATTAATAATACATAAAATAATAATGCATTACAAAAAAAAATAATATATATATAAATATAAATAAAATATTAGATTATATGGTGCCAAAATAACCCTAACAATGTAGGCATCACCCTAAGAAAGTGTCCAGCACCTCACCAGACAACAGGGTACTCTGACACCCCACAAAATGAAGATAGGTGCCATAAGGGCATCAACTGTCCTGCCACATTGGCTTTGCTTATGGTTGTCCCTGTTTATTGGTAGCAAATAATAAAACAAATATGAAATCTCACACCAGCCAGGTTTAAGCTGTTCATTTTCAACATCAACAATGCATTACTCTGTTTATCTTGATATGATTTATTCTACATTTTGTTTTTGTTAACTTCTACATTGTACTATACATCTGTGTAATGTCATGTAATATATGTTATGTTTACTACACAAAGGTGGTCGGGGGAAGGATAACGGTTGGATCATCACATTTCCTGAAAATGACACTTTTCATGAAGTTCCCGAGGGTGTTCTAAAGACTGTTCTTACATATCTGACTTCCATTCCAAGGTACAGTACACTTTGCAGTACGTTAATGGGCTAGACATAAGCGGTTTATAAACATATCATTTTAATGGCAGTTAAGAGTTTAAGGTGACATAAAAAGGTCAAACGGGTAAATATTTACACTGTGCTATCTGGTAAGTCTATGAAAATGTCAATGAGTTTATATTAGGTAAGAACTAATGTTATATTTCAGTACACTCTACCAGTAGTAACACAAGCTAAGTTATGTAAAACCTTAATTTAAAGTTTAAACCTCCATGTAATAAATACAGTGTCTTGACCAACCGAAGTAAACTGTTTATGTAAAATAGGGAATTATTATCCTCATAACATTAGAGATTGTTACATTGTTCCTTGCAAATAAGTCATTACATATCATAACAGTTATTTGTAGATCAATAACCACTAAAAGTATAAGTAACAAAAAAACAATGAAGTACCATGGTAACTGGCAGAGTGGAAGACACCACGAGACGGGTGACTTAAGAATCCACTGGTGGCAGAATCTCTCACTTGTTACACATTTCTGCAGGGAGAGGATAGCGCTAAAGCCTTTTTTGGAAATATGGAATTTCTCATCTAAGTTAGACCAAGGTTCCTGTCTGATGTCCACAAAATGGTCAGAATGGGGTAACACAGTTTTAACCACCTGCTGCTGCTGCTTACATTTGTCAGTTTTCTTCGCCACTGCAGTGGATTCCTCCTTATTAGAGATCTGGAGAATCTGCTTAATTATAATCACTGTAACATTAAGTGAGGTTCCTCATCTGCAGCACAGGATTCAAGTGTCAGACAATACTGTATGCTCCCCCTCAGATAAGACATCAGAGAAGATTGTAGACTAGGAAGAAGTAGTAGCCCGATTAGAGGCTATAAATATAAATGTTTGTGTGGTGCATCTAGTCTTTTTTCTTCTGGTGCGACTCCCTAGCGCTGACCGTCGTTCATGTAACTTTTTAGGTTAAAAAGTGTCTTATTTGCAAAAGTGTTGCTCCTAGGATGCACAAGCATAAAACAAACCCAACGCAATTTGAAGAGTGCCATTTGCCTGCCCAAATGGGCAACTTTACGCACATTTCACAGAAATGTCAGCTCTGGCAGCCGTTTGCACCCAAACTGAATAACAATTAAATCACTCTGTTGGGCGCACAGCACTGACAGCCGCCAGCAAAAACATTGGGCCAAATGTAATAGGGTGAGAGTTTCAGAAAGTGAGAGATTTTGGGAGAGTTTTCCCATGTTTTTTAAAGCAGCAATCAATTACATGGCAAAACCAGGTGGATTTTACCATGTTATTGATTGCTGCTTTAAAAAACATGGGAAAACTCTCCCAAAATCTCTCACTTTCTGAAACTCTCACCCTATTACATTTGGCTCATTATGTCTGTACATGTCTTTCCAATACAGTTTAAGATTTTATTTTCATTTTAAGTGACTTATATATGTTGTAGATACTTCTTGATAAAGGTGTTTTTTTTTACTATTTCTTCTAGTAAGCAAGAAAGTGATGTTAAATTTATTCTCATATTGGACAGAAGATTGGATACATGGACGTCTGTAAAATTAACTCTTCAGAGATTATCTGTGAGTTGCAACCATAATATTTATTATGACTCTTAATGGAGTCTCATTAAAATACTAGCTAAATACGTGATAATACAATCATCCAAAATGGGGATATTTTCAACTTTTATAACCGGTTGAAACTAATTCCAAACTATGTTTAGTTGTTTTTGCAGAGTAATCCGTTAAATATTTTCCATTGAACTATCAACGTAAAGCCCCACACACACTAGGTAATTTTTAAAAAGATATCCCTTTTAAGGGCCTGACGATATGGAGCGTATATATGCTCAATATTGTTAAGTATGCACGCTCCTGCATGTGGTTAATGACCGCAACCCCCCACCCCCCCACCCCCCACATTGGCTGAACGTGCAGGTCAATTTTGGCTATGTAGCCAACGACCTTCATGAGGTGCTGGGGTGGTAACTGATATTCATTGTATACAGTTTGGCAGGGACAGCATAGTTTCACATGAGGTTAACAGCATGATCTCAATTGGTAGGGCAGCAGCAGGTTGTATTAGATCCAGTCCAGGTTTTCCTAAGCTCTGATGTGAATCATTGTTTGGCTAATTAACAACACCTGTGGTTTGCTGTTAAATATCTCAGGACATAGGGTCAATGTTCCCAACTCCAGTTAGTGGCTGGGCAATAGGCTTGGGGA
Source organism: Crinia signifera (assembly GCF_055691185.1). NCBI lineage: Eukaryota > Metazoa > Chordata > Amphibia > Anura > Myobatrachidae > Crinia > Crinia signifera. The sequence continues at coordinate 107,522,622 of NC_139225.1, forward strand.
GTGAGGACTATGCTAAGGAACTCTGGATTGTTGTACAGCCTTGTGAAGCCTGTGTATTGCTTGATGTAAAACCTGCTAAGCTGTGATCTGAATTGCCAAGCTGTAAACTCCTGTATGCTGTCTACCTGCTGGAAATGAAGAAGATGTTTCTATTTTGTATCCATTGTATTGTGTCACAACACACTCTCTAATTTGACCAGCGGCACTGCCGATACAGTTAATTATATCCGTCAGTGCCCTAGTCGTCTAGTGTGTATGGGGCTTACGAGTAAAAATTAAACTGTAGCAGAATGGCTTTGGAGAAAGAAAGGACACAATATAAATGTGCATTGTTTTTATATGGGAAGCGGTTATCTATTAGAATGAACTTAGGTCTGCAGTCATTAGGTCGACCCCACTAGGTCGACTGGCAGGAAGGTCGACCTGAATTAAGGTCGACATGGGCCAAGGTCGACATGACTTAAGGTCGAATTTGCATAAAGGTCGACATGAGGAAGGTCGACTTGTCATAAGGTCGACATGGGTTTTTCACTGTTTTTTGAGCCGACATGTGCCGACAGGCGGTATTTCATGCCCTACCATTCACTAGTGCGTGGTGGGAGAATAAAATAGTGTGCCGAGCGCAGCGAGGCACCGTGCCCGAAGCATAGCGAGCGATGCGAGGGTCCGATTCTCATTGCCAACTGTGTCCATGTCGACTGTGTCGACATTCGGATAAAAAACAGTGAAAAACCCATGTCGACCTTATGACCAGTCGACCTTCCTCATGTCGACCTTTATGCAAATTCGACCTTAAGTCATGTCGACCTTGTCCCATGTCGACCTTAAGTCAGGTCGACCTTCCTGCCAGTCGACCTAGTGGGGTCGACCTAATGACTGTAGACCTAAGTTCATTCTGACAGATGTACCGATTCCTTTTATATACAGTTGTTTATAACAGGTGTTAAAAAAGAGGCGAAAGTTTTCTATTGAAGGATATTTCATTTGTAGATTAAACCATCTGTGGATCTGCAGAACAAACCTGTACTCATGTATTATACAGTACTAATGCTAAAATACTGGCTGGCAATTTGGGGTTATACAATATAGCATGTACATCTGCGTTACAACCATGCACAGATTAGTAACTCTGAATCACAGACAAAGGGATATACGTTACTTTAATCACTTAATGGCTAATGCAGGGGTTCCCAAACTGCATGTCTAGGCATCCTGGTGTGCTGCAAGACACTTAAGGTGCCCATACACTGGTGAGATGTAGCTCACCAACTGGTTCCATGCAATTTGTTTGCAATGTGGGGGGGACCTTCCCGGGGGTCAGGTTCGCATATGATACATTGTATGCGGTCCCAGCAGGGGCTCCGGGCTGCGAGAAATAGGAAGAGCAACCAGAGAGATCTGCAATTGAGATGCGAGGTGCACGGGTGCGCGTATCGCATCATAATCACACCAAAACCACCTGCGTGGTGTGCCAGTTTTCATGAGATCCATCGAGGAAATGAAAAAATGCCATATTGCGCCAGTGTATGGGCACCTTTACAGTGGTGCCTGAAGATATGGTATTTAACTGACCCCCCTGCACTCGCCGTTTCCATCTCGCTTGGTTTTTCTAGGGAGGAGGAAATGGCGAGTGTGGTCATCAAAATGTCGAGGGCCGTCACTATATGCAGCGGGCTTGCTGCATTAGCAGAAACCCCCTCGCAGGCAGCATTGAATACTGCACATTGTGTATGCCAGTGGTTCCCAAACTGTGTGCCTAGGCAGGGTTGCCTTGGGTTGGTAGACCAGGATCAATTCATATTATTTATGGTCAATGTACCAGGCAAAACCAGTGCTGGTGGCTGCCAATCATAATATATGTGTACAAACAGAAGCATATCCTGTCCCTCACCAGATAACTGTGACATATAAACACAATGTACTTAATTTTAAAAAAAAAATCTGAATTTCTCGATAAGAAGCATTTGGCCTAGGGGTGCCATGAAAATATTTTGATGCTCTAGGGCGCCGTGATTCAAAAAAGTTTGGGAACCCCTGGTGTATACTATTTATGAAATGACTCTTGCTGCAACATATCTGAAATAGTTACACGTAAGTGTGAGTTCCAGTAATTAAATAAAAAAATAGATTGGTGGGTTAGTATGATCATTCAAAAGAAGCGCTTCCCTAACTGTCTGTAGGCCTAAAACATGAGGGATAGCATATAAGGACGTAACGTCCGTAGTGACCAAAAGATGTTCACTATCAAAAGGGAGACTCGATCTTATTAATAAAATCAGAGGTGTCTTTAAAATAACTGTTGGTCTTTTGGACCAGTGGCTGTAGAAAGTTATCCAAGTATATAGTTTGAAAAGAGTGAACCCCTGACCGAAATAATTGGCCTGCCGGGTGGGCTCTGTAAGGTCTTATGTATTTTTGGGGTGAGGTGTAGCATAGGGCAATCTGATATTCTTTCATTAACAAATGGCAGGTATCCTGGTCAATCCACTGATATTTCAGGGCCTCAGACACTAAGGTTTTTGTTTTATTTTGAAAGATTATTGTGGGGTCACTATCTAGTAACCAGAATGTATTTGAATAATTGAATTGTAATTCTTCTGTATGATAGTCTGTAGCGTTCAATACCACCATAGATCGTCCTTTAGCCACCGTTCTGATTGTAATGTGATGTTTATTATTTTTAAGACTTTTTAAGGCGGTTCTTTCAGCATAAGACAAATTATGTCTAATAGGAAGAGGACTGGCTGCGCTGTTTGGTGTATCCCGATCCAATAATCTATTAAAAGTCTTGATACTGGAATTATATAACTGTGGGTCATACATGCTTTTACGTTTAAACACTGTTTTAGGGACAGATGGTGGAGAGTCACAAAATTTTTCTGCAAGTCGAAGTTTTCTAGACATCTTATACTTATCAATAGTCCACTAAAAATGGTCAAAAGGAACCATTGGTGTAAAGGATAAACCTTTACCAAGGACACCAATTTCTGATTTAGACAGTTCGGTTAACGATAAATTAATTACCGTGATTTTGTGGATTTCACTCACTTTTTCTTTGTGTCTTTTGTAACGGCCCCGCCTAAAGGTGATCTTGTTAGTTTTTGAGCGTGTAAAAGTTTGTGGAAGTAGAGGGTGATTGTAGGTATTGTCAGCTTGTTCCCGTTCTGATGAGGACGCCGAAGTACCGATTTCAAATTGGTATGGTCCAGGGTGTTTTGTAAATGGTCTCTGTCTTATTGTTGTGGGCCCCCACCTACTAGCCATCTATATATGCGATGTTCTTGATAATCGCGTTTGACTTTTTTCAATTTGGTCCTGTTACATGAAATCAACTCTAGCCAGGGTTCTGTTGTATATATTTGTAATTGTTGTACAGATGTCGATCGTAATGTTGTTAAGTCTGTCCAGATTACTTTAAGTTCGGTGCCAACCTCCTCAATTACCAATAATAGTTAATCGAGGGAACATTTTTTAAGCACCGAGCACCAATGGCTGCAGAAAACTGGATTGTTTCTGCCTATTGTTGGCACATTCTTTAAACGGAACCCACCATAATTGCTACAAGACTTGTGAGTGACTCCTCTTTTTGAACTGTGTATCAATACTGGACCATCTCTTGTCCCTTACTTGGATTGTCAACCGAGCTTTATACTTCTACCTTAATGTGAGTGCAAGCCATATGAACTTGTGCTCTCTCTCTCCCCCCTTCCTCAGGGCATTACATAAAGACGTACATATATAATATTTTAATTGTTTCAATGCACAAAAGATCAGGGGGGGTTGCACTAACATCCGCCACCCCACTTTGACACACATCGCTGGCTACCATATCAATAATAATCGCATATGCACTAAGATATTTAATTATTATCACAAAGGTCAGCTGTTGGATTACGACCTGCCCTTTGTGAAGCAGCCGGTGATGTGTCAGCGGGTTCTCTGCGGCTCTCCCCCTGTGTCCTCTCCCCTGGCTCTTCCTTATCCCTGCACCCGGTAGGGGGAGTACAGTGCTAGGGAGGAGGAGGACACTGGTCTGGGCAATACAGCAGGAGGCTGCCCAGACATCAGGTGAGGGAGGAGTGGGGCAGCCAGGGTGGCGCAGCAGAGGTTGGTGTGAGGCGGTTGGGGTTGCGTAAAGAAGCCCATAGTGGTAACCCGGTGTGTGGGTTTTAGTTAATATGAAAATGCGGTAAAACCCAGATAACGGGGGGTTTACCGCAGTTATGCTTTAGAGCATCCCGCCCCAGATATTTTATAATTATCTGGCAGCACAGATGGTGTAATGGTTAGCATTACTGCCTCACAGCACTGAGGCCATGGGTTCGATTCCCACCATGGCCCTAACTGTGCAGAGTTTGTATATTCTCCCCGTACTTGCTTGGGTATACTCCGAGTACTCCGGTTTCTTCCCGCAATTCAAAAATATACTGGTAGGTGAATTGGCTCCCAACAAATATTAACCCTAGAATGTCTGTGTGTGTGTACATGTGGTAGGGAATATAGATTGTAAGCTCCACTGGGGAAGTGTCTGATGTGAATGTTCAAATATTCTCTATAAAGTGGTGCGGAATATGAATGCACTGTATAAATAACTGCTAATAAATAACTATCTTACGTGGGCATTATATTCCAGCTGGGAGTGCAGAGGTTAACATATTTTATCATCCCATGACATGCAGCCCCTGGAAGGACAGGTGTGCATGTCTGGGCTGTGTGCGCAGTAGATGCTGCTCTGTTTGGGTATGTGAGCCAGTGAACGAGTTTCTGCTGTAGATTAACATGAACATTGGCGAATCAATGCAGGGCTCGATGTCTGAGCAGTTTTGTAGTACAGGAGTTCCTTCTTTTTCGCAGTGCTGTGGTAATGGAAACGACTGCAGCTGCACTGTTTGGGCTGACCAGCCACTTTGCAATTTTTAACCACCAGAAGCCAGATCATATATCACCAATGCATCCTTGTCAATAGCGAGAGGTGGATGGTTATTGCTGCTCATACGAAACATGGCAGAAGCAAACCCCCCAGGAGGAATGATGAGGTTCCGAAGGAATGCGGTAAGGACTCTGACTGCAGTCTATGTAGCACATCCCAAGTTCAGATGCTTTAGTACTGCAGCATGGAGCTTCCTCCGTGCTCTAGCACAAACTGCTGATGTACAGAGCACATACATAATGCAGATTATTCTCTGCAGACAGAAAGCCAAGTTTGCAGTGTTATAAAAGATCCAGGGCACTTCCTCATGCTGAATAGCAGGTCATAGGTAGCTGCATTCACTTATAGCAGGATTACTGGTCCTGTCCTGCTGCGTAGGTTCCATGCTATTTATACTGTACTTGGCCTATTTTTAGAACCAGTTATTTAAAAGCATGAATTATATTTTATTGCTTCAAATGCATATTTGCCACAAAGGACAGGCTCAGGGAATTCAGATACCTAGCAGTAATACATAATGTTCTTTTGCAGATTAGGCATATGTACAGATATAGATATATATATATATATATATATATATATATATATATATATATATATATATATGTTTATTTACATATCACATCTTGATAAGCAGGTAAGTTAGATATATGTTGTTTAAAATAAATGTTAGGAACCTCTCTCTGCCTTGAGGAGCTTGCAATCTATTGCAGACTCAGTAACATGAGAGCTTATAGGATTAGTATCTGGGTTTTCTTCAGTTTACAACAATACATTTTTAAAATAAACTGCTGCTGTGTCTGACATGTTTTGCTGGGAGTTCTAGTTCAACGTTAACTTTAGCAATCTCTGGAGTTATTAGATAGTTGCAGTTACATGTATGTGATGCTAATACAAGTAAGTTAGTATACTAGTAGTATTATTATGGCATCACTGATCATCTATATCAGGCATGTCCAACATTGGCCCTCCAGATGTTGTGAAACTACACATTCCAGCATGCTTTGCAATAGTTTTAGCATTCCAACAAAACTGTGGCAAAGCATGCTGGGATGTGTAGTTTCACAACATCTGGAGGGCCAACGTTGGACATGCCTGGCTTTGTCCAACAAATTGTTCGCTTTGCAACAATTTTGCAACTGCTTTAGATGACAAGTTTTGTTCAATATTGGAAACTCTGCTCTTTTGCGCGGCAGAAAGTAACAGTATTGAGCATGACACAGATGACACAGATATGGACAAAGTCGATTTAGTTTGCACTGAAGTGGTTTTATGCCACTGCACAAGTACCGTAATAGCTGGGGCATAGCCAGAACTTTGTGTGCTCCATAGCAAGATAATATCCCAGTCCTTCTTGAGAGACATCTCTCCCCAGCAGTTATTAATGTTATGCCCCATAATAGTGCCATAGCTCATTGTATGCTGGTTTACATGATTTCACATTGTTGAGCTGCCAGTACACATTATGCCACACAGTATTCTCAATTCACATTATGACATAGTGTCCCCAGTTCATAATATTCCACATTAATACACCCTGTTCATATTATGCCACATAAGACAGCCCTTAAGTAAAATTTCTGCCACGATATAGTTCTCCAATTTATATTATGCAACACTATAGGGCCTTCAATCATATTGTGCCACATTACAGTACCCCAGTTCTTATTGTGTAACATTATAATGTCTTCCATATTACAATGAACACAGCAGTTTACGATGCATTACAGTGGACTCAAGTTTATATTGTGCCACTTTACAGTGGTCTCCAATTCAAATTATGCTACATTACAGTGAACTCTTACCATTATATCATCCACTACACACTCCTCTTAAGAAAAATGTAATGTGACACAATTCGGGCTGGGCAATGGGTCAGATCCAAATCCATACCAGGCAAATCAAGAAAAATGGTGTGCAACTGTCTAACCTGGTTCCAGGTCTCCCTAAGCCCCTGGGCCCCATGGCAATAACACCCCTTGAACCTACTATAGTGATTCCCATGAAGTAGAAGTGCCTCAGGCTTCGTACCTACTGCAACCATGCTGCACAAGCATTGGGACACTCAAATGGTCGATGCTTGTCCGATGTGTGTTCGATGGTTACCCCTTTGTACGCATGTGGTGGGACGCCAACTATAGGTTCTTCTGTACAACCCATGGCTGCTACTGCATTAGCATTTTTTGCCATTGTTGCTTTGTACAAGTTCACAGCATTTGCATACATCTCTGACACAGACCCATTATTACAACCTTTAGATAATTAATGTTTAATTAAATATCAAAACCTATAACGTGCACCAACACATATATCAGCCAATTACAGTATCTCTGACGTTGCAAGTTTACCTAAGTATCTCTATAGGATGTGAGACAAAACTTGGCATGTAGATAGAAGCAATTTACCATTCCAGAACGGAAAGAGATACAGTCACTAGTACAAGCATTAGGTCGACATTTTTTAAACCCCATGTCGACCTTTTGACTGTCAACCTTCCCCCTGTTGACCTAATGCTTGTGTCAAACTAATGACCCTGTTAACCTAACCCATGTTGAACTTCAGTCATGTCGACCTTCATGCATGTCGACCTAGTGGTGTTGACCTAATGCTTGTCGACCTACAGTTCTTGCTGTCTATCCTATGATCCATACCCACGGGAAGTCACTTGCATTTCGGTGAACTGAATTCACTCCTTAAATTGGCAAATACTATTTCATATTAGATATATTTAATTTGCACATAAACCAAACAATTGCCCTTCTTGCATAACAATTCTCCCAGTCATTCTATCCATAAATGCCATTGCTTCCAAAATAGTTCTGATTCTTAAAAGATTCATGCAATATAATATGCCGTATATCTCGGTATAACTTGCTTGTTTTCAAGTGTGAACAATTTTTTTTAAGGGGGTTATTCTATTGTTTAATGGGCACTCATAATTACAGGTGTGCTCATAAGTTTACATACCCTAGCAGAATTTGTGATTTTCTGGCCATTTGTCAGAGAATATAATTGATAACTCACAAACATTTCTTTCACTCCGGGTTAGTGGTTGGGCGAAGCCATTTATTGTCAAACAACTGTGTTTACTTTTTTTAGATCATAATGACAACAGAAACTACCCAAATGACCCTGATCAAAAGTTTACATACCCCAGTTCTTAATACCATGTATTGCCCCCTTTAATGAGGCTCTTTATTTTCTCAGATGGTAAAGCTGACCATTCTTCTTGGCAAAAAAACTCCAGTTCCTGTAAATGATTGCGCTGTTTTGTATGAACTGCACGTTTAAGATCTTCCCAGAGTGGCTCAATGATATTGAGGTCAGGAGACTGAGATGGCCACTCCAGAACCTTCACTTTATTCAGCTGTAGCCAATGACAGGTCAACTTGGCCTTGTGTTTTGGATCATTGTCATGTTGGAACGTCCAAGTTCGTCCTATGCGCAGCTTCCTGGCTGATGAGTGCAAATTTTCCTCCAGTATTTTCTGATAACATGCTGCATTCATCTTGCCATCAATTTTGACCAAGTTTCCAGTGCCTTTGTATCTCACACATCCCCAAAACATCAGCAATCCAGCTCCGTGTTTCGCAGCAGGAATGGTCCACCTTTCATCATAGGCCTTGTTGACTGATCTCCAAATGTAACATTTATAGTTGTGGGAAAAAAAAAAAATTTTGGTCTCATCACTCCAAATGGCTTTGTTCCAGAAGATCCTTTGACAATTATTTTGCTTTCCCCGTGACTCAGAATCCAGACACGGCAGTGCAGCACTGGATGATAGATGTTAGGGTCTTTCAGGAGACCAGAAACTCACTGACCCTTTATACACACACAGATTACAAGCAAACAGATCACATGTGCGGATGTTACCTTTAGTATCCATTCAAACCTGTTTGTGTCAACTTGTGTGCATGTTATGAGGCCAAAATCTCCAGGGTTCATTCATTTCTCTGACAAATGGCCAGAAAATCACAAATTCTTCTGGGGTATGTAAACTTATGAGAACAACTGTACATATCACCCATTATTTTAAACAGGGTGATATGCACTTTTTTTTTTGAGCACATTGTTTTTTGCATTTGTAAGTACGAGGTTTAGCAACGCAAGACAGCTTTACCACCCTAAGTAATGTGCATGATTTAAAAAGTGCTGTTCGGGTACCCAGTAGGTGGGAGCGGAAATATTAAAGTGCCCTTTCACAGGAATAATTGAATTGCTGCTGGTGGACTTGCACAGGTGCAGGGGGTGGCAATAACAATTGAAATGCCCCCTAAAGGCCTCCATCCACTACTTTGAGGTATTGCATGCCATACCTCGCATGTGATACCCTGCCATCTAACCCAAGAGGATCACATACCATACATTATATGCAGTCCTTTTACATACGATGTATCATATGCGATCATTTTCCTGGCTGAGGATTTCGATGGATCCTTGGTGTAGCAGTGACGATCTCCGGTTGCAATCCGATGTGCACGGGACCGTGCATCGGATCGGAATCGGAGGTTAAACACATGTAATTTGGGCACTCAGCATCAGATAAAAAAAGACCCAAATCACTGATGGGGGCCTTAAGTGTCTCGGTTTAGTCATTTTTAATACTGAGAGCAGTATTCTCTTGTTCTGTACATACAGACCTGTTTAACTATTGATATAAGTAGCAATGTCCAACGCAGAACATTCATAATGAGTTTTATTGTATGGCAATATTCTGTAATATACACTAGTGTATGTAGACAAAAGTGATTGTATAACCCTGCACCAGCGGTGTGCTCCTCCATCAGACAAGTATTCAGAAAGGTATAAATATACTTTTCATATCAGATGGACCCAGTGTTTGGGTTTGCCATTGCCAGGAGACTGTCTGATGCCACAGTGTACAGTAGGTACAGCAAAGCACAGAGGTATTAAAGTTATGCTGTTGTTTTAGATTGTTTTTACAAAGATATCTGGTAACCCAGATGGACTGGGGCCAGATGTACTAAGATTTAAATAGTGATACTGTGGAGAATGATAAAAAAAAAACTTGCAATCAGTCCCCAACTGTCATGTTACAGACTGACTTTGAAATGTCTGTAAGGAGCTGATTGGCTGCTGTATTATCACTTTCCTCTTTCTCACTTTTTGAAGCCTAATAGTGAATCTGGCCGCAGATCTTAACCTCACCAAGAATCTCTGGAATGAATTGGAGTGAAGGATGTATTCTAGGCTGACTCAGCGTTTTTCAGTGTCACAGTTGGTCACTGTACTTAAGCCAAAATGGCAAAACCTACCAATTGCTGTTGCTAATAACTTTATTTATTTGCTGTTAGCCAATAAGGGTGTCTGCAGTAATCCCTGCACCTAGTGGACCTACAAAGTACTGACGTCAGTAAAATCTCATTGATCTATTTGCTGTCAGTGTCCAATCACTTTTGTCTACATAGTATATAATAAGTTGCCAGAAGTAGTCACGTATCCGAAAAGACTGTCCTGCTCTGTCTAGTATCACACACACTCCAACTTGAGGTCAGACAAGCACATACAATACATGCTCCTCCTCAGAGATAAAAACAAACAGTATAAATAAAATTGTAGGATAAAGTGAGCCAACGTTTCAAGGATCGCACGCCCTTTTTCTGGGTGTACAAAAGTGTAGAGACCGATTCATCTTACCACTTGAGAAGCAAGTGCAATCCATGTGTTATCTTGTAACTTCGTCTTGTATCATATATATCATCATCTGTCCCTGCGGTCTGTACTATGTAAGTAAAATGACTAGATCCATGAGAGCTTGCACAGGTCCGCTATTAAGGCTGCACTTAATGGTAAATCATCTGACTTACATGTGGCAAGGCACTTCTCTGACAAAGGCCATTTATTAAAAGACCTCAAGCAAATGGTAATTAATCATATCCCCAAATCCATCCGTAGGGGGTGATAGGCCCAGACAACTACTTACGTTATAGACAGAGTGGATTTTTTACGTGAATGCTATCAAACTCCATTGCCTCAATGATAAATCTTTTTGGGTATATTTAATACCTTTAACTAGAAGAAGCAAACCTCTTTATAAATCTCTTTATTACTTAGGTATAGTATGATTTATGTCAAGTGTCTTTTAATTTCTCGGTGGTTTGGAGTGCATCTCGTTCAGTATTGTTGCCATCATCAATACCCGGGTTCCAACTAGTATGGTACATTGGCTGTATGAATTGTAGTCCTACACCGGTTTTTATCTGAATAAAAATCCTTCTTACATTGGAAAGAAGTGGTGAGACTCCGCATCTTTAAAGATACCTTTATATGAGTCGCCAAAACTCTCACATGTAAGCATACATGTAAGCATTCACTTATGTCCACAGTGAGGTGACCCTATATTTCCCCGGGACCGTTTGGGAGCTTTGGGAGCACTGTTTCTTCATAGGGGGAAATTTACTAAAGAAAATTTGTAAAAAATAGGTGTATTTGTATCCAGAAATACACTTAATTTTGACATTTACTATCCCGAAAATACGGCAATTCGTAGTCATATTGATAGCACATCAATACGAATACGAATTGCCGTATTTTCGGGATAGTAAATCTCAAAAATAAGTGTATTTCTGGATACAAATACACCTATTTTTTTACAAATTTCCTTTAGTAAATTTCCCCCATAGTCTCCCCTACACCTTTGGAGGAGGACTATCATCCATTATATGATGTTATAATATTAGGTACTTGTGTAGTTTCACGCCGCACGCACAGTCTGTCTCTGAAACTTGACAGCCTGCCAGAGGCTCGCGTGCCGCTCTAGCTATAATGTAATGTAACGTAGCGCTGCGGGTGCCACTCTACACAAGTACCTAATATTATTTTGTTCTTCTATTTTCATATTGGAAAAATCCGAATCGGAGAGAATAATTGGAGATCACGTGGATTTATATCAATTTGTTGGGACAGTGCTATCAGCGCAAAGTGAAACTATTCTTGTTGTTTTGCTTTTGTCTATCCAATGTGGTCCGGTGACCACCTTTTTAGTCTTCTGCAGCTTTTAGTCGTACAGCGCCAGAGGTGGAATTTTTCTTCTGTATACATAGTATGATTTAGGCATTAAACGGTCAGTGGCAATTTCTATTTTTGTACAGTAGGTTGGTTATCTGTACAGTAGTGTTTTGTGATAACGATGGGGCTTGTAATATATTAGGATCTATGCAGCAATCAGTTTAGTAGTATATTCAGTTTTATGTCCGTTTTCTCCACACGCTCCCATATAGTGAGTTGATATCAGCGCACTGATTCATGGTTTTACTGTATGTATGCATCAAGGAATGCTGCACTCTGATTGATTGTTAGGTGTATTGGAGCCTTAACTGTGGGGAGTGATTTTTCTCTGGTCTCTGGGAGTTAAGTGGCTCCCAGCAAAACAATAAAGCCTAGTGCAGGGGTGGCCAAACCGGTCCTCGAGATCTACCAACAGTCCATGTTTTCCAGATCACCTAGCTGGTGCACAGCTGTAGTCATTACTAATGGTCACATTTTCAAACCTGCTGCATTCATTCCTACTATAGATCCACAGGTTGCCTGGAAAATATGCCCCGTTGGTAGATCTTGAGGACAGGTTTGGCCACCCCTGGCCTAGTGTGTTAGTGTGTGTTGATAGGAAGACTACAGCGGGCCAAGTGCTTCTCATCTGCCATCACATTTTGTGGTTCTGTGTAACCTCCAGACTGCTTGCAGGACACTGCTGCCTGTGGTTGGGACAGTGCCTGAAAAGGGGAACCATCCCACAGAAACTGAGAAGAATGGGAGTTATGTTCAAAGGGCTCCTAATACAAAAGTTACCCCAAAAACATTACTAACAACATTCACAGATACTGTATATAAATATCGAAGTTCTCATAGGTTTACAAAATGTGAGACATTTAACATTTTGTATTTACTATCTAGGTGAATGCAAGTAATATTTTGGGCTTTCTGTCTATCACTAATGACCTTCATAATGCATTTTCTATTTGTTTTGCAGCACTCATTTCCTGGAAACTTGCACCTAGTTTTGGTGTTAAGGCCTACTGGGTTTTTTCAGCGCACCTTCACCGACATTGGATTCCGTTTCAGCCAGGAGGATTTCGTACTGAAGTTACCGGTAATATATATTTTATTTAAAGCCTCTTTAGATTTCAGCCACATCATTGAGTAAATGGAAATGTTCTATATTTCCATTTTTGGAGCCCCTCCACTTTTGGAAACCAGAAGCCTGAGATCACTGCTTAGAAGGTAGCCACTGCAATTCACTGTTTAGAAGGGCTCTAGGCTGCCTTCTGATAGATGATGTTGCCAGGGCATGTTTTTTAGTATGGAAGGAAGAGCATCACCAGTGAAAGACTAAATCATACTTTGTAACAACGGTTGGTTTACTTATACAGTAATATAATAGTGGTTAAACAAGACTGGGTAACAACAGACAAAGAAGTAAGAGCCCTGGTCACAAACATTCTACCTATTGGGAAATAGTCATTGATACACAAGAATGGGTGCTACCTACTGTATTGCATAATGGTTTTACCGAATTTCAGAGTGCTTGGTGGACTGTAAGATTATAGCCATTCGGTTTAATGTGAAAAGGAAGTAAGAGATAATGGGGGGAATTTACTAAGATGTGTTTTCTACTTCACATGTGATGTTGCTATGGGCAACCAATCAGACCCTGTCTACTATCTGCTAGAGGGTGCTAAATAAATAAGAAGTAGATTCTGATTGGTTGCCCATAGCAACATCACATGTGAAGTAGAATACACATCTTAGTAAATTTCCCCCTATATGTGAGATTATGTGTAAAACCTATAGGTATGATTCCTTATGGAGGCTAAGTGGATGGTTCTGGGATTTCATAAGCTTGTCTGAAGAGATGAGTTTTCAGGGAACACTTGAAGGGGACCAGAGGAAAGGAATTCCCCACAGTTCTGTAACTACTGTATGAATTAGGAGAAGGTAATTAGTGTGGAGGATGCATGCAGGTCTTGTACAGAGCAGAGGGACCAAGTTGGGAGATATTTTGAAATAAGCAGAGAGATCTGTTAGTGTAGTTTGGTTAATAGCCTTATGTGTAAAACACAAAAAAATGGAGGCACTGACAGATAGAGCAGCAGATGAACGTTTAGCGAGGAAGACCGGCCTCGCGGCTCCATTAAAAAAAGATTATAGATCATTAAGGAGACATTTTCAAAAATAAGTGCAGAATATAATAAGTTAATTTGTTTACCTGTGTGCAGCATCGATTCACCTCACGGATGGAGCCTGTGGGCAGCCCACCAGCTTTCCCAGGTGCTGGGCTTGCGCTCAGCTTGTCCATTGGTGTCTGGTGGATTTCCCAATGCTTGGAGATGTCATCTCCAAATGCAGGCGCAGGACCCACTTCTGCTGATGTCTTCTGCCTGGCATTCTGCTTGGTGGGGACGCTGTGTAAAGGTGGTCAAACGCCGGGTCGCACCCAGGTTGGAGCTGAGTCAAAAAACCTGGGTGCGACCCAGCGTTTTGGTGTAAAAGAGGTATTATTCATTCTATTTTGTAATGATTACGTTTCAAGTGGTTATTTGATATCCAAGATGAAATAGTAAAAAGAAATTCGGTAACATTGGCCAAAGAGACATCTGTGGAGGATAGATAGATTTGACCATCTTCTACATATAGATAATCCTGAAATCTAAAAGAGCTGATTCTAAAATCTAAAAGAGTTTACAGAGTGCCAAGGATGGAGCCTTGCAGTACTCCAACTGAGAGAATTAGGAAAGAGGAGGTGGATGCAAAGAAACCAACCTTGAAAGAGCATTTAGATAGGTTGGATGAGAATAAGATCTTTAAGACCAGAGATTGTAGTGTTTATTGTAGTGTGAGAAGAGAGAGGTCAACAATGTCAGATGCAGCAGAGAGATCCAGGAGAGTAAGAAGTGTTTAATGACCTTTAGGCAAAAAGACATAGTCAGTTAGCGGCTAATGGCCGCATCAGTCAGATTTAATTGGTGTAGTGTACTTTTCCAGACCGCTCATAGGAATATGACACCATTGGGGAAATCCCACTGATTTCCCAGAGTGAGACACAGTGCATCACCACAAGGCTGATGCGCTATTTGCCCTGGCGGCAATTGCTGGAGGGAGGAGTTTTCACTCTGGCTAACAAGATGTTAATAAATCTGTCAGTATGACTTTCTGCTTCATCTCGGTAAAGAAGCGAAGCGGGAATCATGTACGCTACAATAAGTCTCCACTCCTGTCCCTTGGCACACTGACACTTGGGGCCCTAGACCAATGGTGCACTGTCACTTTGGGACCCATTCCATTGTAAAATACTGATACGTGGGGCCCAAGTTGTTTTTTTTAATCTATATTTTTGCACTGGCCACAACTGGAGCACAGTGTTTAGAGTGAATAGGCACTCCTGCGCACACCTTTACCACACAATAATACCAATGAAAACTTCAGACAGTCTGTATATATAATAAGTATAGTGCTTTTATTGCGGAATAAAAACAGGTAAAAAAAGACGTAAATGAATTACATAGGTGGGTCAGAAAAAATTAATTAAAAAACGGGGGGAAGGGGGTGATCTAATACCGGTATACGTTCTGTAATACAATGACAAACAGACATATAACATAAATAAAGTCCAGAATATGGATGGGCAAAAAGTCTTTTAGCCAAAAGTTCTGAGGCTTTGAGTGAGCACAAAGGTAGGCTGGGGTTGGTGGAAGTGTTCCACACTATTGCCCGCAATCTGTGATCCTTTAACAGGTATGGATGGAAATTACCGTCTGTATCCCTTTAAGAGATAGAGTGGTGTCTGCCGGCAGACTCGTCCTTCTCCCGCGGCTGCAGTGAAATACCGCTGCCTTATTATATACACAGACTGTCTGAAGTTTTCATTGGTATTATTGTGTGGTAAAGGTATGCGAAGGAGTGCCTATTCACTCTAACCATTGTATATTCTCTTGGGTATTTGTGTAGTTATACCCCAGACACCCAGCAGCTACCTACCCCCCCCCCCTTACCACCCACCCACAGCGCAGTAGTCAACCCTTCTTTTTGCAACAGGAGCACAGTGTAACAGGGGAAACCCACACTTCATGTCTCCATCATTTTGTCCTTGCTTTAGGCTGGTTCTGTTTAGTCATTGATGACAGGATTTTTTTTTATATACATACAGTAAAGATACACTCTACTTATCTGCATATATCTTCCCCCAGCCTGACCAATATGCAGCAGAAAAGACACTTACCTAAAGATGCATCAACTTGTAACTAGGACACATCTCAACGGGCGTGCAACACTAAAGTCCTGTGTTCCAGTCTGCCCACACAAATGCTAGAGGCTACAAAGTGCAAGTTATGTTCCGCTTTGGGTATGGGCACATTTGTTTGCACACACATTTTTTATGTCCCCAGATGGATTTATGTCCATCTGTAATCTGGGCACTAGAGCCTACATCCAGCTCTATCCTACAATGCTGCTGTTGTCTGCTTTTCCAGAATTGTTACAAGAAGGTCGTGAAGCCAAGTTCTTGCTCTTCTGTTGTATAGCCAATCTGTACTGCGGTATGCCAGCTGTAAGAAAATGTGTATGGGTATTCTAACATTATCTTTGAGTTATAGCTACAGTTCTCCTTGAAATAGTGATTAAAGTTCTTAAACACATAATATATACTGGGCAGCAAAGTGTACCTCAATGTTCTGCTTTATGTTTCAGGTGGTTATGCTGAGCTCCGCATCGGACTTACTTAATTACATCGATGAAAAGCAACTGACACCAGAATTTGGGGGCACTCTAGAATATCGACACAGGGACTGGGTGGTCTTCAGAACAGTAGGTTTCCATATATCCTCATTCATAGTAACCTTGAACCTTGGTAAACTGCAGTCCATATAAAGATAAGTCTTATTTTCAATTCTTCTGTCTTAGAGAATTCTCATGCCAACCTCTCTCTCCCCATCTCTTTGTTTTGATCATGAGAGATGTATCTTCTTTGTCATTTACTATGCCGTGGAGACTGGTTTCTCTTCTCATATGATTCCTGATGGAATGTCACATTTCCATATATCATGCTGCTGCTGCACTCCCTCACCTTTGGTCTATTGACAGTCTTTATCAGATTTTTCCTGAATCAGATATTTGTGCATTAACTGAATCCAAGCGGGTGAGGGTAGATGAGTAAACTCTGACAGGAGGGCAGTGTATATGCTGATTGGGTATATTTTCAAGACTAAGAGGTTGATAGATTTACTACTAATGTCCAGGACCACCAAGAAGGGGGGGGGTACTTATTACCCAGGCCCGGGCTGTGCTGACAGCAGGCTCAGCATGAGCGTCTCACTGACAGCGCGAGAGCTCATGCTTAGCCTGCTGTCAGCACAGCACATGCTGTAAGTGTGCTGCTGCTGAGGGGGAGGGGGGGGGGGGGGGGGCAATAACACTTCCCCCTCGACTTTTGAGTGTTTTTTTTAGCCAACCATAAACATTTTGGGGCGTGGCCTAATTGTGGGAGGTGGCCACGCCTCCCGCGGTTAGGCCATGCTGGTTAATTTTTTCCTTATTTTTTAAGCGATCTAGACAGCAATGAAAACAATTAAGCACACATTGTACTGTGTGTATTTCCCATAGCGATGGCGATACGCGGTCCCACCCATCGCCATCCCCCTGCTGATATATTTAGTGCATGCACTAAATATCTTGCCACATTGTCGGGGCTAGATTGCTTAGCATGGATTGCTAAATACACGATTGCCCTATGTGTATGTGGCTTAAGAGGCTGATGTTTATCAGCTAGTTCAAATGAACGGCCAGTATATCACTGGTTCATTGGCCAGTAGGTACCAGCAATATGTCTGTGAATGACGTTGTTCACAGGGACATATTGTGTTCATGGTGTAGCACAACCTATGGCTGTGCATGTGGGCGATCCTCCGACTGTCTATACACCCGTTACACAATGCGGCAGTAATTGATATCACAAATGATCAGGCAGTCTGTATGCAGAACCTTCTGCCCGATTGATCTCCTGGTTTTATTCAGCTAGAAAACCTCTTTAATACATGAATGTCCCAGTTTAAAGGGCTATAATACTGTAGTAAGCCTGCTGTATATACTGCATATGACAAGCATTTGCTATATACCAGTGACCAAGCCTCTTGGCTAGCCAGAAATGTCTTATCCTGTATCATTTATCATGTGCTAAGAATTAAGCCTGTTTTCTGTCTGCTTGGGGAATAGTTGTGTTCAGATTTGATGCAGTTGTAAAAGCTGTAAGTATTAATTTATCACACGTCTGTTTAACAATTTTTTATGTCATTTATTTTTCCTTACAACATCCACATCCAGGCCATTGAGGGTTTTGCTCTGACAGTGAAGGAAATTGCTCAGATGCTACAGGCCTTTGGTACCGAATTGGCTGAGACAGAATTACCGAGCGACATGTATTCAATCGAGCATATTCTAGCAAACCGCACTGAGAAGTACTGCCAGCTGAAGGTATGTTTAATTGGATTTTATGAAGACTGATTACTGCAACACTTGGAAGAGCTTCACGTTCACTTTTTACCACACACGCAGTTCTATGGAAGTATTAAAGAAACATCTATTATACATTTTCTACATTTTCTCAGCTTTTCTCAGTGTTTGTCCACTCAACCACACTAGTGGGATACTTAAAGCAGCCAAGACGCTGTCCTTGGTATTCCAACTGTTACCCGTATATAACCACTGTCAGCTTCGCTGCTCAGTCTCCCTGATACAGTCTCCTTATATACCTCCCGCATCAGACCATTCATCTCCACTGACGCAACCAAAATTCTCATTCACTCTCTTGTCATCTCGCCTTGACTACTGCAACATCCTTCTCTCAGGGCTACCTCTCGCCCGCCTCACCCCTCTCCAATCCATTCTTAACGCCGCTGCTAGGCTCATCTTCCTCTCCCGCCACTCTACCTCCGCCTCCCCCCTCTGTCTATCTCTTCACTGGCTCCCCATTCCTTTCCGAGTTCTCTTTAAACTCCTCACCACCACCTACAAGGCTCTCTCCTCCTCCACCGCTTCTTACCTCTCTTCACTGATCTCTATCCGCACTCCCTCCTGTCCTCTTCGCTCCGCTGCAGACCACCGCCTGACCGCTCACCTAATCACCTCTTATGAGTAGGGTCCTCCTTCCTCACGTACTCACCCTACCTCTTTACCTCACCAGTGCTCCTGCCCTGTTCTTCCTTTCCTCTACTTCATCTTCAGTCTCCTCGACAATTTAGACACCTACTTCAGAACTGATGCTGATTTTAGTTCTACCAGCTATACCCCTATTTATGCTGTATTTTATCAACACACCCTGTACATTACCTTGTAATTTGTTTTTTGTTTGCTATGTATGGCGCTACGGACACTTTGTGGCACCTTATATATAAACAAACTACTACTACTACCTGTATATAACCACTATTGGCTTCTCTGCTCAGTCTCCTTGACTGTGCTGCCTACTGTTACCTGCAGGGATTCCAAAAGGGGAAAGGTCTGATAGAGGGGCCCAGTGGGGGCCCTGGTCCTCTCCCCATTACCTTGAATCTGGAACTGCAGCAGCTCTTCTGTGTGCTGGGGTGCAGTGTTGACAGGGAGGCACTTAAAGTACTATTTTTTTCTATATTTAATTTTAAGAATAACGCCTCACGTGATTACAGTTAGCTGCTGGGGGGTTAGACATTTAGCAGGGAGGGTTTATGGTTAGGCTACGGGGCGGGGGGGGGGATTACATTAAAGTGGTGGAGAGCAGGGGTTAGCATTAGACACTAGTAGCGTCAGGTGGGTAGCGCCAGGCTACGTGGTGGGGGGTTAGGGTTAGGCTGAAGAAAGGTAGGGTGGGAGGAATAAAGGGGAGGGTAAGTATACTTAACTGCAAACCGTCGTGATCCCCTCCAGGATGCCCGTATTGGGAGCTTGGTATCCTTACTTCTGGCCATTCGTGTGTATCACATGCAGGTTTCACTTCCCTGCACACACAACTCAGAATAGCACTGAGCTTCATACACACTTCCACAGCATTCTGACACACACCATTAGCACTCCTGTGGCATTCCTACAATACATGCCTACAACAGCCCAGGAACGATGCGTTTCACAGAAAGACAGATCCGTATGAGTTATGTATGTCCTGTATGCAGATACTCAAGTGCATTCGTGTACAGAGATCCACCTGACTGAGAATCAGTCCCTGGAGTGTTGAGTACAGCTAGTAATGCACATATGGTCATTTTATATATGCTAGCTATAATGCTGCAGCCCCACCAGATATACAAAGTCCCCAATGAAATATTGTAAAATAAATTAGATATTTCAGAGAGCATCAATTCTCACACAATAAACCTGTCCTTTATGTTTGCAGAAAGACATTACCTCAGTGATGAGGGAGGGGCGTCTGCTGCTAAACAGTTTTGAAGGACCAAGCACAAGTTTAGTCAGCGAGCAGCAGACCTGTGACAAACATGGAGACTGGGAAACTGTGAACAGGTACAGTATAAGTGATGTTATTACCCACATTGCAATAAAATAGGGCTTTCACCATAGGTTATAAGGACCTGTCCCTAAGCAAATATATATATATATATATATATATATATATATATATATATATATATATATATATATATATATATATATATATATATATATATATATATATATATATATATATATATATATATATATATAGAATTGTTGATGAAGCGGCACTCGTAGCTCTTTCAAGAAATGACACGGAGACAGCAATATGTTCTCAACGTTTCAATCAGTCACGATTTTCGTCAGGAGAAATAACAATAAACATATCAAAAAGCTCACCTTATATCCCATCACCCTGCTGATTTAAAAAAAAAAAAAATAGATTCAGGAAGAACTTTCCCATATGAGTAGATATTTTGGGTACTTATATGTTAGTTGGGCGACCACTAAGCTCCGGGCTGGGTGGCTTGCTGCGCTCGCCACACTATATAAAATGAACTCCACGCGGACATGGATAGTAGGGGTATGAGCGTACTAACTATAGTGGGCACCCAACTAACATACAAGTACCCAATTTTGCTATATTTCTGATTCGTGAAGTTCATATGATACTTGCTGCAAGTCTGTAGCATAGAAAGCCTGTAAAAAAAAAAAAAAAAAGGTATTTTGTTCACAGGATGGTCAAAACATTGACAGATTTGTCCTAGTCTGTTCTGCAACATAAAGCTCTCATTCTCCATGTTTCTTGTTCAAACCCACATTTGAGCCCTTTGACCGATGAGCAATACAGTTTAGCCTCTCTGAATTTTATTTATTAGTTAATTATATAAAAAGTTGAATTGCTTTGTATCTTTGATCAGCACTCTGCAAAGCATCTGTCATTGTCATGATACATCTCTGTGTCTTTAAGGTTGCTGGCACAGTTACACGAGATGGAAAATGCGTTTGATGGATTTTGGGAGAAACACCAGCTAAAATTAGAACAATATTTAGAACTACTAAAATTTGAGCAGCATTTCCAGGAGGTATGGTAAATGTGTCCCACGCTATAGTTATATGGTTTTTGTTAATCATCTCTTCTGGCTTGAAGATGCTTCATTAAGTTCTTATTGATTGTGCCCTTTCAGATCTTAAGTCATCAAAGTCTTAAGGCCCCATACACTAGTCTGTCTGAGGCACAAGTCGGACCTGATTTCCTTTGAACTTCCCTTGCAGCTCCTTGGGAGCTGTCGGGGGAGTTCAAGGGAAATCGAATCTGATAAATCGGATGCAGCTGCAATGTGCACTGATTCCGATTTATCACATGTGTAGGAGGTTCAGTCTCTGGATCCGATCCAATCCACATGGGGCGGAGCATTGGATTGGATCCAATGTCAACACATACAATTTGGCCGCTTTTCACCTGATTTCTCAGGCCGATCCGTCGGAATCGTATGAAATCAGGCAAAATCACACAAGTGTATGGCCTCCTTAAGGGCTGCTTTAGTATTGTCTTTATATTCATTGTGGAAAAGGTCTTCAGCAACAGATCCTCCCCTAAAATGTGGTGTGGGCTGCAAATAAATCCAGTTGGCAACTATAGGGCCTGGTCCCAATGTGCTAGTTCATCTACTACAAAGGTCCTGCTCTACTCCTCTGCGTATGTTTGGGGAGCAGCACTTGTTTGTCCTTTTTGGGCTTTCAGTTCTGCTGCATTTCCGCTGTTACCTGTGTATGCCAGTAACAGAATCCTGCTGCATTATATTTTCTCATTTAACAGTATTCCTGTAGTCTGTGTGACTGTCAGTTATCAAACATAGCACTAAAGCCTTATTTTGTGTGCTTATTGCTCTGCATTGAATATATAGTTATGTTGCATCATTTTATATACTAGCTGAAGAACACTACAGAGTTTTTGATGGTACAGCAAGCCAGCCTTCCAGACACAGAAGAGAGTTTGTCTGACGTCAAACAGCGACTAATGGAGTTAAGTAGTCTGGAGGAAAGGTCACGGGTGAGTTTGCTCATATGCACAGCAGGAAGATTTTGACATTGACTCATGGAGAAAATTATAATGATATTCCAGGCTAATTGTAGGGGTCAGAGAAGGGAGTAGTTAACACTTGAACGTCTAGTTGGTTTGACTGGTTGAAATGACTTTGGGTCTTTAAAATCTTTGTGGTGCGCACATTGGGCCTGATTCAGAGCTGATTGCAGTTTTAGGAAAATTAGCAAAACTGCAATCTCCGGAGGTAATCTCCAGCCAGCACAAGGCAAGGCCCTCCAGCTCTCTGGGTCCCTTCCCCCAAAAATTTGTGGGCACTTCACGATTGAGAGAGCGCTTCGCTGCAGGGAGACGCACTCACACATAACCAGCAGCTCACTTGATTCATAGCCTATCTTTATAACCCCCATATTGAGGTAGCGCTAACGATACAGTTGCTGAGGGGAGGGGCCGGAGGTAGCGGGAAGCGGTGCTCCTGCTGCCCAGAATAATACACTGGGGAGCCGGGGTGAAGGTACTGCAGCTGAAGTAGTGGGGATGCTCTCGCTGCCCATAACTACTAGGGGAGCTGATGGAAGTAGTGGGGAACGTGCGTATACTCTCCCACTACCTATAGGTATATTATTTTTGTATATTATAAGTGGAATAACTATCTATAAAATTTGTATTATTATGATACTGAAATGAAAGTCCTCAAGCAAGTCATGTTTATGTTACAGGAGTTAATAGAACGATCACAGGTGGTTATTTTACATGGACACCAGCTAGCAGCTAATCACCATTATGCGCTCAATCTAATCTGCCAACAATGCAACGAGCTGAGACATGCATCGGACGTTTTGTCTGAGGAGATTAGAAGGAAGCACGCCCGTCTCTCTACCACACTTGAACTACACAGTCAGCTACAGCAGGTGTGCTAATAAGTGATTTGTTTTACACTGATAACACGAATGTCCTCTGTCACCATGTAATTAATATTCATTTGCAGAAACATGCAGCCACCATTTAGGGCAGCACAGCATTGTGTGACATTCCTTTTCAGAGCATTGTAATCGGGGAATCCATCACTGGAAGGTCGGCTATTTTCCAGTAGTCTTGCTCTGTCACGTTTGTTTCTAAATTTACCCTCTATAGCAGTTTCATGGGGACTATAGGGGGTTAAAGGGGATTATATTAAATAAATATTTTGTTTTAAATACATTGTGCTTTTACGTACACGAGACTGATATTTGTCTATGTTAGACCAATAACATTTAACCCCTTACCGACGCAGCATGTTTTTGCCTTTCTGACAGAGGCCTTTTTTTCAAATCTGACATGTATCACTTAAGTGGGGATAACTTTTTTTTGCTTTTACTTATCCCAGTGATTTTGAGATTGTTTTCCCGTGACACATTGTACTTTAAGTTAGTGATAAATTTTGGTCGATACAGTTTTTTTTTTTTTTTGTGAAAAATACCAAAATGTCGTAAAAAAAATGAACATTTTGCAATTTGCAAAATGTTACATTTTCTGCTTGTGAGACAAATAATCATACCACTCAAAATAGTTAATAACTAACATAGACCATATCTAAACTTTATTATTACATCATTATTTCAACTTTCTTTTATTTTTTTTGGACGCTAGGGGGCAGCAGAGTCTAAATTTTACACATCACACAGTAAACGCTGCTTTTGGCTGTTCACGTTTGAACAGCCAATCGCAGCGATCGCCCATGGCGGGGGGCATCGCTGCCCCCCCTGGGCAATGAGGGAAGATGTCTGCTGTCAGGGACAGCAGACATCGTCCCTCTGTCACCGCGTCCCTAGACGCGGTGACACTTTGAAGTCATGACGTACATTTACGTCGTGTCGGGAAGTGCATCCCGACCATGACGTAAATGTACGTCAAATGTCGGGAAGGGGTTAAATTAAATTGTTCTCTTTATGTAAAAGTTGATGTTGCTTCTAAATGAAATAACATTTCCCCCTGCAGACTAGGGACGGCCATCGACCATCGATGATTCAAAATCATTGACGGTTTATGGACAATGTCGAATACTTTTGCCATTGATTGGGAGAACCAGATGATTTCCCTCCATCGATGGCACAGCAAAACCGATGTTTTTTTTTATCAAAGTGCCGAGACAGAGAGCATAGCTCCATGTCCAGACATTTGTGAAGCCCCGCCCTCACATCCTGATTGGCCCACGGCCAGTCAGTCAAAGAAAATGGATGACCATTGATAGGTAAATCCATGATTGTCATCCATGGCATAGCTTGTAACTATGGATGTCTGAATGCAGCATCACCATCAATGGCAACCATCGCTGGTGACTGCACTGATGGCCATCTCTACTGCAGACTCTACTCCCGCATTTATATATTGCACCCATACCAGCCAACTGTCCCGACTTCAGGTCAGCGCCCAGAGAGGCTGAGGGTAGACCAGTAGCTGCTGGAATGCTGTGCTCATCCCCAGCATGAAGAGAAAATGGGGCATGTCCCTAAAACAGCATACACCAGAGGGTGTAACCTAACAGACATCAAGTAACCCCCCCTTTCACTTAATCCAGCGTCAAAGAATATTATTAGTGTCTAACAGTATGCAATGGAAGTGCCATCTGGGGAAGGAAGCTACAGCCTTCTTTGGACCCAATAACCTTTCCAATCTTATTCAAGCCTACTCAGAAGGCCTGATTTTCCTGAGCATTTTGAAATGCTAGATCTGTATGTAATAAACCCACATCCATTCATCACCTTATTATTCTGATAGGTGTACCACCTAGTGTAATCTAGCTATCAGATGCCTATCACTGCCGAACCAGCTAAGCTGCTTTGTCATGAGAGGTCAGCTGACGTCCATGAGTTGGAGAATGCAGTATGGTGGGAAATAGACAAAGCCCATAAACATGCTTCATAAAACAGTGCGAGTATTCTACCTTTGCTTCAGAAGCTACGCTATTGCTACCCTTATAAAGACTGCATACAGTTAAGGTATCTTAGTCATTACCGATTTGTACTGCCACCTGCAGCCTGCAGCTGCTATTGCAATGGATCCTAACAGACCTCATCTGTTTGTGTCATAGGCCCAGATGTACTAAGATTGAAAAGTGATAAAATGGAGAGTGATAAATATCATGTTACAGGCTGTGTTTGAAAATGACAGTTATGAGCTGATTGGTTGTGGTTTATCACTTCATTTATCACGTTTTAAGGCTTCATACATCTCCCCTAATGCTTTTAGTCTACATGCACTGCAGTTTCTGAATTTGGCCCTTCCCACCTGACCCCGATTCCCCTTCAGACTATGGGTGGGATGTACTAAAAATTAAATGCGAATAAATCCCTGTATTTTAGCCGCATTTTCCGTATGTAATAATCCCTGGCGGTTGGGGTTTCGGTGCGGAGGGTAATGGTCTATTGGCCTATGGGCTTCTTTTGGCATCTTCCTGAGGGGATCTGATATGGAACCCTCCCAACATACCCTCTAGAAGCCTATTTTCTTCTTTTTGCCCCTCCTTACGCGGCACAGAGCGTCTAGAACAGTGCTACTAAATAAATGCTAAAATTGAGGATATTTTTGTTTATCGTGATATTGTACTTCTATGGAAACTGATATTTGATATTGTGTTTTTTTAAATAGGTTCTTGACTGCTGTGATACAAGTGCATACTTTCTAGCTAACCAGCAAATGGACAAGTGCCAGTCAAGAGATGGGGCACTGAAGGCTTTACAAGATGTAGAGATGTTTCTAGACAGCTCCACCCTGGACTTGAGTTTTGATCCACAAACGTTAGAGTACGATTTTGAATCCATTCTAACGGATGAGCTGAAGGTACCAAGTCCTATTCCTTGTGTCCTGCTGGGTTAGACATGTTCCTTGCTCATTCCCTTCCAAACTATTTAATTTTCTCATATTTTTTTTATTCGGTTTGGTATAAGAATCCCTAAGAATCCTTATTTATATGGCTGTACATTACGCCAAACACTGCATTTATATCAGTATTTAATTAATTAATAGACATACATGTTAAAGTGCTCACACACTAGAAAGATCTGCGATCTTAAGACATGCGTATAAAGTAGCCTTGAAATCTTTTGTCTGTCCTGGACAAAAGATTATGGGCACCATAAAGGACACTTGAGCAGTAAGGTCATTATAACTTTAGTTTACAGGTGTTGCTTTCTGAATATGTCATTGAAGAAGCTTAATCTGAGTTGGGGAAATCTGGTTACAGCATGATAGCCAGGCAACTGGATTTGTGTCGCTGGGTGTCCCCATCGTAATTATGGACGGGCAACTGACATCACCGGATGTCAGCTGCCCGCCCTGTTCACGTACCAGGGTGCCGCATATTTAAGACACCAGAAAGTGACTTAGATTTGGGAATGCCTTAGAATTCATTCGATGGTCGGTGACATCAAATGATTTTGTCCCCGCATGCAAGGCTGTGAAAGGATGTTTATGCAAAAAATCCATTCACATGGGTACGGGGACATTCGCCGTATGAGGAGGGGGCGGACTTTTGTGTGGGCGGCGTTTGGTTGGCTTTGCGAGTCAACTAGAATGACCTCCAGATTCTGAAAGTCATTTTGTACATTTTAATTTTGTGCATGAAACCCATCAAAAAGCAATGATGTCACTATCTTAGTTGTGCAATAATGGGGGGCTACTGTAATTTGTCATACTCTGGGTAAAACTATGAGGAGGGGGATAGGCACCAAGAAGGGGGGTTAGGTTTAGGCAGAAGACTTCAGGCGTTAGGATTAGGCAGTAGCAGGGCGATGTTTTACGGACGCATTTCTGCAGATGCAGGGTGTGGTGGCGGATCAGGCGACTCCCCCGTGGGAATGCCCGGCATTTCATGGACATACCCATGAGAACGCTGGGCGTTACGATGTAAATCGCCTGGTGACGCAGATGGGGGGGGGGGGGCGGTGTGACATCACCAGATGTCAGCTGCCTGTCCACTTCCTCCTGAGGGTGCACACATATCTAAGTGACCTGAGACGCCCATTCGCAGCCAGTGCATGCAAACCTGCGCTGTGAGGGTGGGTTGTTGGTGACTTTTCAAGGCTCAACCAGAATAACCCCCTTAGTGTTGAGCTGTGGGGGTGCGGAGGGGATAGCGTTAGGCTGCTGGAAGGGAGGGTTAGGAGGCAGGGAGAGGGTAAGTATTTTTACTTGACCCCTGTCGGGATTTTCTCCCTTGGGATGCCAGTGTCTTAAATCCCAGTGATCCCACTTGCAGTGAGCCAATATTGCAGGCAGCGATTTAATAATGAGTCTGTAGCACAAACCCTAATAACTACCTGTGGCATTTTAGTGCTCCGTGATCTAATTCATTGTATTGTAACATCAGGCTCAAATCCAAGCTGCTCACATGAAGATTGAAAATATCCGAGTTCTGTTTGACAACCGTCAGACCTGCCTGAAGAAGCTGGCTGATAAGCAAGTGCGGCCGGTGCAGTTAGTGGCTCCTCGGCCTGAGAATCCTCCCAGGGCAAAATCACCACTATTCTCCCCAAAGCATGGTAATTTGTTTCTGTAATATGTCTTCGCACCACACATGTGAGTAGGATATTTGATATTGTGTAAAGTGAGGAGACCTGTCTGGTCGTGAACTATACTAGTTACCTTTTGCATCAGAAGCAACTAAATAAGTTTTAATGAATAAGTCTTGGCACTTTGAGAAATCTTTAAACATCTTAATTTTAAAATGAGTGAAACCATACCCTCCAACATTTGAGGGGCAGAAATCAGTACACATGTAGGAAGGGGGCGTGGCCACCGGTAAATTAGGCGTGGTCACGGGTAAAGTGGTCGTGGTCACGCCCCCTTTCCGAATGTGTACTGGGCAGTTTTCTTTCCCCATATTATTCTTTCTTGTGGTCCGAGACAGTGTTAGGTACCACAGTGGCCCTGGGGGGGATGTGACTGTCACATGGTGGCTTGGTGGGCTGCTGGCATATTAAATCAGCATATTTAATATACTTATTTTTTAAATAAGTATATTAAATATACTGATTTAATATGCCAGCAGCCCACTACTAAGCCACCATGTGACATGAGCTCTGCAGATACAGGTGCAACACGATGCTGGATACTTAGAAGACTGACTCACTCAGCTGGAGTGATAATTACAGTGCAGCCTACACCTACTTGCTGCAGAGGATGATCGATCAGCTGTGGCAGGCAGCGGCTCCGGACCGGGACGGTGACGCGGCCGCTGCATCCTCCTGGATAGATCCCCCCCTCATGCGTGCCCCGGCTGGCCAACGCATCCGCTCTGGCCCTACATGATTTGCGCCTCAGCTCTCTGTCATGCGCAGACAGTGAGGGCAGAGTCTCTCATCCTTCCCCTGAGTGCAAAGAAGAAAAGGGGGGTACACTGCGCTGAAATAATGAAATATATTGAACAATAGAATATACAATAGAATAAACAATGTGTGCCAATGGAACGTAAAAAATATATATGTATTTATTTTTTAAAAAGCATGAATAAAAACAAGGGGTGTGACATAAAATATTATGAATTCCCCAGATGGAATAAGTGGAGGGGTGTTAAAAAATAGTCCAGTAGATACGGTACCGTATTTGTAGCCACTAGTTAGTGTATCCGTTCCTATATTGTCTCCTCATGAGTAGTTGGGATGTATTTAGAACAAATGTCCAGAGTCACCCGCGGTAGGAGTAAGTGTGGAGTGTTAAACTCCTCTTAGAATGGATGTCCTCCGTTCGGGTCTTTGTCCTGGATGGGTCCTTTGTAGGGTTCCCAATGGGTATCCGTGATGTTATAGGATATTATCAAATAAGAGACTGGTCCGGATCAAGGCAATAAAAGTGGCAAGGGTCCAAAACTGGATAGGGCACCCACTTGGTTCACCAACGCGTTTCGCCAAGAATTGGCTTTATCAAGGTGTATATGGTCTTGTCACTGGGGGGTTTATATACCCACTGGTTTGTCACCATTCCTATTGGCACATGTGCAAACAATAAAGTTACCTAAACAATCAAAACGTATTTGTATCTAGATGAGGGGCATGAGCAGGAGAGACTAGACATAGTTATTATACATAGATGCAAAAACGAGTGTTGTAAAGGGTTTAAAAACCTTAAAAACTGTAAAGTATCAACCGGATGTTGATACTAGCGTCCTTTGGAACGCATAGAGCTTCCGGAGGAGGCCGTGCTTCCTGTGTATGGAACGCACGGCACTTCCGGGTGGTATCACGCAATGCGTCTTCATTATTGCTGTGAATGACGCGGCGAATACCGGGTACGTCAGGGGGCGGAACATCTTCTGTGGAGCGCATGGTGTTCCTTATTGCGCTCCACAGTGGCCATATTTAAACCAACGATTTTGTGCAGGAAATCATGCGGACGCCATCTTAAGTAAGGGAAGACGGCGTCTGCAATTATATATGGAAAGGTTCTAATTTTCCAGTAAGACAGCGTTGCTTGTTTGATTAATGCAAAAGCATATAAGGTTATGTATACCATCAGACATTTAAGTAAAGAGATTTTTTTCAAGAGATATAAATAATCAGTATAGAGAAAATATATATTAATAAAGGAAATAATAAATAATAAGAGAGGTACATATACTCTAATGATATATAAGTAAACAAAACACAGTTTTTTGCATAATGGTCATCAATTGGTATATATTTGTCAGACATTAAATACAAGAAAGATAAAAAGATATATAAATGATAAATGTGATGTTAAAAAGAGCTGCAGAATGTGTTATTAATAATCCCTGATTTTTAACCTATCTTGTAAGCAGGGGTATATTGATTAAATTACGTTATTCTAAACAGAGAGGGAAGGGGGGAAACCTTCCCATTTATAAAAGGAGAAAAAAGAGAGAGAGAGTGAGAACGAGAAATAGATATAAATAGATATTTTAAGTATGTATTACTGTAGTATCTTAACAATCCTATACAGTGTCATAAATTATCTCAAATATTGTGTATTGGGTCCTATTCAGAACACCATAATATAGGGAACACTTTTTGTACACTATGGTATTTATTTCTGTTTTAGTGAGTATTTGTATATATTGGCCACAAATTGGGATAAGAGAAAACTAATGGGGGTGGGTGGGGTGGGTGGGGGGGTAACTGTTATGGGGAAGAATGGAGGAAGCTGGAAAAGGATTATTGTGAGGAGATGTTAGACAAGAGAAAGCTTAGTTTATAATGGTGTTGAGTTCTACTGCCTCATTGAGGCCCTCTGGATATACAGTGCGAAGTCTGTACATCCAGTAGACCTCTTGTCTACAAAGTCTGCTGAAGCGATCTCCGCCTCTAGGGGTTCTTGAGATGTGTTCTAGACCTATAAGGGTGAGGCCTTCTGGATTCCCAGCATGTTTCTCAAGGAAATGTCTCGGTATGCGCAGGGTGCGGCACTGCTGGCACGTGACATCATGATGTCATGCAATGGCCGCCGCAATGCACTCATGGGAACGGAGGGAGGGGAGAGCCGGCGCACCGCAAAGGGCAGCAAGCAGCGGGGCTAAGGAACTGCTGAGCTGAGCGGCAGCCAGGAGAAGGAGGAATGCACTTTTTCACGGCGCACTGGAAAAACGGTACATTCGGTGCAAAATTATTTTGCCGGTACAGACTGTTAAAAAACAGTACTGTACCGGCAAAATCAGTACAGTTGGAGGGTTTGGTGAAACATGCAAATTGTCTTAATGCTCAGTGTAAACTCTCCCTGTGATCCAGGCTAGCGTGCCGGACAAATCAGTCTTGTGCTGAGATGATGTGTTGCTCCCCGGCCAGCAAAACTGGGCATGTGCTACTGATCATTTCTATATTACCCCACATATCTCTGTATTATCACACTTCCCCACATTCATACATGGGGGAGAAGAGGTATCAGCACACATAACGTGTTCCCCTCCTACCCCCATACCGACCGTTAATACATCAACCACCGAATATGAAAAATTACGGGAGCTGATTGGTTGGTACCAACTCCAAGGCTGAGTACATAGACCTCATAGGCTGGTATGGGTCATCTTTCAACCACATTTACCATAACCCCCAAATATTAATCTCATCAATTCTAAGGTGATCACAAATTGTGGTCAATCCAGGGCACAAATGCAAATTTATGTAGCTGCACATTACCCAGAGTGATGAGCTCCTGCCAGACAGGTGCTGATAGATGTGGGTATACTTTACACTCTCGTCTTTCTCTCTTGTGATACAACCAAAGCTTGCTTTATATAATGATTTAATGAGTGTAAAGAGTAACTATATGTTGTGCACTTTGGAACATCTGCTCCTTTATAAGGGGTATCCAATGTCCCTGACGGCAAGCAGTGCCGATAGCTTGCCATCAGAGTATTCTACTCTCTCCCCTTCACTCACCATTTCCACCTCGCTGGTTTCATTTAGCGAAGTGGAAACGGCGAGTGTGGCCATTGAAACGGCGGAAATTCTGTTGACTTGCTGCACTGAATACGGCGAAGGGGTTGGACACGACAGGGGCTTTTCCTCACCAAAAATAAGCCACCCTCGCCGTAGAAAATCCCCACACCGTGGCATTGAATGCCGCCCATATGTTTCTAAGGTAGAATTTCATGATTTTGAGTTATTCCTGTGATGTAGTTACCAACATAATTAGTTTAGTCAGCCAACATTGGTTTTAGTTAGAGCTCCCCTTATGGACATTGTCTGACTAAATATGTATTGTAAACACATCTAATTGTATAGGTATTCGGGCAATGGATCTACGATGTCTAGATCGACCATGTTATAGGCGACCACGCTTCGTTGAACGCCTAAAGATAGTCAACAACGTCTAGATCAACAGTAATGGAAGTTAGATGCCAGCAAGGGGACACTGTGCACATATACAGTGTCCATGGGACCTCCTGTGACATAGGGCACCAAAAAATTTGAAAAACTCATGTAGACCATGTGACCACACTCCCGTCGATCTAACGTTGGCGTCTAACCTTTGTTACTGTTGATCTAGACATGGTCGACTATTTAAGGCATTTAACTAGATGGGTTCGACTAAGGGTGGTAGACCATAACATGGTTGATGTAGACAGCTTTGATCCGCTATACCATTGTATATGCGCACTTACTGTATGCTTTCCCGCTCTCTTGATGTAGTCAAATGTAATGCTGTTTTTCTGATCCTGAAATAAAGGTATGGATTTCAATTCAAGTCTGAAGTTCTCATTTGACATAACATTGCCAGGGAAAAGGACCACAAGGAAAATGCAAAGTTCCCGCAAGGTAACCAAAGCAGTGGAAAAATGCATGCCTAACCACCATCAGGACGTCTATAGAACAAGCTGGACTGATGCACTCACTTATTTAGTAACACAGAGCAGAGGTGGATGTTGTGCTGTAACCCATAGCAACCATGAACATGGAAATCTTGTAGTTCAAACATATTTTTGAAAATCTCAACGAAGTTGTTATAGGTTACTTAGCACGTGTTCCATAAGCATGTTTTATTAAATACGTCCATTGTGGTTTTCTGGCATGTTTCACAATATGCTATAATCTGCAATACTCAATAGTCATTGGCTGCTCATTTCTGAATATATTAGGCCTCATTGTCCCATCTGGGCACCATTGGGTCATGTGGAGATAATCACAATTCATTTTTTTACACGGAAATCATCACAAAGTCAGTTTACAGCATATTTCAGCATTCACAAATGTCCTTGAATAATAACGGTCATTAATAATGCAATGCATTCATTCTGCAGTGGTAATCTGCTTAGTTATGTGAGTGATGGAGATCAGACTTTGGTCACTGAGAAATGATGTATTAATGTGCCACCAGGTGTCCAATATGCAGTAATGAATGATCTTTTTGACAATCTCTTGGCCATCATGAACATATTGTTAGTTAGTTAGTTATATAATGTATAATCTTATTTTATTTAGTTATTATTATTATTATTATTATTATTACACTTTATTTATAAGGCCCCACAAGGTTTGATACGCCGTACATAGGGCACATATTAGGACAGTGATGGCTAACCTTGACACTCCAGTTGTTGTTGAACTACACATCCCAGCCCTGCTAGAGTTTTACTATTGGCCATGCTAAAACTGATGCAGGGCATGCTGGGATGTGTAGTTCAATAACAGCTGGAGTGTCAAAATTAGCCATCTCTGTATTAGGACAATACAGGGTACACAGAACTAAACGGTAACAGCAAATTTTTGCAGGCACATCATGGGGTGGGACACTCCCCAGTGCTGGCTGACCCACACAGTCTGCCGCCATGGGTTGTAGTTTAATGAGTCCTCGCTTAGCTATAACCCACCCTGAATCAGGTCCCAAGACCTTTAATTTGGTATATGATGAGCCCTGCTCAGACAACAGCATCATAGAAATATGTCCTACTGCTATTAATATATAGATGTTAAGTCACAACACAGTGTATATGATATGTCACATTATAATCTTGCAGAGCAGCACTGGCGTATTTGAGAGCAGTGTGTATGGTTATCACAGGCCCCCGGGGTCCACGGTGGCCCCACACTGCACTTACCTATCAGATTTCTGCCGCATCATTTTCCCGGACCCCTGCACATGCTCAGTAGATAACACAACAAGGTCTTATTCTATAGGAGAAAAAGACAAGGGCGCCTATATGGAAGCTGATCCTCTAAGTAAGGCTGCTGTTCAATTTAGGGGTAGTCAGACCCTAATAGTATTGTACCAAGAAGAAGAAAAAAATAGAGAACAGCGCCTCGTCACTACAATGAAATACACACCACCAATGGTTAAAAATAAAAATAGGTTTTATATTATTCAAAAATAGCAATTAAATATATTTATATAACAATTAAAATTAAAACAATAATTATGCTGACTCCTGGATGGTTCGATGGTATATACCAATAAATCAATGTATAAACAAGGGGTACATGCACATTACCAACGGACTGGATGGTGGGTCACTGTCCATGAATGGGGGAAGTGGAAGAATAAACACAGGTCCTCTCTAGTAGTGTGGTCTCCTGATGTCAGACCGCTGGAGGTAGCTGTGAAATGGTCCGGAAATTTTATCTTGGGTGGCCCAAAGGTCCTCTCTGGTGATGCGGTGCCCCTGAAGCCGCTGGAGGGTGCACAATGGAGCCGCAAGGTGATGGTATGATGTCCTTGCTTGTGATGGTAAGTGGTGCCCAATTTCACCTGGGGTTATCCGGACAGGAATGCCGGATCAGGGCTGGGAGATAATTCTCCACAAAAAGGAGGATGGTGACCATATTCGTCCAGAAGGTAGAATGGCAGTCCTTCATTATAAGGCTTTGAGTCCAGGGGTGAGTGAAACACCTGACGCGTTTCACTACTGGCTGTAGCTTTATCAAAGGTGATTCAGGGGCACCGCATCACCAGAGAGGACCTTTGGGCCACCCAAGATAAAATTTCCGGACCATTTCACAGCTACCTCCAGTGGTCTGACCTCAGGAGACCACGCTACTAGAGAGGACCTGTGTTTATTCTTCCACTTCCGCCATTCATGGACAGTGACCCACCATCCAGTCCGTTGGTAATGTGCATGTACCCCTTGTTTATACATTGATTTATTGGTATATACCATCGAACCATCCAGGAGTCAGCATAATTATTGTTTTACTTTTAATTGTTATATAAATGTATTTAATTGCTATTTTTGAATAATATAAAACCTTTTTTATTTTTAACCATTGGTGGTGTGTATTTCATTGTAGTGACGAGGCGCTGTTCTCTATTTTTTTCTTCTACATGCTCAGTAGACTCTGGGAAAGCGCTGCCGGCTAAAGGGGGCCCAGACAGTCTACACACGGCCTCCCCATCTCTAGAAGCACCTCTGCGATGCAGTTATTTTTTGTTTATCTGATCCTGTACTGGTGTAACTCTGTAAGACTATATAGATGCATAGAATTCTGAGATAAACTGTAGTCCATCAATTGCTAATATATTTCCTTAAATTACTACCCTCTTACCTGAGTGTTATAGCATGTGTTCTGATAATAGAATCTCATGTTCTTGCGACGTTTGTTCACATTTTGAATAATGGTTTATTATTAATGAAAAGTAAAACTCCCCAAAGATAAATATCTATAAATACCCATGAAGTTCTTAAACAAATCACACCTATTTTCTATTATTAGAGCTCTACATCAGTTTCAGTGAGTGCTCTGGGAATCATTTATCACACTCCTGTTTCTTACATCTATTTATTACAACTGACAGTTATTACCAAAACAGCCACATTACTGCCCATAAAGGCTGATTAATAAGCTCCAGAGTGTGTTACGGTTAAAGGCAATGAATACTCAGTATAAGCAATCCTTGTAGGACTGTTACTCAAACACACATTCATCTACACCTAGAGCAACATTTGCTAAGCAGTGGATGGTCCCCAAATGACCAATCCCATCAGGGGGCACTACAAGTACATGACCCTTTTATAGTTCTATCCAGTGCGGAAATGTTTTATTTTATTTTTTTTAATTAAAAAAAAAGAAACAACTGGTGTACCCCACAAACAAGAAACCGACACTAGTGCTTCAGGAAAATCGGGAGACAAAGGGCAGTATTCAATTAGGTATCTGACACTATTTCTCCATTTTCAGTATTCAATGAGGCTGATTCGCCATGTTTTATGGCGATTTTGTGCTATTTTCGTGCTGTAAGGCGATTTTTTTTTGACTAAAACGGTAAATCACCCTATTCAATGACCAGATGGCGAATACATTTCAAGGTTTTTATCGCCATGATTCACCGAGTAGCAATCGCTATCTTTTTATGGTGAAGTGGAATGTGAACTTTTAAAATAAAGTGTTTTGTTTTTTACATTTGGTGTAAAAAAATCAGGAATTTTATTCTGAGGAGGGGCATGCTATTTTTATTCATGTGCTGTAAGCACATGAATATATATTTAATTTAAAAATATATATATATATATATTTTTTTTACACAGAGCAGCCAGCAGGGGGCCGGGAGCCGAGCCGCTCATTAGATATTCATATATTCACTGCACCCGATCATTACATATGCACGATCGGGTGTAGTGAATACCCGGTCCCCTGTTGGCTATCCCGGGGGGCTGCCTGGCTCCCGGGGAGCCCACCTCCCCCCCACAAACGTTCTGGGGCAGGCAGGGAGACTTCCATCTCCCTGCCTGCCACCGTCCTCAGGCTCCCTGCGGCATCACCGCAGGAGTTAAAATTTGCCGGTCAGGGGCAGTGAGCCCCTGACTTGTTGACTACTGGAGCCGGCGAGGCTCCGGAACGCGGCGGGCAGTGGCGAATGTGCAGCGAATCCTAAACAGGATTCGCTGCACATCGTCAAAATTCTCATTGAATACTACCCAAATAGTGTGGAGCCCCACCAAACTTTCCACCTAACACTAGGAAATTGGCCCCTAATCCTAGTGCCTAGTCTGCAGGGTGGGGTGGGGATGGCTAGGTGGCGGAGTATGAGGGTGTGGCGGGATTCCCTCCTTGTGGGGGCTGCATTGGTATTCTGACTGTCGGTCAACCATATGTATCCTGTACCAGGAATACCTCATGGAAGGCATTGCCACCCACCATGGACAGGGCAGGGGTGCTTAATGATCATGGCCAGTGACGTCGACCATGGTAACATAGCATTTATGGGACATGATGAAGAAGTCTGTTCGCACCCAAGATGCTGCACCTATAAATATCAGGGAATTGTGGGAAGCAATCCAGACAGCATGGGTCAATATCTCTCCATAGGTACTTTGTCCATGTGGCAAGTTGCTGCACTTTAACAGGCTAGAGCAGGCTTTCCCAACCACGGTCCTCAAGGCACACCAACAGTGCAGGTTTTGTAGATATCCAGGCTTGAGCACAGGTGACTTAATTAGTATCTGAGTGATTCTGATTGAACCATCTGTGCTGAAGCCTGGATATCACTAAAACCTGCACTGTTGGTGTGCCTTGAGGACCGTGGTTGGGAAAGCCTGGGCTAGAGGGTGTCCTACACAGTATTATACACCTATCCCATGACTTTTGGCACTTCAGTGTATATTTTTAAAAACCCATTAATAGAAATTCAACTACCTTTATCTAATACTGCTTTACTGTGAAATGTCAACATATATGTCTAAAATAGAATCATTTACAATTAAATGTTTCTTAAAAGTATCAAAAGTATAAAATGTAACAACATTGAAAAAGTGCCGTTGGCCCAGATGGATAGATTTCTAATAGTTTTTCATTATACAAAAATATATATTATATAAGCTTTTTCTTAATTGGGTCAAAATTAGCTGTCTTTCATGAAATTGCAAAGAAATTTTAATAGATTAAGGTACCAGGCAAAAACAGGTACATTTCCCCTGAAGCCAGTGATAAACCATGAAAATCTAGCTTCAATATAAATGTGCAAACATAAGCAGCACAAGGGTCCTGATTTTGAGTCCGGAGCATGAGCTGTTCTACCTTACATGTGTTTGAGATGCAGTCTCGGAAAAGTCTTCAAAATGCATAGGGCACTTCAGGGTGGAGACAGGCAGGAGCTAAGCAGATGATTTCTTATAGACACTGATGATGCATCTGCACTGTCTGTATAAAGATGTACCAAGCAGTATCGGAGCGGAGCATCTAAAAACACTGAAAGTAGATGTCTCAGGCCTTGCACATTGAGTCGCACAGCTGAACCCCAGGGAAGCGTTGTAGAGACAGTTTCATAAAGTTGCAGGTGAGTGACCCACAAAGCAGACATGGATTCTACTGTGTGCACCTCACAATCAGACTCTCTTGTATTACCACACCGTTGTTTCTGTGCAAATGCACCTGGCTTTACATGTGAGAGCAACTCCATTTGGCGGCACTAGTCCCCGATCATGGAGGTAATAAGCTATTTCCTGCATTGCTGCAACGTGACAAATCTTGGTGCGTATCATAAAATATAGTAGTAGATGGGGAGCGCAATGAAATATGAAGATGCTGCCTACTAAACCATATAGGAGGAACACCACTTCCTCAGACAGAATATAACACAAAAATGGTAAGCTTGGCGCAACCTTCATACAAGATGGAAGTGATGAATGAAACACAATTGTATTACAAATGAATTCATACATTTCATATGGATCACAGCATAGAGAAGAGATCATTTTCTAATTTAGGGCAATCAGGGTTTTTGCCGTCACAAAAATATGCATGGGATTTTTTTTTTTTTTTATTAGCTAGGGTGGGGGTGGGGGGATTGTATACCACAACACAAATATCCAGGGATCTTTTGGTACCAGTGCTTTTTGGAGGAAAGTCAGTAGGCCATGAACCAAGTAACAGTAGGACAGGTCCACTATATAAGTATCATTGAACCCCTGCAGCCATACTCCCACCAACATCCAGCTCTTTTTCTTTTTAAATATTTGGTACTCTTTACTTAGAAGGGCGCCCATCTCGGCCATCTCGGGCATTGAATGCACTAAAAAATCAGGTGCGATGCGACAGACGAGATGCCCGAGATTTCCCATAGGGAACAATGTTAAATGTCTCAATTGACCCGATTTTCCTGTTCAATGCCTCAATTGACCCAATTTTTCCATAGGAAACAATGTTAAATGGGCCACAGAGGCCAAATAGGCACCCTGAAGTGAATAATGGCCACCCGAATTGTTAACGCCACCCCACGATCAACGTCAACCCGATGCGTGGCGAGCGCAGCGGTACGCGTCCTACGACCTTTTCATACCCCCACTATCCACGTCGGCGTGGAGTTGAGAATAGAAAGTGTGGCGAGCGCAGCGAGCCACCGAGCCCGAAGCGTGGCGAGCGCACGCGGATACCTTCACAGGTATCCGCGTCCCCTTGCGGGCTTCACAGCTGTCCGCGTACCCTCGTGGGGCTCGCTGCGCTCGCCACGCTTTATACACTTCAGGGTGCCTATTTGGCCTCTGTGGCCCATTTAACATTGTTTCCTATGGAAAAATCGGGTCAATTGAGGCATTGAACAGGAAAATTGGGTCAATTGAGACATTTAACATTGTTCCCTATGGGAAATCTCGGGCATCTCGTCGGTTGATCGCACCCGATTTTTTAGTGCATTCAATGCCCGAGATGCCCGAGATTTTTTACTAACGATGCCCACGATCAAAATCGTGGGCGCCCTTCTAAGTAAAGAGTACCAAATATTTTAAGACATAACTTTATTTAACCTGAGCAAATGTTTTTAGATGGACAAGCTCATAAATTGAAATTAGTGGTTTGAGCTTTAGGTCATACAAGTTTTTAGGATTTGCACAGCTAGCCACAGACTTCTGGATAAAGGTGCACATGTCAGTCAGTGGTTATGTACCTTAAAATGCCCTCGATGAACAAGTGGCTGCAATTTGTCAAATGAAACAGTAGTGGATTATAATTTTTTTCTATTGAAGCATCAAGTGGCAGATTCACATACAACATATCAAACAATAATACAATTATTAGAAGTCTTATTTTCCACAAGCAATAACAAAATATGATATCAGAGCTACAAAATGCTGGAGTGATAGATTACAATACTGTACATAGAGATAATATACTTCAAAAGTGTATTCTGATCATTTAAAACTATTCAAGCACTAAACAGTTGGTGCCTCACCATTTATACAAGGGACATTTAGCATTAAATCCCAATCTCTCTTAGATATTACATTACAATTTAATTGGGGGATCGGTCGATTCTATCTGTAACATATATTGTACCAGGATGAGTTCTTCACACTGTTCTTTATTTGCATTCTCAATAGAGTCGATATAGCGGCTATGGACGTTCCCCACATAAGAAACAATTTCTCTGTTTTGATATCCCTGTCCAGGAAAACCTCAGCCCATTGCATTCTGAACAAAGGGTGTAATTTAGCTTTAAAAAGTGAAAGTGGGGGTGAGAGACGATGAAGTTTGCAAATGATCCATACTGAGCATAATTCATCTTAATATCATTTAAGGTTCAAAATAAAAAGCATGCATGGTTGTAGTTACAAGGCATTTATTCCAACAGTGCTTTGCTGGTTCTAATGTGTTTACACTGTAAAGGAAATGATGGGAACGTTTCTCATTTCAGATTGAAGTGATGCACGACTATCAAGAGAAGCGAAATTCTTTGCAATTCTTTATTTCAGAGAGTGAAGACAGTTTGGATATACTTAAAGGGTAATTGATGTATGTTTGTGATTTATTGTGTATCCATGTGGTGATGTGGGGGTATTAATAGTGTATCAATTGCATGAGTTCTCCAACTCCCTTACCATCTTATCATATGCCTGGACAGACCTGTCTTTTTTGGGAGAAGCCTGTAGAATACATTACTGTTGTATGGGAAGGTCAACATGAGTGTTTTACCTTTTTTGTCCTGAATTTCGACATAAGTTGATATGGACACCATATCAGTGTACCCGCTGCGCTCGCCATACTTGTCATCCAATTCTGTGTTTGCATGTGTTATTAAACACAGGGGTGAACAGCTTACAGAGTGCTGGTGTAGGGTGGAACAGAAGGATGCCAAGGAGCCCTTTACTGATTCCACAGTCTCCACAGCAGCCCATTGATCCATATTTGATTGTTCAGAATGATCTTTTGGGAAGCCTGGCGCATAAATGATATCACCACACTGGACAACAAAATTCCTGGATGTACACATGACCCATACTGTACCTCTATATTTAAAAGCAAAACAGCCTCTCCAAGATCTGACCAATATACAGTACCCAAACCCTGTGGAGATCCACCATCATGCAGAGCCATGGCCAGTTTTTTATAGTCACTTCAATAATGGGCTTTTGCAGAGATGGAGGTAAGTCAGAGTGGACATTGTGTGTTTTCACACTGAGCATGCTATGGAGTCCAGCTCCTGTGGGTGATTCAGAATTGGACGGAACTCATTCTCAGCTCTTCCTTATCACCCTTGCATTTATCTCTTGTTAAGGCTTAATACATCTGCCCCACTGTAACTGAAATGTAGCAAGAGGTAGCAATACTTTAACTCATAGACAACATTTAGCATGGGAGCTGCAATGGAATTGTTGTCTATTCAGCGTTGTGCATAAAGAGTGCACACTGATAATGATGGCTCCTATGAAACCAAGCATGCGTATAGATGAACTCCGATCTCACATACAACTTTACCTTTTGCTTTATGGATGCAATGTAGGAGCAATTACATCTGACTCACATTCAACTCTGCTTCAGCCCAAATGTGTACAGTCACACCACAATGTGCACCATAAGGAAGTATAGAAACCAACTTGGCCAGACAGCTTGAATGATTTCAATAGCTGAGCAAGTATACGAGCCATTCGTTCTCAACCCAAAAAGGGTCCTGCTTTTCTCTAATTCACTTTACCGAGACCTGGTAATGATCATTTCCTGTTGCCGCTATTTGAGGTAGTAACTTTGACTTGTATGATGGTGGTTGGTAAACTTGGCTAATAACCAAACCCCAGAGAAAGCAAAGGGACTTCTCTTGTGAGACTGCAGAAGATGCTGTATCACCGATATCTGCTGTGGCCCCTGGCTACATACATTCAGGGGATGCTTACGGTTTACGGTGAATATCCTAATACTTGCCTACTTTTCTACAATCCAGAATGGTTCTCCTGCCACCTGGAACCTCAGCATTGTATTGCGGGGGACATGGCCATGATAATGCATTTGTGCAGCCATGACTTTAACTATACTGTTTTCATTTTCCAACAAGATTAAGGGTAATGTGTTGCTTCTTTGAAGGACAGAGGGCCACCCTTGCACCTCCTGGAGATGATTTTTATGTCCCACTTTACAAGCAGTGCTGGCCAGGTGGTGCCACAGCCTATGAGCCACCTGATTTCAGCATTAAGTAGGAGATCCATGCCTGCCGGAGGTCTGCACCTCTCTGAAAGCTGCAGGGTGTGGAGGGATTATATACTTGCTATGCATTTATTCTGTGGAAAGGTGTATCTCCTGGATGTTTCATTGCTGTTTCCTAAACTCATTTTTTATTT
This sequence comes from Crinia signifera, assembly GCF_055691185.1. Classification (NCBI taxonomy): domain Eukaryota; kingdom Metazoa; phylum Chordata; class Amphibia; order Anura; family Myobatrachidae; genus Crinia; species Crinia signifera. Next base: position 107,564,988 of record NC_139225.1, read on the forward strand.
TCTTGTATTTCTCTAATAAAGTTACGTTATGTAAAATATTACTCTTACCATATTTCTACTGCATAGTTACCATTACGGATGTTTCCACATACACCTAGCCTCCTTGCACGATAAAAACCTTTTATGTTCGTGCCATTGCCTTGGTGGGACTCGGTAGTGCTGAGCGTTGTTTGACTGTTTCCATAAAAATGCATCTATGTGAATGTGATGCACAAGTAGCTTATGCTGATTAAAATGATATGCAGCATGCCTATATTTAGTGTGTGGCCATGACTGTATCTGCATACTGAATGCACTGTACGGTTCCATTATGTATACAGATAGAGGCATTTTACTGCACACAGAATATAGGCTGCTGTCACTTTAATCAGCAGAATCTGCTTGTGTGTCTTATTCACATAGGCATTTTTGGCAAGAACAGACACCCGGCACGAACAGAGTTGCACCATGCATGTCAACTAGCACCAGGCGTCTCCTGCTGCGTGACGTATTGAGGCAAGATGTATGAGGACACATCTATATATTGTCACAAGTCTATTGATCCTGTTGACTTTGTAATACTTGGACAAGCCACTAAAAATAGGTTTAAAGGTTCCTTTCGTTTTGTTTTGTTCCAGGCATGTCATCCATGAGCTAATAGAGACTGAGCGGATTTATGTAGAAGAACTTTACACTGTTTTATTGGTGCGTTGCTCTGTGATCTTCAGTGTGACTTTTGTTATAGATGCATCATACAGTCCAAATCCACACTATGCTAGTGCTTTTGGGTCATTAGTATTTATTTTACCTTGAGAATTAGAAAAAAAAGTGTATAGTATATACAGTATGCTGCCTGCAACACATGTTTTTAGAAGTAAATTGTCCTTTTAATTGGTGAAATGCCAGATAATAATCAGTTTTGAGAAAGCCTGTAAATGAATTTGCCATGTGACTTCTGTCTAATACAGGGGCCTGTATGTGATGCACAGTACCAGGTCACCATGTAATCCAGCCTCTAGGACTAAAGGGCCACATGCACTAAGCTTCATAAGTGATCAAATCGTCCCGCCCCAAGCAGACAGGGGCACGCCTGGTTTTGCAGGGGTCCGCCTAATGGTTCTATGGCCACACCCACCCGGGCAGCAAGCTCATTGGCAAATTAAAAAATCGCGAAGGTGCTTGCTTCAGGTGTTTGCACATGCGCATCATCACCTATGCACATGCTCAGACCCCCACCATCAAGGATGGGGCAGAATTCGGTGTGCCAACAGATCTGAATCAGCCCTAAATGCGGGTCTCAAGCTCCCTGATGGTCCAGGTTTTAAGTATATTAATGTTCAGTCACAAGTGACTTAATTAGTACCTCAGTTAATTAGATTTAATCATCTGTGCTGACTGAGCCATGTATATACTTAAAAGGTTGTACCATTAAGGAGTCTTGAGGGCTGCATTTGGGAACCTCTGCACTAAAGGGTTTACGAGGGTGGATCAATAAGTACCTGTGTTAAGAATGAAGACAAAATTTTTTATTAATTTTTCAACATAATCTCCTTTCATGGCAATACACCTTTCCCAACGTACCTGCCAATTCTTTGAACCCTATAAAAACTACGATTTGTCAAACTCAGGCTTCTGTCTAGACGATGACCTCCTCGTTTCAGCTGAATTTTTTTCCCATGAGCCATGTTTTCAAATTAGGGAACAGAAAGAAGTTGCAGGGAGCCAAATCTGGCGAGTACGGTGGATGCAGCAACAATTCATAGCGCAATTCATGCAATTTGGCCGCAATAATTCCGGATGAGGGAGCTGGTGCATTGTTGTGGTGGGGAAAAAAATAACTATGAATCAATCTGAAATTTGGTATGGCGTTGTTTGAAAGCGGGTAGTACACGATAGTAATATCAACTTTCCTTAGCAACGCCACCCATCTTCAAACACAGGTACTTATTGATCCGCCCTTGTATTTTTTACGGTGCTGTTTTTCCAAACTGCTGGTTCTCAGCGCTATTTGTTGCAGGATTTAATGCAGCATTTTTTAAAAGGTGAATCCTGTTATTTTGGGCTGCAAAATGTATTTTTTTAACTATGGATGTTGTTTTTGTATTTTATAAAGCAAACACATTAATCTTTACGATAATAAAAATAATACCCAAGATTTACAGTTTAAGTGAATGTGGCTTCTGTATTGTCCAAGCAAAATAAATCTCATTGTATACTGTACATGTGGAAATCACGCCTGTGTCTGCCATCAGAGGATCCCTGTAACTGCACGCAGACCAAATGGTAACAATGTTTATGAGAGAAGTACAGGAAAATGACAAAGTTGGCAGTGCTTTTAGTTACAATTCTATAAACTTTGTTTATAGTTTTTATCTTCTGTCAACTGAATTTACCTAGAGGGCGGCGACAGGGATGACACGTAGTATTTAAGGTGACACAATCTGTCTAAATAAGCACAAAGGAGGGTTACGGAGGGAACAGGGTACAGGGTATGCCAGTCTGGTAATAGAGTAACAGCACTCAATTATGATTGGGATAAACAATACACGTATGGCACATTCACCATAGGACAGAGGGGCAAATGTATTAAGCGTTGTATAGTGGTAACATGGTGATAAAGTGAAAAGTGATAACGCATTGGCTAATAAGCTACTAACTGCCAAAGTACAGGTTGGGATTGAAACATGACAGTTAGGAGCCGATTGGCTGGCGCGTTAACACCTTCCACTTTATCACCACATTATCACTTTGCACGGCTTTATACATCTGCCCCACAGTAACTAGACTTTTCAGTGACCTGTACTAAAAAGAGAATTAGCAGCCCCCCCCCCCCCCCCACCCCATATTTTGTAAATAGAAACATAAAGTGCATGCCCTCGTGGGGGAGGAGAATGACAAAACTGAAGACACACACTTATTATAGAACCCTGCATTAAAATGTATTTGGGCACAAATCCTCTGCCTTTATTAAATAACACTTTTCAATAAACTGCCATACCCGGGATTTGAATGTCAAAACGGTGACATTTAGCTATTTCAGCCTCCATATGAGTGGTGAGGTTTGTAACTATATGAAAATACTTGTACTTAATCAGCATTGAAATTGTGCAGATCCACGTAGTAGTGTGCATCCATACATCCAATCCCCTACAGCCTCCCACTACATAGATCTGCTCAGCTGCAATTGCTGATACTTTTTGCTCAAAGTACAAGGTGAGCTTCATATAGTTAGAATTCTCTATCTTTCTATGCAAGGTTAGGTAGCTTTATGTATTGAGTGTCTGACTACAATACCACAGGCTATGGGTTTGAATCCCAGATATTAAAACAGAAGCACAATTGCCTCTATCAGTGCCCCCTAACCTAAAGCACACTTGGCACCACCCTAGTTATGGCTCTGATGAAATCTAATGCTGCTTTTCCACTGCCTAAACGGGTAATGACCTGGTATTTGTAAACGGGTCTTTAAACGGGTAAGAGCCATAAAGACCCTCTCCCACTGCAGCTCTTAAACGGTAAATTGCCGTTTAAATACCGTATTTGTCACATTCACATTGTGCCCGTTTAAACCACAAAGCAACCCAATTAAAGCCATTGTAAACATGGGCTGTCATTTAAATTGACTTTTCTTGCCCCACTGTACAGTCATCACATGCAGGAAGCCAATCATGTTCTTAACCTTTATTATTATTTCTAAATACCGTTTAAGAGCCTTTCCCACTGGCAAAAAAAACGGCTCTTGAATGGGTAAAACACTGCTTTTTACCCGTTTAACAAATACTGGTATTTGTTAAAAGGGTTAGGCAACCTGGAGCTTTCCCACTGCAGCTCGACCAAAAAGGCTAAAAAAACTGCAATTTACCGTTTAAGAGCTGCAGTGGGAATATAACAAACATTCTTTTTTTTTTGCACTGCTGTATTTTGCAGTCAGCCAATAACTACAGGCAAGTAGCATTACAGGAAGCTGAGGGGGTCATGTTACTTTATTGTATTGTGAATAAATAAACATTATTAACTGTTTTATTAGCAAACGCATGTTTGTTTTTCTAGGGATACAGAGCTGAGATGGAAAACCCAGCTATGATTCAGTTCATGTCACCATCTTTGAGAAATATGAAGAATATTCTGTTTGGAAATATGCCAGAGATATATGAATTCCACAATAAGTAAGGAAACCCATTTATACTGTCAGCCATACCGAAATCCATAGAATAGGCCTTTAAAGTAATTCAAGCTTCATTTGCAACCTAATTCTAAATGGAGTAAAGCTGTTTAGACTTAACATAAAACACTGTGTAATAAAGGCCCATGCACACTAGAAGATTTTCATTTCAAAAGACTTTGCCAAAATCTCTGATAGATATAACTTTCCCGAAAGGAGTGCGTACACACTGAGCTATTTTCCCAAAGAGCTAGAGATTTTCAGGAGGTGAAAGACTTTGCTGAAAATCTTTCATATACAAGGCTATTTACATAATGGGCTGGGTTTGAATTCCAAGGGTGGGGGCAGCTGCCATTTTATTCAGTGCATTTCTTTTCTTGATGCCTGATTCTTTTCTTGATGCCTGACTGACAACTGATCGCTGGGCTGCATAGCCCAGAGATCAGGTACATGCCGCCCCACCGGGGGAAATCCCACCCATGTGCAAGGCTATGATTGTATTTGCAACTGTGCATGTAGGGAGAATTCCGTGCACCTGCGCCAACAGTGTATACTCTACTGCCATAATAAAATTAGGGTTACCACCTTTGTTTTGAGAGATTCCCTTACAGTGGCCCACCCACAGCCCGCCTCTTGACCTGCCTTATCATGTTTTTTTTAAATATTTGCTAATATTCTATTCTTGATTTTGCACACCGTAATGACATTTACACATTATGCCACACCTTGTAATGCCCATTACATGTTATGCCACACACTGCAATGGCTATTACACATTATGCTATACACAGTGATGCCCACTAAGTCACATACTATAATGCCTATTACACATATTGCCACACACTGTAATTCCAATTAAATATTATGCAACACACCATGATGTCCATTACATATTACATCACACACCGCAATGGCTAATACATATTATGCCACATTAGTACCTCTTACTTACATGTTAATTGCTAGGGGTTTCTTGCTCAATGCCATCATCTTCATGCTCGATGCCAGAGCCTTCTTGCTTGATGCCATGGGGTAGTAAAGTGCTCATTGCCAAGGGGGAGTTATGTGTATACGTTACCGCCATTAAAAAACAATTGGTGGCCAGTGGCGGCGGTAACTTATAATGTACAGTGTTGGCCTGTGCAGCAATGTATACCTTGCTGCCATAGAAATTATACATTGGTGGGCAGTGGTGCCAGTAATATATACCGTATATATTAGTGACTTATAAATATGCATTGGTGGGCAGTGGTGCCAGTAATGTATACATTGCTGGCATATGCCAGCAATGTAAATATTACTGGGTTATCATAAATAGCATTGGTGCCCAGTGGTGCCAGTAATATATAGATTACTGGCATGTGCCAGCAATCTATATATTACTGGCTTATATATATACATTGCTGCCCAGTGGTACCAGTAATACATAGATTGCTGGCATGTGCCAGCAATCTATATATTACTGGCTTTAAAAATGCATTGGTGGCCAGTGGAGTTTATATGCTCCACACTGTAGAGCATGGGTCCTCAAACTGCGGCCCTGCAGATGTTTTGAAACTACAAATCTCAGCATGCCTTGCCACAGTTTTGCTATAAGGGAGTGTTAAAACTGTGGCAATGCATGCTGGGATTTGTAGTTTCACAACATCTGGAGGGCCGCAGTTTGAGGACCCATGCTGTAGAGCATAGCAGTAAGCTGGGGGTGGGGCGTTCTGACGGGGGCGAGGTGATCCGCCGGGCTGTGTGGCCTGGCCGGGGAGATGCAGATAAGTGGCGGTGGCGGCGTGGACACGGCGGCAGGGTGAGTATATGCTCTTTCAACCCGGCTGCCATACACACCTGGCGATGATGGCTCAAATATTAGCCATCAGAGGCAGACGTGCTGGTAAAACCAGCAGATGGCCCACTTTGCTAGCGATGATGCGGGAGCGCGCATCATCGCTAGTCTGGCATCGGTAGACCAAACACACTTGCAGACTTTAACCCCTTCACGACATTGCCTTTTAAGGTAATTTTTTTTTTTTTTCCTCCTTGCGTTCAAATAAGCGTAACTTTTTTAATTTTCCGGCTATATAGACACACGAGGGCTTTTTTTTTGCGGGACAAGTTGTACTTTGTAATGGTACCATTTACTATACCGTATAATATTCTGGGGAATCAGGAAATAATTCAATGTGGGGTAAAAAAAACAAAAAACGCCATTGCACAATTTTGCGCTGGTTACGGTTTTTTTGGAGTTCATAGTTCGTTTAAAATGATGGGTTATCTTTATTCTATGGGTCGTTACGATTCTGGTGATACCAAACTTATATAGTTTTCGTTATGTTTTACCACTAAAAAAAAAAATCGCAACTTTTACGGTTTTTCTAATTTGCGTTGCGTCGCCATGTTCTGCGGCTTATAACTTTTTTATTTTTCCACCTACGGACCTGGGTGAGGGCTCATTTTTTGCGGGCTGAAGTGTACTTTTTAATTAATACCATTATGGGATATGGGCGACTTTCTGATCTCTTTTAGTTATTTTTTTTTGGGTACGCGATGCGACCAAAAAACGTAGTTTTGGCGTTGGGGATTATTTTCCGTTTACGCCTTTAACCATGCGGGATAACTAATGTTATATTTTAATAGATCGGACTTTTAGGAACGCGGCGATACCAAATATGTTTATTTTTTTTATTTTTTATTTATTTTTATTTGGGAAATGGGGAAAGGGGGGTGATTTGAACTTTTAATATTTTTTTATTTTTTTTTTATTTTTAAACTTTATTTTTTTTTTTTTTTACTTTTACTACAAGGCCCCCTAGTGTACTTGACCACTAGGGGGCGCGATCGCCTGTACTAGGTTCAGCCATAGAGCTCTATGGCTGAACGTAGTGATTTTATGCACTTCCTATTACATCCTGCCTGAGGCAGGATGTAATAGGTATGCATACACGGCCAGCACAGGGGTCTACATTAGACCCCTGGCTACCATGGCAACCGATCGGCACCCTCCGATCTCGCTGCGGGGGGCCCCGATCGGCGCCGGAGGGGGCGCCCCCCCTCCGATCAGCTATTTAAGCACTGCGGGCGCTTTGCCCGCGGTGCTTAAAGGGTTAAACGGCCACGATCGGCGAACTCGCCGCTCGTGGCCGTGAGAGCAGGGACCTGGCTGTAATATACAGCCATTACCTGCTCTCTTTCAAGCCAGCTCACTCCGTGAGCTGGCTTGATTCCCCCGCAACCGACATATGACGTATATATACGTCATATGTCGTGAAGGGGTTAAGCTTAAAATAGCTCAAAACGGCTGTTTTATCGATTTTCAGCTGAAAATTGTCAAGTGTGTATGGGCCTTAAGTCAATTGTTCCAACATGTGCTGTCTTTGTCAGGAAACAGTAAACTAAGATTCAGTAGTAGCTGCTGCCTCTTATCCACCAACAATGACATAATCCAGATGTTATCTAGAACTATTGATCCCTACAGGACTGGACAGTGTTTTTGGTCATAATTCAGATCTAATTGCAGGACTTTTTTTTTTTTAAATGGGTAACTTTTTACTTTGCACTGCATGGGGGAAGCTGAAACATGTGCAGAGCGAGTTATGGACGCTACACACGTAGAGATTTGTGCCAGAGATTTAGCATGAGAGATTCCCCTTGAGCTTCGCTGAATCTAGATCGTTCAGAAACTGCCAGTGATAAGCAATTAAGCATGAGAGATTTAAGTTAAGCAAGTAAATGAAGAATGGGTGATTTAAGTTAAGCAAGTTAATGCAGATCGCTGATTGTTATCACCCACTACACAAAACACGGGAGATGTGCAGTCCCTTGCTAAGCGATCTGACTAGATTTGTCCAGCAGGCTCATTATACATCTCCCAGCGATGGCAAAGTGTGTTTATTTTGTAAGCGATATAGTCGAATTAAGTCAGATTGCTTAGAAAATAGAAACAAAGTGGTAGCACAGCGCTAGTTTGAGGAGGAATAATAACCATGGGATAAAAAATTAATTTTAATAAAAACACACATAAAAATTCAATACATAAAATATGACATATAAATTATAGGTAGTTTTGATAAAGTAATCTCACTGACAGGATGGATATCGAAGGCACAGAGGATTGGAAACTGTAATTAGGTTCCTATTGATGAATGGAGGGGGTAGTGTCCATTGTTTTTTGTATTTCAATGATGGAGATGATGGAGAGGGAGTTGTGTCAACTCCATTCTGGAAATGTCCCCTTTTGGGTCTCAGAGGGAGTCGATGTGGTGGGTGGTGACTGGATCCAAAGGGGTCTCAATGTCCTGTGGTCACTCCATGGGGAATGGACCGCAATATGCCTCAATCCGCTGACCTGCTTTCAATTCGCTTGTCTGGTATCCACCAAAAAGGTCCGGAAGTGGGTGCAGGGGGATAGGCTGGGGAATTTTAGGTTACACCCCTCCACTCTCAGGATTGTATTCAGCCACCTTGCATTACCCACCAGTGCCACTGGGAACACTCCTTCATCGGACCAGCTTATCTGCACTTGGGACATATCTCAGAGAATCTTTCTCCAGAAGAGCCTTACCACACCGGCCACCCGTTGAGACTCCCCATCAACAGGGACCACTGACAGAGGAATTTTGCCAGGTGCGGCCTATCCATCTCAGTCACCTGTTCCAGTCAAGTCCCCTTGGGCCCCCATTGTGTGGTCCCAGCCTATCCCCCTGCACCCACTTCCGAACCTTTTTGGTGGATACCAGACAAGCGAATTGAAAGCAGGTCAGCGGATTGAGGCATATTGCGGTCCATTCCCCAGTGACCACGGAGTGACCACAGGACATTGAGACCCCTTTGGATTCAGTCACCACCCACCACATCGACTCCCTCCGAGACCCAAAAGGGGACATTTCCAGAACGGAGTTGACACAACTCCCTCTCCATCATCTCCATCATTGGAATCCAAAAACAATGGACACTACCCCCTCCATTCATCAATAGGAACCTAATTACAGTTTACAATCCTCAGTGCCTTCGATATCCATCCTGACAGTGAGATTACTTTATCAAAACTACCTATAATTTATGTCATTTTTTATGTATTGAATTTTTACGTGTGTTTTTATTAAAATTATTCTTTTTTTTTTTTTTTTTTGGTTATTATTCCTCCTCAAACTAGCGCTGTGCCACCACTTTGTTTCTCTTCTTGTTTGTGGGATTAACTACCCCACTCTTGCACAGCAGCTGGGATCTGAACCACTACCAGCGCCTGTTTGTCCCCTAGGGAACCATCTTTTTGCATGCTTAGAAAATAGCCCTTTATTGCTACAGTGGGTCTGTTACATATAATGGGCAATATTCAATGCTGGGGGCGAGCTGTGAGCTGCAATTTAGATTTAAGTTTGAACACACCCCTCCCAAATCTAAAGGGGTGTACACACAGTGAGATTTTGAAGGAGATTTTGACTAGATAGTCAAAATCTCCTAGAAGTTTAGCCAAAATCTCCCTATTTTTCTTCTGCTTAGTCAAAATTGTCTAGCATAGATTGCTTAGCATAGATTGACTGTGCAGGCTAGAAAATTTTGACTAGTTCATAGACTATCCTTATTTAGACAAAACCGCTTAGTCAAAATCTCCAGTGCATCTAGCCAAAATCTCTCTTAAAATTGCTTAGTCAAAATTGCTTAGTTGAAATTGGCCATTAGCCAATATCTTGCCGTGTGTACGGGGCTTAAGGCTGGGTACACACCAGAACAACCACGATCACATGTCTATCTTCAAATGATTTTCCTTTAACTTCCTGGGAGTTCCCGGACAGTCCAGGGCTCACGATTTGTTAAAAATGGTGCATTTGTGTCAGACGATCCGATGGTCGTTAGCTGGTTGGATCCGGTGCATCGCGATGGACAGGGGATCCAAACAAAGATTATCTGCCAAAGATTGGTACCGAATCGGAGGTCAGATTGATGAATCTTTACTGCAGTAGGTAAAATCTCCAATCCGACATACGAGCGGTAGGGGGGGTGTATCGGATCGGAATTGTTGTGAAAATAGGTATGATTCTGCACCTTTTCCATAAAATTGGTCATACGACACATCCTGCATGCAGTTCAGCAGTTTTTTCCATTTTAGAGCAAATTTGCCTTGCAAGTCTGAATTAGGCCCTCTGTACAAACCTAGTTCAGCTCATTGATGTGTAACTTATATAACTCAGCTTATTCTTCACCATATCTATTAGGTGAATATAGGACTTTGTCTTTGATATTGAAACATTTTCTTTTCTGCGCAAGTGTTTTATTGTAGATTTATGTAGGTGTTCAGGATAAGTCTGAGTATACTATCCTGCAATCCTTATGCACGTGTGTAGTTTGCTGTGACCTGCATTGTCTATGGGCCGCTCTTTCAGTCAACAATGATATCTACAATGTACAATAAAGTGCATGCAGGTATATCCGTCTCTCTCTCCTCTGACTTGCACATTGTTTTGTTTTTGATTTGAACTAGAGTATTTCTCCTGAGTCTGGAAAGCTGCATTGGAGCACCTGAGAGGGTTGGGTACTGCTTCTTAGAAAGGGTAGGTACACAAATCATGGCTGGATTTCTATAAGCAGAGCTCACACAGTATTTTGGCACCTCTTCTCTCTGCCTATTACCATTAAAGACAAAAGTACCTGTTTATCAGGCTACTTTTATAAACCTTTTATTTGCATGCATAAAATCCCTTTTGCTTTACATGAGGTCCCTGTCCTCCCTGAGCTCACGTAAGACACCTGCGTTACTGTAAGGCAGGTGAACCACTCCATCACACTCCCCACCTGCTATCTGCAGTAGATTTAAAGCTGCACAATTTGCTCTGCATATTTATATGGGCCCAACATAGCTGGAGTCCCAATCATAATCTTATATGAATTGTGTCGTCCGTAAGTGGCGTAACTACTTGATTTGCGCCCCCCCTCCCCCCAAACCTGCTTTACCTCTCCTGATGCCGCATCTGCCGGCGGTCTTGTCTTCGGTCCCGGTGCTCCTGACCTGAGGGTCAGTTTTCATTAACAGCAGGGACCAGAAGGAGAGCCGGGACCGCAGACAAGTAAATCTGTGAGTCCCTGCCACAGGTGCAGCAGGTCCCGGCAGGTGGCATCGGCGTAACAATAGCCCCACAGACCCTCGGTGCCCACACTTTCTCAGCACCTCCCCACCACCACGGGGATCTGCGTGGGTATTGTTACGCCACTGTAGTCTGTGATCTTCTAATGCAGACATCTGGTTCAGTCTATATATAATAATAATAATAATGATGATGTTTTGCTTAAAGTTTAACAGATGTTTAATTCAGTATTTAACAAAGTCACACAAAATTAGCGATCTACAACCTGACCAAATCCCTGCTGAGCATGACTCGGGTGAAGGACTGCTAGAACAAAATCACTTTTGGCAGAACATTTTTAAATCATTTGGTTCCTCAGAGCCAACACAGCTACTGACTGGTACGAAGGACTTCATATCACTGTAAATGTATAAACATGTGAAGCACCCATTGTCTGGAGGTTTACTCCCGCAGTCTGTAGTTTTTTAACAACTGTGCTACTTTATCAGTAATTACAAGTGGTCACTGGTCCGAGCTGCAATTAGACCATTGGTTTTGCTGTGTTAGCGAACTATGGGCCTGATTCATACCCTATCTCTGGCCTGCTCATTAGCAGAGCCCAGGGATGACTTAGCCGCTGCCTCGCCAGAGTGAAACCCACCCATGTGCAAGCCTGCGAATGGGCTGTGATAATATATAGTGTAGTGTCTGAGTAGCGCTGGACTTACTCGGTGGTTGCGTTGAAACCAACAGATAGGTGGCGAAGCTGACGTCAGAGGTCCTCCCTAAAAAATAGTCTCCGCTCTGGCATTTTTTCCTGACACTCCCATTAAACTTGCAAAGGACCAGAGGAAAAAGAAGATGATGGAATTCTGATCCAGCCTGCTCAGTACTTCGAAAATTACACCGCCCAGTAAATAATGAGTCTGAATAAGGCCCAAATAAATAAAGTAATGTAATAGTACTCACTGTCCACTACTCCGACGTGTTCAGCGACACACTGCCAGTTTATGCAAGTGTAATGCTTTCTTGTCCTTTATGTGCAGAGAGGATATTTCCAGATGTATGAGAAGTATTGTCAGAATAAACCTCGCTCAGACTCCCTCTGGCGGCAGCATTCAGACAGCGCTTTCTTTCAGGTATGTCAGATATCATTATTGCAAACACGCACCCACCACATTTACACCATAGAAGCAACCATTGTATAGACTGAATTAATATTCACGATATTGCATGTTGCCATGATCTAGAGTCATTACTGTGGTATTGATCAATAGATGCCGGATCCATTGATCAATTGATATCAATTGATGCCGGATCCATTCCGAAATTCATTTGATGGAATGGATCAGGCAACCATTATTCAATGCAGCGGCCAAATCTATATGTTGGATTTGTCCGCTGATTGATGCTCACTCGGCTGGCACGAGGACCGGGTGACTGCAGCGTCATGAGGTGGCACGATTGCCCGGGAGGCAGCGGGAGCCGGGATGGGGCCAGGTGAGCTGCTCTCACCCGGTGCGGCAGGTGAGTACAGGAGGCGGCGGACAGGAGGATGGCATCTTTTCATATCGGATTGAGATTGCCGGAACACCAGCCAAAACCGTGTTTCCTTCAAAAGCAGGTGGATTAGCGCCTATTCTGTCAATCCACCTACTTTTTGGCAGGTCAGAACATTTCAACCTGCAGGAAAAAAAAAAAGCTAGCTTTGAATAGATCGGAACCCCTTCTGATTTATTCATGTCGAAAACTGCCGTCTTTTCGGCAAGACGGCAGTTTCGACATCAATTGAATATACCCCTGTGTCTCATGTCTTACTGGTGTCTGTTGGTCTTGGTAAAATGATTTGCTTTATGTGAATATGGCTGTGTGAGTAGTGTCATTTCCTTGGGAACTATTCCTGAGGTAAGTACAGTATTTACAGTATCATCTTTAGCCAGTTCTAGTTTTGTTCCAGTAACTTCTCATTGCATAAATATAGTTACCCCCATTCTTAGCTATTTTCACATAGGGGCAGATTCAATCCCATTAATTGGGGTCTGAATTTGGCCCTATCTGTGATGTTTGGGGTTAGCACATGTCATACTTACCGTTCACTCCAGGGCAGAGCCGGCCTTAGGCATAGGCAAACTAGGCAATTGCCTAGGGCATTTGGAATGCATAGGGGCATCAGCAGCTTCTGCTGATTAAAATGATATGCAGCATGCCTATATTCTGTGTGTGAGTGAGGCTGTATCTGCATATGAAATAGTGTATTCATGAAAATCACTGTAACATAGCATTTCGTATGCAGGTACAGCCACAGTCGCACACAGAATATAGGCATGCCGCATATCATTTTAATCATTGGAAGCTCCTTGTGCATGCTGGTCATAACAATGCAAATAAGATGAATTTTCAGCAAAAAGGCACACAACGTTAGCAGAACTTGGCAGGAGCTGCATGGCTTATTGAGTCAAGATGTATGAGGAAACATCTGTATCCAAGTAGAGGCAGAGGTCACAGTGTTAGCGGCCAGTGCGAGTGCTGTCTGCAGGTGGGTTGCTTGTGCAATAGTGTTCGGCATATGTGTAAGGGGCATTATGGGCGAGATTACTAAAGGGAAAATGCGGTAAAACCCCCGTTTTACCGCATTTTCCTATGTACTATTACCCGACCGCCACGTCACCGCAGTGTAGGGTATCGCCACCTTTGGGTGGCGATACCCTATAGAAGCCTATGGGCTTCTTTTCGCCGCCCGACGCCTCCGCCGAAAAACCTGCCGACCCCCCTCTCCCCCTCCCTCTCTTACCTGGTCCAGGACAGGTCCTCCTGGACCCGGAAGGTAACACCTTCCTCCCCCTAGTGACGCAGCCGGACGTCCTTCCGGCTGCAGGGGGGAGGAAGAGGCGCCGGGGACAGCTTGCATAGCTGTCCCCGGCGTGAGGGATGCAGAAGGGGGCAGAGAGGTGACGGAGACCCTCCGCACACCACATTCCAGGTATCGCGGGGGGCCTCCGTCACCGCATCGCGATGCCAGCCGCATATGTTAGTACATATGCGGCGGCATCGCGGCGGGGGGGCCGCGATGGGCGGCGATGTATTTTAATACATCCCGCCCTATGTGTGTCATGTATAAATGCTTTAATAATGTGCGACATGTGTAACAGGCATTATGTGTGTCATGTGTATAAGTGCATTAATAATGTGCAACATATGTGTAATGGGCATTATGTGTGTCATGTGTATGAAGGGCACTAATAAAGGTTGGCATAATGTGTAAGGGGCATTATGGTTATAAGGACATTAATAATGTGTGTCATGTGTAAGGGGCATTACTGTGTGGTATTAGTGGTACAGAGAGAAAGGGGTAGGGGGTACAAATTACCCAGGCCAAAGTCTGATGGAAGGGCCCAGCACACACTGCTTTGTGCTGGGTTGCAGTGTGGCCATGGAGGTGCTTAAAATACAATATTTCTCAGGATTTTTTTCTAAGGGTATAATGTGAGGAGTAATGTACATAAGGTAAAGTGGTACTACTGTGTGATGTAACGTGAATAAGGGACACCATCGCATGATATAATGTGAACAAAGTTGCACTACTGTGTGGCAAAATTTGAATTGGGGGTACTATTGTGTGACCATGCCCCTTCCCAGCAAGAACACACCCCTGTTTGAGCTGAGCACTGAATGTGTGCACTGTTTCTATTTAAAATATTGCGGGTAGGAGCACCAAAATGATGACTGCTATGATGAGGGTTGATGGTGCTGGGAAGGGGGAGCAGGATCAGGGCGGAACTAGTGGCGGTGCTAGGGGGCACCAGCTAAAATCTTGAATAGGGCGTCATTTAGGCTAGGGCCGGCTATGCTCCAGGGGTTCGGTCCAGAGGGAGTGGGAATGGAGCAGGGGAAGGCACAGAGTTTTTTTAAAAGTAATCACTCAAATAAAGGTTATAATTATCATGTAAGTTAATTTTATTGTAATGTTATTATATCCTGACTGCCGATACCTCATTGTCTACAGGAATGCCAAAAGAAATTGGAGCACAAACTTGCATTGGACTCGTATCTGCTGAAGCCAATCCAGCGCCTGACAAAATACCAGCTGCTTTTAAAGGTAAAGGCAACATAACGAAGTGGTGGTATCTGGTCGTTAGGTCAACAGTCAATTGGTCAACAGGCAAAAGATTGACATGCTCTAGGTCGACATTGATAAAAGATTGACACAAACAATAGGTCAACGTGACATGAAAAGGTCGAGTTTTTAACAATTTATTTTACTCAAATACTTTACAATCCAAGTGGACTAGAATAGGTTGAAGCATGGCGAGCATAGCAAACCATGTGAAGGTAGGTGCTACACTAACTGGGGGGGGGGGTCTATGTCCACAAATGGTGACATAGAAACAAAAACAAAAAAACTGTGAAAAACCTCAAGTCGACCTTTTCATGTGTCACCATTTCCATGTAGACCTTTTTTTCCATGTTTCCACAATTTCACTTTTGACCAATAGTGGTCGGTTTAATGACTGTTGACCTAGTTACTGTCAAACTAATAGTCTACACCCGTAGTGGTTGTTGTGTTTTAGAAATATGTGTCTGATGGAATGTATGATAAGCTATGTATTATTGTTGTGTTAAAGCCCCAATCTCAGGTATGTAGTTCCGTTCCTCTTCATAGAACAATGGCCTGAAGTAGAGAGACTAGGGGGTCAGATGTACTAAGCGTGAAAATTTATAAAATGGAGAGTGATAACGCACCAGCAAATCAGCTCATACCTTTCATTTTCCCAACACAGCCTGTGACAGGGCAAGTAGGAGCTGATTGGCTGATGGTTTACTACTCTCCATTTTATCACTTTTCAAGCTTAGTACATCTGGCCCTAGAAGTGGAACTGCAACTGTTATTAAGACCTGGGTTGGCACTAATATAACTGATGTTAGGACTAGAACCGGTGTTCTGGTGACAAGCTTGGACTGGTTTTGCGGCTGGAACAGATGTCACTGGATGATCAACTTGGGACTCTCGTAGCTGGGGACTGAGCTAGAACTGGTGTTACCGGTAACCAGGCTGGAACCAGCATTGTGGATAACCAGGCTAAAACCAGTATTGCAGGTGGCCAGGCTCGAACCACTGTTGCGGGTAATCGGCCTCGAACTGGTATTAAAGTTAACTGGGCTGAAACCAATATTGTGGGTAACTGGTATTGCAGGTAACCAGCAATGCTGACCGCCTGTAGCCAGGAGCCTAGAGATAAGGATGTAGATGTCACTTTATGTATTCAGCTGTGCCATTAGCTTCTTTTGTACCTTGCCTACCTTGCACTAGGCTAGGATTGGAGGAGGCCATTAGTTGAAGGAATGAACAGTTCCCATTGGTAGCACAATGGTCAACTTATAGAATCCAATATGGCAGCTCCAAGAGAGCTCTGGCACTAACCTCTGGTAGACTTATTTACCTTCATAATAATAGTATTTCATATTAACAGGAGCTGCTGAAATATAGCATTAACTCGGATGGAGTCCAAGAATTACAAGAAGCCCTGGGTTCCATGCTGGATTTATTAAAGTCAGTGAATGACTCCATGCATCAGATTTCTATAACAGGATATAATGTAAGTATGGGCAGTTTATTACTATTGCAGCAGTTTATAAATATGGTAAAACCCATATTACATGTTATGTCTAACGCATGACCAGAAAGGTGAGTATTACGTCTATTCATCCTTGTCGTTCGTACTCTACACGCTCTGCTGTATTTGGTTGCTGGTGCTAATGGTAGTCATCAGTGGGTGGCAGAATTTGAAAAAACATTTTGGTACTTATGTAATATCTGGGCGCCCGATTTTTACATCGCATCGCATGCAATATAGTGGCATACAATTCATGCAATGCGATTTTTCATTGTAAAGACCCGATTTTTAATTGTATAGTCACCCAGGGCTGATTTCATACCCCCACTATCCAACTACGCATGGGGTTGATTTTATATAGTGTGGTGAGCGCAGCGTGCCACCGAGCCCGAAGTGTGGCGAGCGGACACAGAATACATGTAAAGTAATCCGCGTGCGCTCGCAACGCTTCGAGGAGACATACTTAACATGTACAAATATATCAAAGATATAATGAACTCTCAGGCACCCTCTTTGCTTTGAGGTGAGAGTTTAGGACACATGGGCATGAGCTCAGACTAGAGGAGAGAAGATTCCATACTCTTAGAAGGAAAGGCTTTTCTACAGTTAGGGCAGGAAAGGTATGGAACTCTTATCCAGAACAGGTGGTGTTGGCAGTCACAACAAATATATTTAAAAGAAGGTTGACACAACATTTATTGGGTAAAAACATTCAGGGATACAACCCCATAATCACAATCTAGTCCAAGGTTGAAACTCTTGTGCACAGGTTCTCAAAGTCGGTCCTCAGGACCCCACACAGTTCATGTTTTTCAGGTCTCCTCACAGAATCAAGTGAAATAATTAGCTCCACTTGTGGATCTTTGAAAATATGTCAGTCAGTAATAAATGCACCTGTCGGGTGACCTGGAAAACGTGAACTGTGTGGGGTCCTGAGGACCGAGTTCGAGAACCACTGCTCTAGTGGGTCCTGTAAAAAAGGTTGAACTTGATGGACTTTGATGGAATTTGTCTTTTTGCAACCTCAACTGCTATGTAACTATGTAATAAAAAAACACATATACCTGCAGTAGTGTATATGGATTTTTAACACCCCATTACAAATTATAGTAACAAGGCAGGAATGAGCTAGGGACTGCAGGAGAAGACTTGTTGGACTACATGCGAACTTAGAGCTGTGTTGGTAGTAATATACATATGTATTCATATACCTTACTCCTTTTGCTCATATTGAATCATTTGTTTTTGCCTTGTAGGGGGATATAAATGATCTGGGCAGAATACTAATGCAAGGCTCTTTTAGTGTGTGGATCACTCATAAGAAGAGACCCACAAAGATGAAGGAACTGGCCCGCTTTAAGTCAATGCAGAGACACCTCTTCCTGTATGAGAGGGCATTGGTGTTCTGCAAAAGGAGAGAGGAGCATGGAGACGGACATGATAAAACGCCATCATACAGCTTTAAGCACTACCTGAAGGTATATTACTTCCATACATTCAGCACTAAGCTATACTATAACAGCAAGCGCAAACACATACACTGCTTTGTGTCCCCTGCTAGATGAATGCTGTTGGCATCACGGAAAATGTCAAAGGTGATAATCGCAAGTTTGAAATTTGGTACAGTGGGCGAGAAGAGGTTTATGTCGTACAGGTTTGTTATCTCATTTCTGATGTTCACTTACTGTAACATTAAATGGGAATGCACCCGGTGTGCCATTCACATAGGTATAGTAGACCGTTTGGGGTGTGTCACCCAGATTTGTTATCTAGCTGCCAAGAACCATTACATTTTTAGACCGTGTGTAACACTATTCAGTACTTATCAGCTAATTACCCGTGTCCTAGACATGTGCGGCGGCCAACCAGCGCTGCGTCTTTCTTTACTCAGTGCATTGGGAAAGCGACAGCTTTTATAAATAACAAATCATGATGGGGCCATCACTGTCATTTTGGGTGTGTTTAGCCTACAAATGCCACTTTATTAACTGCACGCCATAATGCAGGCATGGGGAACATTCGGCCCGCCAGCTGTTGTTGAACTATGCATCCCAGCATGCCATACAACAGTTTTACTATTTGGCCATGCTAAGGGCCAGATTCTCTAAGCTTCAAAAGTGATAAAATGGAGAGTGATAAACAGCCAGCCAATCAGCTCCTGCCTGACATTTTTTTTTAAACACAGTCTGTGACATGGCAGGTAGGAGCTGATTGGCTGGCTGTTTATCACTCTGGATTTGATCACTTTTGAAGCTTAGAGAATCCTACACAAGTACCTCTGGGGTTCTTGTGTAGTTTCCCGGCGCCGGCATGGCGCCGTACTACTTCCGGGTTGGGTACACTCACCAAACTATCTAAAATAAAGTAACTTAACTCCATGCCAACGTGGATAGTTCATACCCCCACTATCCACGTTGGCATGGAGTTAATTTTAGATAGCATGGCGAGCGTAGCAAGCCGCCGAGCCCGCAAGGGGACTCAGACTGTCGCTGTGAAACTACACTAGTACCGAATCTGGCCCTAAAACTGTTACAAGGCATGCTGGGATGTGTAGTTCAACAACAGCTGGAGGGCCGAAGCTTCCCCATCCCTGCCATAAAGGCTCCGCCATTGTATATGTGTTGCAGTGATACCCCCATGAGGAACAATATAGATCTAAATTGCATCTCCGAACACACCAGAAAAAAGGGGCGTATGTTTTGAGCATCCAACCATTGATCCCGGGGAAGAAGCCCTATACTCTAGCTCATCATGTGATCCCTTCTTTACAACGAAAGACACTTCCATGGAACTGTAATTCTGTCCTTCCCCTGTTGTGATGACAAACAGTGTATGACTTATAGAACCTCATTGTATCATTTTGTACTTGTTTCTGTGTCTCAGGCCCAAACAGCAGAGCAGAAGGCAGCCTGGCTGAGTGAAATCCGTAAGATATTGACCAGGCAGCGAGAAGTTATAAAAGGTATTCAGATACCTGCATTACAGCTGACATATACAGTATATACACTAAGTACTGTATGTGACTTCATACATTCATAGCCTGTCTCTATTACAGGAGAGAAGCAGAAACAGAGTCCGTTCTCAGACCAGGTGGTGCTGTCATCACAAATGAATGAGAGGCATGTATACACTTGGAGTTTCTTTATGACACTAACAAAGACTGCGGGGATGACATGTGCTGCAGCTGGGTATAGGTAACAGTTTGCTGTGACAAATAAAGGTATAGTCTAAGGGGCATATTACATAGTGTGCTAGTTTTTAGAAAACCTGTGCAGGGGGATTTACATATTCCCCTGAGGACAGAAAATGAGATGCAGTGATTTCTGTAGATATGATCATTGCAGCTTTTTTCTCGCATCCCCAGAGCAAGTCAGATTTATCTAAAATCATAATTTTTGGTAAAAACCAGCAGGACTTGCTATGGCAGCGACCCCCACTCCCCTGTGACTATTTTAAATAAACAATTGGAAGTTAATTAGTCCTTAATCAAAGCGGTGTCTTCTTACTCAAGCCTGTTGTGATCCGGTCATATTCAGACGAAGGTGTGTGTTTGACCGCTGTCAGATGTGTGTGGGCCCCCCCTCCAAACATCCCCCCCCCACCTTCCCCGCCGCCCCCACTACCTGAGTGTCTGCGAGCAATAGCAGGGAGAAGAATAAACATCACCCAATGCAAAGGTGGAGAGTAGAGGACCAGGAGCCATGGAGACCACCAGACGAGTAAGTATCTGACTTTTTATTTCTCGCACTGCAGGATTTTTTAAACAGAAACCCCACTTATGAATGTACTGTATGTGTGCAGTTTTTGGCTGCCATTTTATTTTATTTATTTTATTATTTTAGTCGCACATCAATATCTGCATGCCCATTGCCCGTATCTACATGCCTATTCCAGCCGCTTAGGCTATACAGTCACAGGTTACAGAGTGTGAAAATAGAATTAAAGGTGCTGCCAAAATAGCAAAACCCTTGTACGTGTAATGCTGAATTAGGCCCATTGTATACATACAAATAGATGGGCAGAACATTTGAGACACAGCTGCAAAATCACATTGGAACTGATTACCGATTAATTTAGCATGCGTATGGGCTGCAATGTGCGTGTGCGATGCCCGCCAGCGATGAGCTCCTGCAAAAATTTTTCTGATCACTGGCTGTTCACACAGTGATCGGCAAGAAGTAGGCCTATGGGGGTGGAAACAGGCCATTTATTTTGAGTGCTAAGAGAAACGCAGGCGTGTCAGGAAAAAAACGCTGGGAGTGCCCAGAAAAATGCAGGTGTGCCTAGGAAAATGGCAGGTGTGCAGAAGCTTGGGGAGTGTTTGTGATGTCAGCTGCAGCCAGGATATGCCGTTTTCCATCGCACCGACGAGTAAGGCTTGGGCTACGCAGCGCTGGTGATGGTTTGTGCCCAGTGTAAAAATCATTTGATCATGAGAGGTTTGCAACAGGATTTGAACTCAATTGTATAGATGGGAATAGATTCACAGCCGTACACATCTATTCGCACCTCAAGCACAATAATACGTCAGACGGGACTTTACTTTATCGGGGTGGCACCTTAACTGAATGCTGGCCGCTGCACATTCGCACCCGTGCGAGCATGCCAGAATTGTGCCCTAAGGGGATCATTCTGTTCCATTTACAAGGACCGTACATTCACACGGGGACTGATGTTTTATGTATGAGCAGCCGCATTTCAGCACATGTGCATAAGCTGGGTGCATGCGGCTACGGTGAACAGACTGTTCGCTGGGTGCATGCACCCAAGGCTGCTGCCAGGGGGGCATGGGGCGGCAGCGGCGTATAGTCGCGCCCATGGGAACGCCCAATGGGTGTTCCCATGAAAATGCTAGGCATAACCTTGGAAATGGCCCGGTGATGGGGTGTGGTATGAATCACCGACAGTCGGGATGCCCGGACTCAGACAGCATGGCCAGCCCGGACTCAGACAGCGTGGCCAGCGCAACAAAGCCCCTTGCGGGCTCGCTGCGCTCACCACGCTGCGGGCATGGTCCACCTATTCTATTCTCCCTGTATGGAGGTCATGGACCCCCACGAGGGAAAATAGCCGGCGGCCGTCGGGAACCCGCCCGTTGGTGTTTTAACAGTCGGGATCCTGACGTCGGGTTAATGATGGTCGGGATCCTGACTGTCGGGACCCCGCCTGGCACCCCAGTGATGTCGGGGCCGGAGAAGGGCAGCTGACATCACCGGATGTCAGCTGCCTGCCGGCTTCCTTCTGAATGCCATCACACATCTAAGGTTACCTCAGAGTAACCTTAGATGTGCGTGTGCCTTCCACCTCATTCAATGGTCGGCGACCATCGAATGATGTGGGTGTTCCTCCACATCCCGCAAATGGATGTCAATGCTAAACATCCATGCGCAGCCCATGTGTATAAATGTGGCGTGCGAGGGGGGGTGTGCGTATCAGCATTTGTAGGGCAGCGTCTGGTGGCATCAACCAGAATAAGGTCCTAAGTGTGGGATGTATTAATATACATTGCCGCCCTTCGCCTCCCAGCCGCCGCGATGCTACCGCATATGTACTAACATATGCGGCTAGCATCGGGTTGCGGTGACGGAGACCCCCCCCCCCCCCGATACCTGTAATGTGGTGTGCGGGGGTCTCCATCACATCCCGGCGGCTGTCAGTGTCCCCCTGCATCTCTTCCTCCCCCCTGCAGCCGGATGTCCTCCCGGCTGTGACACCTGCTGGGGGAGGAGGAGATTGATGGAGGACGGGAGGGGGGGTCGCGCGTATGGTGGGCGGCGATAGAAGCCCATAGGCTTCTATAGGGTATCGCCACCCAGAGGGTGGCGATGCCCTGCCAGGCGGAGATGGCGCGGACGGCTAATGGTACATAGGAAAATGCTGTAAAACCCCCGTTTTACCGCATTTTCCCTTTAGTACATCCCGCCCTAAGTGTATTATCACTGAAAATATAGAGAGGCAAGCTATATTCCAAGCCATAGTGTACATGATTTGGTCTTAGAAATGTTTGTATTGTGTTTTGGTAAATGTCTACGCAGTATTTGCTTATACTCATTTCAATAACAATAGCCTACATCTTTCATGTTTTTAAAAGGACGTTACAGAGAGCTTCAGTGAGTTCTGAGGAGAATGAATCAGAAACCGCCAGTTCTGTTATGCTGGATAGTCTGAATGTCTCACCTCAGCATAAACCTCACAAAGGTATGAGCCGCTTCCTCTCAGTTATATATTATTACTGAAAAGTTTGACCATGTGATAGGGCCAGATAGCCTGCCAGTGGTTTAACCCTTTATGATCTAAGATGTTTTATACCTTAGTGACCAGATTACATTGTGATTTTCCCATTTTAAACGGAGCTCACCACTACTCTGTTCATTGGATACAGCGCTCACTACTGACAATGTGTGTGGTGACTGCTACATCTTGCCTGATCACAAGAGCATATCCCTTTACATCCACCGCTGCTAAGCTCTGTTACGTATCATGAAAACATGTCAGTCTTTGGTAAACATAAGCAGAAACATGAATGACTTTTGTAAACGCAATAATACAGGTTGGTCAGGAATGTCCCAGTCATTGGAAATCTGTGAGGGACTTGACGGGTGGTCCAGTCAGAATAGCTCGTATGCTTGTTCAGATACAGAGGAGGAGGACACAGTCCAGCTGGTGAGTACATTACTCTTATTTATAGTGTGTAAGGCTGGGCAGATGAGGGGGGAGCGGAGTGGCTACTAATTACCTCCAGCAAGGCGCTGGAGGCCAGAACGGCCGCTGATCCCATTTTATGTGCCAGCATTCTGTGTCTCCACAGCACATGCTGGGAGTGTCCTGGGCTGTAGTGTGACCATGGAGGCTGCTGCCACCTTCTATGTCTGTGGGAGAGGGTTGGGGGAGATCATACTGATCATCTTCCACCCTGAATATAGTCCCCTGTTCAGTGGGCAGCCATACCTTCCGCAATTACTGTAGGTCATGCCCTTTTGAGAAACTAACAGTGATTCTCAGTCCCATCTCTACTTATGGCTGAATGGTTGTAATGTAGGATACTGTAAGTGTTCTGTGGGCGTATAGGTGCAATTGCGGGATAATCATTGGTCAATCTGTTGATATGGCTGGTATAAATGAGCAGTGACACACACACACACACATAAATATATTTATATATATAAATATATATATATATATATAAAATAATATCCAATAATCCACCATGCGCTTAAATTATGGGTCAACTATAATCAGATAAGATTGGCTGTATCACCACAGTGTCCATCAAGGGTTAAGGGACCAAAACAGACAATATGAAACACAATTGTGGTGTGGCGCCTATACTTTCTAAACAGTGTCCATAAATTGAATGATCCGGTGTCAAGTGAAGCAAATAGAGACAATTCATCCAATTTCTTGATTATTAAGTTGATCTTGTTGTCATAGGTAACACATGTACAATAGTTCCAACGCGTTTCGTTTATAATGATTTCATCAGGGGAACATAGCAATACATCTTCAAAAGAGATAAGATCTCCTGAAAATTCTTGAGGGATAATGGTCCCTTTTATTCTCAAGTGTTTCTTAAATTTTATCTCTTATTAATTAATGGGTATTCAATATTCTTATCATCCAAGGTGTGTGTGCATACGCCAACGGGTAAAAACAACCCTCTAAGGGTTAAAAACTAGGATTCCTTCTCTGTGTTATGAATCTCCAATGTGAGCCAATACTGAAGATAAACAAAAGTTTTTCCAGAGAATGATGAATAGATCTCTTCTCCTACAGGGAAAGGCTGCATACCCTATGGTATTTGCTTCACTTGACAGCGGATCATTCAATTTATGGACACTGTTTAAAAAAGTATAGGCGCCACACAACATTAATGTTTCACATATATATATATATATATATATATATACTTTGTAGGTTCGGCCGGGCAAGGCTTCCCTTGATGCTTAGCTGGTCGGGTGCCTCGTCAGCAAGTATGTAGACTTTTGTGGGGGTAGACGTAGCACTCCGGACACTTTGGTAATCCAAAATAGAAAATCTTTATTGAAGACAAGCAACGTTTCAATACTTGCGTGTTTTCGTCAGGCTCAATAATAAAACCACTCGTTCACATTAATATATCCCTCAGGTGTGTGTCACGTGAGGAGGCAAGCCCTCAGCCCGCCCCTCACGTGTGTGCGTGCTTACAGACACCTGTGCACTGTTGTCACGCCTTTGGGGGTGTGTGCATCAGACACAGGTGCGTGAACCCATCATCTCGCTGTGTCACATGATAAGACAAAAACATAAGTATACATAGATCTTATATACATAATAAAGGCATGTGAAAAATATATACAAAATATGCAGGGTAGACACAAAACAAACCATGTCAAAAAATAGTGATACAAAAAAAACACAAAATGAAAAACCGTGAAAAATGTGTCGACTCATAGGTAGATGTCCATTTACATCATATACAGAAAAAGACTGGTGATACATTGTGCACAAATGTTAACTGCTCCTAAAGAACAAGGAAACAGGAAAAACAGAAAAAGTATAAAACAAAATATAATATATCTAAAAAAACTGCTGATCAAAATATATTTAAAGTGTGTAACAAAATCATTTTTTGATAATATGATTCAATGTGTGACTACAACAGGTATGGCAGTCGGGACCCCTATGGGACTCGGCATAGTCTGGCCTAGAAGATATGCTAGCAAATGTAGCCATGTCTTCATATAAATACATTAATGCCTGAATATTCATTCAAGCCATTGGGCGTTACTGTGCCCAGTTTCGCTATCCAGCGAGCTTCACATTTGAGCAGTGCAAGACCACGGTTTCCCCCCCCGGATGGACATGGGGATATGGTCTATCATTCGATATTTAATCGATGATAGGCTATGTTTAGCCTGGAGAAAGTGTCTCGCGACCGGTTGGTCACTAGACCCTTTAGCTATAGCCTTCCGGATTGATGACCGGTGGGCTGTCATTCGTTCCTTGAACGGTCTCTCAGTTTTTCCTATATATGAGAGACCGCAAGGGCAGATGATTTGATAAACAGTGAATGGGGTGTTGCATGTGAGGAGGTATTGAATGGCAATGGGTCTCCCTGTCTGGGGATGGTTAAAGGACGACCCAGGGATAAGAAAACTGCATGTAATTTAGCAGCCCTCAACTCGCTGGCTGGGTATCCCCGCTGTGAGAATTGGGCTATCATCTCATCCATTTGAGACTCCGCTATAATGGGATCTGATACAATACGTTTAACCCTTAATAATTGGGAATAAGGGAGGCTACGTATGGTAGCCCTGGGATGGCAACTGTGATATTCCAACAGATTATTGCGGTCAGACGGTTTTGCAAATAGGCTGGTTGATATCTTCCCTTCACTAATTTTGATACAAACATTGAGATAATGTATCTCCTTCTCACTGTGCATATATGTGAACTTAATGGGGTTATCGCTGTTATTTTCCTTATCAATCAAGGCTATCAGGTCGTCTGGAGGGCCTTGCCACACAATCAGAAGATCGTCTATGTATCGATTGTAGTGAATGACTCTACCCGCAATTGATGGGTTGTTAAAGAATAATGCCTGTTCCAATTCAAACATATATATGTTGGCATATGAGGGGGCGACCGCCGCCCCCATAGCCACGCCCATCAACTGCAGGTAGAATCTATCACCATAGACGAAATAGAAGAAATTTTTTGTCAATATTAGAGACATAAGTTCCACCACAAATTCTACATCAGGTCCCTGATATGCTGGGCTGTTGTTTAAAAATCGTCTCAAAGCTGTCAATCCCTGTGCATAGGGATCGACGTATATAGAGCACAAACATCGATGGTAAACAATTATGTATTGGCTGGCAGTTCTGGAATCAATAACAATTGTTTTAACAATTCAGTCGTGTCTAGGAGGTAGCGGGGGTGGTCTCTGATGCTCGGTTGGACTAGGCTATCAATGTACACCGATGTGGGTTGCATGAGTGACCCCCTAGCGGCCACAATTGGTCGACCGGGGGGTCCACTATAGATTTGTGGACTTTTGGCGCACAATAAAATTGTGGCACCATCGGGTGACTAGGTAATAAAGCTTTTTTAAGAGCCTCAGAGATCACTCCCCCATCTACCGCCCGCTGTAATACATTGTATAGCTCTTTGGTGAATACAATTGTGGGGTCATTTAGCAATATTCGATAAGTGTTTACATCATTTAAGTGTGCCATAACTTGTACATGATATTTGCTATTTGCTGTTTTTTTGTATCACTATTTTTTGACATGGTTTGTTTTGTGTCTACCCTGCATATTTTGTATATATTTTTCACATGCCTTTATTATGTATATAAGATCTATGTATACTTATCTTTTTGTCTTATCATGTGACACAACGAGATGATGGGTTCACGCCCCTGTGTCTGATGCACACGCCCCCAAAGGCGTGACAGCAGTGCACAGGTGTCTGTAAGCACACACACACACGTGAGGGGCGGGCTGAGGGCTTGCCTCCTCACGTGACACACACCTGAGGGATATATTAATGTGAACGAGTGGTTTTAATATTGAGCCTGACGAAAATACGCAAGTATTGAAACGTTGCTTGTCTTCAATAAAGATTTTCTATTTTGGATTACCAAAGTGTCCGGAGTGCTACGTCTACCCCCACAAAAGTCTATATATATATATATATATATGGAAAGAAGAAACAAGAAAGCCACAATGAGCTCAAGTTTGCAATACATTTACTAAGTGCAATGGTTCATAAACATGCCAGCATATTATAAGTAAACCTGAAGAATCTCCAGGAAGACAAACTAAGGCCGGGACCATCCTTGTACCCACCACTGGAAACTCCCGGAGAAGGACCACATGTCCCTGCGTCTTTGCTGGAGGCCCCATCCAATGTGTTTTGACGCATCTGGACTTCATCAGTCTGTGCGACTAGGATGTACCAGGAGACTGTGTTGGGTAATTTGCTATATGACACTTGTATATCTGTGTGTGATGGAGTCTCTGAATCTAATTTTGCTTCAATGTGGCAGCTGCAACTTTTTTCCAATACAAGTTCTCCTCTGCTCGGTATTCAGGCCCTTATTCTGGTTGACTCGCAAGGCTGCGTATTTTATGGTGTGGTGTCTCAGATCTCCGAGCACCTTGTGTGGGAAGCAGGCGGGCAGCTGACATCTGCTGACGTCAGCTGCCCGCCCTCCGCATCCCCGTCATTGGGAAATTTCCATGGGAACGACCAGTGTTTTCATGGGAACGCCCATGAAATGCTGGATGTTCCCATGGATGAATCCTCCTGCCCCCGCCCCCCGCTTGGACTTGTGTGTGCAAGTGCTGTGGCTGCTCACACACAGCTGCTGCACATGCGCATAAATAACTAGTCGAAACGCGCGGGATACCGATTCAATCAGAATCACCCCCACAGTCTCTGTCACACACAATATACCAGTGTCACATAGCATTAATCAGCACAGTCTCGGCATGAATCCAGATTAATCAGCACAGTCTCTGGATGAATCCTGATTAATCAGCACAGTCTCCGCATGTATGCTAGTTGCATTATGTTGCAACTAAGATGAAATTTTTGCCCGTTGTTACGTTAGCAGATTTGCACAGGACCTTGCACCTCAATCACATCAAGCATTTCGCACTGTATGGCGCAATGAGGCTAGATGTATGAGGATACATCTGTATATAAACAAAGCATTGTAATACAATACATTGTATGACCAGGATCAGACATACAGTAGTTGATCCTGCTGCTAATCAGTGGTGACATGAAGCAGTGAAGCCTCAGAGGTTTCATATTGAATCTTGGCGGGATGATGGATCTATTTGTTATGCAATAATGATCGATATGATGGATTAAACCACCTACTGCACTATGGAGAGGCTTATGGCATCACAGTCATTTACAATCCTATTCCATGGGATGTTGCTATGGGCAACCAATGAGAATCTACTTCTTATTTAGCACCTTCTATAAGATAATAGATAGTATCTGATTGGTTGCACATGTCAATGTGAAATAGAACTCCCATCTCAGTAAATTCCCCCCTGTATATCTATCAACCGGAATGGATGGAAGGATATACAACCTCACATGTCTGTTTCTTTATTATTAGCCATTGGTGTCTTGATGCCAGGGCCACATCCGAATCAGACCGACCACAACACCCGTCATTTTTGCTTATGTTAGGTATTGTTCTTTTATAGTGGAGATATATAAATAGATTCCGTTGCAGAAAGGTGCGTAATGTATATCATTTCACCAGAAACATCTTAAAGCGGTCTGCTGCGATTTTGTCCGATTTCACCTGATTCCGACGGATCGGGCTGTACCAAATTGCATGTGTTTGACATTGCACCGTACTCTAGAGATTAAAATTACTGCACATAAAATCTATTGGATCGGACCCATCGGTGGCACAGCTGGCACACACCTATGTGCAGGTCTGGGCGGCAGGGCAGGTGGCAGGGATGGCAGCTGCAGCCAAGTTTAATAACAATTTCTGCTGGGCGGGGTGGAAAGCGGTAGGCGGAGGGGCAGCAGAATTTAGAAAAACACTTTCAGAAGACTGTCCGGCTGCTGATTGGCTGAGAGAGATTTCTCAGCTAATCAGCGGCCACCCAGATGGGAGGTTGCTGATTGGCTGAGAGTGCTCGATCAACGGCCAGCCAGTCTTTTGCCATATTGTTTTTTTAATTCTCCTGCCATCACTGCTGCTGCATGCGATTTATCACATGTGAAAATGGCACATCAAGTGAGCCCTCCCGAGCTCAAGAGGAATTTGGTCTGACTTGTCCTTAGGGCCTCAGACCAGTGTATGGAGACCTTTAGAGGATACCCATTGATGGTTTGCCTACTTCCTACACACAGGCACATGGGAAGTGCTTTTTGTTTTGTTTCTGTAGCTGAGCCAAAATGTACAAACATTATTTATTTATGTCCAGTAATTTATATAGTGCACCCACATTCCTCAGCACTTTACAGAAAAAATTTGAACATTGATTCCTCAGTTCCCCTCTGAGGCCGTCAGTGGGTTTTGATTAAATAAATAGGCTGTATTGCCATGAATAGCAGTCCAGTCCACACACTTACAGCCTACACGGTGTCCACACTGTCATTTGTTGTGATTGCTAAACATGCTGTGTCACAGTCTCCAGGAAAGTACAGAGCACTGGCCGACTGCAAGAGGAGGGGATCCGAGGATGTACTGGTAAAAAATGGGGATTTCATCCAGCTTATAGAGGAAGATGAAGAGGGACAATGGTAATATTTTATTCTTCATATTCTGGCACATTTCATTTACCGTATTTATCGGCGTATAACACGCACAGGCGTATAACACGCACCTTCATTTTAAAAGGGAAATCTCAGGAAAAAAAGTTAAATTTCTAAATAAAAACTTATTTTTTTTTTACAGACGCTGCTGTAGCCAGGGAGGAAGGAGTCACTGTGCAGGGAGGAGCTTTAACCCCTTGGGTGGTGGGTTGTGCTGGGGCAGGACAAACCTACCAGGGCAGGTTTATCCTGCCCCAGCAAAACCCACCACAGAAGGTTAGAAGCAGCCCGCCCCCCCCTCGCCTCCGCTCCGGCGTTAGTACGCCGGAGCTTCCCTGCTGCCTCTCTCCCCCTTCCTAGCCGCCTGTCACATTTAGCAGTGACGTCGGCGGCAGGCTGGGGGATGTTCGCGGCTCGGGAGGACTCGGGTGCCTGAGCGCTTCCGAGTCCCCCCGAGCCTGGCCGACATTACCCGAGCCTGCCGCCGACGTCACTGTAAAGTGACAGGCGGGCCGGGGGGATCGGGGAAGCTCCGATCGCCGGAGCACAGGGACAGGGGGGGGGGCTGGAGCTGATCGGAGGTGTGGGGTAGAGAATATATGAAATTACCGCCGTATAGCACGCATATCGGCGTATAACACGCACCCATCTTTTCCCCCTGTTTTCAGGGGGAAAAAAGTGCGTGTTATACGCCGATAAATACGGTATATACTTTTGTTTACATTGCAACACTGAAAATGTCATTCTGGTAAAACAATACATTTGTTTTATTTTCTTGCAGGTTTTTTTTATTATCATTAAACTATTATTTGGCATGTCTGCGTATTCCTGGAATATATTGGTTTTTGTGTTATCTCTATTTGTCCATATGGCCAGACTGGTTTATCTTTCAGAACATCCATACAGATCGTAGAGGAATATTGACTTTCTAGGCCTGGGCATTCTTAGAACATTATTTACACCCATGTGAATAAATACAACATGCGGACCTGAGAAAAGCCATTGGGCCTCTTATTTGATAAGAATATAAGGAAACAGAATGCATTTGGCCATATACAATAAGAGGTCTAAATGGGTTCTGATCATGTTCAGCTACCTGTCCGCAGCCAGATCTGGCTCTAGGGGCATTTGATGTATTTGGCCTTCACATGACATGGACCACATGGGACATGGCAGCACTCTGAAATACATTTTCATTTAGTGCTGCTATGGAGTCAGAAGCTTTTCTCAATACACAAAGCATCAAAAAGCTTTCCTGTCTTGTGAAAGCATTACCCCATGCCTGGCAATGGGGACCTGTGAAGCTTGAAAGATATAACTTCATCCCTGCCAGGTCACATCCTCCTTGTGTGCCTTCACCAGGCTGCTGGCATATGGAGAAATCTCTTGAGTTACCAGGTTTATGCCAGGACTACAAAAGAGGAAACAGACATGTTTCATAGCCCCATCGCCCCCCTGTGCCACCCCACTTTGTGTCTCAGATTTGTTCCATAGAAGGGGGCGAGATGTATTAAGCTTTAGAAAGTGATCAAGTGAAGAATGATAAACCACCAGCCAATCAGCTCTTAAGGTGCCCCCCGCATCTCATCGTACGGTACAAAAAGTATGTGCTACACATACTTTTTGTACTAGCTGTTCATCGCATCGCTTTGCATTGCATGCACAAGGCATGCAATGCGATGTGATGTGTACTATATAAGTGCCGAACGGATCCGATGAACGGACCGTCTATGGCAGGGCTGGGCAATTGCGGCCCTCCTGATGTTGATGAACTACACATCCCAGGATGCTTTGCATTAGTTTTGCTATGTGGCCATGCTGAAACTGATGCAAGGCATGCTGGGATGTGTAGTTCATCAACATCTGGAGGGCCGCAATTGCCCAGCCCTGGTCTATGGGCACCTTATGCTGTCATTTTTCAAACCCTGTAGCATGGTAGTTAGGAGCTCATCGGCTGGTGTTTTATCACACTCCATTTTATCAGTTTTCAAGCTTAGGACATCTGGCCCCCCGTGTCTGTTAACCTAAAAACCCTCCCCCCACCGTGTCTCTCAGCCTCCCCCCCCCCCCCCATATCTATAAGTGTCCCTCCCCCTATGGCTCTCAGCCTTAGCGCCCCCCTCTCTAGTCTTCCACCCTGTTTCTCTGCCTCATCCACCTGTGTCTTTCAAACATCCCCCCCCCCCCCCATGCTCTATAAGCATCATTCCCCCAGTGTCTCATAGGCCTGTGTTCCTGTGTTTCCTCAGCAAAGCCTCAAATTAGAGTATGTATCTGGCATGTACTTAGGTATCATGACCTTGGTTTGTCTATGTATGGATGTTTTCAGCAAGAGTAGACTTAGGGGCCCATTTATTACAGTTGGCATATACAATGGGATCTGGGTGGAATATTACAGCCCAGGATCACACTGTAATATGCAATCCTTTTGCAGGGATGTATCACCATGCACACGCAGGGACAGGGGGGCAGATGTACTAAGCCTGGTGAAGAGATAAAGTGGAAGGAGATAATGCAGCAGCCAATCAACTCCCAACTGTCATTTTTCAAATACAGTTGATGTGTTATCTTCTTCCACTTTATCTCTGTACCAGGCTTAATACATCTGCCCCAGGGCTCCTAAAGGAGCCTGTCCCTTTGATGTACTTAGCTGGGTGCAGGGAGTCAGCGCATTCACAGTCAGCGCTGACCCCCCCAGCTGACCTAACTAGCCCGGTAACAGTGCGGTTTATAGCCCATAGGCTACAATAGGATATCGCCATCTCAGAATGAAGCTAGCCCAGGGACTCATTGTGATTCTGCCTGATGTTGATTCATTGGGCAGCATCCCATCCCCCGGCAGTGTAGGGGAGATTGCAGCAGGGATGGGAGATTCCTGCTGAGGTCCCTCCTGATACATTCATGTGATACTTAATATTAGCAGCTAAGCCCCGAAAACAGGGATTTTCGGGGAATAAGAGGCAAATATTAAATGATAAACGAGCCCCTTAATGGGGATCACATCTTCTCCCTGTATTTGTCAGGATCATATACTGAAAACAGAGAAAGGAGAGACAGTAGTGCAATACCTCTTGATACACGTTTAAAAATGTATTCAAACATCACATATAATACAATGTGACAAGCATACTGCACACACAGGTGAGGACTACTTAGGCATACAGCACAGGCACAGTCTATCTCCCAGGCCAGGTAGAAGGTCTGAAGTGAATGATGGAAACAGGTCTCAGTCACTTGAGCCTCACCACAAATGAGCACAATCCCCAAAAGCAGCCCTTCCAACATCCTTCCAATATCAGTCAATAGCGTAACACATTCCGAACCTCATGGGATATTCACCAGAGAAATACAGGGAGAGGGAGCATGTTCTGGACTTTTTCTGAACCCCATTAAGGAGAAGTGGAGGCGGAACTACGAGTGAAAGCTGGCCCCAATATCTCACTTATTATGCAAATTATCTGAGAGTTAGCCATTCAGACATAGGTTTGGGTTTTTTCCTTCACCCCTTGTGTACTCATTGGTATACTTTATTAGTATAAAGCCACATATTCTGATGCTCTTTACAATTGTTTATTTTTATTAAGTAATTTCACATTTGTTTCATCAAATTTTATCAAAAGTTATTAAATCCACACATAAAACTGATCCAAAAGTCCATACCATTGTTCTGCGCTTTGCCATATACAAACACGACTTTTTTTCAAATTTTTATTGGCTAAAAGACCATTATTTCTGAGCACGACTGACATACGTGTATTGATAATGACTCTGTACATAGACACTGTTAGTGCCCTGTTTTAAAAGCATTTGTGTATGAATGTAAAGGCGTGTACACACGGTGCAATGTTTGCTAGTGGCCGATATTGACTAGATGCACTGACGGATTTTGACTAGAGGCATACCTCCCAACATGACCCTCTCCAGGAGGGACACAATGCTCTGTTTCTGGACTTTGCTCTAAATGTATGATTTCCATTACCTGTGCCGAACAAGGTCATTGATAAGAAAGGTGTTTTTCAACAAAGGTGATGGCAGTTATTTATTCAGAGGGAAGTCCAGAAATAGAGCATTATGTCTCTCCTGGAGAGGGTCACGTTGGGAGGTATGCTAAAGGCACTGCAATTTTGTCTATGTTCACTATGGTAGTCTGATCTAGTCTATTTATCTAGGTGATTCTTAACGGGGCTGTGTCTCAGGATTGGCTGCATGCTTAAAACTGTGCAAAATTGCCTCGTGTGTACCCCCCTTCAGTGTATGAGAGGCAGCTGAGGAGTGTGGAAGACTTAAGGAGCCCATACACGCTCCGTTCTGTACTTTTAAAGTACATATCGTATCGCATCGCATGCCTTATGCATGCATTGTGCATGCAATGCGATACGATGTAAAGCTAGTACAAAAAGTATGTGCAGCACATACTTTGTTTACTGTACGATGAGATGCGCGGGAGCGCGCATCTCATAGTACAGACGGACCAGAACGGAGCGTGTATGGGCTCCTTCAGTTTCCCATGTATATTACAAACAGGTGTAGATCGGTAATTACTCCAGCAATGCTTACTCATTTCATTGTTGTTATCTAATTCCTCCATCCCCTGCCAGTGACATTGTATGCCAATCAGAGGGAGGAGACACATTTAGTAGGTATGTGGAAGTATAGATAACATTTTATTTATCTAAAATAAAAGCTCTCCCCTCAGAAAATAAACAGCTTGGAACCTTTGCAAATTATTCAGCATCCATCATTACCTAACATACTGTTATTACCATTATTGTACGTCTAACATAATCTACCTGTATATTCCCTTCCTTATCCTGGCTGTGGCTATATATATATATATATATATATATATATATATATATATATATGCATGTGAAAATAATACTGCACCCCTTTTACAAATCTGTATTTTTACGTACAATAATAAACATGACATAACAAGCAATCACCTAGTCCCAAGGGCGTATTAAGGGCCTAATTCATGTTTGCACACACTTGCCTGCGCAGCTGCTATAGTTCAGGCTACGGAACGGCTAATCATTGCAAATAAAGCTGCCGCCCTTAAAAAAGATGGGTGCTCATCAGAGCCAATGCAAAGTCTTCAGCAACTGTGTACACATACGTAGTACTAACACAACAATGAGGAAGATTTAATGCTCGAGTAGGTCTATGTCTGCTTAGACTGGCCATAGCAATGCTGGTGCCATGATCCTCTACTGTATGTCCAGGATCGCAGCTGGAGGCATGTACATGCCCTAAAAATGACAGGCCTGCATTTTTGCTGCCACTCCCAGTTGCCTCCTCCTCCAGATGGTCTCTTCCGGTCAATCACTCTGCATTAAAAATCTCAGTGCAAATGCAAAGGCACGTTTGTCACGGCCAGCCAATCAATGAGGGTCCAGTTCTTTACAATACGTTCCCTAAGGCGCCCAAGGGATTATATTGGTTACCCTTTATTGTTACCCTTACATAACTTCCTATAAATAATTCACGCGGACACCTTATCTAAAAATAAGACTCAGACAACCATGGCATAAGTTTAAAATGGTCAAGTTATTTATTTAGGTGGTATGACCCTTGTTAGTCTATCAAAGGGATGGCCAAGACAGCACTTGAGACCAGCACCAGTCAGAGGTGTATGTCAATGGCAGCGACTGCATCGCTCCAATCTAACAAACACACCCCTTACGTAAGGTACAGCCTGCACCGTGACGGCTCCCCGCCCCCTCTAAGGTAGGGCGCGGACACCTCAAGGAAGTGCCCACCGTCCCCGCTCATTTTGGGACTCGCCCACCGTCCTGGCAAGGGGGGGGTAATACCGCACGGTGACCACCTGACACCTCACCCGACTGCTGGTCGAGAGCGCCTTCTCGCCACTGCCAAGGCTCCCCAGACCTAACACAAGGTCGCCCGGGACCAGGCCCGCCACCCCTCAACTAGACCTAATGCCTTACTGTTGCCGAGTTACACCAGAAAAGATGTCGCCCAGGAAAACTTCCATGCCCGCGTCAGACAGGTGGACCCCGTCTGACCTAAACAGGTGGGCCGACTCCCTAACTATCGTGGGGTGCCGCACTGCCCTGCCCCCCATGGCGTTAACCCTCCTGGAAACAGCGTGGTTCACCTTTCGCCTTGCCCTATCTATGGCAACTGCATTCCTGCAGCCCCGCCACTGAAGCCGGGGGACAATATCAGACCACACTATCAGCACTCCTGGCCAAAGGGCCGCAATGCGCTCAAGGTCAGCCGTTATGCTGCAAATTAGGGAGAGCCCCGTATTTTTAACCAGGTCGTTGCCCCCTAAATGTATTATCAATGTGTTGGGGGGGCCCTGAACTGCGGGCCTTGGAAACTAATAGGCCATAAAGCCCACCCCACTGAAGTCCCCTAACCCCGAACCACTGCACTGAATCAGCTCGTAGCAGGCCTAAGGCCCTGGAGGCCATGGGGTGCCTGGCCGCCCAAAAGATATATGAGTGGCCCACTACCCAAACTATCCCCTGATGTGATGAGGAAAGGGAAAAGGCTGAAAAAGAAAAAACCTAACGTTAACATCAATATAATATACACTGTAACACAACCAGAATACATGATACAGCCCAAGTGAAGGTGAAAAACTTAAAAAACCTCCGGTGAACTTTTGGTGACAGCCGAATTGAATTAGTTCTATCTCGGAGGAAAAAGTAAAAAATTCACTCCACACCGTCGATTCCAGAACGCTAGCCGTTCCAGAACCGATTGTAAACTTACGTTTTTGGGCTGGCGCAACAGGCGCATTCTACAACTCATCTACCTTATCTATCTTATCTAATCTTATATATTTCTTATAAGCCGATGACTTCCACCTCCCTACCTTCTGTATGGCAGAGGGTGGAAGCCCCGCCGCCGCTGCGCATGTTGCGGCCCCTATGCGAAAGGAGTGTGTCCCATAATCCTGAGCCCTCAGGCCCATGCCGGTCAAGCACCGTCTAAACACAGCCCCGAACTGAAACCGGGTGAGGGGCACACCATCTGTGTGCACCAAAAACTGCATGGCTCCAACCGGCCTAAGAGACATGTAGTCCCTGCACAATGCTACAGGACAAATGGCTTGGTTCACACTGGATCGCAGGGTGGCCCAACTACCCCTCCCCAATTGGTCTGTTTTGGATCTCTGTATCCTACACAGGACATGGTCCTCATGGAGAACCACGTCCCCCGACCTAAGACCAGACTGGGCCTTCTTGCTTGCAGCTACCAGCTCCCCGATCCTGAATGCCCCGAAGAAGGCGAATGAAAAGGCTAACTTCAGGAGCGCAGCCTCAAAGGCGCTATCAGCCACCCTATCCAGACGTGCTACCAATTCCCCCAGCATGCGCTCATCTATAGGCCGCCGAGCCTCAGGAGGCACCGGACGCTGCTTAGCCCAGCCCCTCAAAGCCTTACTCAATACAAAAGACCCCGTGGGATCCTGCTCCCCTCTTAGCCTGCTGTGGAAAGCTATACCAGCCAAAGCCGCCGCCATAGCCGACTTTGACCTGCCTCTTACGTAATGGCCCCATACAAATGCGAGTAACCGGTCTTCGACCGACTTACCGCTAGCGTCAGGTGCAGACTGAAACTCCTCCCAGTCCCTCCAGGCCGCCGTGTAAGCCCTGCGGGTTGAGGGCGCCAGTGACAGCAGTGCCAAACCCTTCATGCCGATTCTATGATCTGCCATACAAGATTTGGACACCTAAGCCCCAGGGGTGACGCCTCGGGAGCCAGCTCCCGAAACTTTGTAAACTGAAACCTAGACAGGGCGTCAGCAATAGTGTTCTCTATGCCTGGGACATGTCTAGCCCTGAAATGTATGTTGTTCTTCAGGCAATGAAGTACGAGGTAACGCAGTAACCTAAGGGCCTCGGGGGAAGCCGCCCTCTGATTGTTAATTGCGTGTACCACCCCCAGGTTGTCACACCAGAACACTATGTTCCGATTTGCCAATTCTGCCGCCCACAGCTGCACTGATACTATGATGGGGAACAGTTCCAGCAGCAGAAGATTGACTGTGAAACCCCTGTCAATCCAAGACTGTGGCCACCGTGACACGCACCATTCCCCTTGAAAATAAGCCCCGAATCCTGTGGAGCCAGCAGCATCTGTAAAGAGCTGCAGTTCCTTGCTAGATTCGGGCTCCGTGGGCCATATTAGCTCTCTATTAAATTGCCCCAGGAATGTGGACCACACTTCCATGTCGTCTCGCATTTCCCGTGACAGCCTGACCGTGTGGTGGGGGTCCCGAACCCCCGCCGTGGCCCTCTCGAGCTTGCGGCAGAATACCCTACCCATGGGAATGATGCGGCATGCAAAATTAAAGGACCCTAGCAGGGACTGCAATATTCTCAGCTGTATCCTTTTCTTCTGCAAACACTCAACTATCAACCCCTGAAGCTTTGTCACCTTATCCTCAGGTAAGCGGCAGCACCCCGCAGCCGAGTCTATTTCTATACCCAGATAAGATAGGACCCTAGTGGGGCCCTCCGTCTTATCCTCAGCTATAGGGACCCCCAGTTCCTTTAGCAGGGAAACCGCCCTGGACAATATATGGGCACATGTGCCGTCATCTCCTGGCCCCACAAAGAGAAAGTCATCCAGGTAATGGGCGACGCCCGCACAACCTGTGCTGCTCTGTATGCACCAGTGTAAAAACGTGCTGAATTTCTCGAAGCAGGAGACAGAACAGCCCATAGGTAAGCACTTGTCTATATAAGAGCCACCGTCTAACCTGAAACCCATGAACCTAAAGGACTTGGGGTGTAAGGGGAGGAGCCTAAACGCGGATTCAATATCCAGTTTGGCCATAAGTGCTCCCTGGCCGAAACCCCGTACTATGTCCAGTACCTCGTCAAATAGCTGGTACTGCACACTACAAAACTCATCCGGGATGGCGTCGTTTATGGACGCGCCATGGGGGTGCGACAGGTGCTGTATCAACCTGTACTTACCCGGGGTCTTCTTAGGGACCACCCCGAGAGGGGAAAAACACATGTCAGGAAGGGGATCCCCTTGGAAGGGGCCCGCCATCCTGCCCAGCGCCACTTCCGCCCGGACCTTCTGTCGGACCACATCGGGAAAATCCCTGGCAGACTTGAGGTTCCTAATGCAGGAAACTCTGATTCCGTCAGGGATAGGGAGAGGGAAACCAAAACTAAACCCGTCTAACAAAAACCGTGCGTCAGCCCTGTTGGGGTACGCCATTAACCTGCGAGCCAGGGCCTCTACCACAATTGGGGAAGGGGCCTTACTTACCGCCAGTGCCGGCGTCCCCGTGATCCCCGCCTTTGGCCGCTGACCTGCAGGATTTGGAGGGGTGCCCCGCCCCCCCGCAGTTACTGCAGTCGTGACGGAAGCGGCACTTGGCGCCCCTGTCACATTTGCCTTTGTTGTATGCAAAGTACTTCCCTTTGCCGCCGGTTTTGGAACCGGGTTTGGCCGCAGGAAATGGCTTCCTGCCCGAGGTGTCTGAGCTATGCTGCCCCTTGCCTATGACCTCGAGCCATATCTCCACGTGCTTGCAGCCCATGGGCATGACCCTCGACCCGGCATGGGCGAGGCGGAACTTCTCATCGTAGTTCCGCCACGCCAGCCCCTTATAATCCGTGTACGTCTCGTACACCAGGAAAAGGTAGCGCAAGACGTTCACGTGCTCCCCGGGCCTTGTGCTCAGGTAACAAGAGGAGAAGATTAAAAAGCCTTTGAGCCAATTGTGGAAGCCTTTAAAGGCCGCCTCGCTACCATTTCCCGCCTTCTTGGCTGCCTCAAAATCTTTTTTCATGTCGACTGTCAGTGTAAAGAAGTCGACAAACTTTCCCCTTTTTATCTTATCCTTTATACCCTTATGCAGGCCCCTGGCCATGGCGGTATTGGTGCAATGTACCATATCGCCTGCCGTGGTAGCTACTTCTGGCTCCGCCTCTTTCCTAGCCCGCTTAGCGCCACCCACTTTCTTCGCAACCGCGCGCGCAACCATTTTTGCAAACTTGCGCGGGCGCTTGGGGGACCCAGACTCGTCACTACTAGCCGACGAGTGGGAGGAAGAGGATGCACACTCTGAGGTATTATCATTCTCACCGTCTCCAGAAGCTTCGCCTTGAACCACGGGATCCCCCCGTGCTGTGGCCCCCGTCCCCGCAGAAGTGGATGCCTCTGCT
Source organism: Crinia signifera (assembly GCF_055691185.1). Lineage (NCBI taxonomy): Eukaryota > Metazoa > Chordata > Amphibia > Anura > Myobatrachidae > Crinia > Crinia signifera. The sequence goes on from NC_139225.1 coordinate 107,605,240, forward strand.
CTCGACGTGGACGCCGGGGTCTCAGTCGTCCTGGGAGCCGGCGCTGGGACCCTGGCTATGGCTGGAGCCGCCACCGGTGTTGCTGGCCTGGATTCCGGAGCCCTCCTGGACCGTTCTGTATCCTCTTCCTGGGATGACCCACCGAAAATGACACTCCTGCCACCTACAGAGGATACCTCGGGAGATAAAGGGGCAGTGTTAGGACCATATCCTGAACCCGACACCCTCGCTGACCCTCCCGCTGCTGTACCAGAGCTCCCCGGGCCCCCAGTCGCATAAAACTGGTTGACCTGTTGAGCCTGGGCATACATGTTGGGGTGAGTGTAAGCCGCCCCTTGAAAAGCCTGCTGTTGCCCCCCCGGGCCCTGTGGGTGCGGTGCACCAGCACCCTGCCATGTTCCCCCGAAATACCCCCCGGGAAACCCGCCACCTGCCCCCGCTGTTTGGGGGAAGTAAGGAAAAGGGGGCGGTTGGGTCCCTGTGTAGGGCTCGTACTGTGAGTTGGGCATAGGGTACCCCGGGTACCCCCCTGCATTCGGACCGGGAAAAGCCCACTGCTGTTGTTGCTGCACGGGGGCTTGCATATATGCCTGCTGACCCGCACCAAAACCCGTGTGGCCAAACCCCTGGTGTCCCCCCTGCCCCGCCGGGGCCCCGGCGAAGCCCTGAGGGGCCGCAGGGAATGGCTGCTGGCCCTAATGCCACTGCTGTTGCGGGGCCTGCCAACCTTGAAAGGGGGCGGCACCGCCATCCATCCGGCCTCCGACGAAAGCGTCCCCACGGCCACCGTCCCAACCCAAGGGAATGAGCGACCCCATAACTGGGGCCATGATGTGTGTCAGGGAGGCCAAAGGGGCCTGACCCGTGCCGCGCTGCCCCCTTGTATTCACCCGCAGAGGGCTCCATGTGGGGCCCCCTGTTATGACTTGCAGCGGACTCCCTGGGCCCTGCACTAATGGGGTGCTAGTCCTGGGGGGCACCCCCCCATCCCCCCCCGCTGATTGAAACCCCACCATCGCTCACCCCGCTGCCTGAGGCGTGCGGGGTGTCTATTGGGGTCTGTACCACCTGCGCTGGCGTTAAGACGCCAGCAGATGGCGCCAAAGCGCTGTCCCCAGCAGCGAGTAGCGCTGCTGGGTGCCCTGCATGCGCTGCTGGCGCAGCGTGCTCACAGCTCACAGCAGAGCCCTGCTGAGCCGGGGAGACGCTTCCCTGCGCTGGGGAAACGTCCCCCAGTGATGGAGTGTGCAGGAGACGGCGCGCGCACCCGCGATGGCGCGGTCGCGGCCGTCCTGCTGCCTCCCCTGCCTCCGCCGCGCGCTGGTACAGTCACCAGCGGGCGGGCTGCGTCTGCCAACCACCGTGGAGGTGGTGCAGATCTCTTGGGGCGGCCGGACATGATTGCAGCTGCGCGATATATACAGGCCTAAAAACAAGGTAAAATGTACTTAGCTTCGCGTGCTGCACTGTGTAAATCCGGATTCCAAGAGGAAGTTCCTCCCCCAAGCTGGACCCTATATACCCCACTTAAGCTACCTCCCCTCTTGGTGCTGATTGGCCCCTATGCACCACATGTTAACTTGCCTAAGAATTACACACTGCTCTGTGTTGCATATGCATCTACGTTTAACCCCCAAATCCCCGGGCTCTTAACTGCACTCTGGCCTATGCAGCCTTCGTTTTGCCTAGTGAATAACTTGCATCCTGAGCTCCACAGATCCCTTCTGTTTATCCCTCTGCATTCCTGACTGCCGGTTTCTTGGAATCCCCAGCAGCGAGAACCATCCCGTGCTTCCAGGCATCTGTGCACCAGCAACAACCATCCCGTGCTTCCAGGCATCTGTGCGCTAGTGGACCAACCTCGTGCTTCCGGCACTTGCGCTCCAGCAGTTCCAAACCGTGCTACCAGCACCTGCACTCCATTGAGCCAACCCTGTGCTTCCGGCACCTGTGCTCCTGCGGCCCGCCGTCGTGCTACCAGTACCATTGTTGTAGTTGCCGGTGAGCCAAGCCTCACTCTCACTCAGGAGGATCTGGTTCTCCTATGCGAAAGACCTATATACGACCAGCCACCTTCTGTCCACCAACCGACCAAGCCACCCTGGACTTGCATCCACAGACGGGTCCACAAAATCCCACGGACCTGACAATATTAATGCATGAGCAGCGTGGTTGCAGCACATGCTCAGTCTGCAAATAATTGCTCTATTGTGTGAACATTGGCATTGCGTACAAATAGGTATTAGTCCCTGAGACAGGAGTGGGTCCGGGTGCAGCCTCTTTCCAGGCCCCTCCCCTCTAACCAGCAGCACATCTTCTTGGCCAATTTTGTGGCACGCATACGCAAATTGGGGATAAAATGGCTCCTGCGGATTTACCCCATTTTTTGTGCAGTGGTGCCATTGTGGGACTCCATAAAATGGGCACACCCATTATACATACTGCTGCTCAAGGGCCGGTCCTGGTTCCCAAAATATGGGGGACAAAACAAGTAGGGGTCCCCCATATTTCAAGAACCAGCACCGGGCCCAACCAGCCAGCAGAGTAATGCCACAAGTGGGGGAGACTTTTTATACAAGTCCCCTCCGGCCAAAGCATTCTCCCCCTGACCGGTCAGCATAGGCAGGGATCCTGTGGAAGTGTGGACCCCCCCCCCCCCAATGAAGGGCTCCCTCCCCTCCAGAACGTACCTGCCCAGGCTGAATCCCGGGGCTGTCCCCGGTGCTGTCCCCGGTGCCCCGGGCGGTGGGTATCGGGCTGATAAATGTGTAAAAGTACAAGAAACTATTGTGTATTGTTGTGGAACTACAAGTCCCAGCAAGCCTGCACCACATGTATGGACTTGGAGAACCACAAGTCCCAGTGTGCGGGGCATTAAAGGGCCCGCTGGGACTTGTAGTTCCACAGAAGTACAAATAGTTAAATAAACACACACACACATCAGAAAAATAAAACTTTATTACATACGGACTCCATTCATACAGAAACTTACCTATGTTGATAGTTGTTTGGTCCTTTTGTCCAGTAGAATCCATGTGGGGTACCTGTAGAATGAAAACATACTCACCAGCCGGCTTCGGGGCTTCGCCGGTACCCATGGAACGCTGTAGACACAAACCTGTCTTGTGTTTACAGCTGTGGCTCTGCCCACTGACTGGGAGCTGGCTCTGCCCACAGACTCTAAATTTGCATAGAATCAACTCTAAAGTTGCATAGAAACCAATTACTTTGTTACTAATTTGGGGGGGTGTACTGAATTGTATACACACAACATGAAGATATATTTTGCGTTAAATAAATAACTGCAAAAATAATATGTGCTGTTTATCACAATGCTACAAGTATCACAGCTTGGGCATACCTCCCAACTTGTGTCCGGAAGAAATAGGGGGCGGGGCGTATGCAAATGAGGGTGCGGCTCATGCTAATTAGCCACGACCTCATTTTCATACGAGAATAGACGCTGTGCGCATGCGCACAGCGTCTATTCTACTAGATTGGGGGGTCTCCCAACTGCCACCCCCCCCGCAGCGGGACAATGCCTGCCGCGGGTGGGACAGCGGGACAGGACCCGAAAATCGGGACTGTCCCTCTAAAATTGTGACAGTTGGGAGGTATGGCTTGGGTAATGCCTAGGGCCCTTATTCTGGTTGGTGCGGCCAGAGCCGCACACGGTGCTCTGGCCGCACAAACCAATCCCCGCCCACGAGACGGATCGCCACGGCCGTCCGTACACGGACGGCTGGCAATCCGCATAAAAATGGTGGGGCGTACGCCTCCACCATGGTGGGAGCTGCCCCCTGCATTCGATGGTCGTCGACCATCGAAGGCAGGGCCGCACGCCACAGCAGCTCCCGCAAGCTGAGACCACACGGACAATCGTCCGTGTGTTAGCTTGTATGGGGGCTGAGAGCTGACATCCGGCGACGTCAGCTTTCCGCCCCCATCAGTGGCATCATAGCCTCATTAGCATGCATACGCCCCGCGTTTGCATGGGAACGCCCATGAAACGCGGGGCGTATACATAGGGAAATGAGGGTATGAAGCCCCTCACGCCCCTATACGCCCCATTTGCAGCGGACGAAATACGTCTGCGGCGAATGGGGCTGCACATGCGCAGATTGACCTCTGCGCATGTGCAGACTAAAAACATCGGCGGTACGGCCGCACGCGGGCCGTACCGTCCGACCCAGAATAAGGGCCCCGATGCTTGTTAGTTATGCTCTGATATATAGAAACACAAAATGGGGCTGTATTTTCTTTTTTACATGACTATATGCATGTGCGCGCATGTTTCCATGTGGCATATATACAGTGTATATACATAGTATATATTATTGGTGGTATTAGCCTGTCCACCCTCAAATAATACATGTAATAAATATACACCTATAGAAAATACCCATTTCTGCTTCTGTAATGTGATTCTGTACACACCCAGAGTACATTGCGCAGTATGGGAGGAATATGTGCAGTATATAATCAGACCGTCAGTTATTGCTCATAGGGCACCAGATGTACTAAGCCTAAAAAGTGCTAAAGTGGTGAGTAGCAGCCAAAATGACAGTAAGGAGCTGGTTGGCTGCTGTGCTCACTCTCCACTGTATCATTTTTCTAGCTTTGTACTTCTGACCCACTGAGAGAGATTGGTGTTTTAGGGGAATGCATTGCTGAACTGTAACAATAGCAGATACATATTTCTAATGTATACTAGAAATTGGACAGTTTTATTGGTTAATAGTAAGAATTCAAGATTACTTGAAGGTGGCACATTGGCATAACATTCTCTCAACTAGGGCCCCATGTTTCTTGCCTATTATCTGATTGTTGCTTTGGGATACGGTCATATTGTCGATCCGACTTAGGTCGACACCGTTGGGTCGACAGGCAACAAGGTCGACAGGGTTCTAGGTCGACATGGATGAAGGTCGACATGGTTAGACAAATGCGTTAGGTCGACATGGGTTAGTTCGACAAGTTGCGAGGTCGACATGTGCTGACAGGCAGTATTTCATGCCCTACCATCCACTAGGGCAGGGGTTCCCAATCTTTTTTGAATCACGGCACCCTAGAGTATCAAAAAATTTTCATGGCACCCCTAGGCCAAAAATTAATTTATTAGATTGGGTTTATATGTGATTCTTTGGGTCAGGTATGTGGTAAAGGACAGGATTTGCTTCTGTTTGTACACATTTTATTAATGGCAGCCACCAGCATTGTTTTTGCTCATAAATAATTAACAATTAAAAATTTAAGTTGGTCCTGGACTACCAACCCAGGGCACCCCTGCATGTGTCCCGAGGCACCCCAGGGAGCCACGGCACACAGTTTGGGAACCACTGCACTAGGGTGTGGTGGGAGAATAAAATAGTGTGCCGAGCGCAGCGATGCACTGTGCCGAAGCATCGCGAGGGGCTGCGGTTGACTTCCAACTGTGTCGACATTCGGGTAAAAAAACTGTGAAAAACCCATGTCGACCTCGCGACCTGTTGACCTAACCCTTGTCGACCTAATGCATTTGTCGAGCTAAACCCATGTTGACCTTGTTCAGTGTCGTCCTAGACACCTGTCGACCTTCACCCATGTTGACCTCGTTGCCTGTCGACCTAATGACTGTCGACCTACGTCGGGTCGACAATACGATCCACACCCGTTCCTTTGCATGTTTCCTGATTGTTATCCGCCTGTTACCTGATTTTTATCTTCCTATTTGCTGATTGTTATCTGACTGTCCCTTTTCCTGTTCTTTGGCTGTTATCTGACCATTCCCTTGCCTGCTCTCTGGCGGTTATCTGCCAGTTCCCTGATTGCTGTGTGTCTGCTTACCCATTCTCTGAGTGTCTGTTTTTTTATGATAATTATCTGGCTGTTCACTGATCATTATCTGTCCAGAATTCTTAGGGTTCACTACTCGCTAATGACCCTACTTTTTTCTGTTTGTCTTTGTCCTCACAGTTACCACCTTTTCTCTGCACTGTCGTAAATTATCCAGCTTTAGAGTCAAGCTGAAATTCTACTATCCCCTATTGGACTGGAATGCTAACTGTGCAGCAATGCACCTTGTCAGTAGTGACTAGAGCCTTACTACTCTAGGGGCCTGATTCATAGCTGGACACTATTGAATTTGCAGCTGCAATCGCACTTGCACTTTATGGGCCTAATTCAGTAAGGATCGCATATGATAAGCTGTTCACAGCAGATATGTATATGTGATCCTTAGCAATGCAAATGCAGTAGGAGGTTCATGCCACCTGCTGTCTGCATTTGAGATTGCATCAAACAGCGATGGGATCACCATTTAAGAGGAACATTGCCACCATCTGTAACCTTCTCCCTTCTCCACCTACAGAGGTGTCCCTCTGTGACCTTACTCAGGCTGCTTGTCGCAGGATGGCTTGTGAGGCCAAGGAAACTGTGCCTCTCTGTGCTGTCCTTGGCCTGGCCACTCCTGGGAAACGGGGACCACACCTCCTTACATAAGGTCACACCTTGTACCCAGACATGGTCCTGCTCTCTACAGTCCTGAGTCTGACCACATATTAACCCTTGACCCCATACATGATATACATGCAGCTTTATACTCCCTATCCCTGCTCAGCTGTTATTCAGAGCTGTGCCTGTCTCCCTGGCTATTTTTAATGTCAGCTGGGTGTGGATCATTAGGTTGACCACAGGAAGGTCGACATGCATTAGGTCGACACACACTCAAAATGTTGACATGGTCATTAGGTCGACACAGGCATTAGATCAACAATGAAAAGGTTGACATGGGGTTTTCGCTTTTTTTTTGTCCTGAATGCCGACACAGTCGACATGAACACTGTATCGGTGCACTGCATCCCCTCTCATCGCTCGCTGCGCATGTCATGCTTCAGGCGTGGTGCCTCGCTACACTCGGCACACTATTCTATTCTCCCACCAAGCACTAGTGGATAGTAGGGCATAAAATACGGCCTGTCGGCACATGTCGGCTCAAAAAAAAGGTGAAAAACCCATGTTGACCAAATTACCCTGTCGACCTAAAGCCATGTTGACCTTTTGAGTCTGTCGACCTTCAGTGGTTGACCTATTGCATGTCAACCTTTATTTATGTTGACCTAGTAACCATGTACTAAGCAGCTGCTGTAAGTGGATAGAAGGGCTGGTGTCCTGTAAGCAGTGTCACACTACAGTGCAGAACTATGTGTTTGTCTTATAACAGGCTGGTGAGGAATTTGAACAGAAAAAAAGAAGGCTGGATCCATGGAAACAACTTACAAATAATCATTGGTGAATGTCGGATTCGGGCCTCCAAAATAACAGGTAACAAACACACAATGGATTATGTCTTATTGGATGCAATAAGCAGGGAAAGTCAACACACACAAATATAATAAAGATCAATAACATCTGAATTGTATGTTGCAATACTTCATATATGAGATAGTGACACATGATTACTTCCAATATCTAAATGATGTAATGATGATGGCTTCTAATGGGTGCATGATGCGTGTACCGATAATTTAGCATGTTTAGCACAGGACGTTACTTTATTCCCTGCGACAGGTTATAAAAAAGTCTGTAGCATTCATTGTTCGTAACGGGACCTACACACATAGTGACACTGTTGAGCATTCTGAGCGATGCTAGATCACTCAGAATGCTCAGCAAGATTGCTCAGCGCAACGGTGCGCATCGATGTGCCAGCGATGTGTGCTGAGCGCTCTGGCAGGGCCAGTATTCTCCGCTGAGAACACTGGCCCTGACCCCGGCAAGTAACTACATTTATCCAGCATGCTGGATATTGATCTCCGGAGGCCGCGCATCGTTATCTCTATGCCCCTACACATGTAGCGATGTAGACTTCTCATGCAGTTGTACTTTTTGATATGAGGTTCCATAAAATAATGTAGCAGAGATTTGCTTTTTTTCCTTTGCTGCTGCACCAGTAATTTAAGATCCTGTAACTCCACGTAGAGGGGAAAGTTTGGTTCTTTATCGCCACCTGTTGCCTACAAGGGGCACTGCAGTACATCTGTTTTAGTATTTAAGTTCCCAGAGCCGGCCCTAGCCTAAATGACGCCCTAGGCAAGATTTTGGCTGGTGCCCCTTAGCTCCGCCACCAGTTCTGCCTCTGACCCTGCTCCCCTTTCCCAGCACCATCAACCCTCATCATAGCAGTCATCATTTTGGTGCTCCTACCCGCAATATTTTAAATAGAAACAGTGCACACATTCGGTGCGCAGCCCAAACAGGGGTGTGTTCTTGCTGGGAAGGGGCATGGCCACACAATAGTACTCTCAATTTAAATTATGCCACACAGTAGTGAAACTTTATTCACATTATATTATGCGATGGTGTCCCTTATTCATGTTACATCACACAGTAGTACCACTTTACCTTATATACATTACTCCTCACATTATACCCTTAGAAAAAAATCCTAAGAAAATATTGCATTTTAAGCACCTTCATGGCCACACTGCGACCCAGCACAAAGCAGTGTGTGCTGGGCAGAGGAGAAGAGCTGCAGCTGCTGCTGTCACTTAAGGGGAGGGGGCCCCATTGGGTCCTTCCATCAGACTTTGGCCTAGGTAGTTTGTACTCCCTACCCTTTTCTCTCTGCACCCCTGATAATACCACACAGTAATGCCCCTTACACATGACACACATTATTAATGTCCTTATAAACATAATGCCCCTTACACATTATGCCAACCTTTATTAACCCCTTCCCGACATTTGACGTACATTTACGTCATGGCCGGGAAGCACTTCCCGACACATGGCGTAAATGTACGTCATGGCTTTAAACTGTCACCGCGTCTATAGACGCGGTGACAGTTTCAACATGTCTGCTGTCCCTGACAGCAGACATGTCCGTGCATGCCCCGGGGGGGCTGCGATGCCGCCCCCCCGTCGGCGATCGCTGTGATTGGCTGTTCAGTGTGAACAGCCATTCACAGCGTTTTCCTGTGTCACCGGCGAATAACGTTCGCCGGTGACACGGGATCAGAGGTGATTGGTGCTGTAAAGTACAGCACCAATCACCGCGGGGTGTAAGGGTGACACTGGTGTCACCCCACCTCACCCCGCCCGCCCCCAAAGGCCGTGATTGGTCCGTCGGACCGACGGACCAATCACAGCCAAGGAGGGGGATTTAAACTAACGGTGACTGCACTGCAGACGCCATTCCGGTCTGGAAAGCGTGCAGTGCGGTCACCGTACCCCCCTGCCGCCATACTGACCAGAACCTTGCTGCCTGCAATACTTACTTGATCGCTGCTGATTGATTACTGGATCCTGTTCAATAATTGTGCCTGTGAAATTGTGCTGCTGCACTGTATTAGCTAGATAGATAGAGAGATAGAGAGATAGATAGAGAGATAGATAGAGAGATAGATAGAGAGATAGATAGAGAGAGATAGAGAGAGATAGAGAGAGATAGAGAGAGATAGAGAGAGATAGAGAGAGAGATAGTGTCAGAGAGTGCTATATTTTGTGCTGCTGCAGTGTGATATAGTTATAGATAGAGAGAGAGAGATAGAGAGAGAGAGATAGAGAGAGAGGCCTACTGACAGAGTGCTATATTTTGTGCTGCTGCAGTGTGATAGTTATAGAGAGATAGAGAGAGAGAGATAGAGAGAGATAGTGACAGATTGTGCTATATATTTTTTATATAACTGACTGCTGCCCCCTCCTTTTGTGCTGATCAGTATAAATTAACTGATCAGTAACTTTTTGGGGGCGCAGGGTTTTTTTTATATATAGATATACCTGTGAGTGCTGCTGCTGCAGTGTCATAGAGTGTTAGATAGTGTTAGATAGTGAGAGATAGAGAGATAGAGAGAGATAGTGATAGAGAGTGCTAAATTTTGTGTCTGCTGTCCCCGCCTTTTGTGCTGATCACTATATCTGAGGTGATCAGCAACTTTTTTGGGGGTACAGAGGTTTTTTTTTTTTTATATATACCTGTCAGTTGCACCAAAGGTTGTGCACCTGCTGCACCTCACTGGTAATCAGTGTCGCATCACTGATCACCTTTTTTTTTTGTGTGTGTGCTGTGGGGTATTTTTTTAATTTTTTTTTTTACACACACTGTGATTTTGTGGGTGTCCTGTGGCCGCTGTGCGCTGATCAGTGACGTACATCACTGATCATCTTTTTCGGCACAGGGTTGATCTATTTTTTTTTTTTTTTTGATCAAATTCCTGTTGCCTTTGAGCGCTGTTCAGTGACAGACGTTACTGACCAACATCTGTGCTCAATTTTTGGCGCAGGACCTTTTTTTTTTTTAACCCCTTCCTTTTTTTTTTTTTTAACCCCTTCATTTTTTTTTTTTTTTAACCCCTTCATTTTTTTTTTTTTTATTGGTATAAAGCATTTTTTTTTTTTTTCTGCACCACATACACACTACACACTACATACCCCCCGGATTGAAATAAAGTTTGTGCCCCCCCCTACACTATACACGTGTTGAAACATTTCACTACCGGTAACACAAAAATAAAAATGGCATCCCAAATGTCCTCCCAAATGTCCTCCCAAATGTCCTCCCAATCATCCAGGAGAATGTATTCAGTGGAGGAGGCATATGCCATGCTTGCTTCGGACTCTGACACAGGCAGTGATGCAAGCGGGGAATTTGAAGGATTTGCCTTAAGCTCCTCTTCCTCCTCTGCTGATGAGGGACCCCCTCAAAGACGCCCCCGTAGATCAGCTGAGATTCCCCCCCCAATAATTGATCTAGTATGGACCCCACCACCAGACAATTTTGAGCCCCAGGTTCCTGAGTTTTTGGGCATGCCAGGAATCCAATTTGATTCCACAGGTCTCAGAGAAATTGACTTTTTCAAATTATTTTTCTCTGATGATTTTATAAATTTAATGGTGGACCAAACTAATTTATATGCCCAGCAGTTTATTGCTCAAAACCCCACGTCATCATTTGCTAGGTGGACCCCTGTAGATGCAGTAGAGATGATGACGTTTTGGGGTCTGGTGTTTCATATGGGCATAGTAAAAAAGCCAGAAATTAGGCAATATTGGAGTACAGATGTTCTGTACAGTACTCCATTTTACCGTATGGCCATGCCCCGGACTCGATTTGAGACAATTCTTAAATTCATACATTACACCGATAATGCACAGTGCCCACCCAGAGATGATCCCACCTTTGACCGGCTATTCAAAGTCAGGCCGGTCATTGATCATTTCAGTGCCAAATTTGAAGAGGTGTACATCCCTGAAAAATTTATTTGTATCGACGAGTCCCTTATACATTTTAAAGGAAGGGTTAAATTCCGCCAGTACCTTCCCAATAAGAGGGCAAGGTATGGCATAAAAATGTATAAGCTGTGTGAAAGCACCTCAGGGTACACTCACAGGTTTAGGGTATATGAAGGGAAGGATTCAAGAATTGAACCGCCAGAATGCCCCCCCTCCCTCGTAGGTGTTAGTGGGAAAATTGTCTGGGATTTAGTGCACCCCTTCCTGGATAAAGGTTATCACCTCTATGTGGATAACTATTACACTAGCATCCCCCTGTTTAAGGCCCTTGGTTCAAGAGGTACAGCAGCTTGCGGTACTGTGCGCAAGAACCAAAGAGGCCTCCCAAAAACGCACATTGCCCAAGTAATGAGAAGGGGTGAAAGCAGGGGAATATGCAACGAAAATATGTTGTTGGTCAAATATAAGGACAAGAGGGATGTCCTTATACTGACAACAATTCACGGAGACAGTACCACCTCCGTCCCTGTACGAGGTGCTAGTACCCACACCTCCAAACCTAATTGTATCCTGGATTACAATAGGTACATGGGCGGAGTGGATCTTTCAGATCAGGTACTGAAGCCGTACAGTGCCCTGCGGAAAACAAAAATCTGGTACAAGAAGGTGGCCGTGTATATCATCCAGATGGCACTGTATAACGCTTACGTGCTATTCCGTTCTACCGGCCAGAGGGGGACATTTATGCACTTTCAAGAGGAAGTCATAAAGGGCCTAATATTTGGGAACCAGCAGGCAGAGGGCCCCAGTACTTCTAGTACTGGCCCCCGTATTGTACCAGGGCAGCATTTTCCTGATGAAATCCCCTCCACTGGAAAAAAGGGCAGGACACAAAAAAGGTGCAAAGTTTGCTATAAAAAGGGAATAAGAAAGCAAACTATTTTCCAGTGTGACACTTGCCCCGACAAACCCGGCCTATGTATAAAGGAGTGTTTTAAATTATACCACACATCTATGGAATATTAGGTTCATAATTTCACCGTGCTTCGGGGGTCTTGCTAATGCCACATAGCACCCACCATTCATTCCACCAGAATCTGAGCCGCAAAATCCAAAAATCACTCCTTCCCTTCTGAGTCCTGCCATGCACCCAACTGGTATTTTTTGGTCACATGTGAGGCATTGCCGTACTTGGGAGAAATTGGGGCACAGATTTTGGGGTGCTTTTTCTCCTTCATTCCTTGTGAAATTGAAAAATTTTGAGCCAGAACTGCATTTTTGTGTAAAAAAATGTAATTTTTCATGTTCACTGCCCACTTGTATCAAAATTGGTGAAACCCCTGGGGGTTTGAAATGTACACTATACCCCTAGATGAATTCCCTGAGGGGTGTAGTTTGCAAAATGGGGTCACTTGTGGGGGGGTTCCACTGTATTGGTGCTTTGGGGGTCTTGCTAATGCGACATAGCACCCACCATTATTCCACCAGAATTTGTGCTGCAAAATCCAAATATCACTCCTTCCCTTCTGAGTCCTGCCACTTTTTGGTCACACATGAGGCATTGCCGTACTCGGGAGAAATTGGGGCACAGATTTTGGGGTGCTTTGTCTCCTTCATTCCTTCTGAAAATGAAAAATTTTGAGCCAGAACTGCATTTTTGTGTAAAAAAATGTAATTTTTCATTTTCACTGCCCACTTGTATCAAAATTGGTGAAACCCCTGGGGGTTTGAAATGTACACTCTACCCCTAGATGAATTCCCTGAGGGGTGTACTTCGCAAAATGGGGTGACTTGTGGGGGGGTTCCACTGTATTGGTGCAACATAGCACCCACCATTCATTCCACCAGAATCTGAGCTGCAAAATCCAAAAAATCACTCCTTCCGTTCTGAGTCCTGCCATGCACCCAACTGGTATTTTTTGGTCACATGTCAGGCATTGCCGTACTCGGGAGAAATTGGGGCACAGATTTTGGGGTGCTTTTTCTCCTTCATACCTTCTGAAAATTAAAAATTTTGAGCCAGAACTGCATTTTTGTGTAAAAAAATGTAATTTTTCATGTTCACTGCCCACTTGTATCAAAATTGGTGAAACCCCTGGGGGTTTGAAATGTACACTATACCCCTAGATGAATTCCCTGAGGGGTGTAGTTTGCAAAATGGGGTGACTTGTGGGGGGGTTCCACTGTATTGGTGCTTGGGGGGTCTTGCTAATGCGACATAGCACCCACCAAAATTCCACCAGAATCTGAGCTGCAAAATCCAAAAATCACTCCTTCCCTTCTGAGTCCTGCCATGCACCCAACTGGTATTTTTTGGTCACATGTCAGGCATTGCCGTACTCGGGAGAAATTGGGGCACAGATTTTGGGGTGCTTTTTCTCCTTCATACCTTCTGAAAATGAAAAATTTTGAGCCAGAACTGCATTTTTGTGTAAAAAAATGTAATTTTTCATGTTCACTGCCCACTTGTATCAAAATTGGTGAAACCCCTGGGGGTTTGAAATGTACACTATACCCCTAGATGAATTCCCTGAGGGGTGTAGTTTGCAAAATGGGGTGACTTGAGGGGGGGTTCCACTGTATTGGTGCTTGGGGGGTCTTGCTAATGCCACATAGCACCCACCAAAATTCCACCAGAATCTGAGCTGCAAAATCCAAAAATCACTCCTTCCCTTCTGAGTCCTGCCATGCACCCAACTGGTATTTTTTGGTCACATGTCAGGCATTGCCGTACTCGGGAGAAATTGGGGCACAGATTTTGGGGTGCTTTTTCTCCTTCATACCTTCTGAAAATGAAAAATTTTGAGCCAGAACTGCATTTTTGTGTAAAAAAATGTAATTTTTCATGTTCACTGCCCACTTGTATCAAAATTGGTGAAACCCCTGGGGGTTTGAAATGTACACTATACCCCTAGATGAATTCCCTGAGGGGTGTAGTTTGCAAAATGGGGTGACTTGTGGGGGGGTTCCACTGTATTGGTGCTTGGGGGGTCTTGCTAATGCCACATAGCACCCACCAAAATTCCACCAGAATCTGAGCTGCAAAATCCAAAAATCACTCCTTCCCTTCTGAGTCCTGCCATGCACCCAACTGGTATTTTTTGGTCACATGTCAGGCATTGCCGTACTCGGGAGAAATTGGGGCACAGATTTTGGGGTGCTTTTTCTCCTTCATACCTTCTGAAAATGAAAAATTTTGAGCCAGAACTGCATTTTTGTGTAAAAAAATGTAATTTTTCATTTTCACTGCCCACTTGTATCAAAATTGGTGAAACCCCTGGGGGTTTGAAATGTACACTATACCCCTAGATGAATTCCCTGAGGGGTGTAGTTTGCAAAATGGGGTGACTTGAGGGGGGGTTCCACTGTATTGGTGCTTGGGGGGTCTTGCTAATGCGACATAGCACCCACCAAAATTCCACCAGAATCTGAGCTGCAAAATCCACAAAATCACTCCTTCCGTTCTGAGTCCTGCCATGCACCCAACTGGTATTTTATGGTCACATGTCAGGCATTGCCGTACTCGGGAGAAATTGGGGCACAGATTTTGGGGTGCTTTTTCTCCTTCATACCTTCTGAAAATTAAAAATTTTGAGGCAGAACTGCATTTTTGTGTAAAAAAATGTAATTTTTCATGTTCACTGCCCACTTGTATCAAAATTGGTGAAACCCCTGGGGGTTTGAAATGTACACTATACCCCTAGATGAATTCCCTGAGGGGTGTAGTTTGCAAAATGGGGTGACTTGAGGGGGGGTTCCACTGTATTGGTGCTTGGGGGGTCTTGCTAATGCGACATAGCACCCACCAAAATTCCACCAGAATCTGAGCTGCAAAATCCACAAAATCACTCCTTCCGTTCTGAGTCCTGCCATGCACCCAACTGGTATTTTATGGTCACATGTCAGGCATTGCCGTACTCGGGAGAAATTGGGGCACAGATTTTGGGGTGCTTTTTCTCCTTCATACCTTCTGAAAATTAAAAATTTTGAGGCAGAACTGCATTTTTGTGTAAAAAAATGTAATTTTTCATTTTCACTGCCCACTTGTATCAAAATTGGTGAAACCCCTGGGGGTTTGAAATGTACACTATACCCCTAGATGAATTCCCTGAGGGGTGTAGTTTGCAAAATGGGGTGACTTGTGGGGGGGTTCCACTGTATTGGTGCTTGGGGGGTCTTGCTAATGCGACATAGCACCCACCAAAATTCCACCAGAATCTGAGCTGCAAAATCCAAAAATCACTCCTTCCCTTCGGAGTCCTGCCATGCACCCAACTGGTATTTTTTGGTCACATGTGAGGCATTGCCGTACTCGGGAGAAATTGGGGCACATATTTTGGGGTGCTTTTTCTCCTTCATTCCTTGTGAAAATGAAAAATTTTGAGCCAGAACTGCATTTTTGTGTAAAAAATTTAATTTTTCATTTTCAATGCCCAGTTGTACCACAATTGGTGAAACCCCTGGGGGTTTGAAATGTACACTATACCCCTAGATGAATTCCCTGAGGGGTGTAGTTTGCAAAATGGGGTCACTTGTGGGGGGGTTCCTAAATTTTAGCATCTTATGGTGCCTAGAAACCTACATGGTGCCTAAAAAATAATCTCAGAAAAAGGAGTCTCCAAAATCAAGTAGGTGCTCCTTCTATTATGAAGCCTGTGGTTTGGTCAACGTGCACACTAGGGCCACATATAGGATATTTATGAAAACAAAAGAATTGGGGGAATCAATTTTTAGTCACATTTCTCTAGTAAAATGTACTGTGTTCCTTAGAAAAATGTATTAAAATTGCAAATCTGCAAAAAAAAAGAAATTTTGAAATTTCACCTACACTTTGTTTTAATTCCTGTGAAACACCTAAAGGGTTAACAAACTTCCAAAATGCTGTTTTGAATACTGTGAGGGGTGCAGTTTTTGAAATGGCATCATTTATGGGGGTGTCTCACATACAAGTCCCTCAAAGTCACATCAGAACTGAACTGGTCCCTAAAAAAATCAGTGTTTGAAATTTTCTTGAAAATTTGAGAATTTGCTATTCATATTGTAAGCCTCCTAGTGTCCAAAAAAATGAAAAGGAAGTTGAAATAATGATGGAAATATAAAGTAGACATATGGTCTATGTTAGTTATTAACTATTTTGAGTGGTATGATTATTTGTCTCACAAGCAGAAAATTTAACATTTTGCAAATCGCTAAATTTTCCATTTTTTCACGACATTTTGGTATTTTTCACAAAAAAACACAGACTGTATCGACCCAAATTTACCACTAATTTGAAGTACAATGTGTCACGAAAAAACAATCTCAAAATCACTGGGATAAGTAAAAGCAAAAAAAAGTTATCCCCACTTAAGTGAGACATGTCAGATTTGAAAAAAATGGCTCTGTCAGGAACGCCAAAACTAGCTCTGTCAGGAAGGGGTTAATGACCTTCATACACATAATGGCACACATAATGCCCCTTACACATATGTTGCAAATTATTAATGCCCTTATACACGTGACACACATAATGCCTGTTACACATATGTCACACATTATTAATGCATTTATACATGACACATATAATGCCCCTTACACATATGCCGAACACTATTGCACAACCAACTCACCCGCAGACAGCACTGGCACAGCTGCTAACACTGTGACCTCTGCCTCTGCTTGGATACAGATGTTTCCTCATACATCTTGCCTCAATAGGCCATGCAGCTCCTGGCCAGTTCTGCTAAAATTGGGTGCCTTTTTTGCTGAAAATTCCGATGATTAAAATGATATGTGGCATGCCTACATTCTGTGTGTGACTGTGGCTGTACCTGCATTCGGAATGCTATGTTACAGTGATTTCCATGAATACACTATTTCATATGCAGATACAGCCTCACTCACACACATAATATAGGCATGCTGCATATCATTTTAATCAGCAGAAGCTGCTGGTGCCCATAGGCATTCCAAATGCCCTAGGCAGTTGCCTAGTTTGTCTATGCCTAGGGCCGGCTCTGTAAGTTCCCACAGAGTACTGTATGAATTACACCTGCTGTAGGTGGTTTTACACTTTTCCAATATTCCTATCTTTTAATCACCTACAGTATGATAAGCACCTCAAAGTGAATATTATGAACTGCAGATGGAAATATTTATACAACTGAAAGCAAACTGTTCTAGTTTGTCCTTATTTTGTAGCTATTTTTAGCTTTATAGTGTTCCAGTATGACCTGTGATTAACTATTGTTGGCTCTAGTTTTATACTTTAAGGGCGTTGCACCATTTTTCTAAAGCATATTTCCTTATCTGAAATCTGTCTTTACTGTACTCTTAATAATATGTGTAGTATTCTAAATACATTTGTACAGTATATGTGCGTCTTTCGCTTTCCGTGTTGATGTTGCATTTTTGTCTTGTCTGACTCGGGTGTATAATTGTGAAATCTGTATGTGACTGCAGTGGGTGTGAAGTCATATACAATGAAAGTACCATAAGGTGGTGTTTTGGGCAGCATGTGCATTGCATTGGGGCCCCTGAGGACCATGTGGCCCACTGTTGACCAAACCAGCAATGAGTTATCACCTGGCCCTCCCACTGACCATTTGTGCAATGTTAAATGAATGGCCCAGTGCAGGGAGCAGAGTGGGCCCCACTATAGGAGGGACTTGGCCCTTTCCTTAGAGAGGCAGGGATGTTCAGGACTGATAGCCTGTGAGTACTGATGGTCACATGCTACCTTATCTAAAAAGTTTTCCCTGGCTGTGGCATGACACCACTGGCTTTTGAAGCCCGGTGCTGGATATATACGAGTATATACGGCCGCTAAATACGAATAAGCCAGAAAACGACTGGCTACGCCATTGGCCAGATACAAATCTGTAAATCTGCCCTATTTAGGAATCATATTTCCGAAAAAATATGGCCGTTGCCGGTCATATTGATTCTTATTTAGGGGGGTATTCAATCATGGGCCACAGCTGTCGAGCTGGCTTGACAGCAGTGACCCTGTCCCGTTCTCGGTTGCTCGACCGAGAAAAAGCAGGCGGGATTCAATGTCCCGCCTGCAGTGGGACGAGAAGGGGCGTGGCCACGAGCTGTGGCCTGGAAGAGGCGAGCTTTAGCCGGGAGCTCTTCACTTCCTGGCCGTTCTCAGCAGAACGAGCCCGACTGCTTGTGAAGTCAGGCTCGTTCTGTGAGATCCCCTGTTCAACGCTGTCGAGGAAGACAGCATTGAATAGGACCCCGCAGCCATCTACCCCGTCGGAAGATGGCTGCGGGAGATTGAATACCCCCCTAAGAATACGATTCAGTCGTATTTATATTCTTACTAAATTTCCCCCTGTGCCTTTATTCTGTCCACCTCAATGAGTTATAACCACAGTAAAAATACCATTAGTAATTTGTGATGTGTCTCCTTTGTGTGAAAGTTAGCGTCATTATGTATATTGAAGCAGCCTTTTACATTTCCCGTATGAAGACTTGCTGTTTACATACTAGTGTGTGACCAGGGCAAAACCTGTGTAGAATGTAGTCACATTGTTTAAATATTAGCTTATGAGCCACCCTGTGGCAGCCAGTACTCCTCCTCTGCTATATTTAGCCAGGAGTTGCAATAACTTATTATAATCACATACAGAAGTAATCTGTTTTCCCAAAAATGTGAAAAAAGAAAACGAAGGCATATTTTTATTTTAACAACAGTCAGGCATGTGACAGAGGTTTGTTAGCGTCCACACCCTCTCACTTCTCCCCCTCCCTCATTGCACTTGAGCTCATTTTTTTATATTTTCAATAAAATTATTTCCGCTGTATTTAACCATTTTGAGTGCCAACTTTGCTGTGAGCGATCCTTAAAATATTTCTTAAAAATGCCAGCATCACTCACAGCAACTGTTCTTTTAGTAGAAATAAATACAAATACAGCCAAGTCGATTAATTGATAATAAATTAATACATTTAGTTAAATATTGCATCCAAATAACAGTCGCTGTGATCGGTGCTGGCAATTTTAATGGATATTTTGAGGATCTCTCACAGCGACGTTGGCACTCAAAGGGTATAATAAAAAGGTTTGCTTGGCAATTTTTACACCTATTCCCTTTTTTAAATTGTTCATTGTAAACTTATCAACTAAATTCTAAATATATATGTTTTGAGAACAGACACTTGTTTCGCACCCACAGGTAGGCTGCCTAGCTTACAAAATCCCCTGGACAGGGAATGGGGAAAAATATGGCATACAGTTGTAAGATGGCGCCCCTAGAGTTGATCTTACTATTAGATCAAAAAAGCCTTACAATATTTACCTTCTCGAAATCATGTAAAAGAGGCCCATATATTTCAAATATTTATTAAAAAGTATCTTATTCAAACATTGATGGCAACATTCCAGATGACAATGGAATTATTTCTGGTATTTCAGACACTTGAATATAGCAAACAAGAACCCCCAACGCGTTTCGTCCCCTTCTGGGACTTCATCAGGGGTTTCTGAAGATTTAACATATAAAAAAAATATGCATTAGAAATAATTTTTAGCTTTTTCCAAAAAGATAACCAATTTTGACATTATTCAGACACACAATAGTTTCTATATAGGCTTCACTTTAACATGCTGATACATTTTTACATGCTTTCGAGAAGATAAATATTGTAAGGCTTTTTTGATCTCATAGTAAGGTCAACACTAGGGGCGCCATCTTACAACTGTACGCCATATAATAGGTTTCTTTAACCCCTACACTAATCCAGGGTTGATTTGACAGGCTGCACATGGCCTTCACTGACTGAACTACTCTATACGGCCCTGATATGAACCATGTCACGGCCTGATCTATGAAATAAAGTGAGTGATAATCTCTTAATTAATTTATCCACTTTCTTTTTCTAGATTCTGCCATGTGTAGCACAAGGAAGCTAAGTTCCCCTTAGATGGACTGGTGGGGATCGACGCACCTCTTGCTGGTTATAGATCATAAGTCGGAGACTCCGTTCCATGTTAATGTTGCTACAAATAAACCCTACAGCACCATCCGTGTCCATCATCCAAAGATCAGATAGGTTTTTCACATTGATAAAGGACACTTTTAATGACCTCATTTTGTAAGAAAGTTTCTGTACATTGGAAGGCTCCATTTTTACCACGCTACATAGTACCATTGTTTTATTTTTCATCTTGGCTAATGAAATGTTTTTAACTAATTGTAAATATAAGTGCTGGCATTTCTAGACCATTCATTCTAAGCGCATCTTGTGTTTTACCATTTTTGAGTAAAGCGCTCATACTTGAATCACCATAACTGTATGCCTGTTACCAAGGATTTTCACAAGGGGACAGTTGGAACTTGTAATGTGACTCATCGCAATAAAAGTCTTGATTGTCTTCCTTTTAATGTATACGGCAACTCTTAGAGTTTTGTTTGGGCTTAAAGTTATTTTCTCAAATGTATAGATGCTATTATAGTACTAAAAAGTATTTGGTTGATGTTATTCATTTTGTGCCAGAATAAGACTACTGGTACTACGTTTAGCAGGTTTACAGCTCAGGCTGACATACATGAAATCGGTGGACCTTTTTGTTCCCAGCACCCTGGCACTAAGCCCCAGCTTATTACCTGTCCACTTGTTCAGCCTTAGAAGCCCAGAACTCTGTTCCCAGCAAAGGTTTTAGTTGCACTCTCAGGTGCTTTTGATTACCTGAGTGTTGTTCACAGCAGTCTGCAAAACCTGGGCCAGACCTACCAAACACTTTACACCCATGCTGTCAAAGGCCATTATTCTAGTTCACTCTTCCTGACAAAATCCTTCTTACATGAGTAGATAAGGCACACTTTTTCTTCAAACTAATTGGTTTTGACAGGTCCACGCCCCTTTTATACAGTTTGTCCACGCCCCCTTTTATTTAGTTTGATATCAAACGTGATAGCGTGTGATAGCTCGTATCACGTTTGATATCAAAAGTAGTATAAAATTAATATTAACCCCCGTATTAAAATATAATTGGTTTGATACTGTAACTTCATACACGGATATTGGCTATGTGAAAATATGGTATACAACAGATCTATAATTCGTAGAACTGTAGATCTGTTGTATACCATATTTTTCTAGGAATATGATATGCGTATCGAATATAAATCAACAGTGGCAATG
This sequence comes from Crinia signifera, assembly GCF_055691185.1. NCBI lineage: Eukaryota > Metazoa > Chordata > Amphibia > Anura > Myobatrachidae > Crinia > Crinia signifera. The sequence continues at coordinate 107,626,585 of NC_139225.1, forward strand.
TGATTTGGTATAGCTCATAGATCTTTAGATATATAATTCGTAGAAATGTAGATCTTGTTTTATATCAAATTTGATTTGTGTAGGATGTCTCGCAACGCCGATCATCAAAACAGACGGCTGAAAGCCTGTTATTATAACGTATTAAAGCCGGGGAGTTTTTGCGGTTTTGATAAATATTATAAAGCTTTGAAAAATAAATTTAAAAGATCCGATGTGAGAAAATGGTTACAAGAGCAAGACGCGTACACATTGCACAAACCGGCTAGAAAAAACTATAAAAGGAATATGATATGTGTATCGGACATAAATCAACAGTGGCAATGTGATTTGGTATCGCTCATAGATCTGGCAAAGCACAACGACGGCGTAAAATATATACTAACCGTCATCGATATATTCAGTAAGAGGGCCTGGGCTGAAAGTCTGACTGCTAAGAGCGCGACGACTGTCGCTAAGGCTTTTGAAAAATTATTCCAACAGGGGGACGTACCGAGGAAACTACAAACCGATAATGGTAAAGAGTTTCTAAACAAAGTCCTAAAAAAGTTGTTAGAAAAATACGGTATACAACATTTCACAACCAATAATGATGTGAAAGCCGCCGTTATAGAACGCTTCAATAGGACTTTAAAAACACGAATGTGGCGATATTTCACGGCGAATAATACATACCGATATATAGACGTTTTACAAGCGTTCATTACCAGTTATAATAACACATACCATAGAACGATTAAGCGAGCTCCGAATGAGGTTGATGGCTCTAATGCGCTGGATGTCTTCAAGACGATATATGGCGATTACTTTAGAAGTAAGAAAACAAAGGCTTGTTTAGCGGTCGGGGACCACGTTCGTATCTCAAAATATAAGGATATATTTCAGAAAGGTTACGAACAGAGTTTTTCTGAGGAAATATTTGTAATACGCGGCGTGAACACTAAAGGACTTAAGCCGCTTTACACGTTGGAGGATCTCTACGGGGAGGCTATAACGGGTAGTTTTTACCCCGAAGAACTTCAAAGTATACCGAAAAACTATAATAGGATTTACAAAGTGGAGAAGATTTTAAAAAATAAGACGGTTAGAGGGAGGAAACACGTATTAGTCAAGTGGCGTGGATACCCCACAAAATTTAACAGTTGGGTCGCTGCATCGGAGATAAAAGATATATAAACAAAGAGGAAGATGGATGACAAACCCTTCTACATAACATTGCCGAGTAACGCCTCAGCCGATACATTTCCACAAAATAAGATTTCTGACTATACCACAAAGTTAGCAAGGCCGATAGACTTAAGTGGAGATTGGGAAGTAGCTCTTACAGAAATACAATACCCACACACCTGGAATACAATCGATGTGCGTGATTGTGTGTTGAAAATAACAAAGTGGGATGGGACGAGCGGTACAGCAACGAGGGTTTGCGTTAAACCGGGGTTTTATAAAACCATCGGGGCGTTACTGTTTTCTTTCAACGCTGAAATTGACCGACATAAACTGGATGGTTTAAAACTATTGTACGATCCGCTTGAACGAGAGATAATCATCGACAACAAGGCGATGTACAACATCACAGCCGGTCCTAAATTGTCGAGAATACTGGGGTTATACCCGAAAACTAAGATTTTAAAACCGTGCGCCGACATCAGCGGAGGGCAATATACGCTCTTCGTGTACACAGATATTATCGAACATCAGAGGGTCGGTGATAGTTATGTCCCGTTGTTGCGCACCGTTGAAATAAAGGGCCGTAACAACGAGATGGTCACTATACGGTATGAGAAGCCCGATTATGTTCCGTTGTGCAAGACGCATTTTGACACTATAGCCATAGAGATAAAGAATGATCAGAACGAAAACATGTCATTCAAGTTTGGGAAAGCGAACGTGAAACTACATTTCAGACGCCGCAAATCCGAATTTTATTAAAGACAATGGTGGCCGTTAAAAATTATGGTGACCCGGGGCTCTACGCGCAATATTATAAAACACAGGCCGGTAATGGATTACCCGGTTTTCACGGCAGCGCGTATATGTACGGGTGCGGTTTAGGTGGAATTTTTCGAAGCCTGTTCAGAAAAGCGGTACCGCTTTTCCGAAGAGGGCTGGCGATAGCAAAGCCCCACGTGAAGAATGCAGCACGCAACATCGCGAAAGACGTCATCGGACAAGCCACAGCGGCGGTTGTGAGCAAAATACACGACGCAAATCAAGCGAAGCAAGATGGATCAGGTTTAATCTATGCCAGGAAAGGGGCGGCTAAAAATAAACGGAAGCGGGCAATACGACTTCCGACATGGTGCAGACCCCTTTTAAACAAAAAACGGAGCAGACGCGGCTTAATTAAAAAAAGGAAACCGAAGCGAAGGGTCGGTGATATTTTTTAAGCATGTCTTTCATACACAATGAATCCATGGAATGCGCAAAATCTGAACTTGACCTTTTTGACGTACCACCGACGCAGACCAGCGTAGAGAAAAGCCTCTACGTCGAAGTTCAACCTTTGGCGGCATTATCCGAGACCGCGCCGCTTGAATTCTACATAGCGGCCAGCGGGGAACACTACTACGATCTGAACAACACGTTGCTGTACGTGACCTGCAAGATCGTACGGCCTGATAACACGGCTATACCTCAAGACGCCAAGGTCGCTCTTATTAATTACCCCATAGCAACTTTATTTAGCCAGGTTGATGTCACTTTGGGCGATAGGCTCATATCGCAGTCCAATAATCTTTACGCTTATAGGGCCTACATAGAGACCATACTGAATTATAGCTCAGATGCGTTATCCACAAAACACACAACTGGATTATTCTACAAAGATGTGGCTGGAGAACACAACACAAGAACCCTGGATGGTGTAAACACAGGGTTTATAAAAAGGGCAAGAACAACGGCACAAAGTCGAACGGTTGAATTATTGGGGCCGCTACACTGTGACCTTTTTCATCAACATAAACTAATATTGAACGCCGTGGACTTGAAGATAAAACTCATCAGAAACAAAGATGCATTCTGCTTAATGTCTGCTGAAGCGGAGGCCTTTAAAATTCAGATTGTTGCAGCGTCCCTGTTTGTGAAAAGAGTTCAGGTCTCACCCGCAGTCCGGATTGGACACGCCCAGGCCTTACTGGCCACCAACGCCAAATACGCGATCGATAGAGTGGGCATGAAGATCTATAGTATACCGACGGGGAGCCGCGTATTTAATTTAGAAAACCTGTTTTTAGGCCAGGTACCAAAAACCGTTATAGCCGCTTTTGTAGATAATGAAGCGTTTTCAGGAGCCTATGACAAAAACCCTCTACGGTTTGAACATAAAAATGTAAACTTCGCATCCCTACACCTGGATGGAACACCGCATCCGGCCAAACCATTTCAACCAGACTTTGAACACGGTAACGCGGTTCGCGAGTATATGTCGCTCATTCAGATCACAAATAAGCAGAAATCAGATTCGGGTATACTAATTGACCGTGAAGAGTACCTCAACGGCTACACACTATTTGCTTTTGATCTGTCGCCTGAACAGGAATGCGCGGAGCATCTGTCTCTAATCAGAACCGGTAATCTACGAGCTGAATTCCGGTTTGCAGGAGCACTAGACCGGACAGTCAACATAATAATATACGCATTATTTGATAATATCATCGAGATCAACCAGAGGCGCGATGTGCTGTATGATTATCTATAAATGAAATAAATAATTTTTATATTTATCGTATATTTACCAATATTCATCACCCCAAGCAGCGATATGAACACATTACAGATAAATTGTATACTGTACGCTAATCCGGTGACGCGGCTGTTTTTTAAAGGGACCTTCCCGTGCGATACGCTACCGAGCGGTAAACTATCGCAATACCCCTGCGCGTTTGTAATCAACACACATACCAGCGCCCAACCGGGGGAGCATTGGTTGGCCGTTTATTTTAACAACCAGAGCGAGTGTTACTTTTTGGACTCTTACGGATTAGAACCTGACAACCCCCTATTCCCAAAGGCCATAATAAATTTTTTAAACTCAAATTCAAAAAGAATTTACCACCAAAATAAGCAGTTGCAAGGTTTTAACAGTACCGTTTGTGGACAATATTGTATATACTTTATATTTTTCATGTGTAAAAATTACAAATATACAGATGTGTTGGCCCGTTTTAGTTATGATACAAAACGTAATGATCGCTATGTATCAAACTTTGTAAGACGTCTCCCTAGAAGTCATTGTTTGAGTCGATATACGGGTAACTGTATACAGTCCTGTGTCACCAGTAACCAACATGTGTTTGATGTGTAATACAAAATTGTTTGTGTAACTTGTAACTAATGTTGTGATTGAAATGCTGTATGTACATTGCTTATGGTTACTTTCTATTAAAAAATCTTGCTTATTGAACTTTATACCGTGTGATTGTACATTTTTGCAGACAAACTGATTAGAATCAAAGAACAAAACAGCATTTTATAAATCATAATCTTATTTTATTGGTACAGACAAAATGTATTTACAGCAAGTTAATCACGAATAACACGATAAACTTTACAGTTAAAACAATACACTAAATACATGATACAATACAAATTAAACGTCATCGTACAAATTAAACGCACAAAAATACATTGTATAAAAACATTATAAATTAGTTATATGTTAAAGGTTCAACCACTGCGAATCCTGAAACAGATTTACGGATCTTTTCCTCGGTAGTAAGTAGCCGTGTGGCGTTGTTAACCCGGGGGAATTTAAAACATTTATACGACTTTTTTTAATGTTGTGTATTGGGGAGGATATATTTACATTGCCAATTTCATCATCGTAGATTTCAGCTTTTAAGCGATCTAACTGTAATCTGTTTGATGCATTACCAACTACAGTGGACGGGATATTCAACTCAGCCATAGCGCGCATAAATTCAATCCAACCGTTAGGCATTTTATGACTCGTCACGCTGTGATTTTGCGTGATACCCCTTATCAAGTCTAACACATTGGATCCTGGCACTGTGACGCCTTTATACATAAACACACCCTTGCGGTCCCAATTCGCAACGTCTTTAGAGCGAACCATTTTACTCATTAGTATTTCACAGTTCTTTTTATACCGCGCATTAACACTGTTCAAGACATCGTGGTAAACAGCGTCGGTAGCATCATCTTGTGTAGGGTTAGCGGTATCCTCAACAGCATTTGCACCGGGTGATAAAAGCGTTAAAGTTGACATTTCTCTATCAGTTTGTTTACTCAACACCAGGTATCTCTGTAACACAGCTGTGTAGCGTTTTGCCTTTTCATACTCTGATAAAGCATTATTATGTAGTATACTTATGATCTCAGCATCTAGGCTTTGCGTGGCTGTTTTGCGTATATCATCGCCGGTTGGTTTGTTGTTTAAACGGTCTATCTGTTGCTGGGGGACCAGATACATTTTCTCAGCGTATTCCATCAACGATTAGACAGTAGTCCGGTAATTAATGGAATGGCAAATCCTAGCAACGATCCGATAAACCCACCCGACTGTTTCACCAACCTCTTCTTTTTCCCAATGGCGCATTTCTTATTACAAAGCGATTTTATAAGGTTCCTCTTCTTTTTAAGGTAGTTCAACTGGCGCTGTGACAGGGGTATTTTACCTTTAAGCGTGTTGAGAGCAATCTCACATATGGCTGTCACCAAATCGTTTGAAGCGTTGGATAATATAGCGTTTCTTTGGGCCGGTTTGGCTTTAATGAGGGTTTTTAAAAGGGCCCAATTACGCCTTATCCTGGTCGACATGTTCACAGCGGTTAGAAGTGGTAATGAATGACTATAGGATGCGCGGTTATAGCTATTTAGAACCCCGCTTCTTAACAACATAAGCTACTGGTGTGTCGGGGGGAAATAAACCGCTTCGTAAACGATAATCATCAAGGGCATTGTTTCTTAAATCAACCAGTAAATAACCGTATGGTGGCTCCGTAGCGGACTCATAGGCTTCAAGAAAAAAACGATATTTTGATGGGTACATTTGTCTAGCCAGAATGCTAACCTGCATTTTATCCCTGGGGTTTTTAAACAGGACCATATATTTTGTGTTTAAATGTATAGTCCTGCTCTTTCTACCTTGACAAAATATGTTTTGCACAAGGTACATGACACTGAGATTACGATGGTGCACATACTTTGTGAACGCTTTCTCAACCTCAGAATTATTACTCGCTGCATCCATCAAGTCATCTATCACCGTTAAATTAATCTTATCAGGGGGAAAAAGCTGGTCGTCGCTAAATGACTCGGGCAACCCCTCTATAAAACGCATACCAGGGTGAGCACTCAGAAGTTGGTCGTATATCGGTTGCCAACAGGTGTAAAACCAAACAATATTATCAGGAACATGCGTCATATGTGTGGATGCGTGTTGTATTAGCGTTTTCACAAAATAACTTTTCCCCGAATTGGAGGGTCCGGCTAAAATACAGGAGAAGGGGTGTTGAAAACGGATATCCATCTTAATAACCAAATGGTAGGGTTGTAAAATTATCCGTGAGGTTACGTTTAGTGTAAACGCACTTTTGCGTTTTCTGCAGCATACGGGTTTCAATCTGCCAGTACTTTTTCACACGTACTATACCGGGCTGCCTGGTCACAATTTTTTTCTGATCCTCGCCTTTGGGGTTTAAAGGATAATCTAAGACCAGTTCTTTCAGACTGTCAAAGTTAACGTGCTGCTCATTACAAACATTCAACGTTATACCTTTGACCTTGAGGCTCGTCTTGCCGTTGCTTAGTCTATAGCCGTATGACTTGGGGCCGGCTGAAACAAACTCTGTTATATGCGTACCAGATGGTAGTTCGCTGGTCAACTCCCCTAGATAATCGCCTAATGGCGGATTCCACTCACCGGGCCTGCTGACAAAAATTACAGAATCTGTATCGTGATACAGACATCTATCTTGTAATCTATCCAATAGGTTGTACAACTCGACGCGGGCGTGCGCTGTGGTAAATGCTGCTATAAATATATTTGTTGTTGAAGATCTGGTATAATGGTCTTTGGCGTATTTCCAGTTGACCATAACAGTTTCTGAGTCTATGAAGTCTAAAGCAGACACCTCATAGTGTGGTTGAAAGGCATATTCAAAAAGCTTATCAGGATCTGTCACTAGACAAGTATTGGGCATGTTGCTACGTTGACCAAATTTACCCCATAATGAGTTTAAAAACAATTTAGAAATTTGTCTTTTGGCGGGGTTGACATTTATGTGTTCGTGTCTTAAAGCTATGCCCTCATTTTTTTGATACGCGTCTATGTACTCTTGTTGTTTCACAGAGTCTGTACACCAATCAGGGTAACCAGAAGCCTCCTGTTTATCTCTGAGGTGTGTTTTAATGTAACCTGAAAACAGATCATCAGATCTCTCATCAAAATGCCACACCTCATAGATTTTACACACTTTGTACCCCTTTTCTATAGCAAGATTTATCTCCACTGTGCACCATGTACCGGTTAGGGCGCGGTTTTCTGAGTCATGAACACACGGCTCACACTGTCCAGATTCGGCGCATGTGCGGCACAGCGGAAACATTAACTTACCATTCATTTTAACCGGTAAAACTGGAAAGAAAAGGCCTCGCGGAGGATTAATTTTTAATTTAACAAAACCGAAATACTTTGTGACATCATCAAAGTCCTTATAAATGATGCGTGGGTGACGTATAGGATATGTTTTGGTCTTGTTGACAAATGGGTATAGGCTAGTAAAGTCAAAATAGTGTATTTTTTCATCGCACTCTGTCTTGTGATAAAGTTTTATGGCGTTAGTGCGTCCGCCATAAAGACCATCACGAGGATCCAAGGGTTCAGGGATTTCCAAACCTTTCAGAAAAACCTGAAGCTCCTCATCAGTCTCCCTCATTTTCTTCCACTCACACCCCCACATCTCCCTTATCTGAAATCCACACCGTTTAAGGAATTGTATCCTTAACTGTGTCTTGTGCCGCAGTTGACCGTAGGTTGTTTTAGTCAGATTGTTTTCATCATCGTCTTTGTAACAGTTGTCACAACCGTGATAAAAACACCCCTGGAATTCAAAAGCTGTTGGCACGCCGTTAATCACGGCGTAACCATCCAGACTGTATCTACCGACTTTCTTCTCACCACCTTGTAAAGCGTGTCTTATACTCACACCTTCTTTGTGTTCTATGTACATTAACCACTGTATGGCTGGTGTTGAGTAACGCTTCTGGGTCTTGTGATAGTTATCACCCGGTACAAGAGCCAATGTGTTTGCCTGTAAATATTTACAACGATACATAGCCATACAAACCGACGCTAAAGTCGTCAGTTGGAATGGATCAACGTGACGTTTAACGGCTACATCTTTTTTCTCAGCCGCTATTACAAACTCCTGTTCTGTCATGGCTATAACGGCTGATCTGAAAGCTGCGCACCCTTTTTGCAATATTCTGACATCCTCTTTACAATATCGTATTAATTCTTTTTGAAAATTAAACACCTTGTGTTTGTTTTTTTCGTACCACTCTGTAACATCAGCGGCCTCCTCAGGCATCATGTGTTGTAGGCCAAAATATTCTATTGAGGGCATGCCCCCTATGTAATTTTGGTTATCGGCTGTGTTAAAAAAATGCGGGAAATGACCTTTAACGCCATCAAATCCCATGGCCTTTGGAAATCTGCTCAATTTCATGGGGAGAAAATTGAGAGAGTCTATAAACCTAATCTTCAGATCTTTTATTGTGATACACATTATGTTTCCGCCATTAGAGATGAGGGATACAGTATACCGTTCTTTGATGATCTTGTTCAATACAAAATACGCATCATACCGCCCAGCGTTATGGGCTATGAATGTGTAATGCGCAAATTTTGGTTTCATGAACGTCTTTACAAAATCATCGATACAACCTTTGCCCTTAAACTCCCAGGATTTCTCACCCATTAATGTGAGAGCGTAACAGTAGTTTGGTATATGTATACCTGTCTCCTGCATGCATTCGAAATCATAAAAGATGTATTTGGTGGTGGGTTCTTCCGCTTTGATGGGCTGTATGTAACACAAATGATCCGCAAACCCATCAACATATGCCTTGCAAGTAGAACACTTTAGCCCCTGACACTCATGAGACCTGCGACGGTAGAGACAACACCTGTCGCAATAAACATGTTCAAGACAGGATATTTTGCGATCTAAAGCTAAGGATTTGTGCTCCTCTAAACATTCACGCGATCTGCAAAACACCCTACAAACCGAACATCTTAATGCGGAAGCCCCATCATCAGCGCACGCTTGTCTGTGACAAGCCTTACAAAAGAAAAGACAATCGTGGCTATTTTTGCGCTCATAAGTTCGATTACATAAGGAACAGAAAAATCTCGATCCGAGAAATGCGCAGATATTAATCAGGCCATAATAGTGTGAATCGTGATATAATACATACAGGGTATCACCGTAGCGCGAATCTGAAGAATAGTTATGCCAAGAACGATTATTATGATATAATATTGTAATTTTTGTTTTTAAGTGTTTTTCAAAAACAGCAACGTCGCTAAAGCTGACTGCTTTATCGATCGATAGTTTCAAATCCTTATGAATTTGAAGCGCCCGATCGTGTATTTCAGCGTCTGTGGCATTACCTTTATCCAGAAGTTTGCAGATCGATGCCGCAAAGCACAAATAATTGTGCGTATTGTTGAAATCATACAGGTGTCTTCTGCGCCTTTCTATAATTAAGCTGTATGGAATGCGTCTAAGGCCGCGACCAGTTAGGGCCCCACCCGCTCTATTTCTAAAAACAGTGATCACAAACCTTAAACCCGTGCCTAATAAGAATTCAGCGCTACTTTGAAGTGTGTTTGTAATTTGATTCAAGAAACTGACAGCGTCTAATGATTCTTGCGGCTTTCGGTGTGAGTAGATGGCGTTGTGTAAACCACCCCCCTCCAATCTTAACTGTACACGATCATTAGGGTCAACACCAACCATGAATTCATCAATCATAACCTGTATAGCGTTGTGTACGGCTTCAACACCCTCTGCAAATGATGTAACTCTTTCCAAATTAACAAATTGAAAATGATTATGATACTCAATAGCTCTGAAATTAGGATGGTGTCGCTCATACCTGTTAACAGCTTCTAAGTACACATCTCGCCGTCCTTCACCATTACCGGGTGGCGCACCCCCAGCTATGTCATTATGCATAGGCGTTGCGGGGTGTTCAACATTGTCAGGTGACGCAGCGTCACCCGGTAATGGTTGGTCCGGTGATTTGTCAGCCTGTGCACACGGGGTTGGGGGTGTGCCTCGCACCCTGTGTTGTTTACGCTTTCTCAGTCTGTATATGCATTTTAAAGCCTGTTTTATTTTCGAACGGCGAAATAAGTGTGAGATTTTGCACGGTACATTTGCTTTAATTCTTGGGACTTTTTTACACACATGTAAATTACGTTTCAATCCATAACCCACCATGCCTAGTCACGGATCCGTTTCAATTATCTCGGCAAAATGATACATGTTCGCTTTAATAAAATCCCTAGTCCTCACGGTCTCTGCTATATGATTTGATGTTACATTCATGTACATTTCTACAAGTTCTTTAATGATCTCTGGCTTCTTTTTTGAACCATAAAGCTCATCTTTTATACGGTTCAACATGGTATTGACATTTCTACGCATGTACCCTATATGCTCACGCATCCTCCCCATGACCGCGTAGTATTGTATTTCCGCATCTTGTCCTAATTGTTCCACATTCTGCCCCCCATCAACTATGTCTGTCGATACCACGGTCGGCGGGGCATCCGCACCGCCCGATGCGGTTGCCTCGCCGACCGTGGTAAAAACACTGGGCAGTTTTGTGTAATCATCACCCATTACTTTATCAGGGATTCCGGCTACAGATGTTACAGCCTCATCATCATTCTGTGGTGTATCTGAGACTGCCTCTTCACTAGGGGTGATAAAAAATGTTTGCCCATTTAAGTCCTCATCATTAGCGGATAATGTATCTGCAGGCGTGTTACTGACCACGCTTTGCGTTTCTGCAGTATGATGTTCCTGCGTGTCTGAAATCACGATGACATCATCATCCGTCAGCGGCGTGTATCTCTCTCTTGACAGTCGTAAAGTTTTACGAGTCTTCACAGTCTTTGTATTACCGGCAATGTCAATGTCGGATTCAGTAGGTGTTGCAGGTGTTGTAAATGCGTGCGGGTAATCCACATTACTCACGGTTGGCACTGTTTGTAATGCAATTCTTTTTCTCACGGGCCTACCTTCCGAATATTTCAATCTTCTTTTAAGATCTGATAAATCGGCCTTGTTTTCTTGACCGACTCGACTTTTTGTAATTCTCCGCTTGCTTGGCTTGAAATCGTCGCGCTCGGTGGCCATGATCTCGGCCCTTGATACATTTTCTTGAAGTTGTGGGTCGATCACCGTTTTAGCTGATTCACCCCCATCCATTTCAGCATTGAGTGGTTGAGCAACCCCGGCCGCTGCTATCATTTTTGCGAATCGTCGCGGATCCGCTGTAAATAAAAAATAACAACGTTTTAGTTACACATTCGCGGACACTAAGACAACCGCTTTATAACACCTTCAGACCCGCCTCCCAAAACACACAACCCATCCATGTCGGTTTTCATCTACACAGTCTGTTTAATACCTGTGGTTTCCATTTGTAAAGAACAATGATGAACGCGGTCCTATATAAGAAACTAAATAAATAAACAATACATTACACACCTGAATATTTGCCAGATCTTTCCATCGGCGTGGTTCCTACTGTAATAAAAATCACACCGTTTAAGTTACACATACGCGGCCACAAAGACAGTCGCTTTATAACAACTTCAGGATCACATCCCAACCCCCTCCACCTTCCTTGTCGGCTTACGTCTACACAGGCTGTTTAATACATGTGGTTTCCATTTGTAAAGAACAATGGTAAATGTTGTGCTATATAAGAAACCAAATAAATAAACATACACGGGTATTTGTCAAAGGTTTGCGCCGGCATGGTTCCTTTAAACAATGACCAGAAAGCTTGATCGCTGATCTGGGCTCTTTTTGCTCCTTTAGCCAATGCGCTGTTGGGTTGTTTGGCGTTTGATCCAACATCCGATGTCGGTTCTCTGTATCCGGATGGTCCCGCTTCACACGTATCGGCCCTAGGTACCGTAGGTTCATACCGGCTAGCTATGTCATCTGTAATACATATATTATCAATTAACGACACATTCGCCGACTTGAGAAAAAAAAAAAACGTCATTTAAGTCATGATAACAACAACTCCTGTGGACACTATTCATGATTTTGCGACGATATGCAACATTTAACACAAAAACACATTATAAAAACACCGCTAGCCAATCGTCAAAATTCACCTTGTATAGCCGGGGTCTGGTATAGCTGTTTATAGTGTTTTGCCGATGGTAAATTCCAGAGATCATCCATTATGTGTTCTGCATCAGATTTCGACATAATCGGCGATACTAACAGAGAACAAATAACACATTAATATCACAGGCGGTATAAAAATGAATATAACAGGATATATATATATATATATATATATATGTATATATGAGTGAGAACGTGAGAGTTCGCGCGAGATAGCGTGAGAGAGAGAGAGAGAGAGAGAGAGAGAGAGAGAGAGAGACATATTTTTGGAAATAATAATATATCACATTTTTTTTTTTTAACATACATCACATTTTTTTTTGACGGCTTATGATCACCTACATTTTTGCGATTCGGACAAATCAGAGTATGCTGCGTATGGGTTTTCGAATGTCGTCAGATCCGGACCGACTGTGAAATCCGAACCATATGATTCAACTTCAGATGCGTCATTTGTGACATCTGAAACTGATTTATGGGATTAACAATTTAATAAAAAATAATATATACATAAAAAATAAAATAAAAATTAACACAACAATTTTGTAGAACGAAAAATACAATCAACACGTGTAACATTTATACCAATAGGTCGCTTGTCTTAACAGATCCTGTGACTAACACAACTGAGCCTTGTAATAATAATTAACACCAACAACGTAACATTTATAAAACCTGTCAATAGCCCCTGTGCCTTAACAAATCATGCCCCTAGCAACAACAATGTGTCTTTGGTCTGTAAACTTACATGTATTTGTCTGCTCATTTGACTGCTGTTGGAAGCTGGGTAAATCTTGAAAATCTCTGAGACTTATTTTATTTGCATTAATGGTTTTGTATTCCTTTCTCTGTAATAAATAATAATAAGTTGAAATAACAATACAATAAGATATTGTTAAACTATTGTAAATATCATATACACACCTGCATGTTGGTGTTTTGTTGATAGCTTAAGTTCAAAGTCAATTTCTGCAACAACCACTAGATGTCACTGTTGATAACAACATACATCATTCAGCAATCATAAAAGAATTTGCGTGCACAAAATCGCATAAAATTTAAAATCATTATGTATAATACAATGATACAATATTAAAATGAAGCTATTTATAAATATCAAAGCCGTAATACCGTAATCTGCGATGACTAACATTAACGACCTGTAAATTGTAATAACACAATATACAGTATTTTTAAAAGCAATATGTATAATGTACAGACCACAATACACTAATCACTGCACATGCAAATGGACAGTTAAAGTACCATAGGCTCAATATTTTTCTTTCCTAAATAAATGTTTAACTACAAGCAGCCAGTATGCCAGCATGTACTCCAAATACATTACAATACAATGAATGCAGCAGCAAACTATATTTTAAGATTGTTTAAAGTGTTTTTAAAAGCAATATGTATAATGTACAGACCACAATACACTAATCACTTCCTAAATAAATGATTAACCACAAGCCGCCAGTATGCCAGCATGTACTCCAAATACATTACAATACAATGAATGCAGCAGCAAACTATATTTTAAGATTGTTTAAAGTGTTTTTAAAAGCAATATGTATAATGTACAGACCACAATACACTAATCACTTCCTAAATAAATGATTAACCACAAGCCGCCAGTATGCCAGCATGTACTCCAAATACATTACAATACAATGAATGCAGCAGCAAACTATATTTTAAGATTGTTTAAAGTGTTTTTAAAAGCAATATGTATAATGTACAGACCACAATACACTAATCACTTCCTAAATAAATGATTAACCACAAGCCGCCAGTATGCCATCATGTACTCCAAATACATTACAATACAATGAATGCAGCAGCAAACTATATTTTAAGATTGTTTAAAGTGTTTTTAAAAGCAATATGTATAATGTACAGACCACAATACACTAATCACTTCCTAAATAAATGATTAACCACAAGCCGCCAGTATGCCAGCATGTACTCCAAATACATTACAATACAATGCATGCAGCAGCAAACTATATTTTAAGATTGTTTAAAGTGTTTTTAAAAGCAATATGTATAATGTACAGACCACAATACACTAATCACTTCCTAAATAAATGATTAACCACAAGCCGCCAGTATGCCAGCATGTACTCCAAATACATTACAATACAATGCATGCAGCCGCAAACTATATATATATATATATATATATATATATATATATATATATATATATATATATATATTTATTTAGAAAATTAAATTAGACTTACCCTCTGTTCTGGAACAAAACTTCAAGTCAAAACTTCAAGTTCTCTGTCTTGAATAGTGTGTGTGTGTGTGAAGACCTTCAACCTCAATGTGTGGCAGATGCCTGGTAGTTGTCTGGTCCCATGGAGAACATATTTATACGTTTCAGTCAGTTAACACATCTGTGTTGCATTTGTCTCATTTGAATATTCATGAGTTGTGTTCCAAAGTCATAGACAGGCATATCAAATATATATATATATATATATATATATATATATATATATATATATATATTTGATTTAAATAACATAGCATATTGTGCAAAACACAGCTGTGTTCAGAATATTTAGCTCGATAAAATGCCACTAAATTGCCCCCTGAATAAAAACCCTTATTCTTATTAAATAAATGTCAGATATGGCACACCATCAACAACAGCATACATAAGCCCTATATATATATGGGCCTTTGTCATCATTTTGGAAGATTCCCGAATAAATCTTTTTACAAATACCATCTGGACTTCTATATGATTGATCAACAGATTTGTTGTATATGTATGTGTATGCTTTTTAATTTAAAATATATACCTTATCCACCACCCCTGTGTAATTTGATTGAGATATATATATATATATATATATATATATATATCTGATTTAAATAATATAGCATTTTATCCATATTTTATTCATCACATAATATAATGATACCATCACATTACACATATATATATTTATATATACTGTATATATATATATATATATATATATACTGTATATAGCTATATATATATATATATATATATATATATATATATATATATATATATACTTTATATAAATCCTTTATTTATCAGCATTGATAATGTTCAGTTAAATATAATACAGTATATATATAAGTTAATTCTGTAGTCTCTAGCTCCGTCTGGAACTTGCTTGCAACTGCAATACATGACCACTAGATGCCACTCATGCTCTGTTGCAAAGATTTCATGGCCTTTCTTTGTACTGTCTAAACTAATTAAACGGTTAGCCGTGTGAAAATGTTTTTTTCAGAGGTATGTGCTTTCTAATGAATATAATTGTTACCAGCCCTGCTGTGCTGTCTACGCTAATTGCGTCATACGTAAATGTCAACGTCTTCAAAGACTATGGAATCCGGTGTTTAAAATTACTTTTGAAAATTACAATCATCCGTCATATCTGATGTCTTTCTAAAAGTAACACTATACTTCTCACGCTGTGTGTCTTTAAATTTAAATGCCTACAACATGTCAGGCCCAGACTGAATGGCTCTGTATCTTTAAATGCATAACATATGTATCCCAGACCTCTTTGTCATGTACGCGGATATTTCATTTATTTTAAAAGCAAGAAGGTCCTTAGATGCTGTGGAAGTTATCGTGTGGAGTATAACTTTTTATTTTTTATTTTTTGATACACGCTTGGTCAGGCACTTCGTTGTAGTGCTTTTTGGATCGTTCTAAGGTAAGTGTTATTATAGTTGGTAATGATCTGCCTGTATTATTCACTGTGAAAGATCTATGAGCTATACCAAATCACATTGCCCTTGTTGATTTATATCCGATACGCATATCATATTCCTAGAAAAATATGGTATACAACAAGATCTACTTTTTCTCACATCGGATCTTTTAAATTTATTTTTCAAAGCTTTATAATATTTATCAAAGCCGCAAAAAACTCCCCGGCTTTAATACGTTATAATAACAGGTTTTCAGCCGGCTGTTTTGATGATCGGTGTTGCGAGACATCCTACACAAATCAAATTAGCATTATGTTTAGAAATTCTACCAGCTGATTAAGATAACATTAAGCGTACTTTATATATGTGTTATTTCACATAACCAATATCAGTGTATGAAGTTACAGTATCAAACCAATTATATTTTAATACGGGGGTTAATATTAATTTTATACTACTTTTGATATCAAACGTGATACGAGCTATCACACGCTATCACGTTTGATATCAAACTAAATAAAAGGGGGCGTGGACAAACTGTATAAAAGGGGCGTGGACCTGTCAAAACCAATTAGTTTGAAGAAAAAGTGTGCCTTATCTACTTACATGGACTAAACCATGTGCACTGCAGGTGGGGCAGATGTAACTTGTGCAGAGAGAATTAGATATGGGTGGGGTTTTACTTCAAAGTGAGATCTACAGTATATTACAGTGTAAAAATAAAGCAGCCAGTATTTACCCTGCACAGAAACAAAATAACTCACACAAATCTACTTCTCTCTGCACATTTTACAGCTGCCCCCCCCCCCTGCAGTGCACATGGTTTTGCCCATCTAAGAAGGATTTTTTCAGAAAGAGTGAACTAGAATAAGGCCCTAAGTGAGGATGTTCCAACTCCCTCTGTGTCTGAGAATAACCCTGGGCCCACCTATCCAGCTGTGACTCCATGACCCTCTTGTTTCTCTCTCTCTCTATCTATCTATCTATCTATCTATCTATATATATATATATATATATAAAAGCACTTACCCCCTCTTACAGGAAAGGATTGGAACCAGCACACGGATATGAAGTCAAAGAAAAAACGTGGTTTATTGTACAAGCATTATTGCACAACAGACAGCTGTTAGGTGAACATCGGTCTGTTGTGCAATAATGCTTGTACAATAAACCACGTTTTTTCTTTCACTTCATATCCGTGTGCTGGTTCCAATCCTTTCCTGTAAGAGGGGGTAAGTGCTTTTATGTTTCTCATATGTACCTGGCACCGGACTATTAACAATTACCTGCATTGAGTGCCATCCTGTGACACATCATTCTCTCTCTCTCTCTCTCTCTCTCTCTCTCTCTCTCTCTCTCTCTCTCTCTCTCTCTCTCTCTCTCTCTCTCTCTCTCTCTCTCTCTCTCTCTCTCTATATATATATATATATATATATATATATATATATATATATATATATATATATAAAGAAAAAAGAAATTGAAGCGCACCAGTCAGCAACAGGTAGGTACAATTTTTACTGATATACAGCTGACAAACATAGGTAAAAACATATAGGAATAAAAACTTCCCAAATGGAAAAGGCGGTACAGCAATACCAGGTGTCGATGGAAACCGGACAGCAGTGATCAGTTGCGGTCGGAACACCGGACAGCGAATACCAGCCACGACTTCCACAGGATACAGCGGACCAAAGCCAGGACGTCTACAGCGTCAGGATAGAGTAACCACACCCAACGTGTTTCGACTACGGTCTTCGTCAGGGGGTGACGAAGACCGTAGTCGAAACGCGTTGGGTGTGGTTACTCTATCCTGACGCTGTAGACGTCCTGGCTTTGGTCCGCTGTATCCTGTGGAAGTCGTGGCTGGTATTCGCTGTCCGGTGTTCCGACCGCAACTGATCACTGCTGTCCGGTTTCCATCGACACCTGGTATTGCTGTACCGCCTTTTCCATTTGGGAAGTTTTTATTCCTATATGTTTTTACCTATGTTTGTCAGCTGTATATCAGTAAAAATTGTACCTACCTGTTGCTGACTGGTGCGCTTCAATTTCTTTTTTCTTTACAAGCATACTTCGTGGGAGCCGTGGTTGGATCCCTATTTTGAAGCTGCACACATATAGGAAGATTATGGACTTAGCCTGATATTTTGGACACTTTGGGACTGATTTGCGCTGGGTATCTTTCTTTTATATATATATATATATATATATATATCCAGTAGCAGCTGCAGCGCCAACCATGTAGTGCGGGGTGGAACTGCTTAACACATATAAAGTACATTTGACAATAAACATAATGTAAGTGCTGGAAGGTTCAGTGGGGATCAGCATCACTGAATACAACGGCACCTGGGAATCAGCAATCTTCACACACATCTAAGCCCAAGGACCACGTCTGTTGCTGTTTATACCACAGTTTCACAAACTCGGTCCTCAGGACCCCACACAGTGCACATCTTCCAGGTCACCTCACAGAATCGCAAGTGATATAAATAGCTCCACCTGTGGATTTTTAAAAATGTCTGTGTGACCTGTGCGCCTGTAAAACGTGAACTGTTTGGGGTCCTGTGGACTGAATTTTAAAGCCACTGTTTTATTTATTTAAAATAATCCTGTCCTAATAAAATTATATTTCACAATATGTACTTTACCTCACAAAATAGGAGCATTTGTGTGACTAACCCACATTTATCAAGGGCTGTCCTCAATCCGGCTCTCCCCATCTATCATCCAGTACTAAATTCTGTATTCCTTCGAAAACTTTGCCCATGGATTTGAATGATGTAACTGATTCATTTATTTATTTACAGTTTCTTATATAGCGCAGCAGATTCCGTTGCGATTTACTATTATAGAAAGTGATAAAACAAACTAAGTAACAACAGACAGACTTGGAGGAAAGAAGGCCCTACTGCAAGCTTACAATCTATAGGGAAATAGGAGGGAAACACAAGGACAGGCACCAGAAATAGCATAGCAGTCCCACCAAGATGCAGGTCCAGAAGGGAAGCTATATAATACATGAGTGCCTCTGAGGGTGCTCCACATTAAGCCATACCATGAAGGGTTATAACTATGTTACAATCAAGATCTCAGTGATGGACGTGAAGTGAACTGATCTATACACAAATATTAAATATTAAGGCCAGTATCCAGTAGAACATTTTTCCACCTACCACCAAAATTATTTAGTGTCTTCTTCCAAAAACTACAGAGAAGGCTATACCTCACACCATTTACAGTTTTTTTCTGGATGGATGTAGAAATCTGGATAAATATCTGCAGACATAGTAGTTTACATGCAGATTGCAGGTGGTTTCATACATGCAGTGTTCCGACAAAGAATGCTACAGTAAGTGTGTATTACCTCTGTTCTCAGATCTTTTGTGTTTTCCCATTGCTGTATAACTTATTTTCATAGACATTTTTAAGACATGATATACTCTCAGTAAATGGCCTAGTTTACAAATGGTATTTTGGTTATAGGATATACATAGATTTTATTTATCTTTATTGATTTTCTATGATAGCCCATCTGGAGGCATTGCTTTTTTTAGGTTTTGGCAACAAATTGCGTTTTAACACAACCCGTTCAACGGGACCTGTTTGGCAGGAAGGAGTCGGCACATGTAGTTCTATGCAACTGTATACAAATATGTGTCGTACCGCACCCACTAAATGCAACCGCAGCATGCGGCGATTCATAGCAGGATGAAAGGATGACCAAAAAACTCATGTCAACTTGCCATAGCCATGTTGACATTGACACTTTTGTCGACATTTAAATCATCTTGACTGAGGCATTGTCTGTCAGTCATCCGAATACCCAGAAGCTCATTATAGCTGAGATGTGCTGTAAAAGATGGTACTGTGGGCCTCAACTTGTACATGTGCAGTTTGGATTTTACCAAAGCACAAAGTTGTCTTGGGGGGGGCTAGCGGTTGAATAGTCAATGGAAGGATTTGGGAATGGAGTGAGGGTATGTATTCCTTACAAAATGCAAGGAACACTTATTTAGGCGCTACGTAATGTCTATATCAATGTATTAAATTAAATATATTTAATTGAAACTATTTTTTTTTTATTCTCTTCATAAGCTGCAGGTTTCTGATTTGTCAGTGTACACATATCTAATTATGACCCTGTGTAGCACACTGCTGTGGGTCAAAAGATCAAATAGAGAGGAACATTACAATATTGGAAACACTGCGCTAGTTAATCTAATGGCACCAGGGCTCAATTCATAACATGCAGTCACAACCGTTTGATCAAAGAATAAAAAGCGGATGCTTTGGTGGCGACCTGTATTAAACAAATTTATCAATAAAATCATTCACATTTATAAAAATATATAATTCAATATATAGCTGTAAAATAAGAGCCTGTACTGGTCAATATTGTTTTGGTGTAAACTAATAATGTTTTTATCCTCTTAAGTTTGCTTATAGTATGCCCGATATCCAGCAGTAAACTAGAATGGTAAGTTGATATTCCAAATGTATATTACCATATTGTGTGTATAGTGTTCACTTATCACCTTACATGTGCAGTCTCTCCCAGGGGTCCTGGTATCACATTACGCTGTGATGCCAGGACACAACACCCAAAGTGGAAGTCCTACAGGTGAAAGTGCTGGCATCTGCCTGGAGACTTACAGGGGAGCGGTCACCGCGTCTCTCACCCACGGTGCCGCTGGCTCAAGCTGAAATGTCAGGGCTCTCTCAAGCGGCAGGATGATTTTGTCATCCAGATGGCATGCGGGTGGACTCATGGGGATCAACGGCAGGATTGGGGGGCTGTATAATGTTATCAATATCGACTGGACTGGAACTTGGTACCTGTTTTTTTTCACAAAGAGCTTTTCCAGAAAGTATTATTTGCTTAGGCTTATGCCTTATTATACCCAGTACTTAATTAAACTCAGGTTTGCGATCTTAGTTCATTGCAACGTTAAATTATCTCATATTAAAACAAAATCTGGCCTTTGTACTGTGGTGCCAGGTTTAGGTCACTCTATAGTTAGTAGTGTTTCCCCTTTTTTATTTAGAAATTTATCTTTATCTCAGCTAAATGTATTTTTGCATTGATGTGTCTCTAGTGTATGATTTGAAACTCATATTGTCCTATGATGTTGATAAGTCTTTGGAAATATAATTGATCTTCCTGTATAAAACCCCCCCAAAATTTTGCAGCCGCATTTGAAGGAGCGAGTTAGGCACGCTCCAACCCCGATGCCCCCAGGTAATATGTAGGATAACGCTTCAACTGAAACTGAGAGATGGACAAAAGGATAACTGACTGTGGCCAATGATATAATAAGTAACCCCTACATAAGTCAGAAACACCAGGGAGTTGAGTGGAAGGATATGGGAGCAATCCTCCACTGAATTCCTAGGAATGCAACAATGCAAGAAGATGTTATGCAAATAAGTAATTCCTGACACCCCACTTGTAACTTCAGAAACACAGCAGGATGTAAACACAGTGTGTCCTGGCGTAAACACAACAATGCATGAAGATGTTAATAATACACAATATAACCTGTATGGAGCTGAATGGCAAAACCCCTAATAACAGAGAGCATAAGCTCCACACAGATAAACTCTAACAGGGATCACCAGATATGCTGTGGATGGAAAAACCAATACTTAGCTTAATCCTCTGTGGAACAGAAAGCACCAGGAATACTGGACCAAGGCAGGGTCAGGAGGGCTGAGGAATATGGCTGATGACCAGCGAACAGATACAGACTGACTGCACCAAGACAGGGAAACGGACTGGACAGGCTGCACTAGCAGAATCACTGGCACCTTGGTGAAAGGCAGCAATGGAGATAAAGGAAACACTCCCAATCAGAATTGCTAAGGCTGACAAGCTCCTTTACCCATGGGACTTACTACAGGTGAGCAACCTGAGACACCAGGCCCAGAGCAAATGATCTAATTATACAACAGCTGCACATTGGGGATACAGAAGTCAGGCTGCATTTACACAGACCCACCAGAGGCGGCTCGTAACAGGAATGAGCCACTGGTGGCTCATGACAATGTAATTGTAATTAGTACTCTCCACTCCAAAACCGTCACACTTACAATATTTCTGCCTATGCTCCTAACCATGACCAGCCTTTTTTTCCCCAAAAGAGATGTTTCAGCCCATAGCTCAGGTTGCAGAGGGCCACGTTATCCTAGTTGGAGACTAACACAATGATTGACCTTGATCAATCTAGCTCCCTAAAGACAAAGAAGGATTCAGTTCTGTCCAAGGCATCCCTCAGCATTTCCCAGCTTTACTAAAACACCAAAACCAGTTTACTCTAGATCACAGGTCTTCAACCTGTGGCCCTCCAGATGTTGTGAAACTACATGTCCCAGCATGCCCTGACAGTTTTGGCATGCTCTTATAGGACCACATGTGGCAATGCATGTTGGAACATGTAGTTTCACAACATCTGGAGGGTCACAGGTTGAAGACCCATGCTCTAGATGCTTTAAGCACTCCTCTATCAGAGAATATCCCCATTGCTCTGCTCAACATCAGTTTTATTTCTGTTTTGGTATTCTAAACATACTGTATGTTAGGGTAATACTCATAAAATGGAAGTATTAGACTTCTATGTACAGCATCTGGTGCAGCCAAATCCTCCCCGCGAGAGTCTTTCCATTTCATTTTTCACTAAGTATTTGGATATTTATCTTACCCACAGATACCATTGGAACTTTCAAACTAATTATCCTCAAGTCGTTTTAAATTTTAATTTGACTGGATATATGGTTCAGACACTTTGGGGGGGTTATTCAGGTTGATTTGCAAGGCTGCAAATTCGCAGCCTTGCGAGTCCACCAAACCCCGCCCGGCGAACGCACGCCCCCCGCCGCCCCAGCAAAGTGCGGCTTCGCCCGCACAGCAGCGAATGGATGTTTTGCATAAACATCCATTCGCTTTGCTGGGGTGTCCGCCCACATCATTCGATGGTCGGTGACCATCGAATGATGTTTAGCGTGCACGCTTATATAAGTGACTTTTGAGTTACTTAGTTTAGCGTGCACGCTGGCGTGATATGGGCGGGCAGCTGACATCCAGTGATGTCAGCTACCTGGCCCACACACCCGCGTCACTGCCTCATTACCATGAGAACGCCCAGCGTTCTCATGGAAACGCCCATGGAACGCTGGGCGTTCCCATATGGTAATGGGGCAGCCCGGCGCTCCCCGCCCATCTCCGCCCCCCCTCGCTGCCATGGGTGCGTGCATCTGGCGCAGTACAGATGAAATTTGAATAAGGCCCTTTATCTCCTAGTAAGGAAAGTAAATTCAGTAAAGATGAACATTTGTGTAAAAGAGAACATGTATAAGTTACTCTATAGATGGGACAGGGTCCTCCAGTCTGCAGAAAATGTTCCCTGGTGCATCAGCTAGATGCTGGAGAGGATGTGCAACTCAAGGATACTTCCTCTACTTTTGGTGGTCATCCACAAATCTCAACTCTTTGGCAGGAGGTAACCAATCTCATCAGTGGCGTAGCTACGTTTTGGGCGCCCCCCCGCCGTTAGGGGGGGGGGGGGCCCGCCCCGCTAAGCACCCCTACCCCCCCTGCCCCGCCGCCCATGCAAACCCCCCCTCAATCCCCTTACCTATCACGCTGGTCCCGGCAGCTCCGTTCTTCTGCTGAGGACCACCAGAAAATGGCCGCCCCCATACAGCAGACAGTTTCAGAGAACTGTGTGCTATATGGGGGTGGCCATTTTCTGGTGGTCCTCAGCAGAAGAACGGAGCCGCCGGGACCAGCGCGATAGGTAAGTCTGCGGGGGATTGGGGTAGTTAACTATAGCACCGCAGCCCCCGGCGCCCCCACATGCACAGCGCCCCCCCCCGCGGTGGCGGGGGCTGCGGTGCTATAGTTACGCCCCTGAATCTCATCTCCCAACTCGTTTGTCACCCAGGTTTTTCTACTTCCTCTTGGTCTCCCAATGGCAATTAGATGCCAATGCAAATCAATACACCATGCAACTTCTTTTACCAAATGTTAAATACCTACTAATTGGAAACAACCTGCTCCCCCTTCTCTACATTCGACAACATCTTGTATTTGTTAGAGTGGATACACACTGGACAGTGTATGCACTGAAAGACATGGGTGACCAATTTCCCTTGAACATACCTAGTGTCCTGTACAAAATATGTGGTGCATGCACACTGAACGATTCAATGAAAGACAAATGACAAACAATGTAGTTACAGTTTATAGGCTTTTATTTAAATAAATCCAAATTGAACAACATTGATGAACGACCCACGGTACACGCATTGTTGTTCATCGTTCATCATTTGTAGCATGCACACTGAAAGATATTTGACGAACATTATTCAGAAGGGCCAAAATGAATGATCATGGTTGAAAAATCGTACAGTGTGTAGTCACCTTTACATACACTGTATGGAATACATGACTAGTATTACTAATATTTATAGTGTTTGGGGCCCCTGGCTCACCTCACAAATTTCTCTTCTGCGATTGGCTGACTAACATTACTAACTATTTTTGAACCTACTCACTTGTCTTTCTTCCTCCTTCTCCTCCCTCTCCTATTTCTTTATGTATCTTTTTCTTCCTTTCGTCATTACGTGTCATCCTTCCTTCCTGTTTACTCTTCCCCTTTAATCATAAATATTTGGTCACTATATGTTGGATTTTGATACAGTATGTGTGTTTTATTGTTGCATTCACTTATTGTGATTATACAATAGACTTTATGTTTAAAAGAAAACAAGAAATAAAAAAGACCCGCTAGTAATCCACGAGACTTGTTTTTTTTTTTGTTTTTTTTTCTTAACATTTTTATTGCTTAAAATATAAGATTTCCGGATAATCAATGTTTCAAATTGTCTTGCTCTGACACCATGAAAAGATGGCAGTTATATCAGTAGTCCAAAAATAGGTTAAATACGCCTTGTTGTTCTCAGTATCCAGTCGGTGAATGTAGCGACTCTGGTGTATACTCCATATTTGTTTTTCTGTGCGCATTTATCCCCCCAGCTTGTAATTCCGGTCAGGAACCAAGTATTTTTAAATTCAGAGGCATGGGGCCCACCACTATCTCCCTGACATGAATCCTTCCCTTGGTCAGAATACCCAGCACAGAACATGTTCGTAGAGATAGAAAATCGGTGGGACTTTTTGCAGACGGCTCGGTCAACGTAGGGAACGGCTAGCTTCTGCAGTGTGGTACTCGGTATTCCTTGAAAAATGATGCGACCCCATCCAGTCACCCAGCTGTATGATTTAGTCTTTAGCAGTCTATCTATGAATTGTCTGCTGCCAATGCAGATAGGCCTCACATAGTCATTTAGTATCATTGGCTTTTCTAGCTCTATAAGCGCTATGTCATTATCGTATGAGCTCTTGCTGAAGTTGTACATTGGGTGGATGATCACTTTTGCCACCTTCAGATATTGTTCTGTCCCATCCTCCTTTTTAGTATTGTGTTCACCTATTAAATGGAAAATAGCTTTCAAATAAAAACAACTCAGTCATTTCTAACAATAGGCATTACACAGTCAAGTCAATGATGACACATGGCAGAACGCTTATGGGGTAGGATTGATTGCCGTTACCAACAGTGATAGAGATCAGGAAAGTAACTATTATTGGTGAAAATTAGTCCTTCTGATTTGGAAAGATTATGGGCCCTGCTTAGCGAGCCATCTAATGCCACCCACCGTGAATGGCCTACCGCCGTGCCAACATCTCTGCTGCATTACAAATGGATGTTTAGCATAAATATCTATTCACAGGGGATCGTACGGGAGAAAAATCATTTGATGGTCACTGAACATCGAATGGTTTCTCATCTGTTCGCAAATATAAGTCAGTGTTGACTGACCTATATTTACGGCGTCCAGCTCCGAGAACGGGGCAGGCACTGATGTCATGCAATGTCAGCCGCCCACCCCGGAAGCCATTGGCCTGCCTGCATTCTCATGGGGACGCCCCGCATTTTCCTGGGCGCACCCACCATTCACCAGCTCCCTGCCCACCTGCATCCTGCGCCCCCTCCCCCACCTTGTGCAAATGCCTTGGTGACTGTGCAAATCGCTGAAGGTATCCGCACAACAGCAGCAAAGTAACACTCTGACCTATCCTGTCTGTTATAACTTAAGTGTTTTATAATTGAGATGCATAAATGTAATACATAGAATGGTTTATATATCTTCTGTTTAATTCTGTTATAATTGGTATATGTGCTATAAGCCCTTTTATTTCTATGAAAGGTGTTTTGTTAGGAAAACACTGATTAAATTGCTAAGATAAATTATTAGCAAATATATTATTTTCAGGGAAATGAGACTTTACCTGCGACTATGCTGAACGGAACAGGTGTAAGGAAGCAGTGGGCAGCAGTAACTATCCATTTCTCATTGACTATGGATCCACCACAGAAGCCCTCTTTGTACTGATTGATAAGATGAACCTGTAGATGCAGTAGGAAGAAGATTTGTCATGTTGCTACAGAAGTATATATGGAATACGGTCATTTGGTCACCAGAAAGTTGTTAGACTGTCATTAGGTCGACATGCAAGAAGGTCGCCATTAGTCTAGGTTGACATGGGACAGGTTCATTAGGTCGACATGGGGTTTTCACTGTTTTTTGAGCGGACATGTGCCGGCATGTGGTATTTCATGCCCTACCGTCCACTAGGGTGTGGCGGTAGAATAAAATAGTGTGCCGAGTGTAGCGTGGCACCGAGCCCGAAGCATGGCGAGTGCAGCAAGCCATGCTAAGGCGATGCGGTGCACTTTAACCTGTGCCCATGTCGACTGTGTTGACATTCGGGTAAAAAAACTGTGAAATACCCCATGTCCACCTTTTAACTATCGACCTAACCCATGTCGACCTTATGACCCATGTCGACCTAACATATGTTGACCTAGACTCATGCTGACCTTCCTGCATGTCGACTTAAATCCATGTCGACCTAATGACTGTCTAACAACTTGCTGGTGAACAAATGATCCACACCCGTATATATACATTCTCGACCGTATTCCATACTCTCTCTGAGCTGGATTTATATTGGCTTTATTGTTATGAAATGCAACACCAACAAGTATGTTATTGTACTGAATTAGATTATAATAAGAACCAAGTCATGAATTCTGTCATAATATTAGCACATGTTGCTTTTTCTCCATGTGAAGTCATCTTCAACAAAAACAAGTGGTTTGATATCGTTACACCGTATGGAAGATACAAAGGACCTGACTCTTAGCAGCGCTTATTGTAGGTAATCTACAGTATCTGCAAATGCCTCTGGAAACTCATATTTATATATTAGATCAGGGGTAGCCAACTCCAGTCCTCGAGAGCTACCAACAGTTCACATTTTCCAGGTCTCCTCACAGAATCATAAGTGAAGTATTTAGCTGTGGATCTTTTAAAATGTGCCAGTGAGTAATGAGTGCACCTGCTTGGTGGGCTGGAAAATGTGAACTGTCGGTAGTTCTCCAGGACTGGAGTTGGCTACCTCTGTATTAGATCAGATATGCTGGAATCACATGCTGGAAGTCAATGAAAATCCAGGAACATAAAGGATCTGGTTCAGGGGCACACACTTACCGCATGTTGGTGTTAGCCAATGTAGCCAATACTCTTCCCATCTTCATCCCCCAATCTCCTTCTTTCCCCACTGTTTCTCTCTCTTTCTCCCCACCTGTCCTTCACCCATCTCTTAATCTCTCTCCCTCACCTGTGTCTCTCTATTCCTCTTCCATCTTTTTCTCTGTCCCATCTCCTAAGGATCTCTCCCTTGCCATGTCTAAGACCATAGAAAACTATAGAGATTGCATAAATCAGTCATGCTGCAGCACCCAAGCAGGGGCAGAGCCGCTCCGGCCAGGGAGCCCCTTAAGACAGTGGGGCCCAGGGTTACTCACCCCTTGCCCCCCCCCCCCCTCTAATCAGGCTCTGGCACACAGTGTCTATTCACAGAAGTCAGAGAGTGATTAGAACAGGAGGTGTGGCTCACAGGAGCGTCATTCCTGCAAAGACACGCCCCCTTTGGTGCCAGTGCATCACGTATACTGGTAGTATGCATAAAGTGATGAATTATCTGATGTTTGACTACAACTGTGTGGCCCCAACATAGATGACTATATACTATATAGTCATCCATGTTGGGGCCACACAGTTGTAGTACAACCTATACACACCTAATGGAAAGCAGTGCTAGTTTTACATTAAATATTCTCATCCTCTACATTATATTAAGACAGTAGAAATGCACTTCTGATAGAAATGGAGCATTTCCCTAAAGTCCTTTAGATATAAACCCCAGTGGATAAGTATAATGCAATAACTAAATATCCCTAGGTTTATTCATTCATTAGTCACTTAGAGAATCAACTTTTAGCAATAACCCACATAATTATACATTCAGTAATTGCCTGAGATTAGTGATAAAAAAACATTTATATCTTGTACAAAAGACATTATTTTCATTTTAAAACTCAGTTATTCCAACATCTTGCTACGGTCTATCTGCACCCACTCCATTCTCTTAAAAATCATACAAAATGTATTGGGAAAATCTTTTTACACAGTGACACCAGACAGAGGACTGATTCAGAGATGGAGGCAGTTAAAAGCCACTTCTTTGAATTACTAGAAGGTGGAATATGTAGGAACCTCTGAGTGGGCCAGATGCACTAAGCTTCAAAAGTGATAAAATGGAGAGTGATAAACACCAACCAATCAGCTCCTGCCTGCTATGTCACAGATTGTGTTTAAAAAATGTCAGGCAGGAGCTGATTGGCTGGCTGTTTATCACTCTCCATTTCATCACTTTTGAAGCTTAATGCATCTGGCCCAGTAAGAGATGACTGCAGCATGTAGCTACGTTCCCATCAGTCACAATGTTCATGCAGGAGGCTACCTAAGTAAGCTTCAGCTTATGTAGTTGACCGACAGAAGAAAAAAGTTGTGGTGGTGGGGAAACGTCCCCATTTCAAGAAATGCAGGCCTTCCCCCATCCCTCAATGCCACTGCCTGTCAATCAGGCATATAGGAATTATGGGCAACATCGCACAGCCTGTTCTGCGCACATGCACAATGGACCTTGCCCCGTGTAAAGCAGTGCAATGGGTCTGCACTTTCTGGAGTCTTGTATATTGAAAAATCTCAAATGGCGTCCTTATTCTATCACTGTGCAGGCAACATGCAGTATTTTTGAGTAGGTGCAAGTATGTAAATAATGAGCTCTTCTGCCTAGCATGGGTCTGATTTTGAATTGTGCGCTATGTCAATGTCATATATAGCTCTGAGATTTTTGATGCCTGAGTGGCACCATGCATGTGTCCCAATACGGCCTGTACAGAGTCACAGTTACGATCTAAGACGAAAGCACTGAGAAGTGTATGGAAAAGGATTTGGGCATTTCTGGAAGGTGAGTGTGAGGTTCCTATTCAGACACACCTGGATGGTCCATGTTAAGTGTCCGAGTCCTTGCACATTCATACACATGGATGGTCCATGTTATGTGTCCGAGTCCTTGCACATTCATACACATGGATGGTCCATGTTATGTGTCCGAGTCCTTGCACATTCATACACATGGATGGTCCATGTTATGTGTCCGAGTCCTTGCACATTCCTGGATGGTCCATGTTATGTGTCCGAGTCCTTGCACATTCATACACATGGATGGTCCATGTTATGTGTCCGAGTCCTTGCACATTCATACACATGGATGGTCCATGTTATGTGTCCGAGTCCTTGCACATTCATACACCTGGATGGTCCATGTTATGTGACCGAGTCCTTGCACATTCATACACATGGATGGTCCATGTTATGTGTCCGAGTCCTTGCACATTCATACACCTGGATGGTCCATGTTATGTGTCCGAGTCCTTGCACATTCATACACCTGGATGGTCCATGTTATGTGTCCGAGTCCTTACACATTCATACACCTGGATGGTCCATGTTATGTGTCCGAGTCCTTGCACATTCATACACCTGGATGGTCCATGTTATGTGTCCGAGTCCTTACACATTCATACACATGGATGCACACAAGGGTGGGGTTTGTAGCAGTTTTAGCATAAAGTCAACTACTATTTACAGTTAGCTCCCATGCAATGTTTCAGAGGTTTCGGTATGAAATACAGATGGTCAAAATCCCGACGGTCAAAATACCTTCAGCTATTGACCGACGGTCAAACTTCCGACAAGGTAAAAATCCTGACATGGTCAAAATACCGACATTTAAAATCCTTATGTAGTTGACCGACAGAAGAAAAAAGTTGTGGTGGTGGGGAAACGTCCCCATTTCAAGAAATGCAGGCCTTCTCCCATCCCTCAATGCCACTGCCTGTCAATCAGGCATATAGGAATTATGGGCAACATCGCACAGCCTGTTCTGCGCACATGCACAATGGACCTTGCCCCGTGTAAAGCAGTGCAATGGGTCTGCACTTTCCGGAGTCTTGTATATTGAAAAATCTCAAATGGCGTCCTTATTCTATCACTGTGCAGGCAACATGCAGTATTTTTGAGTAGGTGCAAGTATGTAAATAATAAGCTCTTCTGCCTAGCATGGGTCTGATTTTGAATTGTGCGCTATGTCAATGTCATATGTAGCTCTGAGACATATAGAATGTAGACAAGTGAAAAAGTCAACATGACTTTCGGTTGACAAGTCGTGAGGTCGACATGGTTTTTTTCACAGTTTTTTTACCCGGATGTCGACATGGACACAGTTGGTAGTCAACCGCAGCCCCTCGCAACACTCGCTATGCTTCGGGCACGGTGCCTCGCTGCACTTGGCACACTATTTTATTCTCCCGCCACGCCCTAGTGGATGGTAGGGCATGAAATACTGACTGTCGGCACATGTCGGGTGAAAAAACTGTGAAAAAACCCATGTCGACCTCCCAAACTGTCAACCAAAAGTCATGTTGACTTTTTTACCTGTCTACATTCTATATGTCGGGATTTTAAATGTTGGAATTTTGAACTTGTCGGGATTTTGACCTTGTCGGGATTTTAAATGTCGGTCAATGGTTGTCGATATTTTGACCGTCGGGATTTTGACTGCATCCCGTTTTAGAAATACTTTCACCCTGGTGCTTGTTAATGTATATTTGTGCTATCCTGACACTACATACAATGTCTGCCATTCTAAATATCATATGGCATTTAGAAATCATAGACTAAATATTTGTGATGATTTGATTCCAAATGGATATGGACGCTACAGTATTGTGGCCTATTACTATTGTGTACAGCGCAGTACTGTAGATATGTCTTTTGTTTTGACAGATTAGCCCATTTTACAGTTGTCCTTTTAAACAATGTGCCCACTTTTCGTCTAGTCCTGTTTATATTTGCAGCAGTATACACTACATTAAGTAAAGTATATTACAGCAATATCTTCACACAAAATGTGTATAACTTATTGATTGTTCGATTACCATTGATGAATATATTAATGATAACTTTTTCTATATGGTATTTATACTTCAGTTGTCGGGGAGAGAAGATGTGGGCAATAATTTCTGTGGTATTTGTGCATTTCTTATGTGTATCACATTTTTTACAATTATGTGGTGGCATAATTTTCATCACTATTTAAGTTTATTATATAGATAGTACTATCAATGGCTTTTTAACATCAACAATTAGGGAGAGTACTTCCCATTACAGAAGCAGAACAAAGCAAGGGATCGATACTAAAATTAAATGAAAGAATCTCTTGTGCCATAACATTCCTTGGACCATGTAATTTTCCTTTTGGCCAAAGAAACTGAGCCCCATAGTAGACATGAGTGGCTACCACCACTAAGAGGGATATAGTGTTAGTGTGGGAACTGGTACAGTATGTCCCCAATTCTGTACTGGGATGTCCAGATGGGACAAGGCTGATTATGATAATGATGATACTAATGGCTGCTTTAGCATGATCAATGTGTTAAGTCAGGTCAAAGTTTAAACCCATGAACACAGCCTTAGCCTAGCCAAGAAGTCAACTTTAGACATTCTAAGCCACATTTGAGGCATTTGGGAGATAGACAGACCAAAAACACTAGTGGGAGACTAAATGGAAACATCATGACTTATGACAATGATTTACAATGGACCCAATGTACTCAGCTTCAAAAGTGATAAAATGGAGAGTGATAAACAGCCCGCCAATCAGCTCATTCCTGCCATGTCACAGACATGTGTTTGAAAAATGTCAGGCAGGAGCTGATTGGTTGGTTGTTTATCACTCTCCATTTTATCACTTTTGTAGCTTAGAGAATCTGGCCCTTAGTGAGTTAGAAATTGCAGGGTTTTTAATGCATTTCTACTTTAATACATCATGGCCTTTGCTACTCATTCCCCTCACTCTTTCTTCTGCCTCACCCCCTAAGGGGCATTGTAGAGACAATGGTGGGGGGGGGGGGGGGGGGCTCCATTCAAAATTTTGCTTTAGGGCCCATAAAGTTCTAGTTATGCCCCTGCCTCCTGCTGTGTCCTTTGTGGCGCCGTCACGTGTGCAGTGCCAGCCAGGGAGAGCATGCAGTGAGTCATTGCCCGTCCACCTGTCTGTTAAGCGCACCTCCGACCTCGGCTATCGGGGGTTGAGGAGGAGCTGGCGACCATCTAACAGCGGGCTGTGGGCTGCACAGTGAGGGGTTTCAGGTATGGGAGCTACTGCCGCAGCCATTTAACTGCAATGTGTGGGTGCAGTGATTTATCATGCAGCAGGAGTGGAAGCCTTCTACTGCAGGTGCAGCTGCTGAATTACAGTATATGTATGTACGCACGCACTGCCGTCGCCGGCGGTTTCGGATGACGTCAGTGACGGACGACTTACCTGCCGGGACCCAGGACAGAGACAGGCTGATCCAGGCTGGTGCTGATGTCACCCTCCTTTAAAATGCCAGGGCACCTCTGCCTTTTATCGATACTCCCTGAAAAAAGTTACCACCCCCAAACACCAGCTTCCTGTCAGTCATCAGTTACTACCGCACCCATGTTACAGTTGAATTACCATGGGAAGTCCAGCGTTTGCGTGGGAACGCCCATTGGCATGACCCGTGCACGCCGACCCCCAACCAGCAATGCTCCGTGGGAAAGGGCCAGCGATTATACAACTTCACAAATGGAGCCTGCACATGTGCATAAATGCACATGTGCAGTAGCAAAACATTGCTGCCTCGTGCGAACACGCAGGGGAGCATGAAGACCAGAATGATCTTCTATATGTATATCCACAATGATCATTTTAAATTAACATTAATTAAAATTTGTCAGCCAAATGCAGTATTACTGCACTACCTATACATGAAGAAAGAATACAGGTATTCATCCACCAGAGGGCAGTGTAGGTTGCAGCATATACTGTATAGTCTGTAGAAGATAACGGTTCTCTTTTGCATGCTCTCATGCTCAGCATGTTTTGCATGTAGAAAGACAAAGCAATTTGTACAGCTATTTAGTGTTCTGAGCAAAATGGATGATTATGTCTCCACAGGACAAGCTGATCATTGTTCCCAAAGCTTTCGCTTTCAACAAAAGAATTTTCATATGATCCCAAAACAGCACTGTGGTAACCATACAGGGAGAAATATTTATCCAAATGTGCAAACCAGTGCAATATGCTTTAGTCCTGTGCTCTATTACAGTCTTTTCTCTCTGTATACCTATATGGCTATTATTTAACCTTTAAATTCCAAATCTCTGTGAACGATGTTCAAAATATCTGCTAAAAATTCCAGGATCACTCACATTTGTGTAATATAAATTCAAATAAAATGTTCTGTAAAAAAAGATTATATTTCCTATATACTGTAAGTTAAACATTACAGGTCCTTAAGTTGAATAAATATGTTTGCTTGGCAATAGTCACACCTATTTTGACAAATTCACTTGGCACTCAAATGGGTAAATACCAGCTTATGCAGTGGCAACTTCAGGATTTCATACCCTCCAACAGTACCGATTTTGCCGGTACAGTACCGTTTTTAAACGGTCTGTACCGGAAAAATTCAAGTGTACCGAATGTACCGCTTTTTCTACCCGCAATGCAACCGTTCCCAAGGGTGCATTGCGGGTCCCGGGCCAGCGTGCGCTGCGTCGTGACGTGATGCGCCGGCACCGCGGACCCATCGCACAGCAATCAGGGGAGATCACAGCGTGTGTGCTAGCCCTCTCTGGCATGCGCAGTGGTGATTTTCGGACACCAAGCACACAGAGAGGAGAGCTAGCACCATGCTGTGGTGGACTTCGCGTTCGGTGCGTGGGTGCAGACATGGTGGTGGTGAGTGCGGCCTGCTTCCTGCTCCTGGCATTGCGGGCTCCCTGTACAGGCGCTGCTGCTCGCCCCAGGGCTGCTGCTTCGGAAGCGCGGAACACTCTGCACCGTTCGCGCACCGTGTACTACAACGCAGCATTCTCCAGCTCCTGGTACAACACACTTTGGATGCGTCATCTCCTCAGCGCTCGGGGGCCGGATTCCTGACCACGCGCCCTACTCCTGACCGCATTTGGTTACGGTAGGATACAGGAACCTGGCAGCACTTACACTGTGTATAGAACTAGAACTCTGACAGTTGGACTGGATTATAGAAACCTTCATGTTTGCCTGTCATTTTGTCCTGAGTGTTCTTGGGGTTCTTATACTGTATGTAGACTATCCTCTGATACGGTATATGGGACGATTTATTAAAGTTTGGGGAGAAGTGGAGAAAAATTACAGATTGTCATTTTTAAAAACACCTTGGGGCAGATTTAATTGTTTTGTGGGTGTCTACCAGGGCTATTTAATTGTTGCCCCCATTTTGCTCACATGCGTTCATAAGCACTCGGTTTAGGAACACATTTACCATTGTATATTTGAGGCTACATTGGCATACCCTCCAACAGTGCCGAGTACACATTCAGAAAGGGGATGACCACGCCCCCTTTTACCAATGGTCACACCCACTTTAGCCATGGTCACGCCCCCTTTATGTGTATGTACCGATTTCTGCCCTTCAAATGTTGGAGGGTATGGGATTTGTAGAGTGGGGTTTACAAATACACTCCACAATCTCACAATCTGCAGAACATTAGAGCAAGGGCGGGAGTCTGGGGGAATGGTTGAAACACTTTGGTAAACATTGGCCTTTATAAACACTTATTACTGTTAGGAATACTTAAACATTTTAATTTAACACTATAGATGGCCTAGGCTGATAGTATAGGCTGAATAAAACATTAAATAATATAAATAATCTTCCCTCTGCACTCAAGGGCAGCAAACCACCGGATCTCTGCCACCAATGGCAAAACTATCAACAAACCTAACCTAAAATAATGAAGTAAGAAAAAATAAGGGGAATTTTAGTTAAATATCTCATTGTATATGCATATCTTTTATTAAACATATATGTTACTATGGGCCTTATTCTAGTTCACTCTTTCTGACAAAATCCTTCTTAGATGGACAAAACCATGTGCACTGCAGGTGGGGCAAATGTTACGTGTGCAGAGAGAATTAGATTTGGGTGGGGTTTTACTTCAAAGTGAGATCTATATTGCAGTGTAAAATAAAGCAGCCAGTATTTTCCATGCACAGAAACAAAATAACTCCATCAAATCTAATTCTCTCTGCACATTTTACATCTGCCCCCCTGCAGTGCACATGGTTTTGTCCATCTAAGAAGGATTTTGTCAGAAAAAGTGAACTAGAATAAGGCCCTCTATGAGAGAGGATGATTTCCT
Organism: Crinia signifera; assembly: GCF_055691185.1. Taxonomy (NCBI): domain Eukaryota; kingdom Metazoa; phylum Chordata; class Amphibia; order Anura; family Myobatrachidae; genus Crinia; species Crinia signifera. The sequence continues at coordinate 107,662,464 of NC_139225.1, forward strand.
GGCCTCTAGGTAGGACTTGTGTGTCCAGGTTACGCAACCTTGTGGTGGTGGTGGTGGTGGGAAAGATCTGATACTGCATCCTTGAATGCAGTTCGGACCAGTACATAGTTGCCTACCCTCCTGCATTCTGCAGGAGACTCCCTCAAATAACAGCAATCTCCCTCTCTCCCTCATTACTCTAGCAATCTCCCTCATGTCACCTAGCCCACATTTCAACGTTACATTTTTGTGGAATGAGGAATGAGAGACAGATACATTTACACTGAATCATCAGCACCATCTCCCAGCACTTTACCAAGTATAGTAGCTCTTACTAACTGCTTTGGGGCTCATCTACATTTGGATATAAGTCATTCTAAAAGATTCCTCTTAGATGTAGCAGTACACAACCACGCTTCTAGGTGCCACGTTCCCAATCTCTTTTCATAATCTCTCCATATATGGAAACTAGCCACGCCCTTTGGGTGGAGCATGACACGTCCCCTCAATGGGGGAGCTGTGCAAAATTCTATTACCAACTATAATCTCCCTGAAACTTGTTTTCAAAAGTAGGCAAGTATACCAGTAATGCAGCAGGAGGAATGCCGCCCCCTGTTGCATTGCCATATAAGTGCTATTGCTGCTGCTTCTATGTAACCAGCAATAGCTACTCCATCCCATCTGAATCAGGCCCAAAATGCCATTCTCCAATGTGATAACACGTTCTATTGAAAATAAAGCAGAATAGCAATGTGACATTTTTTAAGTGAAGACATAAGGACTCACATGCTAAAAACAAAATCTCTTGAGCAGTTATCCCTTATCTTCCATACCCCGTGCCATGTAATAGCTGTATCTCATAGGGTGGTGTTGCATGAGCACTTTTAAAGCTAACACATGCAGCGTCTTGACAGTTTAATCACTACCATGTGACAGGGTGAAGGATTTTACAGTTCACTTTAACCTGTCATCAATGAAGTGATTGATAACTGTGAATCATAGGGCTGATCTAACTGGAACAGTGCTAAAATTCAAATGACACATTTGTTTTTCATAATAAAGAGGCAGAATACACTATGAATTTTAGTTCACCACCAAAACATAAGCAGTGGTTGCGAAAACTAGATTAAAGTCTATCAAATTGAGATCAATCCCATATTACTATACCTGCCATGGAAATTCACCCTTTAGACTGTCTGTTCCACCAACAATCCTGACATTTGAATTAACAGTTACAGGCACAATGTCATCTGGAGCCTCTTTCGTTGGTAGAAGTTCAGTGGAATTTTGGTACTCAACGGTGGTTGGAATAATGTCCTCAGGATCCATTAATGAACGGGTGATGTCTTTGGGTAAAGCTTCTGGTGCACTGACCTTCCCGCATGGATATTGTACTGTGTAAGCAAGTGCAGGCAAACAGGTGAATGGCAGCACAATTATCCATGGGCAAACATTTGTATTGTTCTTCTCTCATGTGTCTACAGTACACCTATGATGAGAATTCTGGAAAATCAGGGCTGGTGAAGCAAGTGTCTCCGCACTTCAATAGGTTGACACCAACAAAATGTCAATGTGGCGTTGGTTGACACATGAAAGGTCAACATGCGTTTTCGGGATTGTTTCCCATTTCATGAACTTTATTATATTTTGCCTCCACATGGACAACAGTAGTACTGGAAACAGTAAAGAGCACAGCAGTAGGGGACCTAGGCTCCTGGCCTGAAGCATTCAAGTGAAGTGATACACTATTGGGGGTTAAATGTGCTCAGGTGTCAACATTGACACCAAATAAAAGTTAAATGCATGACCTGCGTGGGGCAACACAGACGGTGTGATGGTTAGTATTACTGCTCCACAGCACTGAGGTCATGGGTTCCATTCCCACCATGGCCCTAGTTTGCATACTCTCCCCATACTTGCATGACTTTCCTCCGGGTACTCCGGTTTCCTCCCACAATCCAAAAATATACTGGTAGTTTAATTGGCTCCCAAGAAAAATTAACCCTAGAATGTCGGTGTGTGCGTCTACATGTGGTAGGGAATATAGATTGTAACTGGGGTTAGGGTTAGGGCGTGAATGTTAAAATATTCTCTGTATAGTGCTGCGGAATATATATACGGTATATAAATAACTGGTAATAAATACATAAGGACCTTTTCATGCGTCGATCTTCCACAATTTGCTTGCATTGACCTTCAACCTTTTGGGGTCAACCTAGTCACTGTTGACCTAATTACTGTCGACCCCAGGATCCACACCCATCATCGGCATAGCCAGAATCTTGTGGGTCCCATAGCCAAATTTTGAATGAACCCCTGTGACCCAGTTCATAGTATTTAACATTAAAATGCCCTCCAGTTAATTTAATAACTACATTCAGTATTATAATAAGCAGGTCCATAAGGAGCTATATTGTAGGCCCAAGGCAAAAGTCTGTAAGGACTGCTATAAATCACCCATTGTTTATAAATGTACATAACCCATGTAACTATGACAAGGAAGGTGACCATCTCAGCTCTGGGCCCCAAAGCAGCTTCACGCTCTACACCAGGGGTGTCCAAACTTTTTGCGACGAGGGCCAGTTTTGGTGAGGTGAAAATGTGGAGGGCCGACCATTCAGCCTGACATTCTTTGAATCATTAATCACATCAGAATGGTCCCCCACTCTGCCCCCATTCACTGTATATTCCCCTGCCTGACCATCCTTCTCTGTATGTCCCCCAGCCTGCTCCTCCTTCAATGTATATCCACCATTCACTGTATGTTCCCCACTCTGCACCTATTCACTCTGTCCCCCCTTCTCTGAATGTCCATCACTGCCTCCATTCACTGTATGTCCAAAGCCTGACCCTCCATTCACTGTATATCCCAAAGCCTAACCCTCCTTCACTGTATGTCCCCCAATCTTCCCCCATTCACTCTATGTCCAACAGCCTGACCCCTTCTCTGAATGTCAATCACTGCCTCCATTCACTGTATGTCCCCCAGCCTGACCCTCATTCACAGTGTGTCCCCCACTCTGCCCCCATTGACTGTATGTCAGGGCCCCCTCCCTTCTATGTATGTTTCCCAGCCCCTTGTGTGAGCCAGAGGACGGAGAGGCAAAGCAGGAACTGCAAGGACAGGATATGCTTGGGCTCTGGCTGCTGCACCCACACACTGCTGTCACTGTGATTGCAGAGGAGGGTCATATACAATTGCAGCTGCAGTGGTTGGGGTTGGATATATACTCACCAGAAAGACGCCAAACACATCTCACTGTGGCGGCTGGCACCTCCTCACTGCTGCAGACAGTAAGGTAAAGGCATGCACGCCGGGGCCCCACCTTTAGTGCTGTGTGTCCCGCATCTTATGCTCCACCCGCTTCTGGCTGGAGGCTGCGGGCCGAAGGACAGCACGGGCCACAATTGGCCCCCGGGCCGGACTTTGGACATGTCTGCTCTACACCCTTTAACATTTCAGCTAATTTAAATGTCCCTAATGAGTTACAAAATTCAGTACTCTGGGTGACATCACTGTAGGCTATACCAAATCTGGTTCTGCCACATATACAAAATATGATGTAACAATATAATAAATAATAGTGCAGAGAATTGTGCTAATTACCAGTCTCCATGCACGTTTTACCATCTTCTCCTAATCTGTATCCAGATGCACAGGAACAAACAACTTTTTTATTTATCTCTTCTCTGCACATTTGTTGACACCCCCCGTTGTTAATGGTGCAGGTGATAGGCAAAGCTGCGAGACAGTTGATAAGACAAAGCTTATTTTATCAATTTCTAATGTTTTGTATTGAATTTATAACTAAACTGGGAAATTACTTTATACAAGTACATCAGCAATAATAGAGCAAATATAATCTTAAAGACTTTATCTAGTAGCCGTGACACATTAGTAATAACGGTAATGAGCGTATTAGAGACTATGCAATAGGAAAGAATACAAAGCCTGAAAATAATAATAACACAAAAAATAAGCTAAAGATAAAAGACGACTATCTTATATGCTGAGGACAAGAAGACGGTACAAAAAAAGTTGTATATTCATATCAGTAATAAACATGGTCCTAGTTATACTATTCATATATACTAGTCATATCTAAAATCACACCAACACAGATTTTATATTGGTTCAAAATACAAGAAAGGATAATAATTTTCCCCTCATTAATAAAATGAACATTCTGACTTGCATTATATTTTTATGGCCTCCTTTGTTGCTGTAAATAGTACAACCGGCAATGCAATCACTGTAAATGTGTCTTGTATTTGAATCATTTCCTGATTCTTGGTACAAGACTTTGAGGATAGAAATGGCCGTAACCATGGTTATTCAGTGGTACGTGACCGTTTTGTATTTGTTTTATTATTGGACTCTTAATATGGTGGTGTTTTTGTTTTGCCAGGTAGGCAAGGCTTTTCTGATTCAATATATCTCTTATTTCACCAGTGGACTTTAGTCAGAAATGTTCCGCACAGAATCCTGCCAATCATTCTTTTCCTTCCAGAATTCCCAGTCTCCAATGAACAAAGCTGGGAAAAGGGTAATTCTGAAGAACCCACACTTTGCTAGTACTGTATGTGGGTTGGTTGGTGTTATGTTTTGTGCTTTATTAGCTTCTCATTTCAATTATGAGAAGCAGTTTTATAATTCTACTTTAAATAGAGTGGTGAATGAGAGTTTTGTTAACTTGTTAACGTCAATAAATTTGTTTTTAAAAAGATGTACTAGTATTTGATATATTTTGTATTGTTTTGGTACAAGGGTAAGGAGTTAAAGCATGTGTATAACCAAATTTGGCTTCAAGGCCGTCAACACTGCATGTTGGCTCTCAAGCCACTGCTATCACTCTGGCCTTTCAGACCAGCGCAGACCAAGCACCAAGTTCCAAGTTCCTCAGTTCCAAGCTCCATGCTCACTGCCACTAGTCACCGTCCATCTCCCGTGACTAGCCAGTTAGCTGTGGGGAACTCAGGTCAGAGGGCAGCGACCTCGCCATCGAACGCAGCAGAGTCTAAACCTCCTTGCGGGGGTCTCTGGTGAATACCGTTGGTGGTGTTAGACTCCGCGCCTTTGACCAGAGTCTCGTCAACTCCCCCCACCTATCTGTGCTCGCAGTGCCAGTGATACTTCTATGAACTGTTGTTACCTAAAGCCTCCTGTGTTCCAGTTCCCAGCATCCACCACTGGGGAACACCAGAGACCCGAGTCCTGACATTATATACACATATGATGGCCCAACAAATTGATTTGAGCATTTACCATTCTGTTTATCAGTGTTCTGTTGGGCATTGGTGGGATCAGTAGTGGGGGGTATTCTGATCCTTGTAGTGACATAAAAAAAGACTTCTAGGGTGCTTCCGGGGGGGGGGGCAGAATCGGACAATCCTATTCAAAAGACTAAACGGCCGCTAATTGTGTGACAGAGTTCTTTTGGCCAATCAGCAGCCATCCATTCTTTTAAATAGGATTATTGTATTCTCCCCGCTACATTGTGTCGGATGCGATACATTGGGGGGTGCTTAGCTGAAGGCTGCACATAAGATTTATCTTATGTGCAGCCCATCCGACTTCTGACTCCGGGAACGTGCATCGGATCCGATCAGCTGCCATACACTTGGGCCAATTTCACCCAGTTTCTCGGCGCGATCTGCTGGAATCGGGTGAAATCGGGCCCAATCTGCATAGTGTATGGAGGCCTTTACCCTCACTTCTTGTAGCTTAACCCTAAATTTCCATTTGCCATTATGCCCATGCTGATATGTTCAGTGAGAACATCATATCTATTGACACGAGTCATCATGTGCACGTACATATGGGTTATACATACCAAGTTCACAGTTCTTCCCCCCATATCCTTCGCTGCACCAGCATTCATAGGCGCTCACATCATCTTTACACATGCCACCATTTATACAGGGATTTGACAAACACTGATCTCCATCTAGAAAATATAGCCAGAGTGTTATTTAAGAAAAAAAAGTGAAACATTAAATTGAAGAGGAATGATATATATATATATATATATTGGATTATTATTGTGCCTCTAAAATTGTGACGTATTGTTTTCAATATTGTTTTCCAAAATTCTCATCTGTGCTAAAGGTGCGTAAACACTAGACAATGTTTAAACATTATGCACGATAACGACCACTCATAACGATATATTCATGTATATAATTTAGTGTGTATACACTATGGGGGTATTCAATCCCAGCTGCTGTTTTCGCCGGGCAGAAATAGTGGACGTTTCCGAAATTATTAATTTAGGTCAAATGTCATCTGACCTATTCAATGTTGGTTCCTTTCTCCTGACTGGTGGAATATATTTTGCCAGAGGGAAAGTCCCGACATCGGTGAAAATGGGCCCTGATAGTCGGAAACGCACGTGGTTTCCGACAATACAGATTCGCCTCCATAGGGAGGCAAACCCTTTACAGGTGAGTCCTGGCTGGGATTGAATACCCCCTTACAACGTTAACAATGTGCACTCTCATGGGTCATTAGCAATGACCCTATTGTCTGTACATGCAGCCCAATCTGAGGATATTGTTAAGCATGCTCCTGGATGTGGCCACTGCCGATATCATTTGTATAACGCTCAGTGTGTATGCACTATATCATTTGAAGAAAGATTTGATGGTAATGGTAGATATACTATGCTAGAGACAGTATCTAATCCGGTACTTGTTTCCTAGCACGGCGCCACCGATTTTAATTGTATGCCATCGGGTCCGAAAAATCGGGCAGATTTTTACATTGGAAGCAATGTTAAATGGTCCCTGAGACCCGATTTTACATTGGACTCAATGTTAAATGCCCCACAGACCCCATTTTTAATTGTATACCCACCCTGATGGGTAATTACTACGTGAAATGCCCCCCATTGTTAACCCCATGCCACGATCAACTTGAACCTGAAGTGTGGCGAGCGCAGCAAGCCCGCGAGGGGTGGCGGTACGCGTCCTCTGACCTTTTCATTCCCCCACTATCCACGTCGGCGTGGAGTTGATTTTATATAGTGTGGCGAGCGAAGCGAGCCACCGAGCCTGAAGCGTGGCAAACGCAGCGAGCCCCGCGAGGGGATGGGTATAACTTCGCGAGGGGACGCGTATTACTTTGCGGGGCTCGCTGCGCTCTCCACGCTTTGGGCTCGGTGGCTCGATGCGCTCGCCACACTATATAAAATCAACTCCACGCCGATGTGGATAGTGGGGGTATGAAAAGGTCGGAGGATGTGTTCACGTTGATCGTGGCGTTGCGTTAACAATGGGGGGCATTTGACATAATAATTAACCATCAGGGTGGGTTTACAATTAAAAATCGGGACTGGGGGGCATTTAACATAGGGTGCAATGTAAAATCGGGTCGGTCGCGTCGCATCGCATCACATTATAATGGCATGCGATGCGAGTGATATTTTTAACTGTATTAAAAACGTCTTTAAAGCCCGAAAATCGGGTCGGTCGGGTCCCATCGCAAACCTTAAGTTAAGGTATGCAATGGGATCCGACGGGCGCCGTGCTAGGAAACAAGTACCTCTAATCCCTAAAAACTCATGGAAGAAACTTATTTTAGTCATAAAAACCCCATAAGGGTAGATATATTCTCATCTGAAATGGTCACATGCTGTTGTATACGTTAATCTTATAGTGCATAATTTAAACATTAAATAGGTCTTCCAATGGCAGATTGTCAGTCGCTGCTCCAAAACTTACTGACAGGAATGGATGCTGGCTTTGCTAAATTGCAGTTAATTATTATATTAAAACTCCTATTTCTACAGTGATATTTCAATCAAGCACTTTTTATCTCTCACAATTCAATTATTCCAGAAAGCGCTCTGCATGTAAAGTGCTTATTTCCAGCATTCGTAGTTCTATCAGAATGATTTATTGCATAGAACTCTCTTTCTGAGCAGAACAATAAGCGCAACCCTTTATGATAGAAGAATATTGTATTAGGTTCTCACTTGAAAATATATTTGTTTGCCTGTATATCTTAAAAATTTATTCCAATCCTCTGTAACATGTAAATGATTACATATTTGAAGAAACTAAAGGTGTTATAGGAGGGATTCATTTTCATTATTGCTCATTTAAAAAAAGTTATCAATTAACAGAAGGGATTTTTCTAAAAAGACAAAGTAAATCTAAGCAACACTAACGGCCCCATACACTATGCGATTTGGGCTCGATTCCAGTGGATCAGGCAGGTAAATTGGGTGAAATCGGCCCAAATAGCATGGGTTTGACTTCGGATGCGATCTGATGTGTGGTTCCGTGCGCATCGGATCGGACCCAGAGATCATATTCTCTGTAAGTATGATCTCTGTGTCGGAGCAAAACTGAGACACTACACCCAAGTAGATGAAAGTTAAACACCCATATCAAGCTCAATACGGGCCACTGTGTTGCCAGTAAGGTCACTACGGTTTTGACACAGTTAGAGAGTTCTTTCAGGTTAACTAGGTACATACTGTGGGGCAGATGTATTAAGCCTTAACAAGAGATAAATTCAAGTGGCATAAGGAGAGATAAGCATCCAGCCAATCAGCTCCTTACTGACTTTTTTCAAACACAGGGCCAGATTCTATATGCTTCAAAAGTGATCAAATGGACAGTGATAAACAGCCAGCCAATCAGCTGCTGTCTGACATTTTTCAAACACAGTCTGTGACATGGCAGGTAGGAGCTGATTGGCTGGCTGTTTATCACTCTCCATTTTATCACTTTTGAAGCTTAGAGAATCTAGCCCACAGCCTGTAACATGGCAGTTAGCGGGTGATTGGCTGGATGTTTATCTCTCCTTATCACCCGTGCATTTCTCTCTTGTTAAGGCTTTATACATCTGCCCCTGTATACCTCTTTTACTCGGTTATTGTGATGAGAAAAGTTTCACATTTTTCCGCTGACACAATAAACTGTCTTAATGTGTTACGTAATGTGTTATAAAAATGGATCTTACCAACATACTGCTTCCAAAATTCCATCTAAGAAGAAGAAAAGACAATGAATAATTAAACTTGTTCATGACAATACATGTATGTGTTACTAATCTAGTCTTATTTTGGATCTTATTTGGAAGTGTATTCATGTAAATGAGAACCAAAATAGTAAAAAAAAGTTCCTATTTTGCATATTGCATATTGGTCCTAATTCTGGTTCACTCACAAAAGCAAATTCTCTCTCTAATAGACAAAACAATGCTGCACTGCAGGTTGGGCAGATGTAACATGTGCAGAGAGAGTTAGATTTGGGTGGGGTTTGTACTTCAAACTTATATCTATATTTCAGTGTAAAAATAATGCAGCCAGTATTTACTCTGCACAGAAACAAAATAACACCCAAGTCTAACTCTCTCTGCACATGTTACATCTGCCCCCGGTAGTGCACATGTTTTTGTCCATTAGAGTTGGAATTTGCTTTTGCGAATGAACCAGAATCAAGCCTATTGTCCATCGACTGCAGAGATAGAAAGTGCATGCACGGTCTTTCCTGCGTAGATCACAGTGGTTTTTGCCTATAAGCAAAACACTGCTCAGCACAGATTGCTCAGCACACATAGTAGGTGCGGCCATGTGAGTGACCTGTGCTTAAGCACCTCGCTCAGCACGGGATTCAAGTTGCCCCATGTGTGTGAGGCTTAATACCTGACCTGGATTCAGTACAACCACATCCTGCTGTTCTATATGCCTGCCAGTGCCAGGTATGTTCATCTGACCCTGTCACAATGTATAACTGTTTGTAGAATAATTTTTAATTTATTTGGAAACAATTTAGAATAATTTTAATAAGTATAATTAAATAACGATGCACATTTTAAAACCATGCTTTGAAATACTCATTCTGGACTGCACCACACTGAATGTAGAAATGAGCCATAGAGATGAAATGGGAGCCTGGGTGCTGAGAGAAGACACCAGACAATTGTTTTCATACAATATTTCAGCAGCCTGTAAGGATGTAAGTATGATTGTAAAGGTGTGTATCCACCTTTAGTGGACACACCTGTAAGAGTAGGGCAAGGGACCAGGGGGATGAGAATGTGGTAAGAAGAAGAGAGAGCAAGAATATGGGAGTTTAGTGAGTTCAGGTTTGAGAAGGCACAATGAAGTGGAGGAAACTGGGAAAGCCATACAACGATGCAAGTAAGCAGAGAATAGTAGGGACATAAGGAAAACAAGATGGAGGTGGAGCAAAGAGATACAACAATACATTAAAAAAAAGTAAGTACAAATGTGCCCACATTTCCCTTTGCACAAATAGCCCCCTGTGCGTACCATAGACTTTACGACTTAGCAGCGCCAATTGTTTAAAAAAAAAAAAATGCATCACTATTGTCAGAAGTACAACGCACAGGCACTCTGAATACTAACACTGGCTTTTCATGTGTGTGACTTATGCAACAAGGCCAAAGATAGAGGTGCAATATGTGTAAGCAAGGCGATCTTTAACATATAGGCATACTGGGCAGCTTACCAAGGCCCCCAAGGTTCTAGGAGCCGCGAGAAGCTATGGATGGTGGTCACACAACCATAGCAGTGAGGTAGCATTCTCTACCTGCCTTTCACTCTGCAGCAAGACAGTTAATGGCTGCCAGCATGCTGATTGTGGATGGCTGGTTTTTAAGAGAAACACTATATATAAAAGTACAACTATACGCTTGTATATATAGCGTCAGTAGTAAGGGGCAGTTGCATCAACACGGTTCTGTGGAAAACTCTCAGAATACTTCAGTTATCTGGTCTCCAGTCAGTATGTAAGAAGAGGGAGATGGGGGAGCTGGCAGGGAAGGGTACCTCTAGCAACCAGAGGAATACCCCTTCTTGCAGGGAGGGTAATTCAGAGAGGAAGGGTCCAAGGCAGATAGTGGTAGGGGATTCAATTATTAGGAAAGTGGATAGGGCAGTCTATTATTGGGACCGCAATAGCCATCTATTGTCTCCTGGGTGCTCGGGTACGTCATATTGTGGACCGGGTGGACAGATTATTGTTGGCACCCACAACAAAGTCAGTGGTAGATGGGATGTCCTCAAAAAATACTTTATGGATCTAGGCACTAAACTTAGGGCAAGACTTCTAAGGTAATAATCTCAGAAACATTTCCTGTGCCATGAGCTTTTTGCCAGGAGTGGAAAACGGTCCAGAGCATCCTGAATAGACACATGGACATTCTCAGGACAGACAGAGACCTGGCAAAAATTCTTGATGACCATATTCAGATAAGCTGGCGACGTAGCAATAACCTACGGGATTTATTAGTCCACAGCCATCTGGAGAAAATTCAAACACATAAAGGCCAGCCGGCCAAACAAGGATCTTTCAAATGCGGTGGGTGCAAAGCCTGTCCGTATATGACCAGCACCACTGCTTTTGTGGATAAATTTGAAAAGAAATGGATCATCAAAGGCAAAATAATATGCACCACACCAGGAGTAATATACAATCTCAGGTGTCCATGCAACCTCACGTATATTGGGAAAACCATTAGACCCTTAAAGCAAAGAGTACTTGAGCACGTTTCAAGTATAAAAAATGCCAGTAGGGACAAACAGAACATGAGGACACTGACACCCATAGCCAAGCACTTTCTCAGGTACCACCAGAGTGACCCAAGAGGCCTACAAGCCTTTGGTATGATGCATCTGGCAAAAGGCATCAGACGAGGGGACCTGGATAAAGAACTTCTTCAACAAGAGACGAAATTCATCTTCTTGCTAGACACAATGACCCCAAAAGGCCTTAATGAAGATCTGAGCTACGCGGCCTTTCTTTAAGAAAAACGTTTACAATGTGTACATACTAAAAAGCAAAATCAACTAACAGGATTGACAAATCTTGGAAGCCTCTAATCAGGTAGTACCCAATTGGGACTCCTGCAGCCTGCTTTGGGCTACCCCTTATTAAGAGAGAACACATTACATAGCCAACAGGAATAGAGACATCGAGGATCAAATCATAGAAACTCCAAATGCAGTGACATTAAATCTGCCATGGGTTACCTTGTATCATTGAAGTACACATGACATAGCCAATAGAATTAGAGATAATAAGCCTCATTTTGAGGATCAATAACTGGAACTCTAATGTAGTGATAATATATTACTGTCAGGGATTGGTTGTCAAATATATAAGAAAACTTACCATACAGGTGACAAACCTACTCATGAATATCACATGGAATGCTCACCAAGCAGGATCCAATACCCTATCTCATTATAACGACACCCGCAGGGATGAAGTGAAAATATTTCAGCACTGTACACAATGTATGTTAAGGTTAACATTTATTAATTTCTTACAACCCCAAATGGTTAAAGCACAGATGTACACCAAGTACACCTCACACTATCAACACCGGTATTTTATTATATATATTACACATCACAAGTAAGAATGATATCAATTCCCGACATCACTCCTGAGTAGTCTGTACACGGTTGCGTCACTGACTATCCACACGAATTTTCCTCGCATGATTTTGGCACATGACACTTTTTGTTTTTGTTTTAGTAACAGACATCTCTAATCTGAGATAGACACCACAACACCTATATTACCACATCTAGTAATATGGAGATGTTGGTATGCCCTACCATAAGCACCCTCTCATTCTCACCTGGGCATCACACCCACACGCATTTTATTCATATTATCATACACCCCTGTGGTGGTACACAAACACGGTTCCCAAACATGGGACAGAGGTAAACACGGAGATGGTTCCCGAAAAAAGGGGACAGTATCAACTACCTAATCGACACTACCTAAATGTCAACACACAAAAGTCACAAGATATAAGGAGCATTAATAGTAGGTCTTGTATGAGTATAATACAGATGTGAGGTAAAGCAAGAGGAGACGGAGAACGGATGACCCACCATAACACTCACGGGAGGATGTACAGCCGATGAGCTGGAAAACCTAGTTCAGTAGTCATCCTCAACAACCACTACGTTTGGAGAGCCAAAGATTTAAAGATATTAAGTCCCAAATGCAATCACCACTGTGATCCAAAATCTCGGAACCTAATCCCGATACCTCCTTTAAGTCGACATTCATCAGTGCCGACAGTAGGCGGATAGGGATTTAGGAATTAACTGAAGAATAACACAGAAACAGCAACTTCTCAATAAGAAATCATACTCACCAGCGATGGAATGGAATTCCTCGGCTAAACACATAAAGGGATGGTAAAGATGCCAATCTCCGCAAGGACTATATCTACCAACCAGACAAATGTAATACGCGCAATATTGATATACCCATTATTGACTCCAGTACTGAGGGAATAGAGGAATCAACAGACAATCTTGTCTGTGTTACATAGAAAAAACACGGAACCCCGCTAAATCATTGATGTAATCTTTAATTGATAGACCAGTGCATAACTAAATCTCTGTATGTATATTGACATAAAAGTACAGGAGGTAATTACAACTGTAATCGCAAACACCTGACCCCGATCCTGACACTTCCGTCTAGTCGACAACTATTAGTGCCGACATCAGACGGATAGGGTCCTTAGAATCACTAGATGTAAGCTAGTGACAGGACAACAGTACAGATCGCATAGATGAAACACGGAGTCCCATGTATCACTAGCATATACCCAATCAATGGATTTTCACATAATGCGTGACAGGGGACATACTTTTGTATAGACACAGATGATTTTACCCTGATAATAAACAGGGAACATAATTGATTTAACCAGAGTATCAGCGATATATACGATGTGGAGAAAAAGTCAACGTAACACTCCACAATTAATTGAAATAGGGGCGGCACCATCAATTAAGAGGGGGACCCCCATTGGTTGGTTCAAACGGAGCTCTAGCAATATTAACCTGTCCTGGGCAACCACACGGGTTGCCCTGAAGAAGACCTGCGAAGCGTACGCCGGCTGCCCAGGCCGTGCGGACGTCTTCTCACTCCTAACTCTGTCTATAATTGTGATTGTATTTACTAGTCCTTGTCAGGACTCTAATGTACTTAGATAAACAGATTATCTCTCACCCCAGCTAACCGCTGTGTTTAACACCAGCGGCACTGGGTGTGAGGTGGATACACGCTAGCCGGCTGTGCATGAACTCGTCCCCACGGGGAGAGTCTGCAACTAGCGGTAGCGGTAACGCCACCAAGAGACGCTGTTAGATTAACAGTAACCACCGCCATCACTCCGGCGAGGCGCAGTAGCAAGGAACTGCAGTTTGTAGGCACAGAGCCACTCTGCATAATACCTGTGTTATACCTGCCACTCGCAGTGCTGAGAGACAGCACACCTTACCATTTCGAGAGAGAAGTGATTAAGTATCTATTTGTTTATATCAAACACAATAATCCAGTAGATGTGCATGGGTACTGTTACAATTTCACAATTGAATTAAATATAAACACAGTCCCCAGTAGATCCACTTGGACAATAGAGGGAACCTTAACTGTGTCATAATTATATAGATTAAGAACAGTGGAGTGAGAAGCCGCACGAGCCATTTTAACCACACTTGTGTCTCACTTGTATTTATGTTATATGTTTTGTTCGTCATATTTCGCAGACTTTTAACCTATAAATAATAAAAGCTAATTTTTATGTTTCATTTATTATAAATGGTGCACCACCATAAGACAAGCTATTTTTTTCTCTCCTGTAATACTGTGCCATGAGCTAGCCCAGAGAGACAGAGGGAGATTAGGGAGGTTAACGTGTGGCTCTAAGATTGGTGCAGAAGGGAGGGATTAGAGTTCCTAAAAAAGTGGGCGGACTTCTCGGTCAGGAGCCATTTCTCATTCCCCGTGATGGATTGCACCTGAATGAGGTGCTCGGGGGGTAGAATAGTGGGAAGGCTAGAGAACATTTTAAACTATGTGGTTTGGGGGAGGATAATAGTAAGAAACCATAAACCAATAATTGAGTGAAGAATAGAGGGCTAAGACAGGTACACTATGGATGAAGTAAGGGGAAAGGAGGGGAACAAGGTATACGAAAGGTGTATGAGAGTCACACAGCCAAATACAAATATTGTCCAGGATACTGATTTATCGTTTCAGGAATCGTCTGCAGCTGTAACACGAGAAGAGCGAAGGAAAAACAAGACCCTAGATTTGGAGGGATTTTGATCTCATAGGTATTACCAAAACCTGCTGGGATAAAGCACATGAGTGGGAGGTTAACATAGAAGGTTATAGTCTGTTTAGAAAAAATAGATTAGGTGGGGTATATTTATATTTAAATAGATAGTTTAGGAGAGGGGGGTATATTTATATGTTAAACCATCCTTAAAGCCATACATAAGCAAAGACATAATCGAGAGCACAATGGAGTCTGTAGAATTGGTATGGGTAGAAATCACAGGTAATATTAAAGGGGCTTAAAAACTTATAGTAGGAACATGTTATTAACCACCCAATAAATAAATAAATACGGAGAAGGAAAAATACCTCTTGCTACAGATGGGAAAAGCGGCCAGCTTAGGGGACATTATTATTATGGGCAACTTCTTTGTATTCTAGTGATTCAAGACCTTTTACTAGCTAAAACGCCCTTCTCTGTACCTGTTCCAATTCATTGATGTCCTATTTAAGGTGCGGTGCCCAGAACTGAACACAATATTCCAAGTGTGGTCTCACCAATGCCTTGTAAAAAGGCACTATCACATTGGCATCCCTTGAATCCATTCCCCTTTTAATGCATGCCAGTGTCCGGTGTGCTTTTGCTGTTGAACTTGAGCAGTATGTACTAATACTCAATTTATTGTCTATGATGACCCATAAGTCCTTCTCTACAGCAGAATTCTCTATAATAACTCCATTTAGCCTATAATGCCGTGTTCTCACTGCGAGTGAGAAATACACGGCTTTTCCCCGGCATTGAAATGCTGGGGGACTGCCACGCTGGACCCCCGTTCTCAATGCAAGGCAAATTCCCGGGTGAAGAAGTTCTACCCGGGTATTTGCCTTTTAACACGGGTTTTTCGGCAGTGTGAACGGGTCAACCTGTGTCTGCATACCCGGATCTCAGACACTGATAAAAAGAAGGGTTTTACCCGTGTCTGAGATCCGGGTATACGACCCGTTCACACTGCCAAAAATCCCGTGTTAAAAGGAAAATTCCCGGGTCTACATGCTAGACCCGGGAATTTGGCTGCAGTGAGAACGGGGTATTAGTAGCTTCTTCATTTTTGTTCTCATAATGAATTACTTTACATGTATCAATGTTAAAATGCATTTTCCACCTTTCGACCTTTTGCATAAAAATTGGCAATACTTTATTTGTCTCCTTCTCTGTAGAGATTGAGAACATTGTTTATCAAGTAATAAGCAAATTATCATATTCTGGTAGAAAATTGCACCCAACATTAAATTACATATGACGTGTATTAAACCACTGACTAATGTATTCCTTTTCTCCTCTGTTGTTTTTGTCTTCGGTATTAAGGGACATTTTCATTAGGTTTGACACAGCAGTCTTAATTAGATATACTTTGCAGCGGATTAGACCTGCAGCTTAATTGGCCACAGAAATTAAGAAAAAGTACAACAATTAGAACTGAAGGAGCATATAAAATGTGAACCTACATTGCCCACTATTTCTCAAATATCTAAACAAGTTTATTCACATGCCAGCTTTTGAAGTTGTGTTTGGTTAGCGAATAGGCACCTTATTGTATTCAATCTTCATCTTCTGCTTGTCCTTGTGTATCTATTTATTAGCCAGATAGATTATCAGATTCTTCACAACAGAAGATTACTTTTCTTATCTCATGGAAGGCAGTGATCAGTCCCTGTCCATCTATGATTATGTTAGTGAAGACAGGGTTGCATGTGACAGGGCAAATGTCATTAAGTAAGGAGACAGATGGAGGAAGTCAAGCAATAAACTGCTGTACGTATGCACTATAGTAGGGGCCTTTTTGCAGACTCCAGGTGTGCTCCATCCTCTTCACAGCACAGTAGACACTGGCAGTATGACAGAGCCTACTGTGCATGTGCCGGTCTCCAGAAATATGGGGCCCATCAAAGTCCGGAGAAAAAAATGCCTACTGCACATACGTGGCAGCCATTTTTCCAGTGTGTTTTTTTTTAACTGCAGCTGCAGCTTCGATCTAGGACTCCGAAAAGGTAAGTGATAAAACATTGGTGCAGGGTGTGGGCCCCCTGGACCCAGGGCCCTGTGTACACTGCACACATTGAACTTATTATAGAAACACAGATGTATCATGCTGGAATAGGCAGGATTCCTTAATATCAAAGTGTGAGGAGACAAAGCTCCTGCCAAACTACAGAGCCCTGCACACATGGGCAAGCATCGCTGGCTAAATGGTCATTGAGTGACCATATCACCCAGGGTTTTTTTGTGTACAGGGTGATAAATCGCCAAGTGGGCAGTTTGGATGGTGTAATGGTTAGCATTACTGCCTCACAGCACTGAGGTCATGGGTTTGATTCCCACCATAGCCAGCGGCGTAACTATAGCACCGCAGCCCCGCCACCGCAGGGGGGGGCGCTGTGCATGTGAGGGCGCCGGGGGCTGCGGTGCTATAGTTACACCCCCCCAATCCCCCGCAGACTTACCTATCTCGCTGGTCCCGGCTGCTCCGTTCTTCTGCTGAGGACCACCACAAAATGGCCACCCCCATATAGCACACAGTTCTCTGAAACTGTCTGCTGTATGGGGCGGCCATTTTGTGGTGGTCCTCAGCAGAAGAAGAACGGAGCCGCCGGGACCAGTGCGATAGGTAAGGCTGCAGGGGATTGGGGGGGGGGGGGTTGCATGGGCGGCGGGGGATTGGGGGTGCTTGGCGGGGCGGCGGGGGGGGGGGGCCGCCCAAAACTTAGTTACGACACTGACCATAGCGCTAACTGTGTGGAGTTTGGATATTCTCCCTGTACTTGCATGGGTTTCCTCCGGGTACTCTGGTTTCCTCCCACAATCCAAAATTATACTGGTAGGTTAATTGGCTTCCAACAAAATTAACCCTAGAATGTCTGTATGTACATGTGGTAGGGAATATAGATTGTAATCTCCTCTGGAGCAGGGACTGATGTGAATGTTTAAATATTCTCTGTAAAGCGCTGCGGAATATGTGTGCACTATATAAGAAACGGTTAATAAATAATAATAAATAAATAATTGCGTGCTCCCACAGTTGGTCGTTGTGATCACTGGTCCTGTACCTGTGATTATGACTTTCAGTGACCTGTCAGTCAAAACTGAAAAGTCACTGGAAAAAACGGAACACTGTGCGATATGGTCACTGAGTAATAATAAGCAAAAATCGCTCAGCGCCCATATTCCACTGTCTCTACACACCTTTAGGCATGAACTTCTGGGGTTAAATGTAATAGGATGAGAGAAAAAGTGAGAGATTTGGTAAGAAATCTCCATTTTTTTTAAAGCGGCAATCATTTACACTGTAAAACCAGTTTGATTTTGCAGTGTAAATGATTGCCACTTTAAAAAAACTGGAGAATTCTTACTGTCTCTCACTTTCTGAATCTCTCATCCTATTAAATTCACCCTATGTTCCATGTAAGTATGTTAATAACCATGGATATTTGGTGTATGCACAGTGATCGGACGAGGGTTGAACCCTTAGCAGCTTGCACCTGTAGGGGGGAGTCCTGTTCCCCCTTTTTTTGAGAATCTGATGCAGGTTTTTGCTGTGGTGCTGGCGCTCTGGGGTTGCCGTGAAGGATAGATAATGTCTTAGGTCACTGGTAGTGTAATCTGATGCAGTAGGCAAAAACTGTAGGCTGGGTGTTGCAATATATGACCAAAAAAGTTAAGCTGTTAACAAGAGTATGCTGTGCCAAGATATGAGATGTTTAAGACTCAGGAGGACTAATGGCTGGAAGTTCTGAGGATGTGGATCCCTTGCTTCTGGGATGTGGTGTCCGTACCTCAGGTGCAAGGGTATGTGTCAGAATCGATCAATTTCACATGCAGATATTTTTGTAGTAACTTACCCTTAAGTTCTGTTGGATCAGCATGCACTCCTTGCCTGGATTGTTCCGTGTGTGGAAGTAAGATGGCAGAAGGGACGAGTAAAGGAGAATAACTGGAGACTAGTGCTTATGTAAAAGCACAATTTATTTTGCTTTACAAGCACTGATACAATTGGAGAATACAGTGGTGATATTGGGGGGTGCAGGTACCAAACGCGTTTCGTCCCTAAGAGGGACTTTTTTAATGAAGGCAAGGAGTACATGCTGATCCAACAGAACTTAAGGGTAAGTTACTACAAAAATATGTGCATGTGAAATTGATCGATTCTGACACATACCCTTGCACCTGAGGTACAGACACCACATCCCAGAAGCAAGGGATCCACATCCTCAGAACTCCCAGCCACAAATCCCCCTGAGTCTTAAACATCTCTCATCGTGGGACAGCATACTCATGTTAACAGCTTAACTTTTTTGGTCATATATTGCAACACCCAGCCTACAGTTTTTGCCTATTGCATAAGATTACACTACCAGTAACCTCAGACATTATCTATCCTTCACGGCAACCCCAGAGCATCAGCACCACCCCCAAAAACCTGCTTAGTAGCACCACTGGACTGATACGGCACACTTAGTATCACCCCTGGACTGAAACGGCACACTTAACAGCGCCCCATGAATTATACAGCAGACTTGGCAGCAACCCATAAATTATATGACACACTTGGCTCACCCCAGAAAATATGCATCAAACCATGACTGATACAGGACACATGGGGGCACCAGTGGTATTATACGGCACACATGCGGGCACCCCTGGACTGAAACTGGACACATGGGGGCACCCATGCAATTATACGGCACACATGCGGGCACCCCTGGACTGATACGGGACACATGGGGGCACCCATGGAATTATACGGCACACATAAGGGCACCCCTGGACTGATATTACACACATGCGGGCACCCCTGGACTGATACAGCTCACATGTGGGCACCCCTGGACTGATACGGCACACATGCGGGAACCCCATGACTGATACAGCACACATGCAAGCACCCCTGGACTGAAGCGGCACACATGTGGGCACTCCTGGACTGTTACAGCACACATGTGGGCACCCCTGGACTGATACGGCACACATGTGGGCACTCCTGGACTTTATTTTATTAGTGTATGAAACAAGGTTTTTAACATGAAACAAAGTTTGTGTACTATCTCAGGCACTGAATTTGAATGACAAACAATCATTTTTATGCACATATTTAGTGCCAACTACATATCATGTCTCCAGTAGTGCCAGTTACATATCATGTCCCCAGTAATGCCAGTTACAGCTGTCACCAGTAGTGCCAGTTACATAACCAGTAGGTTTTTCGCAAAAAAAATTAAATTTTCTGAATAATTTGGATAATGGCTATTTGGATAAGGGATACTCAACCTGTACTATATTCCTTTGGGTTTAGTATATAAAGATGACAGAGAATAAAGGGGAACCTATATTTCCCAGCGTATTATGCAACTGCTAAATGAGTAGTTATGAGCCGCCTCTGGTGGGTCTGTGTTACTGCAGCATCACTTCTGTATGTGCAGTCTCACCTGTCATAATTAGGCAATTAGTACTCTGCCTGTGTGTTTGGGTGTCCAGCTGCAGTGATTAGGAGGCTTATCCTTTTTGGTTGTTTTCAATGGGAGTTGCTCCCTATATTACCCAGCCTGCCCTCAGCTCTGTGCTGATTATACGGCTAGTTTCTAGTGCTTTTGCTAGTCATGTCTGATTACTCCTGAATTCTCTGAACAATCTGTTTTTTTGCATGTACTTGTTATTGTGCATATCTTGTTCACTCCAGTCTGTATGTAACTGCTCTGATAGAGCTTCTGTGTGTCACCCTTTGGATGCACCTGTGTCCCTGCTCTGATGCAGTGGTCTCAGCCATGTGCATATTACATCATTGATCCCAAAGCAAAGATTAGGGGAGAACCTGAAATACCACTCCACCAGCTCCCATGATGCCGGGAATCCTCCTTCATATGAAAAAATTCTGGGTATAATATTTCCAATGAAATGTACATGTAATGTAAAAATTTAATTATTAGGAGCTGTAAAATGTGGCAATATTTTAAGATGGGATCGTAGGCCTAGCTAGGCACATAGGGGCAGTTGCAATGATAGGGATAGTGGAGGCAGAAACATGCCTCCAATTCCCAAGATACACCATCCTTAAGATTGGCAACTTAATTTATTGGCAATCTCTGCAGGTTAAAGGTTCACTGTTGTGCTCACTTTGTATTTAACTGCAGTTACGGAGTGTTCATTGAATGTTTAATGAAGTTTAATAGGTTGCTTACGGTTTTTTCATCATTTTCAAAGACTTCTCTTGCTTCCTCGTAATTGCACTTTTCTTCTATGCATTCTCGTTCTAGATTGCCGGCAACAAATTCTTCCAAACGACCGGTGTTATATCTCTTTTGTCTTACAAGAATACTGCTTGCAGATTTCTCATTCAGAAACACTGTGAACGAGAAAAATTTCAATATTTGAATTTACTAGCTGAAATAGGTGACCTTAATGTTTCTAAATGAACTGATTCCAGAGTGAACCAATATTTTACTCTTAACAAAATGACTGCCATATAGCCCATCACATATTAGCTACATTTAACGTAAAATATGAAAAATAAATAAGAATTTATTAGTTAAATAAAACTGTGTATCTAAAACATTATTAAACTTTGTTGTGACCTTAATGATAAATCGGTACTTGTTTCCTATCTGGGCGCCCAGGTTTTCTACGTACGGCACCGTAATGAAATCGGATCGCATCGCATCGTACACACACACGATATTGAACGATGCGATGCGATGCGATCCGATTCGATTTCCCATAGGAAACAATGTGAAATGGCTCAATTTAGCCAAATTATCACAGGAACAATAGTAAATGGGCCAAAAACACCCCTGAACATTGAAATGTCCCCCCAAAAGTAGTTGACGCCACCCCGCCATCAACGTGAACCCGAAGCGTGGCGAGCGGCGGCGGTACGCGTCCTCCGACCTTTTCATGCCCTACTATCCACTAGGGCGTGGAGTGAGAATAGAATAGTGTGGCGAGCGCAGCGAGCCACCGAGCCCGAAGCGTGGCGAGCCCCGCGAGGGGACGCGGATACCTTCACAGTTATACGCGTCCCCTCGCGAGCTTCCCAGGTGTCCATGGCGACGCGGACACCTGGGAAGCCCGCGAAGGGACGCGTTTACCTGTGAAGGTATCCGCGTCCCCTCGCGGGGCTCGCTGCGCTCGCCACGCTTCGGGCTCGGTGGCTCGCTGCGCTCGCCACACTATTCTATTCTCACTCCACGCCCTAGTGGATAGTAGGGCATGAAAAGGTCGGAGGACGCGTACCGCCGCCCCTCGCGGGCTCGCTGCGCTCGCCACGCTTCGGGTTCACGTTGATGGCGGGGTGGCGTCAACTACTTTTGGGGGGACATTCCACTGCTCTGTGGGTTTTTTGGGGGTTTCTGGCCCATTTACCATTCTTCCCTATGCTGATTTGGGTAAATTGATCCATTTAACATTGTTTCCTATGGGAAATCGAATCGGATCGCATCGCATCGCATCGTTCAATATCGTGTATGTATACGATGCGATGCGATCAGATTTCTCTACGGAGAATAGCATGGTGCGCAATTAACTTAGCGGGCGCCCAGATAGGAAACAAGTACCGATAAATCTCTTCTCAACACAGCTAGCAGGGGTGTTCCGGTATCTGGTACAGGATGTGGTCGGCAGGGTGACTGTAATAAGATTGATGGTGAACATATGAAAAAGGTTGACATACCTTAGGTCGACAATGTCAAAAGGTTGGCAAAAGCAATATGTCCACACGGGAAAGGTCAACATGCCGTATTGCCACTTACAGTCCTGTGCCATTTAGACACAGAATGTCCCCAGAATGCCCCCTAGTAGTGCCATTTACATAGAGAATGCCCCCTAGTAGTGCCATTTACATAGAGAATGCCCCCTAGTAGTGCCATTTGCATAGAGAATGCCCCCTACTGGTGCCATTTACCAAATAATTTCCCCCAGTAGCTCCATTTATATAGAGAATGCGCCCAGTAGAGAAGTGGGCAAGAGATGGTGTCAGAAATAGAAAGGGGAGAAAAGAGGGCAGAGATAAGGGGGTGAGAGAGAGTGTGTGTGTAAGGGAAGAGAGAAATAGAGGGTAAGAGAGGGGGATGTAAGGAGGGAGTAATCAGGAGAGGGGTGCAGTGGATGGACATGTGAAGGTGTGCCCCCTCCTTAACTGGAGCGCTCTTGGGCACAGTGTAGTGCTCCCGCAGGTCTTCTGGACCTCAGGAGCTGGTGGGGATGGAGCGCAGCACGCCCCCAGAAGTTGGTACGTGGGGCAGGGATGGGATACAGCAGGGCAGGGCAGGGTATGGCTGGGGGGGGGGTAAAATAGAGGAGGGTAAATTGTGGAGGAGCTTCTGGTGTACATGTCTTCCCAGATCGCCAGCTAGGCCACGGCCCTGCTGGCGGGCTTCGAGACTTGAAAAGCAAGCACAAGTCCCTGGGTGCAGGGGAATGAGGCAAGGATGCGACCACTTCCTCCACGTCTGGTGTCCCTGCAGTGCACTGCCTGCAGCAGCTTTTGTTCACAGTGCTCCCCTCAGACCCTGACGGCGCCAGCTCCCCCAAGCCACCACGGTGGCTGCCTCATTATAGTTATGCCACTGGCAGAAGGAAGGTTCATCACCCCTGCTTTACAGCCACAGTCTCAGTAATACTGTCATGTACAGTATATGACAATATATTACTAATATATGTACAAATTGGAACTAGCAGTCACTACTGCCATCACTACTATTTTCTATTGATAGCACCCTACATATACAGCACAACTGTTCTCTACTGCCATTACACTGGTACATACAGTATGCTATCCAGGGAGAGCTGGAGACATACAAGGTGCAGTGGCAGTTTTTAACCCCCCAGGTAAAATCCGCTACTGTCTCTGCCTAAAGTGAAGCCAAATGCAATCTGTGAGACTGCACTGGCTTCACTGTGACTGGCAGTGACTTCCTATTGGAAGTCCGACCTGCCAGTCACTCAAGGCATCCCTCCCTCCGGGATGCCTTTCTCTGTGCAAATGCGCAGCATCCCCCAAAACGGGTTCTGCGCATGTACAGTACCGCGGACGATACTGTGCACGCGCCGGACCCGGGAACCCGATCAAGCCTCCAGGGGCTGCTGAAAATGGAGCCCCCGGAGGCTTGGGCCAGCGCATGCGCAGTATGTATGAAGTTACTGCACATGCGCTGGCCTCGTGCAGGGGATTCAGGAGCGCGGCAGCTGGGGAGCACGGCGGTGGCCGGGTGACGACGGCAGTGGTGGCAGCAGAGGGGGAGGGGGACATTGGGGCAGCCTCCCTCCTCCATACTGGTAAGAGTCACCACTGATAAGGTGAGCAAAATGTGTCTGCTTTTGACACATTTTGGCCCTCATTCGGATGTGGACAGAGCTGTGATATCAATACATTACATGGAAGCAGCAGTGATAGCAATAATATTATAATGTAGCAGATGGCAAAACACTTGCTGCTGCATTTCTGATCTGAATGCAGTTTGGATCATTTGCAATACCATGGAGTCGCTCAAGCTGGCCACCACAGCTGCTACCTAGAATGGCCCTCTGGCTGATGACCAGGTGGGGAGATTTCTTCTTGTAAGTGCAGGCTCCGACTCCCAATCGGCGCACAAAGAGAGAAACTTACTTGTGGTGGGACCGGCTGCTCTCTCTTTGCGCCACTAAGGTTTGGCATCACATGCCACTATTCCCCTCTCTCCTGCAAGCCGGGAGAGGCAGCACATGCATGCGCACAAATGCCAGGGCTGATTCGGCGGCCCAGTCCATCGCTGCCTAGAAGCCAGGGAATCTCTCTTTGCAATAATCGATACATTATGACTGACAAAGCACCTCCGTCCACATCAGTGTTATCTCTTTTATGCCTGTATTTAAGCATCAACAGGCAACAAACTCCAGATGATCCCCAAGGTGTTCATGGAGGCCATGTACTGTAGTAGTCTAACCTAAACTGGTGGAAAACATTACCACTGAATCATTTAGTAGTCAGTTACATAGTCTGTGCGAATGCAATATTAGCATGAAATATAGTATATAAATTTAGTAAAACACGACCGTATGTCAACTACAGTATGTGGTCTTCTCATGTGGAATCCATTGCTGACTTTTGCCTACAGATCATACTTGCCTACTTTTATTGTTGTATCTCAGGGAGAAGTCTGGAGAGGCAACATGATGGGGGGGGGGGGGGGGGGGGGGGGGGGGGGGGCGTGGACAAGGCTTATGTCACCAAGCCCCGCCCCCATGCCGCACAAACTCTGTGATTCATGGAGAGGTATAAGGGCTTTAATGACACCTCTCTGTGGACCCGCGAGTTCTGGTATTTGTGTCCGTGGGAAAGAGTGGTGCAGAGGCTCTGGTGAGCATGCAGGAGACATGCCAACCTTCCTGGGGGTCTGGGAGGGGGGAGCCAATTTTCCTGAGCTCCCGGCCATTCTGGAAAGGGTAGGCAAGTATGCTACAGATCAGGGCTGGGCAATTGCGGCCCTCCAGATGTTGATGAACTACACATACCAGCATGCCTTGCATCAGTTTCAGCACTAATGCAAAGCATCCTGGGATGTGTAGTTCAACAACATCTGGAGGGTCGCAATTGCCCAGCCCTGCTACAGATGCTCAAGAATTTTCAAATTACAGTAATTGTTGGTTCTGTGACCGTCTATAACTTATTTACACAAAGATAATATATTGAAATGAGTCAATAACTAACGTAAATAATAAAATAATATTTTTTATAGATACCAGAATATTTATCTAGCATCTATAAAGTGCTTCATATTCCTTTTCAATAAATGTCTATTTTACTATTTTTGTTTGTTTTAGTCCTACTACGTCATATAGTGAGAATGATTGCTGCTTATCTTAGTACAGAACATTATGTGAAAATGGAAAATGTTATATTTCCTGAAATTAAATATTGAATATGTTCCAATTATATGACACCAATTCCAGGTTCAGTAGTACGCTAGACTGTTCCTGCAGACCAGTAATATCGCTCTTTTCTGGCATTATCATTACCAGGTATTGTTTTGCTTCCATATAGGATATATTAGGACATAATTATAAGCAACTAACCTGCTTTTTCCGCTCTGCAGAAATAGCCCAGGAGAAGAAGAATGAGAATGCTCGGAATAGAAGCCATCTTCTCCCACTGAAGCCCGGTAACTGGAAATTAGGCTGGGGCTGGAGAGCAATGATTCCGAAGTCCACAGTCTGTGTTTACCTTTGTCTTACAGCTGAAGTAACATAGCAGAGGGGGCTCCTATTTTGGAAGGGATGTATGTTCCCTGCATACGCAGTCGCTGTTCTAATATTGCTTTCATTTTACTAGAAAAAATATTGATTATATTGCAGTGGAAATATCTATAAAGGTGTCAATATACAGGATATAAATTGGATAAAAACTGAAAATAATGAAACAAAATAGGATAAATATGGGACAAATAAAGTAAATAAAAAGATCTGATGAAAAATAGAAAATGCTAAAGGTCCGAACCTGATGTGACACCCAAAATGTTGTAGCCAGTTACCCGCTTGTTACTAGCTATTCAGGGTGTAAATTCTTTCACAGAGATGTCCGCATCTTGCTTATATTCTACCATTAGAAAAGTCATAAAAGACTTATCCACGGCCAAACTTTTTTTTTTTTTAATCCTGACTTTTGCATCAATGCCATGTACAGGGTTTTTGACGTACCAAATGTTAGACGTCATATACATTGTAATATTTGTTTTAATATTTTTTAAAATTATACAAGCTTGTAAAGCATCTTTTACTTCATTGTAATTAACCATAATAAGGTAACACTTATGGATTTATGAGCCTATTATAATCTGTAAAGGAGTGGACAAGAAGGAACCACTAACATCGGCTCTAAATAATAAATAAATAATAGAGAAAATGGAGGAAAGAATAACACGCTCATTCTGAAAATGCAATCTGCACTGTGAGTGACTCTCCTTACCTTGTGCACTGACGAGTACCTCCACAAAGGAGCACCCAGCTCTCCAAACACACAAACATGTACACACTTAGAGTCCTCTCCTTCCTTATAGTATAAATGGCACTATAATGGAAACTACTGAGGAAGAGAGGGATCTAGGTGTCACTATTTCAGGGGACTTAAAAGCAGGTAGGCAATGTAACAAAGCAATGAAGAAGGCAAGTCAGATGCTTGGTTGCATAGGGAGAGGTATCAGCAGTAGAAAGAAAGAAGTAATAATGCCACTGTATAGGTCATTGGTACGACCTCACCTAGAGTATTGTGTTCAGTTCTGGAGGCCATATCTCCAGAAGGATATAAATACATTAGAGACTGTACAAAGAAGAGCAACTAAAATGGTGCATGGCCTACATCACGAAGCGTACCAGGGAAGACTAAAAGATCTTAATATGTATACTTTAGAGCAGAGAAGGGAAAGGGGGGACATGATAGAAACTTTCAAATATATCAAGGGCTTTAACAAGGTACAGGTGGGAGACATTCTTCACAGGAAGAGGAGCAACAGAACACGAGGACATGCACTGAAACTAGAGGGAGGAAGATTCAGGGGAAATGTGAGGAAGAATTTTTTCACAGAAAGAGTAGTAGATAAGTGGAATAGCCTCCCAACAGAGGTGGTAGACGCAAATACAGTAGTACAATTTAAACATGCTTGGGATAAGCATATTGATATCCTTACAAAAAAATAAGGATCAAATATGGTTTGAGGTAACATGTTTAAAAAAAGGGGCAGACTAGATGGGCCAAGTGGTTCTTATCTGCCGTCAAATGCTATGTTTCTATGTTTCTATGTTTCCTTCAAAGTGGATGCAAGGATAGATGCCCGGTGTTAGAGAGTCATTCCATAGTGTCAAGAGGGCTTGATTAATGGGCAAAGAGTCTAGATGTATGTGGACACATCTGTATACAAAATAAAAACTTGGTTGCATAGACAAAAAAAACCTAAAAAATCCTATATTATATAAAAGATAAACACCTTGTTTGCGGAAATCGGCTATATGTAAGCATAGAATTGGATGGCACATAAAAACCACTTGGCCCTTCCCGTCTGTCCCTTTTTTAACCTTTTTTCTAAACTTAACCCTGTTTGACTCATACTTCTTGGCGCCATTTCTCCAATAGGACACTTACAGGGGAATTCAACTAGCACTGCGGGCAGGCAGCTCATGGGCCAAGTGCCCAGATCCATCCAAGCTTTTTTTACGGCACCCAAACGGCAACTTACACCCTTCGGCACCAATAGGATCGACCCCATAGATGGTAATAAATATGTAACAGTTCCTAGTAATAAGTGTGCAGTAGTAGGACACAGAGCCTGTGCAGATCAAATAATGAACTAAAGTCCCACCAAGTACAAAAGCTCGCCAATATGCAGTATATTCAACTGGTTTCTATGTGCAGGTTCTCATCTAAAGCACTGTCCAATAGTATGGATGTATCCTAGGGAGAATTTTCTTCAAACGTTGTCCTTGTAAGCATACAGCACATTTCAGTATATTGATGTACTTTCCTCAGTAGGAAGTGGGGAAGTGCTTGAAAGATCTACAGTGTCTAAGAAGACATTGAATAGGTTGACACCAAAAGGTTGACATGCAATAAGTCAACACAGACACAAGAAAAATGTGAACGCAACACCTGGAATACGTCAATGTGAGTTTTTAACAGTTTTTGGGGGACTTTTTCCATACTATACAATACATGTGGACTACAATAGGGAACGATGCATGAGGGCCATGTTTAGGTACGTGCTACAGTCATTGAAGCTCATGTCAATATTTTGTAGGACTCAAGGCACTTAACAGATAGCAAGAATGTAATAAAGTACAGGAACAATGAAGTACAGAAAAGCTTTTCATAAACTATACTTCAAGAAATTATGGAAAGTCTTCAGTCTGTTTTGAGAGATTCTAGAGTGGGGGTCTCTCGAACTGTGCGGGGAAGTGAGTTCCATAGAGTCGGAGCCGCATTGCTAAAAGCTCGACCCCCAGATGAATGACGAGAGATTCTAAATTAACTAGAAGTCTAACTGTGCAGGTGCCGGATGACTGCCCAACATGTGGGATCCCGATGGACAGTATCCTGACATCGGAATCCTAACTGCTGGTGCTCCGACAGGGGAGATCCTGAATGACAGGGGCTATTCTCCCTTGTGGGGGTCCATGACAATAGCAAGGGGCTTCTTTGTGCTTGCCCCCTGTCGGAGCACCGGCAGTCGGGATTCTGACATGGGTATACTGACCGTCGGGATCCCTTATGTCTGTCCGCCATACCACACCCTAAAGGTGCATGCACACAGTGCGATTTGACCTTCCGATTTGGACTCTAAAGTCAAAATCGAAAGAAAAGTTAGTACAAATCTCACAGTGTGCATACAGCTTGTGATGCCGATGCACACCCCCAAGGGATTGGCATAGCAAGAGAAAAGAGATGGTGCAGGCAAGCCAATTTCGACTAAATTGTAAGCAATTTAATGTTTTAGAATAGTCAACATTGGCCATAGTCACAATCTCTAAGGCACCTAAGGAATTATGTTGGTTGGCCTATACCTTAACTTAACTTAAGTGCCTAGAAATAAATCACACAGGACACCTTAACTAAAAATAATGACAACCATGGCATAAGTTTAAACTGGTCACAATATTTATTGAGGTGGTATGACCCTTATTTGTCTATCAAAAGGGATGGCCAAGAAAAGCATTTGAGACCAGCACCAGTCAGAGGTGTATGCCAATGGTAGTGACTACAACGCTGCAATCTAACAAAACCCCTTACGTGAGGTACAGCCTGCACCATGACGGCTTACCGCCCCTTCTAAGGTATGGCGCGGATACTTCTAGGAAGTGTCCACCGTCCCCGCCCAATTCGGGACACGCCCACCATCCTGGGAAAGGGGGGCAATACCGCACGGTGACCGCCTGACACCTCACCCGACTGCTGGTCGAGAGTGCCTTCTCGCCAATTTTAAGTATTAAAATTTTAGGTACTTATGTAATATCTGGGCTCCCGTTTTTCTTGAGACCGCTTCTGCTCGCCGCGCTTCGGGCATGGTGGCTCGCTGCGCTCGCCACACTATATAAAATCAACTCCATGTGTAATTGGATAGTAGGGGTATGAAAAAATGGGGTGCATTTAACATGGGAGCCCAGATAATACATAAGTACCAAATTTCGTAATCAATTGTTTGGACAGCCCGTAGGCAAGGTAGCACAAAAGTGGAAAGAAGAAAGGGGAGGGAGGTGGGGATCCGGACTCCAAAAAGGAAGTGCTACCCCTCAAGCTATCCCTTATATACCCCTCCTCAAGCTGCCTCCCAAAAGCTACCTGATTGGCCTAAAGTCCCATGACCCTGCTGCCTGAGATTTTTCCCACAGCACCTTGCTTCTTCAACAACTTTATTAGTCACCTACAAATTCCCAAGCTCTTAAATGCACTTGAGCCTCATGCGGCCCTCATTCTATAAAGTAAAAATAGGCAAGATTGTTCCTGGGGGTTCAAGGGAAATGGTATATTCAAAAATCATACATAGCCAAAATCTCACTGTGTGTATGAATCTTTAATCACATCTGAAAATATATCAGGGAACATAGAAACTACATTGCAACCTACTCTACACTTTTCTCTAAATGTATTTATTCTTAAATGTTCTAGTTTATGGCAACAGCCTATTACTTTAGGAGAAAAACTCTTTACAAAAGTTATATTTTCCATCTGTGCAACCGCAACACATAAAGACTGCAACTTTAGAATCTGATGGGAAATATACATATAAATACAGTGCCGGAGACACTCCAGGCTCTGGCGCTTCGCACCATGAATTTCATCTCACTTTGATTTGCTCGGTACATACTGTTCATGTTGACTTAACTAGAGCAATTTGTGAGAATCCATTATTAGATTTTCATTGCAGATAAAGGTGTCAATCAGGTGTGATGTGGTAATGGGGATGCCGCCTCACAACCTCTATGCGCCCATGTGTCAGGACCTGTAAATAAGGCTAGGTGCAGCTTCATTCAGCAGTCCTTACAACAGGATAACTGGTACGCATAGTACAAAATCTTCTACCGCAATCACAATATCTTAATTCCTGTGATATACTTGATAGCTATCTGTAAATGTGAATCTCATTGCATAAATGATATCCCAAATTATACGCCAATAAAGATCACTTATCCTTTTTTGTTGTTAGGAGCAGTCAGAAATCACACATGGATTTTCATTCATTATAAGCATGAAAATAATTAGTTAGGTGCTAACAGCGGGGGTGGGGGTGAGGATGCCAGGGGGTGGGGGGTTAAGGTGAGTCAGGGAGAGTTTGGGGATGGGGAGTAGGGTTAGAATACTCACCACCCTGATGCTGGGATTCTGTACATGGGGATGCCCATATCAGTCTACTGATCATGGGCATCCAAGCGCACCATGGCAAAGGCCCTAGAACATTGCTGGCTAGAGAGAAGGGAGGCATGGTAAAGGGCCATGGTACTTTTTCTGCTGAACTCAGAGAGTTGAGCAAAATGTTTCCATTTATAAACGCATAATCAAAGTGCAACAAGTACCGACGTTTCGAGGATAAGCCCCATTTTGAAGGTGCAGAAGTGAGCAGTCACTTCTGCACCTTCAAAACGGGGCTTGTGAGTCCTTCATAGCACATGTTATGTGACATAGGTGGTTTTAGTCGCCCCCAATTTAAGAGACTTAATTGGCTGGAGCTGGTGTTGGTACTGTAGCACCTTTTCTCACCACCCTATGAGAATTAAAATCAAGAAAACTAATTAATAAATGCTGTGACCTTTAAACCAATTTAGTGGTGGCTGTGTCATTATTGGTAGTCGATAAATCAACTTTAAGGTTATCAATGTTTTAATTACCATACATTTATAGATGCCTAATATAAAGTACTGTAGTAATAATAATAATAATAATAATAATAATAATAATAATAATAATAATAATAAGGGCATGCAAGTGCCCTCACAAATAAATCATATACCCTCTGCGAGAAAATATAGAGTGAGTCTTGGGATCCCATACGAAGCTCGTCCACACAAATATGTTACTGATTTAAAGGAACATCTCATGGAAAGCAGATTGGCCAACAATCCCATTTAAGGAATAGTTTATACATTTTAATTTTTTTTGTGCTTTGATCATTCTTGATACTAGAAATAGAACCATTACTAATAATTGGGTTAGTCTGCTTCTGCTTGTTAGTGCCTGAAAAACAAAACTCGTGTTTTCTTTCTTTAGAAAGTGGCCCAATTTAAAGATACAATGTTTGAGCATAGGATTCAAGAAACCATTAAACTGGCAGATCAGAAATGTGATTTAATGTCCTTCATTTGTAAGACTACAGAAAGTCATCAATCCAATCAGTATCAGTGCACCACAACTAAGATGTCTTCTTAATGAAGGGCCTAATTCATGTTTGTATACAATTGCAATTCTCTAGGCCAGTGTTTCCCAAAATTTCTTAAATCCGAGCACCCTAGAGCAGGCATGTCCAAACTGGCACACCAGCTGTCGGGAAACTACACATCCCATCATACCTTGCCATAGTATTAGCAATCCCTAATACTGGGGTAGCCAACTGCAGTCCTTGAGAGCTACCAACAATGCATGTTTTCCAGATCTCCTCACAGAATCACAAGTGAAGTAATTAGCTCCACCTGTGGATCTTTTAAAATGTGTTAGTGAGTAATGAGTGCACCTGTGCAGCAGCTAGGTTGTCTGGAAAATGTGCACTGTTGGTAGCTCTCGAGGACTGGAGTTGGCCACCGCTGCCCTAATAGCAAAACTGTGTCAAGGCATGATGGGACTTGTAGTTTCACAACAGCTGGAGGGCCATAGTTTAGACATGCCTGCCCTAGAGTATCCGCATTAGTTTCACGGTACCCCTAGACAAAAAAATTTAATTAAGTCAACTGTGGCGACCCATCATCTTTAAGGTCAGTTATATGGTGGTGCACAGAATTGTCCACATGTGTTGGCAGCCACTCGCACTGGTTTTGCCTATCAATTTAGCCATAAGAAAGTTTAATTTGGTTCTGGTCCTCCAAGCCAAGGCACCCCTGCGAGAGGCTCACAGCACCCCAGGGTTTCCTAGGCATACAGCTTGGGAACCACTGCTCTAGGCTACAGAACTGCTGTTAGCAAGTGGAGCTGCAATCCAGGAGTGAAATGAGACACCCACAAGAGCCATGGCAAATTCATTCTCAATGGCGTACACATTAGCTACTTACACACAAAAATGAGGAACATTGGAGCTAAAGCTTGGATATAGCATTAGATATCTCAGGTGCCAGGATTTTGCACAAATCTGCTTGCATCTGACAGCATGTAAACACCCCAAAAACAGCCAGGAGTCACCTGCTTTTTCCCAAACACTCCCAGTAAACTCCCAGGTGACACCTTCAATCACTAGGCGATGAGATTTCATCGGTACCCTGGCACATGCACATCGTGATCACATCAAATGCACATTTTGACGATAATCACTCGCCATTGCGTACGAACGTGAATTAGTCCCTAAATAAAAGATACGTTTTGAACAGTACATTTTTGGGCAGATGCAGTTTGGTTTAAATGTCTACCATCCCTAGAATGTAAATGACCCCCCTAATTCCCTTCTGATAAGGACCGATTTACAAATGTTTAATAAAAGCATCAAGGATTTTATACGGAATAAAAAAAACTAGAATTGGCGCAATTAAGTGGCAGTAATCAACTCAGAGGAGTTAATCTACCAAACTAAAACACGACAGTATGGCTTGCCAACTCCAATTTGCAGTATACTGGAGATCACTGGAGGAAAATGTATCAAATCTTCTAAAAAGACAATATGCAGTATTATGTGATAGTGGGCCTTATTCTGGTTCACTCCTTCTGGCAAATTCCTTCTTAGATGCACAAAACCATGTGCACTGCAGGGGAGCATGGTTTTGTTCATCTAAGTATTAATTTGCCAGAAGGAGTGAACCAGAATAAGGCCCAGTGTCATGGGCTTTACGTAGATAGACTAAATAACAGAAAAACAGGCACTAATCCACAGAAAAACATATTTCATTAGTGTGACTGTCAGCAGTACATATACGGAAGCCCTAGAACTCGGAACCACTTCTAGGAGCTAAACTACTGGTGTTATTCCTCCCCACTAATCTACACATGCTTTATGACACTTTTGCTTTTTAATATACAAAGGTGTGCAGTTATCCAGTGTCTGTGCAATGAACTGATTATAAGTTTATGTTACCCCTTTTCAATGACACCCCCCAAGACTTGGTACTAGGTAAACATCAAAGAGGTCATTCCAAAGCCGTAGTTAACACTTTCAGGTGTGTGGTTCCCTGCTACTAGGATTTCCACTTGTTATCATACTGTACGCCCAAATGTCTTCATGGAATGCCCCAGTCGGTTCTGATGGAGTGTCACTGGGAATGGAATGGTACTAAGGCTGGTGTTTGTCTGTAGTTTGCACATAAAGACAATACAAGTGGATTATATTGGATGAAACATGCTCTATAATTTGTATATTAATAGCGACAGAATAAAACAAAGATTAATCTCATGCATGGGGTCTTATTATTTTTCAACTGCTAAAACTTATGTTCTTGGTACTCTACTGTTTTTGAGAATGTGATGTTGCCTCCTGGTTATAGATTCCTTCTCCACACTGCTCCACCTCTCTCTGTGTTCACAGTGTCTCAGAAGACCCTATCAAAGGCCTTGTCTGGGAAATAAACTAGACCTTTGTGGGCCCATAGCATAATTTTGAAAGACACCCCTCCCCATTTCGACAGGGGTGGTTGCAAGCGGAGCAGGTACAGGGCATAGTTGTTGCAGGGTACAGGGTAAAGTGGCAGCAAAGTACAGCAGCAGTGGGGTGAGCAGGGTACAGGGAACAGTGGTAACAGGTGAAGCAGGGTATAGGACAGAGTGGTGTCAGGGCATAGGGGCAGAGTGGCATCAGGGTACAGCAAAAGTAGGTCAAACAGTGTAGAGTGGTAGTAGGTGGAGCACAATATAGGACAAAGTGGCATCAGGGTGTAGGGCAGAGTGGCATCAAGCTAACAAGGCAGAGGAGCATCAGTACTGTGCAAAGTGGCAGTAGAGAGAGCAGGGTACAGGGCAGAGTGGCATTAGTGGGAACAGGATACAGGGTAGAGTGGCAGTAGTGGGTGCAGGGTACAGGGCAGAGTGGCTGCAGGGTTACTGGGCAGAGTGGCAGCAGGACAGTGACAACAGGGAGTACAAGACATGTGCAGGCTCCTGTGCACAGTACTTACCTCCCCCCACCACAAGCACAGAAGCAGCAGACACATGCACCTATCCATCATATGAGATGTTTCCCTGCCATGGCTGGAGGGAGGGCAGGAACCAGAGAGTGGCATTGGGATTCTGGTAGCAGTACGGGCTGCAGAGATAGGGCAGATCAGCTGTCAGTCCCTGACAATCATGGCATCCAGCTGGCAGAGGGATGATAACCTGAGAGAGTGAAGGCCAGCAACCAGTGAGGGGACGTACTGCATCCAGGGGGGTTGACAGTTCCTCCCGACATCCCGGATCTCATAGCATCTATGGTAGTTACACCACTGGCCTTGTGTGTCTGTTAGTACATCACTGTAGATGTTTCTCAGCTATTACATAAGTTCTTACATAATGCCTATGGGTCATAAGTTGAACAAATAAGATTCAGGCTATCATTTTATGGAAAGCACATTATAATATTCAGACAATGGGTGAGATGCCGAAAACTGTTTTATTTATTTTTTGCAGTCAACCCCCTTAAAATGCAGTTTTCAGAGATTTAGCCACATACCGCATATGTACCATGCAATAGATACTGGGATTAAATGTGGTGGCAATGCCAGATTGGTGTTGCCCATTGGAAGCCTGCGGGCTTCATTTTCACTGTGCCTTGATGAGTGTGCAGATGGGACTCCAGGTCCTAAACCTAGAAGTCCTATCATTGCAAAGCACATCACCAGATTGTCATGTATATGGCGTTGGTAATTGCAGATAGCTGTATTAGTGCCTTCCTCTGTGATCACTGCAGTCCTGCTCACTCAGTTGCATTTCCCTGAGTCTTTTCATGTGCTGCTCTGCGGCCGGCTCACTGTATTGTACAGTATGTAGCAGCCTCTCTATTTGTCTACTTCTACATTCTTTGGGAGAATGAATACATTTCCCCCACAGTATAGGATATTTCTGAAAAGAAAATATCCACTGTAGTCAACAGATAAATGCCACTGTGTGA